>NC_064648.1:39924602-40622102 GCF_023864345.2 Schistocerca serialis cubense | reverse complement strand
TTCAACAGTGGGAGGCAAGAAGGTGCTTGAAAAATCAATGTAGGCCTGCCCTGTGATACTGCCACGCATTAAAAATAAGCAATGAGTGTAAGCCCATTCCATACAAAAGACCACCACACCACACCACAACACCATCGCCTCCAAATTTTACTGTTTGCACTACACGCGCTGATAGATGACGTTCACCGGGCATTCGCCACACCCACACCCTGCCATCGGATCGCCACATTGTGTACCGTGATTCCTCACTCCGCACAACGTTTCTCTACTGTTCACTTATCCAACGCTTACGCTCCTTACACCAAGCGAGGCGCCGTTTGGCATTTACTGGCGTGATGTGTCGCTTATGAGCAGCCGCTCGACCGTGAAATTCGAGTTTTCCCACCTCCCGCCTAACTGTCATAGTACTTGCAGTGGATTCTGATACAGTTTGGAATTCCTGTGTGATGGTCTGGATAGATGTCTGCCTATTACACATTACGACCCTCTTCAACTGTCGGCGGTCTCTGTCAGTCAACAGACGAGGTCGGCCTGTACGCTTTTGACCTGTACGTGTCCCTTCTAGTTTCCACTTCACTGTCACATCGGAAACTGTGGACCTGGGGACGTTTAGGAGTGTGGAAATCTCGCGTACAGGCGTATGACGCAAGTGACACCCAATCACCTGACCACGTTAGAAGTCCGTGAGTTCCGCGGTGCGCCCCATTCTGCTCTTCCAAGATGTCTAATGACTACTGAGGTCGCTGATGTGGAGTACCTGGCAGTAGGTGGCAGCACAGTGCAGGTAATATCAAACACGTATGTTTTTGTAGGTGTCCGGATCGAATTCCATCTACGTTTTCGGTTACACCGCTGACGGTAATTTTCCCTACGCTGATTATTACTGTATCTTTGTGTGTGCTTGTTATTGTCAAATTGAAGTTCCTGCAGAAGAGCTTGAAAACCATCCAAATCATTCTTTCAGCCCCATGCCAAAACTATGTGGCGTAATTTGATAGGTAATTTAGTCAAACAAATGCGGACTAATTCCGACGGACTGTACGGATTAGTTAAATCATGCGCATCATGTTTTCAAAGTACCGCACAGGAGTAGAAAAATTCGATTGTTCGTAATTTTGCATCATAATAATGTTATGTTTCACGCGATCTTGTGTTTCAGATCAGTATGCAGACAACAATGCGAGATAAAAACCAACACATGTGTGGCAGTCACGTGCTATCGACCTCATTCTTGTCGCAGGTTCTCCTTCGAGATAACTTGAAATGAATTCAAGTTTGTGGCCAATTCGCCATTTTGGTGGCAAAGAATAGTCAAACTGTTGTAACCACTCCCTTGGCTGAATATAGTTGCTACGATTGCAAAAACTTTTAAATTTCATTGTTGTGAGAAACGTTTGTAATCAAAACCATCGTTTTTCTGAGCAGATGAGTTTTCTCTCATATCGTAACTCGTATTCCAGTCATTACGTCCTACAAACATACCACGTTCACGAAGAGATGTGGTCGATATTTCCAAAATTAATGCGTTCATTCTGATTTCCGACCTGATAGTTGTTGAACCTACTGATATCTTTATAGCGAAAGATCTCTTCTCAACATTGAGAAGCTATTCCAGCATTTTTCTCACGTCACCTTTATTTTCCTGATTAATCTTCATCCACCTTTCTTTAAAATGTTGCAGAGAATGAAATTTTTCAGTATCAGCGAACGGAACCGGCGGAGCATCGTCTGACCTTTTACCTGATTCATCGTCCGCCCCCAGTAGCTGAGTGGTCAGCGCGACAGACTGTCAATCCTAAGGGCCCGGGTTAGATTCCCGGCTGGGTCGGAGATTTTCTCCGCTCAGGGACTGGGTGTTGTGTTGTCCTAATCATCATCATTTCATCCGCATCGACGCGCAAGTCGCCGAAGTGGCGTCAAATCGAAAGAACTGCACCAGGCGAACGGTCTACCCGACTGGAGGCCCTGGCCACACGACATTTCCATCTGATTCATCGTTCGTTTCCATCGTTCACTCAGATAATTCTTCGACACGTTCTGCAACAGTCATCAACTGGTTTTCTGCCTTAGAAACTTCAGTGTTAGTCTGTAACAGTAGTGACTTTTTGTGTTAATTCCTCTATTTGCAACCTTGTTTAGACGTCTGTTGTCTCAGTTCAAAAATGTCAACAGACTGTACATGGTCAAGCCTGGACTCAAGATTATTAATATCAGACTTGAGTTCCTCACGTACCTGAATCTTCAACCGTTCATAGCAACGGAAGCGAGAACAGTAACTTCGGCAGCTTTTTGTGTTCAAGTGCTACGACGATTGCATTGTCGTGGGTTGAAACTTCCCGTTTTCTGAAGCGTCGCAACAAGACGAGAAAACATCCGTCGGGAAGGTGGGTTCCTGTCGGGATATCGCTCTCTGTACAGTTCCACTGCCTGCGTAGCATTTCCCCTACTTCAACAACAACAACAACAACAACAGCAACTATGAAAGAAACTTTATGTCCATACAGTTTGTAGAAACGACAGCCTTTACTGTATGCCTGCTCTGTTGTTGTTGTGGTCTTCAGTCCTGAGACGGTTTGATGCAGCTCTCCACGCTACTCTATCCTGTGCAAGCTTCTCCATATCCCAGTACCTGCACCAACCGATCCCTTCCTCTAGTCAAGTTGTACCACAAACTCCTCTTCTCCCCAATTCTATTCAATACCTCCTCATTAGTCACGTGATCTACCCATCTAATCTTCAGCATTCTTCTGTAGCACCACATTTCGAAAGCTTCTATTCTCTTCTTGTCCAAACTATTTATCGTCCATGTTTCACTTCCTTACATGGCTACACTCCATACTAATACTTTCAGAAACGACTTCCTGACACTTAAATCTATACTCGATGTTAACAAATTTCTCTTCTTCAGAAAGGCTTTCCTTGCCATTGCCAGTCTACATTTTATATCCTCTCTACTTCGACCATCATCAGTTATTTTGCTCCCTAAATAGCAAAACTCCTTTACTACTTTAAGTGTCTCATTTCCTAATCTAATTCCCTCAGCATCACCCGATTTAATTCTACTACATTCCATTATCCTCGTTTTGCTTTTGTTGATGTTCATCTTATATCCTCCTTTCAAATCACTGTCCACTCCGTTCAGCTACGCTTACAGGCCCTTTGCTGTCTCTGACAGAATTACAATGTCATCGGCGAACCTCAAAGTTTTTATTTCTTCTCCATGGATTTTAATACCTACTCCGAATTTTTCTTTTGTTTCCTTAACTGCTTGCTCAATATACAGATTGAATAACATCGGGGATAGGCTACAACCGTGTCTCACTCCCTTCCCAACCACTGCTTCCCTTTCATGCCCCTCGACTCATTAGCTGCCATCTGGTTTCTGTACAAACTGTAAATAGCCTTTCGCTCCCTGTATTTTACCCCTGCCACCTTCAGAATTTGAAACAGAGTATTCCAGTCAACATTGTCAAAAGCTTTCTCTAATTCTACATATGCTAGAAACGTAGGTTTGCCTTTCCTTAATCTTTCTTCTAAGATAAGTCGTACGGTCAGTATTGCCTCACGTGTTCCAACATTTCTAGGCAATCAAAACTGATTTTCCCCAAGGTCGACTTCTACCAGTTTTTCCATTCGTCTGTAAAGAATTCGTGTTAGTGTTTTGCAGCCGTGGCTTATTAAACTGCTAGTTCGGTAATTTTCACATCTGTCAACACCTGCGTTCTTTGGGATTGGAATTATTACATTCTTCTTGAGGTCTGAGGGTATTTCGCCTGTCTCATACATCTTGCTCACCAGATGCTAGAGTTTTGTCAGGACTGGCTCTCCCAAGGCCGTCATTACTTCTAATGGAATGTTGTCTACTCCCGGGGCCTTGTTTAGACTTAGGGCCTTCAGTACTTTGTCAAACTCTTCACGCAATATCGTACCTCCCATTTCATCTTCATCTACATCCTCTTCCATTTCCATAATATTGTCCTCAAGTACATCACCCTTGTGTAGACCCTCTATATACTCCTTCCACCTTTCTGCTTTCCCTTCTTTGCTTAGAACTGGGTTTCCATCTGAGCTCTTGATATTCATTCAAGTGGTTCTCTTTTCTCCAAAGGTCTCTTTAATTATCCTGTAGGCAGTATCTATCTTACCCCTAGTGAGATAACCCTCTACATCCTTACATTTGTGCTCTAGCCATTCCTGCGTAGCCATTTTGCACTTCCTGTCGATCTCATTTTTGAGGCGTTTGTATTCCTTTTTGCCTGCTTCATTTACTGCATTTTTATATTTCATCAATTAAATTCAATATTTCTTCCGTTACCCAAGGATTTCTACCAGCCGTCGTCTTTTTACCTACTTGATCCTCTGCTGCCTTCACTACTTCATCCCTCAGAGCTACCCATTCTTCTTCTGCTGTATTTCTTTCCCCTATTCCTGTCAATTGCTCCCTTATGCTCTCCCTGAATCTCTCTACAACCTCTGGTTTAGTCAGTTTATCAAGGTCCCGTCTCCTTAAATTCCCGCCTGCTCTACACAACAGTATTTAAAAGGACTAACCGCCGGCCGGAGTGGCCGAGAGGTTCTAGGCGGTACAGTCTGGAACCGCGGAACCGCTGCGGTCGCAGGTTCGAATCCTGCCTCGGGCATGGATGTGTGTGATGTCCCTAGGTTAGTTAGGTTCAAGTAGTTCTAAGTCCTAGGGGAGTGATGACCTCAGAAGTTACGTCCCATAGTGCTCAGAGCCATTTGAACCAATTCATCTACTCTAACGCCCTGGAAAAGACAAAAATCATAATTATTTAACATATTTGCCTTGCTTGCATGAAGATTTGTGATTCCAAGTTCAACAATAGTGACATACCTAAATTAATCTAAATCTTGGTGGCTTTACACACCACACAACAAAAACTGGTTAATCCATCGTCTTTCCCTCACAGACAGCTACCTACCACTGTGCGCCCAGCGTTTTCTTACTCCAACACTATAATGATCTCAGACCATATGCAGTACGGTATCTTTGGCTCTGCGGTCGCCCACAGTCAGCGATCCGCATTATCCAGCCAATCAGAGACAATTATCGTTTATAGTATACTACACTGCTGGCCACCGTAAATGCAACACCCGAAGGAAGCATCCGAATCAAGTGAAATTTACACCATGGGTTTGCAGCGATGAGATATGCAACTGATTAGAATTTCAGCGCAGACGCACATCACGCGCGCCTGTGGCGCCACCTCATAGCGCCATTTAAGGCTTGGCGATTTCGACGAGTGTACGTTCGGCACGTGTGTTTACCTTGTGGTTGTTCCACAAGACGATCAGTTATGCCTCGTAGACAACAGCGAACATCGTTTGATCAAGTATCCGAGTTCGACAGAGGAAGGATAGTGGCTTACCGAGATTGTGGATTATCATACAGAGAAATCGCTAGTCGTGTTGGACGAAACCAAACAACTGTAATGCGGATATGTGACCGTTGGACGCAGGAGGGT
This sequence comes from Schistocerca serialis cubense, assembly GCF_023864345.2. Taxonomy (NCBI): domain Eukaryota; kingdom Metazoa; phylum Arthropoda; class Insecta; order Orthoptera; family Acrididae; genus Schistocerca; species Schistocerca serialis. The sequence goes on along the minus strand of NC_064648.1, from coordinate 40,616,616 downwards.
ACGACGGACCGACGTGGTCGATCGCATTCACCTCGGTGCACCACTGCACGTGCTGATAGGCAAATTGTGCGCACGGCAGTGACGGATCGCTCAGTGACATCCCGAACCGTAGCACAGCACATTGCGTCTGTAACGCATCATCCAGTGTCTGCGCGTACCATTCGACGCCGTTTGCAGCAGAGTGGTCTGTCCGCAAGACGTCCATTGCTTCGTCTACCATTGACGCAGAACCACAGACGTCTCCGTCGCCAATGGTGTGATGACAGACGGATGTGGACGGCAGAATGGAATGACGTTGTCTTTACTGACGAGGCACGCTTCTGTCTGCAGCACCACGATGGTCGGATTCGAGTGTGGAGACACCGTGGAGAGAGGATGCTGGACAGCTGCATTATGCACCGCCACACTGCTCTTGCACCGGGTATTGTGGTATGGGGCGGTATTGGATATTACTCTCGCACGCCTCTAGTACGCATTGCCGGTACTTTAAATAGCCGGCGCTACATATCCGAGGTGCTGGACCCAGTTGTCCTTCCTTACCTTCAGGGCTCGACCACAGCCATATTTCAACAGGATAATGCGCGACCACACGTGGCACGCATTGTCCAAAGGTTCTTCGTCAATAACCAGATTGAACTGCTTCCCTGGCCGGCTCGCTCTCCGGATCTTTCGCCGACAGAAAACATGTGGTCCACGGTTGCTCAACGAGTGACCCAGATTATATCCCCAGCTGCCACACTAGATGATCTTTGGCAACGTGTGGAAGCTGCTTGGGCTGCTGTACCCCAGGAACGCATCCAACGTCTCTTTGACTCAATGCCGAGACGTGTGGCAGCGGTGATCTCCAACAATGGCGGCTACTCTGGCTACTGATTCTGGCAGGAACCACATATGGTCACAGACGTCTGTAAACGTAATCATTTGATACTTGGTCAACATGTTATCTACAAAATAAATTTTGTTGTGCTACCTCTTGTCTTTCTTGGTGTTGCATTTACGGTGGCCAGCAGTGTAATTAATAACGTTGTGTTTCACTGAATGGTACAATGTGATACATTTTTGAATAGGTCTTTAGGAGAGGAAATGAATTTCCGAATAAAAAGTACAGGGTGCCATTTAAAAAAGTCATAATGTTTTTCACATCTTTGTTATACTCCATCCTTTATCATATACATATATATGATAGAGGAATACACTGGATTGGGAATAACGGGTTTGGAAGAAATGGTGTGGCAGTGATGGTCAATAAGAATTTACAAAACTGCGTTGAAAGTGTAGATATGTATCAGACAGGATCACAATCTTAAACCTGAGATTCCAAAAAGAAACACTAGAAGTAATCCAGATTTATGCACCTCAAGTGGGATGCAGCGAAGAAGAGAAGATGGACTTTGAAAATGAGTTAGAGTACCATATAGAGAGTGCTAATATAGTGGTGGGAGATTTTAATGCACAGGTAGACAAAGACAGAAAGGGATTCGAGCAAGTGTTGGGATGTTTCGGATATGGGGGCAGAAATGAAGAAGGGGAAAGACTCCTGGATTTGCGCCAGAGGAATGGAATGAAAATAGCAAACAGCTGGTTTATGAAGAGAGATAGTCATGTTATCACCAGATACAGTTGGGATGGAAGAATCAAGAGTGTAATTTATTATATTCTAGTCGATAGGGAATGGGGAGAGAAAAGTAACAAATTTGATGGTAATTCCAACTGTGAGTGCAGATGGAGACCATAGATTACTGGTGAGACAATGGAAAATGAATCAGTGTGTGAAAAATAGACAACAGAGGAAAGTGATGAGGATACGGAATTGGAAACTGAAGGAGAGTGAAAGTGCTGAGAAGTATAGAGAATTAATCACACAAAAATTTCCAAAAGAAGTTTTCTGCAATGTAGAAAAAGAATGGACTTTATTCAAAGACACTTTAGTCGAAGTAGCACAAAAATTATGTGGTAGAACATCGGGAAAGGAAAAAGTAAGACAGACAAGTTGGTGGGATGATACCACAATCGAAGCAGTTAGATGAAAAAATGGAGCATGGAGAAAGTGGTGGAAAACTAAAAATGACGAAGACCATAAAAGATATATAGAGGAAAAAAAGAAGTGCAAAGACATAGTGGAAACAGCAAAGAAAAAGGCTTGGGAAAAGTTTACAGAAAAACTTGGAGAAGACGTGGAGAGCAATAAGAAAATGTTCTATAAATGATGAAAAATAAAAGGAAGGCTTCTGAAGTACCAGTAAGGATGGAAACAGAGGACGGTACCGTCATTGAAGATCCAGGGAATATAAAAGATCTCTGGAAAGAACATTTTAAGAAACTGTTAAACGCTAAGGAGCAGGTACACGAGGCAACAATAAATAATCGAGAAATTGAGAGAAGTTGGGAAGCAGAATTAGGACAAATTACATGGAAAGAAATGGGAATAGCTGTGAAGAAGATGGATGGGGAGAAAGCCCCAGACCTGATGAAGTATCAGTGGACATGATAAGAGCAGCAGGTCCAGTGGGAATGCAATGGCTGTATAGCATACTGTAAAGTGTGTGGAGAAATAGTACAATAGCTGATGATTGGAGAAGAGAAGACATTGTTCCCATCTTCAAGAAAGGCAGTAAAAGACTTTGTAAAAACTGCAGAGGAATAACCCTTATCAGTCATACAGCCAAGATTTTTGAAAGAATTTTACTAACTCGAATAAGTGAAAAGATAGAAAAGGAGTTGAGTGAAGAACAACATGCGTTTAGGAAAGGAAGAAGCACGATCGATCCGATATTTTCCATCCGTCAACTGATGGAAAAAAGTTTGGAGTATAACAAAAGGGTGATAATGGTTTTATAGACATTTTTATGACTCAGTTAACAGGGAAAGACTCTGGGAAGAAATGAAGAAGATAGGTACAGAAGATGGATGCATTAATGTAATAAAGACAGTGTACAGAGGACACAATTGTAGAATTAGAACACCATTGGGAAACTTTGAATACTTCAAAATAAGACAAGGAGTTAAGCAAGGAAGTATTCTATCTCCTGCACTTTTTAATGTTGTGATGGAGGGAATGAATACGGCCGTAAAAGATATGGTAAAAGACAACAAGATGATTTTTGCAGATGGTATGGTAATACGGGGCGATAAAGAGGTAGATGTACAGTTACAATTTGATGCGTGGAAGGAAATAATGAAAAGGTATGGATTAAAAATAAATAAAGATAAGAATGAAGTTATGGTATTTGGAAGAGAGAAAGGGATGAACGGAAATATTACCTTGAATGGAGAACCCCTCAAAGTGGTAGAAAGTTTCACTTATTTAGGGAGTGAAATATCTAGGGATGGAAGAATAACCAACGAAATTAATAGGAGGTTACAGAAGGGGGGCAATTTCTGCCAAACAATAAAACACCTGATTTGGAATAAGGAAGTTTCAGAAAGAGCAAAACTCCTTATGTATAAGAATTATTACTTACCTATTGTCACCTATGGTGGAGAAACATGGACAATGACACAAAGGGACTGAAGCAGATTGCAAGCAGGGGAAATGAAATTTCTCAGAGCAGTTAACGGAAAAACAAGAATGGACGGAGTAAAGAATGTAGAGATTAGAAAGGACCTTAAACAAGAAAGTATGTGAGAAGAAACTGAAAAAAAGAGATTAAGATGGTATGGGCATGTTAAGAGGATGCATGGGCAGAGACTCCCCAAAATTATGGAAGAACTAAAGATGGGTGGGAAAAGACCTAGAGGGCGCCCAAGAACACGATGGAAAATGGGAGAATATCTGTAGAAAGGAGATGTGAGACCTGGCAGCAAGTGGAGGAAGAAAAGTGGTGGTGGGACCGAGCCAAATGCAGAGGACTCGTCAGCACCCAGACCTGGCAGTAGCTGGAGCGGGATCCGGAAACAGATAGACAGACAGAGGAATAAATATTTAAATAGATGCTTAACCAATGAACCAGGTGGTACAGAGGGCACAGTAAGAGTAAGAAGACAAAGACATTAGATGATAAAGGTGTGATCCATATTGTGCTATACTGCAGTGGTTACTCTGGGTTATGACACACCGGAAGATGACAACAGCATTGGTATAATATATTTTAGTGAGATGAGGTAAGGTACGCCTTGGAGACTAATTCTGTATAATGGAGTATCCGCATGAGGGGTGTAGTCCTGCTGAAATAACTGGGCGTTCTTTAAAGTGTTATGAGATTTGTTTTAGGTAGACATTCCGTGACACATACCGCCTGCTGTGGGCCCTGTACGTCCATGCTGGAGGCACTTGAGATCGTTTGGAGCTTCTGAGGTGGATAGTGAGTTATGAATGTTGGTCCTGCTGGAAATCAGAGTCCTGTTCATATTGCTGGGGCAACAGTGCAACAGTTTACATATATGCTACACACTGGTGTCTACTGTAAAGTATTGCAGCAAGATTCTAGGTGATTTCGTCCATTTCAGTACTGCAAGGCGAGCTGAAGAATGGCGTGGAGAACAGACCTGAATAGTGCGTGGTCGTGTTGAAAGTGGACGTTGTAACGTTCTTTTACAAAATGTAACGTTCTGTTAAAAAGTTCTCCAAAGGCTCGCCATTTTACGTACTAAAGGAACACCAAGTAAAAGACAACACAAACTGCTAAGAAGCGTACAGAACACACACACACACACACACACACACACACACACACACAAACACACACACACACACAAAGGTAGGATGTAAAAAAATTCAAATTTGGCGGCAAACTCTCTGGTGGTCACATGAACACTGACTGGGCTGGGACACACAACAACCAAGATTACAGTTTGTTTTTGTGAAGTGTAAAGTGGTTTCTACGACCAAATTTCTGAAAATATGTGTTATATTTACGTGTGTTTCACAACTCCTCTTCAAGTTTTCTGAGAAAAAAGGGCTTGCCACACAAAAACGTAAGTAAAAACGAATATCTATAGCGACAACCTAAGTTACGTTTAAAGTATAGAATGACAGTTGAACCCCCAACAAAATTTTTCATCGACATCGTATGGTTGCAGATGACATGCTACGAGTACGAAATAATACGCCAAGTGGTCCTGCAAAAGCATGGAACCGAATGTAAAGGTATTAAATAACAGAAGCTAAATGTTTCCGTAATTTTGTAATCATTAGTAAAAATTTTCGCATTACAGATTAAATAAAACAGGGACCCACTGATGATGGCACAGAGGCGCTGAAACACGTTTGGGAACTTTGAAAAAAAAGGTGTTTTGCATAACTGGCGGACGTTACATCAAATAATTTCATTACGTTGAGCTAGTGTAAATTAACTTTATTACTGAAAGAGGGGAAGACAAAATTATTTTGCCCTGTAGAAGTAGAAGCAAAACCTGAATCTCTCATAAGAAAATGGAACTGTGTTACGGTAATTTCATCGCTTGGATTGCGTGTACTTCCATGCAGTTCATCACGCATGACTGGCAAATAACAGCCTACACTCCGGTTATTCACAGTATTCTACGAAAGTTCCCTGACTTCACTGCCCTGACAGGTATTTTCTACTCCATTTCTCAAAATTTTCCTAAATTTCATTTCGAGCTACGTCTACATTCTTATCCGTTCCTGCCTGTGCTCTAGTTTTCGTTGTCGTTGTAGCAATAAAGAAAATGACACAAAGTGCAAAACTGATATCTTAATGCAAAACTGTTAGCTTGACTGTTACAAAATAAATTCTGAACTAGAAAAAGCTTTAAAAAAGTTCTGAATTACCACGAAGCAACAAAAAATGCTATGCAACGGCTACTGACTAAACACTATTGCATAAAATTTTGCAAATGCAGTAGCAAGATGAAGCATCTCTGTGAAATCGACCAACGAAACAAAATCCTGGCAGGCACGTCGACAGGTGAAACGGGTTCGTTATTATTTTGAAAGACGTAGGGAAATGGTTGACGTTCCGTGTCTGAAAATAGCATAAATTTGATTGAGAACAAAAAAAAAAAAAAAAGAAAAGAAACAGAAATTAATTAGTCTTCCTACGAATCCTAAAGAAATCAACTGTCAACTATCTGATTCCGAGTTTAAAAATATTCTCCACGATCTCCCAGAAACTGTCTTCTGCAATATTCCTATATGCAACAGACAAGTTACCTCGACTTGCCGCTGCAACTGCGTCATCAGAAACAATGCTAAAATATTTCAAAAGCAATTCTGCGATCCATGGAGAGCGCAGTGCATGGTCATAATAATTGGGGTAACTACTCCCATACTTTTGTACAGACACACCAAAAAAGTTTTGCATCACCTCGGTTCCGAGAGTTCCGGAACCTGTACAGAAAATTGGTCCCTTTTATTGCTCATGAAAACCGCACATTGCATCTTGTACCACCATACAGTGAGACCTTCAGAGGTGGTGGTCCAGATTGCTGTACACACCGGTACCTCTAATACCCAGTAGCACGTCCTCTTGCATTGATGCATGGCTATATTCATCAGGGCAAACTATCCACAAGTTCATCAAGGCACAGTTGGTCCAGATTGTCCCACTCCTCAACGGCGATTCGGCGTAGATCCCTCAGAGTGGTTGGTGCTTCTCGTCGTCCATAAACAGGTCTTTTCAATCTATCCCAGGCATGTTCGATAGGTTTCATGACTGGAGAACATGCTGCCCACTCTAGTCGAGCGATGTCGTTATCCTGAAGGAAGACATTCACAAGATGTGCACGATGGGGGAGCGACTTGTCGTCCATGAAGACGAATGCCTCGCCAATATGCTGCCGATATGTTTGCACTAGCGGTCGGAGGATGGCATTCAGGTATCGTACAGCCGTGAACGGCGCCTTCCGTGACCACCAGCGGCGTACGTCGGCCCGACACAATGCCACCCCAAAACAGCAGGGAACCTCCACCTTGCTGCACTCGCTGGACAGTGTGTCTAAGGCGTTCAGCCTGACCGGGTTGCCTGCAAACACATCTTCGACGATTGCAAAGACGGACCTCACCATGGATATCGGGAGTGATTTTGCGCATCATGCAGCCTGTTGCGCACAGTTTGAGTCGTAACACGAAAAGCATTATTCAAACTGGTGGCGTTGCTGTCAGGGTTCCTCCGAGCCGCAATCCGCAGCTAGCGGTCATCCACTGCAGCAGTAGCCCTTGGGCGGCCTGAGCGAGCCATGTCGTCGACAGTTCCTGTCTCTCTGTATCTCCCCCAAGTCCGAACAACATCGCTTTGGTTCACTCCATGACGGACACTTCCCTTGTTGAGAGCCCTTCCTGGCACACAGTAACAATGCGGACACGATCGAACTGCGGTATTGAATGTCTAGGCGTGGTTGAGCTACAGAGAACACGAGCCGTGTACAGTCGTGGAAAAAACGAGCGAAACCCCTCGCCTTTTCGTTATGCTGATCCGCACAGCTTTAAAGTCTGCTACACAGCATAACAGGCAAGGAGACGAAGTGCTACCAACATACTATGCACAGGCGTGAAATTGAAAAACCATCTGAACTATGTCAGACTGTTTTCAATCATGTGTAAGACTACATTAATGCTGATTAGTGTGTTAAACACAACACGTAAATATAAGATATAAATGAAAGAAGAAACGCTAATTAGTATGAACTGTACTAATAAAAATGAATTTCAGCTTATCGAGATAGAATAACTGTTTTAGTAATACAAAGTACCCAGATCGTTACGAATTAGAAAAATAATGTGCGCATTCGGCCGCGAAACGGTCTGTGTCAACGTTCACACCAGTCATACTGGATTACCGTTGCTGACCTACCATGGGAGTGTGCAAATTTAGCAGCGCGTGAAGATTCATAACGAAATTCAGTTAAAACTCGTTCAGTGCCACACTTTAGTGAATTCATATTGACATTCGCAGGGCGCCGGTACACAATGAACGTAGCAATAAAAAATTTGGGGGCGCGATAATTTCTTAAAATTGCTTTACTGATAGTGTGCTGGGAGAAGTGGCCGTGCGGTTAAAGGCGCTGCAGTCTGGAACCGCAAGACCGCTACGGTCGCAGGTTCGAATCCTGCCTCGGGCATGGATGTTTGTGATGTCCTTAGGTTAGTTAGGTTTAATTAGTTCTAAGTTCTAGGGGACTAATGACCTCAGCAGTTGAGTCCCATAGTGCTCAGAGCCATTTGAACCATTTTGATAGTGTAAGAGTGGGACAGTAGAGAAATAGTCCGAACTTGGTTCGATGAACCCTCTGCCAGGCACGTAAGTCTGGATTGCAAAGAAATCCTGTAGATGTAGTCATGTAGATGTAACAACGGAATTATGTTGTAACTGCGACATGTGAGTTACATTTGATTTGAACATTGAAGTTGTTTGCTGTTTATTTATTCTTTGATCATTATTCCCAGCCATAGACAAACAGCCAGCTGCGTTAAATTGATATTGAAATAAAGTGTCATGCATGGATCAATAACAATAAATTCTTAACTACTTGTTATAGTACTGCAGTATCTGCCAGAGTCTTCAGAAGTGGATATCGCATACGACGTTCCTAGGGTGTTTATAAGTGGCTATTGCAGAAGACTTCGAACAACATTTGAATGTAGCTTCGTAAAAGTCGCGTGATCAAACGATCTGAGTTGCTGGCGAATACCGTTTATCCTCACTAGACAGTATATATTATCATTATACATGAGGTGAAAAGGGTTTAGGCGGGTGCGGTGGCCGAGCGGTTTTTTTTTTTTTTCATCTTGTTCGTTGCGTTTGGTCGTCGCGGACGTCACAAGACATCCGTTAAAGTTCGTTTGTTGATCCTCCCATTTTTTTTTACTACAGAGGCCAACAAGCTCTCTGACCTGACACGCTGAGCTACCGTGCCGGCGTCCTAGCCGCTCAGAAATGATAATCGCCGGCCGTGGTGGCCGAGCGGCTCTAGACGCTACAGTCTGGAAACGCGCGGCTGCTTCAGTCGCAGGGTGGAATCCTACCACGGGCATTGATATGTGTGATGTCCTTAGGTGGGTTTAAGTAGTTCTAGGTCTAGTGGACTGATGACTTAAGCAGTTCGCTCGCATAGTTCTTAGAGCCATTTTTTTTGTCCTTTCACGTAAATTTTCTTTACATAAACGGCCGTATCTTTAGACTGCGTTGACATAGGAGCTCACTTCTTTACACCGCCAAGGGACCGTATATAGCAGGAGGTGTGATACATTTCGGCTTATTATGTCTACCTGTACTCGAGGTAAACAGGTTTTAAGGTGTGGGTAGACAGATAGACGGTCAAGAAAGTGAGACTAGCAGGGTTAGGTCACGAAAATAGCTACGACAGTTACTGAAGATCAGGGCCGCATAAATAATTACCCCTACTCTTTATTCGAAATGTGCTACTTGCAGTCGATACATCAGCATATTACTCGTAGTTACGCTTTCGATCCAAATCGCGTTTACAGGAATGCAAATAGAATCCATTTGCCTATACACGTGGTAATTCACATCCCAATATTAATGCCACTGCGTTTTAGAAGTGCGAGCATTCCCATTGCTAGCTTGCTTAAGAAACACTTCGGCCAATGAACGTTTTCTGGCTGTGGCGAGTCTAATGGAGAATTCGAAACCTTGTATAACACGTTTGGCAGCTTTGTAGCCGTTTATTTCATGGGGTGGTGCAAAATTATCCTACTAAATTTTCTCGCTAATAACAGTATTTTGTTATTTCGATAAACATCCCGAATGACTGTCACATAATCAATGACATAAAGGTAGAAAATTCATTTTTTGTGTCCAGAAAGCTCTATGCAACAGAAACTGCAGATCATTTTGCCATTTTCATTGCGAAATTGCCGACTTATTCATGTCTGGGGTAATAATAGAGGGCTGTTTTCCTGTGTTGTCTGCTAGCGTAGTGAAAGACGTAGGCTGCAGGTTTATTTTCGGTTCTAATCTCGATGGATGCAGATAGACTATCAGTAAAGCAATTTTAAGAAATTATCGCGCCCCCAATTTTTTTATAGCTACGTTCATTCTGTACCGGCGCCCTGTGAATGTCAATATGAAGTGTGGCACTGAATGATTTTTAACTGAATTTCGTTATGAATCTTCATGCACTGCTAAATTTGCACACTCCCATGGTAGGTCGGCAACGGTAATCCAGTATGACTGGTCTGAACGTTGACACAGACCGTTTCGCGGCCGAATGCGCACATTATTTTGCTAATTCGTAACGATCTGGGTACTTTGTATTACTAAAACAGTTATTCTATCTCGATAAGCTGAAATTCATTTTTATATTTTTATTAGTACAGTTCATACTAATTAGCGTTTCTTCTTTCATTTATATCTTATATTTACGTGTTGTGTTTAACACACTAATCAGCATTAATGTAGTCTTACACATGATTGAAAACAGTCTGACATAGTTCAGATGGTTTTTCAATTTCGCGCCTGTGCATAGTATGTTGATAGCACTTCGTCTCCTTGCCTGTTATGCTGTGTAGCAGACTTTAAAGCTGTGCGGATCAGCATAACGAAAAGGGGAGGGGTCCCGCTCGTTTTGTCCACGACTGTACCTGCTTCCTAGTGGAATGATAGCAACTGATCGGCTATCGGACCCCCTCCGTCTAATAGGCGCTGCTCACCAGTGGTTGTTTATATCTTTGGGCGCGTTTAATGATATCTCTGAACAGTCAAAGGGGCCGTATCTGTGACAAAACATCCATAGTCAACGTCTACCTTCAGGAGTTCTGGCAACGTTGGTGATGTGAGTATTGAATTCGAATTATCAGTAGGGCTTTGGTCAGCTAGGCTTGAAAGGTAAAAAAAAAAAAAATTAAAGAAACCAATAAAGACTATAATCTACTATGTTTGCAATGTATTATTTACACAGACTTTTAATTATTCCATAATGTTTAGAATCAATAACTACGTTGCTGGCCACAACAAAGATAGTGTATGCATGTGTTGCAGTAGAAGTGGAAGTTTCAGGGAATGTGTACTATCACCGATGATAGTGCGCCTTCACTCGCCCATTTAGTGAAAGTGCATTACTGACTCCAGTTCTGTCACGCAATACATACTGACTAGGGATAGTGCACTATCACTAGTGAATGTATACAGTCAGTGCGAGCAGGTAAGGAATGTGAACCATGGCTGTAATAGCAAAACAGCCGTACTGGGAAAGTCGCAATTATCACCTGTACTTTGTAAACATAGTCATATCATGTAAAATCCGTGTACTGGCTAAAATGGTTCAAATGGCTCTGAGCACTATGGGACTTAACTTCTGGGGTCATCAGTCCCCTAGAACTTAGAACTACTTAAACCTAACTAACCTAAGGACATCACACACATCCATGCCCGAGGCAGGATTGGAACCTGCGACCGTAGCAGTCACGCGGTTCCGGACTGAGCGCCTAGAAATCCGTGTACTGCAGAAAGGTCGTGCACCGTGTAACTTTGGGTTGCAGAACACGATTTTGTTTTTGCAAAAGCATCTCAGTGTGACATTTTTGCTGGCAGTTGCCTTTGAAGAATCCCTGGCCGCTTGCCGTCGACTGGGACGTCGCAGCTGACCTCAGGGCAACAGTTTTCTCTGCTGGAACTTCCTCCTCTGAGGTTATTCTTAGTACTGAACTGGGACCTGAAACAAAGTATTGTAGTTGTAGTGGCAGTGGCATACCGTCCCTTCCGTCATTATTTAAAAACAGTTTACTGTCGTGCCTATGGTTGGCTCAGCACACCATCTCTCGTCGGCCGTTGTCTCGAGGACGACACCCGAGATCGACCTTCCGTCTCCTCTTCCTCTATCGAAGTCGGCAACTGGAACTCTCACAGTACAGCCCTTTTCCAGTGTTGTAAATCAGCGGTGTGAACACTACCGCATCCTTTGCGCTTGTCCTTCTAAGCACTTGTATGCTTCAGTTCTGAGTTTTTTTAATAGCACGAGTTGACTTGTCTAACTCAGTCAGGCAGTAGTTATTATAGCCACGAATACTTTCTTCCTCTCTGTTCTCAACCTCTGTTTCTGTTGGTATGTTACCCTCTTGCAATGGAGATTTACTGTGATCATTATGCTGCAACGTTTCAGTCCCTGTCTGACTCCTAACACTCACTTGATTAATTGTATTTTCAAGATCACCCTCAGAGTCAACGTTCATCAGTGCTACAGGAGCTAAACTTTTGAAGACTGACCACCTTTAGGAGGGCAGCCGAACATGGCTTCATACGGAGATCTTTTAATTCCAAAATGTGCTGCTGCATCCATGTAGGTAGCATATTTTCTGTCTTGATTTGCTCCCTCTACACTGCATTCGCTCTAACTGTCTTTGCATTTACTGTGGACAATCTTAAAATTGGGCCACAGGTCAGTTAAGCTGATCATTGTTTTGCTAACGAACTGTCTACCATTGTCAGACTGCACTACTGAGGGAGCGCCTAACAAGGTAAAAATGTCAATAATGTTATGGCGTACCTCTTCAGCTGTCTTGGACTTCACTGGCCTGAGAACAACCAGTTTACTGACGTGGTCCTCATAAACCATTACGAATTTGTTATCTCCATCTGGTTGCGACTGGATGTCGATCAAATCAACTTGACATCTGAAATTTAGCTCCTTGAACAGCATTGACTTCACTACTATTCCATTTTTGTGACCTTTTTGCTTTTGCAAACAAGGTTCACACGAACTAAGATAAACCTGGACATATCTGTATTACAGAACTTTGACTTCACGCATTTCGTCACTCGGTCGCGTCCAAGCGTGGCCAGTCAATACACGAACATCGTACAGAATATCATACAGTTCTTCATCATAAACATAGTATTTAATCTGACCTTCTTCAGTTACAGCTTCTGTTCATTTGGCTACTCCATTCACTTCCAGCACTCCATATCTGTTCAAAAACTGGTAACCGTTGCCCTCCCACATTCGTCCAGAATTTAGTGATTTACCCTTGTTGATAAGTGACTCCTACTTTTCTCTGTCCGTGAAGACAGAATTATAACTGAGGTTTCCCCGTTACACCCTAAGATTCCCAGAATGAGATTTTCACTCTGCAGCGGAGTGTGCGCTGATATGAAACTTCCTGGCAGATTAAATCTATGTGCCGGACCGAGACTCGAACTCGTGACCTTCGTCTTTCGTGGGCAAGTGCTCTTGCGCGAAAGGGAACAGTCCCGAGTTGGACTCTCGGTCAGGCACAAAGATTTAATCTGTCACGAAGTTTCACGCTCTAAGATGTTTGTAGGACTTCATTGGTTCAACCACAGCTGCACTGATGTGAACCACAACTGCGCCACTGTCAACCACATCTGCACTGCTGCATAAGGTAATGGTAACGAGCTGAGGACTGTTTCATTCATGCTAATGCGTGGTAGCACTGTTGGACGCACCGTTAATAACCCGGGAGCAGCGATGGTACAGCTTCACTAGTGGATGTGTTTTTTTTAGTTTATGGTAAACTCTCACTGATCATTTTAGTGATAGTGTACATCCACTAGGGAAAGATGACCTTCCCTACTCATCCACTTCCATCATAACATGTACGTACACAAATCTGACGAAATTCCACCAGTGCGCAAACAAGCGACAATTGCAAGCAACAAAAAGGCAAATTACCAAAAAAATCGTCAGCTAATAATTTATGTGATCAAAAGTATCGGGACACCCCTAAAAGCATACGTTTTTTATATTAAGTGCATTGTGCTGCCACCTACGGCCAGGTACTGCATATCAGCGACCTCAGTAGTCATTAGACATCGTGAGAGAGCAGAATGGGGCGCTCTACGGACTCACGGACTTCGAACGTGGTCAGGTGACTGGGTGTCACTTGTGTCATACGTCTGTACGCGACATTTCCACACTCCTAAACATCCCTAGGTCCGCTGTTTCCGATGTGATAGTGAAGTGGAAACGTGAAGGGACACGTACAGCATGAAAGCGTACAGGCCGACCTCGTCTGTTGACTGACTGAGACCGCCGACAGTTGAAGGGGATCGTAATATGTAAGAGGGAGACACCTATCTAGACCAACACACAAGAATTCCAAACTGCATCAGCATCCAACGCAAGTACTGTGAGAGGTGGAAGATGGGAAAACTTGGATTTCATGGTCGAGCGGCTGCTCATAAGCCACAGATCACGCCGGTAAATGCCAAACGACGCCTCGCTTGGTGTAAGGAGCGTAAACATTGGACGACTGAACAGTGGAAAAACGTTGTGTGGAGTGACGAATCACGGTACACAATGTGGCGATCCGGTGGCAGGGTGTGTGTATGGCGAATGCCCGGTGAACGTAATCTGCCAGCGTGTGTAGTGCAGACAGTAAAATTCTGAGGCGGTGGTGTTGTGGTGTGGTCGTGTTTTTCATAGAGGTGGATTCCACCCCTTGTTGTTTTGTGTGGCATTTTCACAGCACGGGCCTACATTGATGTTTTGAGCAGCTTCTTGCTTCCCACTGTTGAAGAGCAATTCGAGGATGCCGAAAGACGACCGCTGTGGTCGAGCGGTTCTAGGCGCTCAGTCCGGAACCGAGCGACCGCTACGGTCGCAGGTTCGAATCCTGCCTCGGGCATGGATGTGTGTGATGTCCTTAGGTTTAATTAGTTCTAAGTTCTAGGCGACTGACGACCTCAGAAGTTAAGTCGCATAGTGCTCGGAGCCATTTGTTGGCGTCAACGTTTAAGTTTAGTTCCGTTGTTCGTTTGTTTCGTTTCTGTCATTGATAAAATGCTAACCAATGAAGAAGGTGTGTTTTTAGACGAACAATTGTTCAAAGCTGGCGGTAAATACACAGTTTCAGTTCGTCAAGCATTTAATTCAATTTTCCCGGAGGCAACACGCCCACATCTCGGTACTGTGCGAGATTTGATTAACAAATTTCGAAGTAGGGATTCAATGACAGATGTACCGAGAAGTGGTCGTCTTAGCGTTTCGTCTGAGGATAAACTGCTCGATATTTCCGATGAAATTTCCACGAGTCCGAACAAGTCAGTAATAAAACTCGCCCAGGAAATCGATGTTTGTGTAGGAACGGCCCACAAAGCTCTAAGGAAAAAAATAGAACTTTTCCCATATAAAGTGACAGTCGTGCAAGAACTGAAAAATACTTATCATTCCAAGAAACTGCATTATTGTCAATGGTTCAAAAATTTCGTTCAACAAAATGGATGGGATTTGTTAATGAAACGTTTTTAACTGATGAGGCGTGGTTTCATGTATCCGGGTACATGACCTCGCAAAATTCCTGTATGTGGAGTACTCCAAATCCATTGTGTATTCATCAGGAACCACTTCATTCTGTGGAAATAGGAGTTTGGATTGCAATTTCTAGACGTCGGATTGTGGGTCCGATATTTTTCAACGAAACAATAAACGCACAACGATACGGCAGTGAGTTTCATTTCGGTGTATTCACTGCGGCATAACGGCACGCGCGGCTAACAATCATACGGCACTGCGGAGAGACTTTTTGAAAAGCCCGCAGGTAAGGAACAGCAAAGGGCCTATAACACTACCTCGGGGAACGCCAGAAATCACTTCTGTTTTACTCGACGACTTTCCGTACTACCAACTGTGACCCCTCTGACAGGAAGTGACGCATCCAGTCACATAACGGACACGATATTTCGTAAGTACGCAATTTCGCTGCAAGCGGCTTGTCCGGTTCAGTGTCAAAAGGCTTCCTCTTTAAAACTTTGTGTACTAACTGAACCGTGATTTATTTTCAAAGAATATTCTTAAGGATTTATTTTATTTACTAGCGATTCATGAAGATCATTAACACATTTAAACACACTATGTAAGCATGGAAGTAGTTGCCAGGAAGTAACTGATGAAATCAAAAGCAAATTCCTTTTAACAAATGGGAATTTTATTCGCTTTAATAGTGCCTAAAAGCATTTTTTAAAAGATACAGATTTAAAATTATAATCAGAAAGCACCCTCTAAATATCAAAATTACAATTTATTCAGAGGCAAAAAGAAACAAGTTTTGACTGTATGAGCTTTCGGGCAGAGAACCTTGCCGCTCCCTTTTGACACGGCCGTAGTCACGACCGCTCACAACAGCCTCTGAAAGACTACACTGTTGCAAATCTGCAACACACCAGATAACTTTAAACTAAGAGTTTTAACAATTTACACAAGCACACATACTATGCACCTCCCGTAGGAGGGATGGAAATGGTACAAAACACTAACAATTAAAATATTGACCTTGCTACTGAAGGTGCAACTTGATTTTAACTTCTAAGAAAAGTCTTACGGTGAAAGAGTCGCAACCTTATATACTAAAATGGTCATTTAAATAAAAGCCCATGAAACGCAATCTCATACAAAATTCTAGAAGGTTGGCCAAACAACAGTTAAGATGCTCTACAGTACACAGATACCGCCTCTCAAGATCGTAGGCAATAATATCAAAGTTTCCAAAGGTCAAAACGTATTTCAAGTATTAGGCCGTTACACTCCAAGCAATAAATTCGTTAACACGCCAAATCCGACAAACATGACAGAGGCCGCTACCAACGTACGGTACACTGACAGGGAGATTACCGAACAACCCGAACCGCAGGTTGTTCTAACCCGCCCCTACTCCACAAGGGAAAAACGGACCACCCAATTCATAAATTACCACCTTCCAGCGGGTGGACAAACGGAGACGAATGGTGGGACGACCCCAAAACAAAGCGGCTGGTGACCTCACCGAGAAAACAAGTAGAGTTTAACAAGAGTAAATCAAACAACATATCACCAATCACTTAACTTCTAATAAACTCGAGAAGACCTGGCGCAGCACCCCCAAAACGCTCTGCCGAACCGTCCGCTGCCAGCCGCTCCAGCGGACGCAGGAAGGCGCGCCGACCTCCCGCCTCACGGCGTCGCAGCTCGCACCGGCCAGACCCATGTCGTGGTTTGACTCCTGCTGCTCTCGTGTCGGCCGCGAAGCCACTACCCCTCGCTATACGGCGCGGCCCACTGGACTCACGTGGCGACCTCACACGCGCCGACGCTCAAGGCGGACAAGTCGTCTCGTGTCTCAGTGTGCGACTGACCAACCGATGGATCCAACCGCCAATGACCGTTGCCTGAGGAAACTCGAGCAGACTGGCGGCCTAACGCGCAGAGTCAAACGCAGGAACTAAGCCCCGACCGGGCGACCACTCGCTGAGTTCTCTTACTGGCGGAGTGGAAAGACTCTCATTTTGCAGGCTTTAAAGGTTGATCCGAAGGACATACATACTAGCACTCCGAACGACAGACAGACGCAAGCTTCCGCACAATTGCGGACGAGAGACAGACTAGCAAGCCGGGGACGAGAGACTGACCCAGACTGCCGACTGGCGAGCTCGTAGCGCCCCTTAAATGCACGTGAACAGGCAAGCTTTCCCCTTCCCCACCAGAGGGAGACACCAAAGCTGCGTCTGCCACAGCGGCGCCACCGCCAGAAACGGAGGGCGACTGCTTCACACTACGCGCTGCGGCGCGCTCTTCAAAACAGCAATTTTTACCACGGCTCTCTAACCTGTCCCTACAACCTCTAGAAGCCTGTAACAGGAATACTGAAGCACGAGTATCTTACTTCGTGTGTTGCATAGCCCTGGTGGTGGAGGTACGATGTACTCAGATAAGCCATAACATTATGAGCACCTGTTTAAAAGCGTGTTGCTCCACTTCCGCAACGCAATCCAGCACTGGTTCTACGTGCCATATATTCGACAAGTACCCGATAGGTTTCCAGAGGTTTGTGGCACTAGCTTCCTACGTACGTGTCACAGACTTCACGTCATTTACAGCCGGTTCGTTTGTGGGCGCGGAGCTGACCCTCCAAAGCGTCCCATTTGGGTTTCGTCGGATTCATATAATCCGAATTTGACGCCGAGATATCAGCATGATTTCACTGTCATGCTCCTCAAGCTACAGCAGCACGATTCTGGCCTTGAGACACGGACAGTTATCCTGCTGGAACATGCCGTCCCTGTTGGGAAAGACATCAGGCATATGGGGTGACAGGCGGTCTCCAATAAAGTTCACGTATTCATTCCACGACTACTGCAGCTCTCAATGAAGCCCAGATGAATATTCCCCATAACATATACAATCTGATAAAAAATATCCGGACACCTGGCTGAAAACGACTTACAAGTTCGTGGCGTCCTCCGTCGGTAATGCTGGAATTCAATATGGTGTTGGCCCACCCTTAGCCTTGATCACAGCTTCTACACTCGCAAGCATACGTTCAAATAGGTGCTGGAAGGTTTCTTGGGGGATGGCAGCCCATTCTTCACGGAGTGCTGCACTGAGGAGAGGCATCGATGTCGGTCGGTGAGGCCTGGCACGAAGTCGGCGTTCCAAAACATCCCAAAGGTGTTCTACAGGATTCAGGGCAAGACTCTGTGCAGGCCAGTCCACTATAGGTACGTAATTGCAGTGTAACCACTCCGCCACAGGCCGTGCAATATGAACAGGTGCTCGACTGTGTTGAAAGATGCAATCGCCATTCCCGAATTGCTCTTGAAGGGAAAAAGTGCTCAAAACATCAGTGTAGGCCTGTGCTGTGGTAGAGCCACGCAAAACAAGGCGTGGTGCAAGCCCCCTCCATGAGAAACACGACCACACCGTAACACCACCGCCCCAGAATTTTACTGTCGGCAGTACACACGCTGGCAGATGACGCTGACCGGGCATTCGCCATACCCACACCCTGCCATCGGATCGCCACATTGTGTACCGTGATTCGTCACTCCACACAACGTTTTTCCACTGTTCAATCGTCCAATGTTTACGCTCCTCACAGCTAGTGAGGCGTCATTTGCCATTTACCAGCTTGATGTGTGGCTTACGAGCAGCCGCTCGACCATGTAATCATAGTTTCCTCACCTCCCGCCTAACTGTCATAGTACTTGCAGTGGATTCTGATACAGTTTGGAATTCCTGTGTGGTGGTCTGGACAGATGTCTGCCTATTACGCATTACGACCCTCTTCAACCGTCCGCAGGCTCTGTCAGCCAACAGACCAGTTCAGCCTGTACGCTTTCATGCTGTACGTGTCCCTTCACGTTTCCACATGGTTATCACATCGGAAACTGTGGACCTAGGGATGTTTAGGAGTGTGGAAATCTCGCGTACAGACGTATGACACAAGTGACAGCGAATCACCTGACCACGTTCGAAGTCCGTGAGTTCCGCGTAGCGCCCCATTCTGCTCTCTCACGATGTCTGATGACTACTGAGGTCGCTGATATGGAGTACCTGGCAGTAGATGGCAGCACAATGCACTTAATACAAAAAACGTATGTTTTTGGGGGTGTGCGGATAGTTTTCATCACATAGTGTAATACTGCTCCCACAGTGAAACATCCCACGTTTGAAATAACGTAACCGACAGTAGCCCGCAACACATCTCTTAGACTGTATGCAGAGAGAGTGGCCATAGGTCAAGTTGCCCGTGATTGGTTGGTTAGCTTTGGCAGAAAAATGGCGCCAAACGTCTCTCGCGCTTCCTATGTTCGCCATACTTTTGAGTTGAATTGAAGTTCAGAGAAGTTTTGGAATCGATTAAAAGGTACTAGGGCTATCCACAAAGTACATTACGTTTTGGAATGAGAAATAAATAAAGTATTGGAAATTTTTTTATTATATACAGATGAAAGCCACACTTAAATACTAGTTTTCTACATAGTTGCCATTTAAATTAAGGCACTTATCGTAGCGATGGACGAGCTTGGAATTTCCTTCGTCCTAAAATTCGGCCGCCTGCGCCTTCAACCACGTGGTTACCTCTTCTCGAAGCTGTGCGTCGTCATCAAAACGCTGCATAGCCGACCACTTCTTCATTGCTGGGAATAAGTGGAAGTCGCTCGGTGCCAGGTCGGGACTGTACGGCGGATGAGGAAACAACTCCCACTTAAAAGATTCGAGAACTTCACGAGTGGCATTTGCCGTGTGGGCCCGGGCGTTGTCGTGAATCGGCAGGATCTTTGAGCCCAACTTTCCCCTGCGCTTGTTTTGTATCGCTCTTCTGAGGTTGTGCAGAGTTTGGCAATACCTCCGAGAGTTTATTGTAGTCCCTTTTTCCAGGAAATCAAAAAAAATCACACCTTTTCTGTCCCAAAAGAAGAGGTAACCACGTGGTTGAAGGCGCAGGCGGCCGAATTTTACGACGAAGGAATTTCCGAGCTCGTCCATCGCTACGAAAGTGCCTTAATTTAAATGGCAACTATGTAGAAAACTAGTATTGAAGTATGGCTTTCATCTGTATATAATAAAAAAAATTTCCAATACTTTATTTATTTCTAATTCCAAAGCGTAATGTACTTTGTGGGTAGCCCTCGTATTTGAATTATTGAGAGGCTTCTCATGCGTTGTGCATGCTTGTTCGATTTAGTTGTATATCGTTTTTAGTACGTAATTAGCGTTTGCGTGCATACTGGTAGCATCACAAGCTTTTCTGAAGCCAGTCCTTGCTGGAAACGGAAAGTTCCTGTAATTGTTGTCCCATGCTCATTCGACTTTATAGCGTCAAACTTTATTCCCTTCCAAATCAGAACACTAGGCATTATTTTGGTTTTAGTATTATTGCCTGACTGTTGACGCAGGCAAGTTGTAAGCACGTTTTCCGCTGCTGTCGTCGTTGCTGAAACATTATTCGTAGTAAATAATTGTAGGTACTCTTGAAGACAGTTTTTAATAGGCCCACTTACTGTGGGGTAGAAGCAATACGGTAGTTTTCTTGTTATGTTTGGTCGTTATTACAGTAGCCTACATTTAACATTACCTGATTTTTGTAATGTTATATATATATATATATATATATATATATATATATATATATATATATGTATGTATATGTTGTTGTCTTCAGTCCTGAGACTGGTTTGATGCAGCTCTCCATGCTACTCTATCCTGTGCAAGCTCCTTCATCTCCCAGTACCTACTGCAACCTACATCCTTCTGAATCTGCTTAGTGTATTCATCTCTTGGTGTCCCTCTGCGATTTTTACCCTCCACGCTGCCCTCCAGTACTAAATTTGTGATCCGTTTATGCCTCAGAACATGTCCTACCAACCGATGCCTTCTTCTAGTCAAGTTCTGCCACAAACTTCTCTTCTGCCCAATCCTATTCAGTACCTCCTCATTAGTTATCTGATCTACCCACCTTATCTTCAGCATTCTTCTGTAGCACCTCATTTCGAAAACTTCTATTCTCTTCTTGTCCAAACTATTTATCCTCCATGTTTCACTTCCATACATGGCTGCACTCCATACAAATAGTTTCAGAAACGACTTCCTGACACTTAAATCTATACTCGATGTTAACAAATTTCTATTCTCCAGAAATGCTTTCCTTGCCATTGCCAGTCTACATTTTATATCCTCTCTACTTCGACCATCATCAATTATTTTGCTCCTCAAATAGCAAAACTCCTTTACTACTTTAAGTGTCTCATTTCCTAATCTAATTCCCTTAGCATCACCCGATTTAATTCTACTACATTCCATTATCCTCGTTTTGCTTTTGTTGATATTCATCTTATATCCTCCTTTCAAGACACTGTCCATCCCGTTCAACTGCTCTTCCAAGTCCCTTGCTGTCTCTCACAGAATTACAATGTCATCGGCGAACCTCAAATTTTTTATTTCTTTTCCAATGACTTTAATACCTACACCGAATTTTTCTTTTGTTTGCTTCACTGCTTGCTCAAAGTACAGATTGAATAACATCGGGGAGAGGCCACAACCCTGTCTCACTCACTTCCTAACCACTGCTTCCCTTTCATGTCCCTCGACTCTTATAACTGCCATCTGGTTTCTGTACAAATTGTAAATAGCCTTTCGATCCCTGTATTTTACCCCTGCCACCTTTAGAATTTGAAAGAGAGTATTCCAGTCAACATTGTCAAAAGCTTTCTCTAAGTTTACAAATGCTAGAAACGCAGGTTTGCCTTTCCTTAATCTAGATTCTAAGGTAAGTCGTAGGGTCAGTATTGCCTCACGTGTTCCCATATTTCTACGGAATCCAAACTGATCTTCCCCGAGGTCGGCTTCTACCAGTTTTTCCATTCGTCTGTAAAGAATTCGCGTATATATATGAAAGAAAGTCGTAAGCAGTTGTTCACTTGTGACATGCAAATGGTTGAAGATGTGAGTACGTTGAATCTTTAGCGTTATGCACTTCCGATACAAAACAAATGGTATACACTATATTTTTTTTATTTACGTTACTTTCATTGCAATATGTCTAGTAAAAGAACTTTAAAGGAGATAAATGCAAGTAAGGAATAATTTTTACAGCCACTGTATCATATTTTCCTGTGCTGTACGTAGCAGGCTACAATGAGTATATTATATAGCTGTAAAGAAAGGCATTTAAGGAACGATTTCGCCATATTGTCTTGTGCTTTCGATTCGGTGAGTGTGTACTCCACTACTGGCCGTTCAAAAGTTCCGCCCGCAGTTTGGCAGACAGATGGCAGCCGTACCGCCCGGTTGGCCCCCCTCTGCCTATACAGGCTCCCTGTCGCGCCCGCGCCAGCACCGTCCTCTGTAGAGCTGGGCAAACTCGTTCATCCTTGGGAACTAGTTCACTGCTGATCGTTCCTTTTTGGGAACCGTTCATCTTTACTCGTTCACCGTTCATTTGTGCTTGGTATGTGGTTCTGATGAAAAACTGAAGACTAGCAGTGTAGGTGACTGAAGGATGGAGGGCACCAAGAGGGGGCACTTGCCTCTCCCCTGGAGTATAGAGTTTTTATTCATTACAGAATTCTTACACACTTTTAGAAGTAATTTCTGTGATTCTGCAGAACCTCTCGTTTAGCCAATGTAGCGTTGTGTGGCTGATTGCAGGGAAATAATATAGGGTGGCGCACAGAAAACAGGCCCCGAGTACAGACTGCTCGCCAGTTACGGACGATGTGTTGCCCGTTACGAGCAGATACAACAAACAGACAAACATGTAATAATTAGGCAGTGAAGAAATAACGAGCTAATGCAAGCAACAACTGCGAAATAATCGATGACGATGTGTAGAGAGCTGGAGGAGAGAACATGAAAATCTCACGCGACGCGCATGTAAACCTGTTGATGGCTGTTTCCCACTTAATAGACCACAAGTGTCTTGTATAAAATTCATCTTTTCGACTTCCACTACATAGCTACGCTACGTTGTAAACAATAATCGTGTACACACTATATATACTTGACGTTGTCTCTGAGTTCGTAGGCGAAGTAGAGACTTTATGGAAGCATAAAATGAAATGTGGTTTTCTCATCATACTTTACTCACATGCTTAGTAAAAATTAGGTTTCTATGTTTCATTATTAAGGTTAATGCAGCAATAATAATAATAATAATAAAGTTCGCAGTAATAAGCTGCTTTTGAACAAATGTTTTTGAGGTAATAAGTAAATACGATTTTATGGCAATCTTTTATGTCTTTTCAAATGGAGAGGCACCACTTTTGGTACTGAGCAAAAAAGACCCACAACCCACTTTTTCTTTTTTTTTTTCAGAGAAACCAAACTAGCAGACAATGCAAATTGGATACAACCAAACTTAAAAATAATTAGACCCTTCCTAAATGTGACGTTTTGTATATGAAAGGTACACCAAAATCGTTTTATATGAATTTTCTTACACTAAAAATTAAGCAAATTATTGAAAGTTAGTTGCTAAATCAAGTCGATGAAAGCAAAAAACATATGAATAACAAAAAAAAAATTGCCTTGTTATAAGTATGTCTCCTGCTGTTCATCGATATAATGAAGTGAGCTGATATGCCCTTTTGTTACCTGAAAAGACGTACTTATTACATACAACGTAATTTTTATGTAATTCACGTAACTATAAAATACTTTTTGATTACCGGTCGTGGACGCTGAATAGCCAGAACCAAGTGCAAGAACAGTTTGGAACACATGTAAAATAGGCGAGCGCAGTGAACGAAACGAGCAGCTGGATTCTGAACTAACTAGGAGCAGTCGGCAGTGGAACTGAGACAGGCGGTCATGCGAAGAACGTCGAGTGCGGCCGAGGGAGGCCGAGGCTGAGGCGAGCACGCGACCGAGGCCGGAACGAGAACTGCCCAAGTGACCGCCGCGGCCGAAGTGAACTAGTGAACAGATCGTTCCTTGGAATTCGTTCCTCGGTCCTTTTGTTCACCTTGGTGAACCGTTCCTTTGCACCCGTTCGTTCGCGAACTACCCATCTCTAGTCCTCTGTCGCCATATCCGCCTCTGCTGCTTCAGACAGAGGCCGAGCCTCCAATCCCCGTGTTCCGTGGTGAAGTACGGACGTCCAACTTCGAGCGAGGTGGCGCAGTGGTTTGCACACTGGACTCGCATTCGGGAGGACGCGGCTGAATCCCGCGTCCGGCCATCCTGAGTTAGGTTTTCCGTGATTTCCCTAAATCACTCCAGACAAATGCCGGGATGGTTCCTTTGAAAGGGCACGGCCGACTTCCTTCCTCGTCCTTCTCTAATCCGATGAGACTGATGACCCCGCTGTCTGGTCCCCTCCCTCCCCCATATGAACTCATCCAACTTCTCGTCGCCAACTCATGGTCTTAGCGTTCTCTATCTGACGACAATAGCACGCCAAAAGCCGCCCCGCTTCCCCATTTCCCAGATGCTCGCTGCCACGCACTGGGTCACGACAATCTGGTTTTAATTAATGTGCTGAAAACAAATTTTTCTATCCTCAGATGTGGTCTCCATTCCACTCCAGCACCTTACGTTCCCTGCTTACCAATCTTATACCTTACCGGAAGTGATGATACGGAAAACAGACGGGATACTAACAGTACGAGGCAGGAAAGCGTAAAAATGCCGCAAATTTTGACATCGTGACTGGAAACCCGACACGACACAGGCGACTTTTTAATACGGACCTGACACGTGTCGTTGTCGCTAATTGCAGAGCTGTAAAGTACAGACTTAATGTACAGGCGTGTTCAATTTATTAGACTAAACGATTATTTTTTAAGCTCTTAAACTTTCTATCGTAAAAATACGAGAGAAAAGTGTAACACTTGACTCGTCTGAATGGTTCGATTGATGCCACAAAATTCCCCTTCCAAGCAACTGACAGAGCACTGAATTTTTAACAGTTGGTAACATTTGTCATTTTTCTAGGATGAAATTTTCACTCTGCAGCGGAGTGTGCGCTGATATGAAAGTCCCTGGCAGATTAAAACTGTGTGCCGGACCGAGACTCGAACTCGGGACCTTTGCCTTTCGCGGGCAAGTGCTCTACCAACTTTTTTTTTTAATTGTTCTCATTTTGTTCGGTGCGGATGTCCCAGGACACCCGTTCAAGTTCAGTGTTGAGGCATTGACTGAGTTTTTTTATTACAGAGAGGAGCTACCCCTCTGACCGAACACGCTCAGCAACCGTGCCGGCGA
Organism: Schistocerca serialis cubense; assembly: GCF_023864345.2. Lineage (NCBI taxonomy): Eukaryota > Metazoa > Arthropoda > Insecta > Orthoptera > Acrididae > Schistocerca > Schistocerca serialis. Next base: position 40,591,281 of record NC_064648.1, on the reverse strand, counting down.
AACTGAGCTACCCAAGCACGACTCACGCCCCGTCCTCACAGCTTTCATTCCGCCAGTACCTCGTCTCCTACCTTCCAAACTTCACAGAAGCTCTCCTGCGGAGCACTTCCCCGCCAAAGGCAAAGGTTCCGAGTTCGAGTCTCGGTCCGGCACACAGTTTTCATCTGCCAGGAAGATTTCATTTGTCATTTTCCCTCAAAATCGTGTTACTTGTCTGTGTATATGCTTCGAAACTATGTTTACAGTAATGTTAAATGTTTCTGTGGTGAACTGGAGCTTGTTATTTATTCTGTCAACTTCCTGCTACATAAGCAAGACATTATATAGCTTGCCAACTTGCATGTCAAATTAGCTATAAAAATAAATCGTGGAGTTTCCAAAGAAAGTGAGGATGTGGGGAAGACAAAAGATGTTTCACCTCGAAAAGTTTCGGCTGTGGCAGCACTTCTTGCTGAAAGTCGTTATACACAGCAAGAAATTGCTCACAGAATCAGAATATCACCGAAGAGTCTCAGCAGAATCAAACTTTCAGTAGAGAAAGGTGGTGAATACAGGTCAAACAGGAAAGGAAAATGTGGACGTAGAAGAAAAATCAGTCCTAGAACAATGACAACACTTACAAACATGGCAACAATGAACCGTAAACTTGCTTCTGCAGACACCAGCCATCAATTGAAAGGTTTGGGTGTTCAAATTTCACCTGTGACACTGAGGAGGAGGCTGTTTGAATGTGGTGTAAAGGCATGGCGACAGAGGAAAAATGAATGTGGTTTAAACGCATGCCGACCAAGGAAAAAACAGAAAATCAGACCTGCCATGAAAACCAAAAGTGGAGTAGGCTAAACAACTTCAGTGAGCAGTGGGCTAAGGTATGTGCAATGATGTGGTAAATTAAGTGGGTCTGATCTCTAAAGTTCGACAGTTGTGATGTTTTATTGATACTGAAGAAATGCACATTTGAATTTTGGGGCTGCTGAGGTGTCCTGTGCTACTATTCGCAACATTTCTAAGTTGCAATATTGTACACGTGCTCCAGGTGACGAATCTGTAGTCACTGTGATGGAAGAGAGCAGCCAGTGTGTTCGTCGCAGACCTGGAGAGCAGCTCAAAGCTGAGTGTGTGCAGCAATGTGTGAAGCGTCCAACTTCCTTTATGGTCTGGAGTGTTATGACGGCGAAAGGTCTCGTAGATTACACATTCTTGAAGGCACAATGATTCAACAACAATAAAAAGGAACTTTCCCCCGCAATAAATGAGTGGTTTCCTAATAAGGATGCCACTTTTATCCACCATGGGGCACCAAGCCACAAAGCCAAAGGTGTTTCCAAGTCCGTGGAAGAAAAACAACGCAAAATGTTGCCGTCGCCAGTGCACAGCCTTCATATGAACACAAGTGAAATTTTATGGGCTATTGTGAAACAATGGATAACGAAACTTACAATTACCACCAAAAAAGATCTCATGGAGAAACTAGAGGAAATGTGGTACTGTTGTTGTTGTTGTGGTCTTCAGTGCTGAGACTGGTTTGATGCACCTCTCCATGCTACTCTATCCTGTGCAAGTTTCTTCATCTTCCAGTACCTACTGCAGCCTACATCCTTCTGAATCTGCTTGGTGTATTCATCTCTTGGTCTCCCTCTACGATTTTTACCTTCCACGCTGCCCTCCAGTGCTAAATTTGTGACCCCTTGATGTCTCAGAAAGTGGCCTACCAACCGATCCCTTCTTCTAGTCAAGTTGTGCCACAAACTCCTCCCCAATTCTATTCAATACCTCCTCATTAGTTATGTGATCTACCCACCTTATCTTCAGCATTCTACTGTAGCACCACATTTCGAAAGCTTATATTCTCTTCTTGTCTAAACTATTCGTCGTCCATGTTTCGCTTCCATACGTGGCTACACTCCATACAAAAAACAACTTCCTGTCACTTGAATCTACACTCCTGGAAATGGATAAAAGAACACATTGACACCGGTGTGTCAGACCCACCATACTTGCTCCGGTCACTGCGAGAGGGCTGTACAAGCAATGATCACACGCACGGCACAGCGGACACACCAGGAACCGCGGTGTTGGCCGTCGAATGGCGCTAGCTGCGCAGCATTTGTGCACCGCCGCCGTCAGTGTCAGCCAGTTTGCCGTGGCATACGGAGCTCCATCGCAGTCTTTAACACTGGTAGCATGCCGCGACAGCGTGGACGTGAACCGTATGTGCAGTTGACGGACTTTGAGCGAGGGCGTATAGTGGGCATGCGGGAGGCCGGGTGGACGTACCGCCGAATTGCTCAACACGTGGGGCGTGAGGTCTCCACAGTACATCGATGTTGTCGCCAGTGGTCGGCGGAAGGTGCACGTGCCCGTCGACCTGGGACCGGACCGCAGCGACGCACGGATGCACGCCAAGACCGTAGGATCCTACGCAGTGCCGTAGGGGACCGCACCGCCACTTCCCAGCAAATTAGGGACACTGTTGCTCCTGGGGTATCGGCGAGGACCATTCGCAACCGTCTCCATGAAGCTGGGCTACATCCCGCACACGGTTAGGCCGTCTTCCGCTCACGCCCCAACATCGTGCAGCCCGCCTCCAGTGGTGTCGCGACAGGCGTGAATGGAGGGACGAATGGAGACGTGTCGTCTTCAGCGATGAGAGTCGCTTCTGCCTTGGTGCCAATGATGGTCGTATGCGTGTTTGGCGCCGTGCAGGTGAGCGCCACAATCAGGACTGCATACGACCGAGGCACACAGGGCCAACACCCGGCATCATGGTGTGGGGAGCAATCTCCTACACTGGCCGTACACCACTGGTGATCGTCGAGGGGACACTGAATAGTGCACGGTACATCCAAACCGTCATCAAACCCATCGTTCTACCATTCCTAGACCGGCAAGGGAACTTGCTGTTCCAACAGGACAATGCACGTCCGCATGTATCCCGTGCCACCCAACGTGCTCTAGAAGGTGTAAGTCAACTACCCTGGCCAGCAAGATCTCCGGATCTGTCCCCCATTGAGCATGTTTGGGACTGGATGAAGCGTCGTCTCACGCGGTCTGCACGTCCAGCACGAACGCTGGTCCAACTGAGGCGCCAGGTGGAAATGGCATGGCAAGCCGTTCCACAGGACTACATCCAGCATCTCTACGATCGTCTCCATGGGAGAATAGCAGCCTGCATTGCTGCGAAAGGGGATATACACTGTACTAGTGCCGACATTGTGCATGCTCTGTTGCCTGTGTCTATGTGCCTGTGGTTCTGTCAGTGTGATCATGTGATGTATCTGACCCCAGGAATGTGTCAATAAAGTTTCCCCTTCCTGGGACAATGAATTCACGGTGTTCTTATTTCAATTTCCAGGAGTGTATTAAATTAAAGTGTCATGTGAAAGGTTAATAAAAAGTATGCAAAAGAGGGTAAAAATTTTGATTAAGAACAGAGGCATGCATGCAAAGTATTGAATGTACATATATAATCTGCATGTGGATGTGTAGCAGATGCCTTTAGTGTAGTAATTTGAAGACGCGTGTACTTGTGCTACCGCGCCACATGCCCCCCAGCGCCACCAGGCAGCGTACGACCTCATGAGAGTGCGTGTGTGGGAATTTCTCGGAGTGAGCCGTGACGTGTAGAGGCGTTCGTGACGGTCGAACGGACCCACCGAGTGCCTCAGCCAGCCGGTTACGAAACGTCGGGCCGCTCAACGCGTCACCCAGTGGGCCCCGCCTACAGCGGCCGTGAGTCACCAGCTGCCTCACTGTGCGTAACGGACCGGCGGCCGACACCCAGCGCCCAGCGCCGGCCTGTGGCACTAATATAACTACGTTATATTGTTTAAGGGGACCACACCGTGGTTCAGGTCGAAAAAAATCGATTTTCGGTTTTCTTCATATTTCGATAGATTAAGGTTTTTTTTCGTTTTTCGGCCTTCCTGTGCTGGTACTGCGAACGGCTGAAAGCAAGGGGAAACTACGGCTGTAATTTTTCCCGAGGGCATGCAGCTTTACTGTATGATTAAATGATGATGGCGTCCTCTTGGGTAAAATATTCCGGAGGTAAAATAGTCCCCCATTCGGATCTCTGTGGGGGGGCACTACTCACGAGGACGTCGTTATCAGGAGAAGGAAAACTGGCGTTCTACGGATCGCAGCGTGGAATGTCAGATCCCTTAATCGGGCAGGTAGGTTAGGAAATTTAAAAAGGGAAATGGATAGGTTAATGTTAGATATAGTGGGAATTAGTGAAGTTCGGTGGCAGGAGGAACAAGACTTCTGGTCAGGTGACTACAGGGTTATAAATACACAATCAAATAGGGGTAATGCAAGAGTAGGTTTAATAATGAATAGGAAAATAGGAGTGCGGGTAAGCTACTACAAACAGCATAGTGAACGCATTATTGTGGCCAAGATAGACACAAAGCCAACGCCTACTACAGTAGTACAAGTTTATATCCCAAATAGCTCTGCAGATGATGAACAAATTGATGAAATGTATGATGAGATAAAAGAAATTATTCATGTTGTGAAGGGAGACGAAAATTTAATAGTCGTGGGTGACTGGAATTCCACAGTAGGAAAAGGGAGAGAAGGAAAGATAGTAGGTGACTATGGAATGGGGGTAAGAAATGAAAGAGGAAGCCGTCTGGTAGAAGTTTGTACAGAGCATAACTTAATCATAACTAACCCTCGGTTCAAGAATCATAAAAGAACGTACTGTACATGGAAGAAGCCTGGAGATACTGAAAGGTTTCAGATAGACTACATAATGGTAAGACAGAGATTTAGGAACCAGGTTTTAAATTGTAAGACATTTCCAGGGGCAGATGTGGACTCTGACCACAATCTGTTGGTTATGACCTGTAGATTAAAACTGAAGAAACTGCAAAAAGGTGGGAATTTAAGGAGATGGGACCCGGATAAACTGAAAGAACCAGAGGTTGTAGAGAGTTTCAGGAAGAGCATAAGGGAACAATTGACAGGAATGGAGGAAAGAAATATAGTAGAAGAAGAACGGGTAGCTCTGAGGGATGAGGTAGTGAAGGCAGCAGACGATCAAGTAGGTAAAAAGACGAAGTCTAACAGAAATCCTTGGGTAACAGAAGAAATATTGAATTTAATTGATGAAAGGAGAAAATATAAAAATGCAGTAAATGAAGCAGGCAAAAAGGAATACAAACGTGTCAAAAATGAGATCGACAGGAAGTGCAAAATGGCTAAGCAGGGATGGCTAGAGGACAAATGTAAGGATGTACAGGCTTATCAGTTTAATAAACCATGGCTGCAAAATACTAACACGAATTCTTTACAGACGAATGGATAAACTGATAGAAGCCTATCTCGGGGAAGATCAGTTTGGATTGCGTAGAAATGTTGGAAGACGTGAGGCAATACTGACCCTACGACTTATCTTTGAAGCTAGATTAAGGAAAGGCAAACCTACGTTTCTAGCATTTGTAGACTTAAAAAAATCTTTTCACGATGTTGACTGGAATACTCTCTTTCAAATTCTGAAGGTGGCAGGGGTAAAATACAGGGATCGAAAGGCTATTTACAATTTGTACAGAAACCAGTCGAGGGACATGAAAGGGAAGCAGGGCTTGGGAAGGGAGTGAGACAGGGTTGTAGCCTCTCCCCGATGTTATTCAATCTGTATATTGAGCAAGCAGTAAAGGAAACAAAAGAAAAGTTCGGAGTAGGTATTAAAATCGACGGAGAAGATATAAAAACTTTGAGGTTCGCCGATGACATTGTAATTCTGTCAGAGACAGCAAAGTACTTGGGAAGAGCAGCTGGACGGAATGGACATGGTGTTGAAAGGAGGATATAAGATGAACATCAACGAAAGCAAAACGAGAATAATGGAATGTAGTCGAATTAAATCAGGTGATGCTGTAGGAATTAGATTAGGAAATGAGACAAAAGTAAATTTATTATAAGAATCTCATCTGGTACCCGTAGGTCTGGGTGTGGCGAACAATTATGGCGGCTTCACTACCCACAGTACGGCCTGAAAGTATCTTGATGTACGGGCCCAGTTTGTCTTCTTGGCGTTGTTCAGTTCTACATACAGTAGCCCAACAACTCGCAGCTACGCCGTAAGCAGTTCGGAGTCTTGATGCGAGGCATTTTTGTGCAAATTTTCAGGCAAAGCTTCCCCTGCGCGACAAGGGTGTTGCCTCAATCACCGCTGCCTACAGACTGCGTGACTCACCTCTCGCGCCCCGTTCCACGTAGCGCGCCAATTCGCCCTTATCAGCTTTTCCATTCCCCAGAGCCACTTTCGTTTCAAACAACAGCACATTGGCTTTTACATAATACCTATTTCTTACATTGTTCCTAAGCGTGACCATTTCTTACAATTGTGAAATTTACATTAACATGAACAATTTATACGCACAAATACTTTTATATACGAAAGGTCATCAGAATATTATTTAACATAATAAACGATTTACATAGTATTTTACATACTTTACTCACGTACAATGCAAAGAACTTCAACCTCCAGTACAGCACACTTTACGTATACAGAAAATATAGTAGCAATATGCGAAAATTTTAAAGGAAAAAATTATAAACAATTTAAATGAACCGTAAACAAATATCGTTATATAAGGGTCAATGCCTCGCAGCACTGTCTGTAATATCGACTTAGCATCCACCAGGACACAGCCATATTCCGTTATTTCACCTGTTTCTCTACGCCTGTGGTGTCTAATTCTACGTCCTCCATGCGGAAGTCTGTGCGACGGTGAGATGGAGGTATGTTTGTACGGTCCTCCTGCGTGAGTGATTTCTTAAACACCAGATGGAAAACTTCGCATTTCGTTTTGCTGTCTTCCGTTGCCACACCAGACTCATCGACGAGTGAATCGACAGAAGCTTTCGACCCGTTCAGAGATTTTAAATGGGTTCTCGGCAAGACCTCCACTAAGGAATAACGTTGTAAGTCGAATACTTCGCGCATTGATCTCCTTACCGAAAAACGAATTTCTAACAACTTCGATTTCTTTTCCGCAACTTTTGTACTGCCTCACGATATGCAGCAGCCCTGATAGTGGCCCCTTTGGGAGCGAAATCGACCAGCAACACTCCTTTCCGGTCCCACACAGGGAAGTAGCGAAGTTTCGAATTTTTTGGAGGCTGGAGAACGCGTTTGGCGCCATTCCACAGACAGTGTTTTTGACTCGGGAGTATAGTGACACACCGCAGTTTCGTTCCCAGCCACAGTTGAGTCGATAAAGGATACAGCCGTGCTTTGAAAACGTTTCCGAAATTCGCGTGCATCCGGCACGTGATTTTCACGCTGCTACTGACTCAATATCTTTCGCATCCACTGTAACGGTATCAGCGGCCACCTTAAGCGGCAATCGATGCGAACGTTATGCACTATGTCATCAAAAGTATCCGGACACCTGGCTGAAAATTACTTACAAGTTCGTGACGCCCTCCATTGGTAATGCTGGAATTCAGGATGGTGTTGGCCCACCTTTACACTTGACGACACCTTCCACTCTCGCAGGGATACGTTCAGTCAGGTGCTGGAAGGTTTGTTGGGGAATGGCAGCCCATTCTTCACGGAGTGCTGCACTGAGGAGAAGTATCGATGTCGATCGGTGAGGCCTGCCACGAAGTCGGCGTTCTAAAACATCCCAAAGATGTCCTATACGTCAGGACTCTGTGGAGGCCAGTCCATTACAGGTATGTAAATGCCGTGTAAACACTCCGCCACAGGCCGTGCACGGAACAGGTGTTCGATCGTGTTGAAGCATTCAATCGCCATCCGCGAAATGCTCTTCAACAGTGGGAAGCAAGAAGGTGCTTAAAACAGGCGTGTGCTGTGATAGTGCCACGCAAAACAACAAGGGGTGCAAGCTCCCTCCATGAAAAACACGACCACACCACAACACCACCGCCTCAGAATTTTACTGTTGGCACTACACACGCTGGCAGATGACGTTCACCGGGCATTCGCCATACCCACACCCTGCCATCGGATAGCCAGATTGTGTACCGTAATTCGTGGCTCCACAAAACGTTTTTCCACTGTTCAGTCGTCCAATGTTTACGCTCCTTACACCAAGCGAGGCGTCGTTTGGCATTTACTGGCGTGATGTGTGGCTTATGAGCAGCCGCTCGACCATGAAATCCAAGTTTTCGCACTTCCCGCCTAACTGTCATAGAACTTGCTGTGGATCCCGATGCAGTTTGGAATTCCTGTGTGATGGTCTGGATAGATGTCTGCCTATTACACATTACGACCCTCTTCAACTGTCGGTGCTCTCTGTCAGTCGATGTCGACATGTACGCTTTTGTGCTGTACCTATCCCTTCACGTTTAGACTTACCTAGGGATGTTTAGGAGTGTGGAAATCTCGCGTACAGACGTATGACAGAAGTGACTCCCAGTCACCTGACCACATTCGAAGTCCTTGAGTTCCGCGTAGCGCCCCATTCTGTTCTCTCACGATGTCTGATCACTACTGAGGTCGCTGATATGGAGTACCTGGCAGTAGGTGGCAGCACAATGCACCTAATGTGAAAAACGTATGTTTTTGGGGGTGTCCGGATACTTTTGATCACATAGTGTGGTATAAGGTCTCCATACCAGTGCATTAACCAACTTGCTTTAGAATAGCTAAGACAGTAAGTATTTCTTTCTTAAATTCGGCCTGAAGCAAATAAACAAAACGCAAATCTAACTGCATTGGCTCTGAAGGAGCCTTTGGATTACTTCATTAACTACTTAGGCCAGTACATGAGGGGTCTTACACTTTCATTGTTTGAAGAACCATGCTCATTAACAAAAACTATACAAGTAAATATGAGAAATTAATTAAGTAAAGCACAACGAATTATAACTCTTTAAAGAACCAATGTGCATTGATAAGCAGTCTGTTAACCAATTGAAAATATAGTTAGCTGTGCAAATGCCAACGCAACATTAAATTCAATTTCACTTTCTCATGAAATGAACACTGACAAAATTTCGAAATTCGGATTAAAGTGCGTAAATGCAACAATTAATAGTGTTTTTCATTACAGATTAACTTTACTATTTTCAGGCAGCTTTTCAAGTAAGGCAAACTGTATAAGAAAATAACTGCAGATTGATTTAAAATTGAGCTGCAAGTGCAGTATTTCTCACACTATAAAACTGAACTTTAAACGCTATAACTCCAAACATTAGAAAGGAGTCACAACTACTTCTTACAGCTGCCAAATATGTCTTTCCATAATAAATTAGGACACACGGAATTAGAATCACTATGTTAGGATTCCTATCGAGGTTTGTGATTTGGGATAATCACGGGTGTAAGATAGAGTTTTTAGCAACACCAAGATTATTATTAAAATCAACCTAATTTCGCAAATACCTGGTACATTTTGTGAGTGCCAAATATAAACAATTTAGTGGAAGTGTAGTGGCGTAATTTGTAGTGACTGTTAACACGGCGGCGATGCGGTCATGGCAGTATTATTGGCCTCGTCCTGTTACAGATCTCCTTGGAGTCGGAATTATATTTTTGTAGGTCCAAAAACCCATGCCATGATAATACAATTACCAAATGCAGCATCGCAGGCCCATAAGCACGGCCCTTCAGCTCTTCTGGCCTCAAAACTGCAAGACTATGAGCCACCTACCCTCCGTTCCCTAATTATGGTCCAAGTCATTTACAGTACATTATACATGGTGATTCATGAAGATATGCAAATATTTTAATATGTTATTCCACATGTAAAACTAAAGAAAATAGTTGACTTAAACATAGGTCCGCAAATGTTCAGTTACGGAGGTACAGCTAATAAGATTTTGCCCGAAATGTAGCAACTCCGCTAGTATCAAGCCGTCGAAAAACTGTACGAGGTTAAAGTAAAGCACGATTTCCATTTATTTTGTTGTTATTGATCGGGCGAATGTAATAAAACATGTTCCAGTTTTCCAGAACATCACATCCAGGTAAGCAAATAAGTAATTTCGTGAAATCTTAAATTTATTAACTACTTGCCCCAATTTGTTTTCTAAATTACAGACAACTGCACATTCAACAGAAGTTATAGAGAATTTAACTTTGGAAAAATTATGGTAAGAACGTTAACTGAAACTGTACGAATGCTTCAGATGATCTGCTTTCGTTTTTATTAATACCATAGCACGCGTGAATTCATGTTAAACCGGAAAAAAAACAAAGCTCAGTCTTAAGGAAGTTGCTACAGTGTACATACAAATTCACAATACATTCACAATAAATGTACAAAAATGCCTGCACCGAGTTCAGTGCATTTAGCTGCACGTGTGTAAAACACGATATCGACGTATTCCTCTCTAGTAAATTTTTATTAATAATTTAGAAACTACAACAGTTACTACGTGGTTTTGCTTAAATACACTGTTGTTATTATGATCTTTCACTGTACTACAGAGAAAACTAACTCGTTTCCAGGTTGGGAAACGAGTGAAAGAACTCAGTAACGGTTACCAACAATAAAATAAACGTTGCTACATTCTTAATGGAAAGGAAACAAATTTACTTCTGTAATAATCTTTGCTTGTCTGGATGTTCTGGAAAACTACTGCAGATAGACGTCTGGGCCATGTTTTATTAGATTCACCAGAGCAATAACAACAAAATAAATAAAAACCGTGCTTTACTTTAACCTCGTGCAGTTTTGTGGTGGCTTCATATTAGCGAAGTTGCTAAATTTCAGGCAAAATCTTTTATTAGCCTTAATTCCGTAACTAAACATTTGCGAGGCTTGTATAAACTTTTTCTATTTTCACATGTAGAGTAACATATTAAAATATTTCCTTATCTTTGTGAATCATCGCGTATAACAATCATTCCACAATTCACAAGCACACTCTACACAACATCGTTCAAAAGTTTGACATACCTGAATGTTGTATACATAGTCAAAGAATTTCCATGATACATACAACACTCTACATAAGCAACACTACAAACTGACATAGAATTATCCGATACAGAAGCAAAGTAGGTCGAAAACAGGCGTGACACCACCGTGCACGCAACTTCTTAAGGAGCCAAAACCACATTACGATGCCGTTTGACACTCATTTTTTGGCAATTATTTTGGGTGGGAAGAACTAATGAGAATTTAATCAAATTTTGACATAATGTCATTCATATCTGGAACAGGTTTTGAGAATTTTTTTGAATAATTTCAGCCAAAAGTAACAAAGTTACGCTGTGATGTCCGCTGAAGGCAGTGTGTATTGTTCTCCCATTGCGTGCAGTGTAGCCATTCCGATTTTCATCTGGAATGAAAAAGGTTTTGATTTTACATTAATAACTTATTTTCTATGATTATGAAACTCAATACAGGCGAAAATAATCAAAATTAAAACTTCTGAAGGCGTTGGAACAATTTACTTCGATTTCCACGACGTCTTTCCTCTGATTAAGCAAAGAAAAATACCCTTAAAATCAAGATATCCTCTCACAATTTGGTTCATACAATTCTTAATTTTATACAGAATCACACTGTCACTTTTCATAATGATTGGTTCTATACGTTTCGAAATGTGAAAAATGTCATTTCGAGATAAACGCGTTTGAAAAGTAAATTCTCGGAAACTAGAAACTCGAGCAAGTTATGTGAAATGCTTACCGATGGATCTGCGATTCCAGCACCGTATAGTAATCCTTCTTCGTCCTCAAGGCTTCGTTCTGCGCTTGCAGCAGTGCTTTCCGACCTTCCTTCGCTTGCAATGAACTACGTCTATTCTGCCGGCTCACGCGCTTGTTATCCATTTGTTCGGCATAGTTGAAGCTTTTTGTGCTCACTACAATTGCTGCCTCGTCCATGACCATTGGCAAGGATGAATTTCCTTCACTGAACAAGCCCGCTGCTAAATACGACACCAGTTCAGCGACTGTTAGTCCGGAGTGCAAGTGTTTAGGAGCTAATCGCCAAGTAGTGGAATTAAAACTTTCATTCGCATTTTGTGTGAAGCCTCCTAAATATCTCTCCATGTAATTCAACCCCTCGATGAATCTCCATACATTTGAAGAATTCCCTTCTGTACGTCTGCGCTCATAAAATATAAACGAATGTGAATTTCACTTTCAAATTCTGACAGCGTCTTCTTGGATAGTTAAGCTAACAATTTATGCAATAAAAAAATCGGATTTTTTGAAAGTCCTAATGTGGTTTCCCCACTTAAATCTAACTGTCTCTGAGACGATGTTGCCCAGGAGACTTCGTGAAACGTGCGGAAGACTTTTTTTAAGGGCGTCAAAAGTCTTACGACGATCACAGCGAACTTTTTCTTCAACCTGGTGCACAAGCTCTTCTGTAGTGACAGAAGGTCTCGCACCTCTTCCCTCGTCGTGGACTTGCTTAAGGGGACCACACCGTGCCTATCTAACTCATGTTAATTTAGGCAAGTATTGGACCCATTTCTGAAAAACTATTTGATGCAGGACCTTAATATTTTTACTGTATGTTACATGATGCTAATAGAGTCAACTGTACTAAAGTCTACTTTATCCATTTTATAGTTTTCAAGAAACACTCTTTTAAAATTTATTAACAAAAAATATTAAGCCTTTTTCTGCAGAAAATATTTTTTTTGTGAACTTCCTAATGGGGGAATATTAATGAATGTAGTACCAGAGGTGGAATTTTATGTTATGCAGAGTCTCTGAAAATTTCATTCATTTATCTATGATAGTTTCTGACATAATGGGACATATTTCTTTGGCCTCTAGCAGGTCTTCCAGCTTCTTTCTTACCTTCCTGGATGTTTGTCTTGTTTTCTTGGCCATATTAGATGCAGATCTGTCTGCATCGGCTATCCTCATTTTATCGCAGTCTTGCAGTCCAGTGATCATATTTTCACCAGGAATAATTCCCAGCTTTTTCAGTACCCAACACTTTCCAATAATACCACAACTGAATGTAATAACAGCATCATGAACTCCTAGTTTCATTGTATGCATGCTTACAAATACAGTTTCAAGAAGGCTGCTCCAAATTATGCTGTTGGAACATTCATTGGGGTTCTGTACCTGCCCATGCAGACATTTCCTCAGAAGTTCAGCATCAGCCAGTTCGCTGAAAATAGGTTTAATTGCTGTAATAAGAGCAGCAGGAAGAGAATGCTGGCGAGAATAAGATTCCCCAGTTGCCTGGGCCCTATTGTATTTGCACCACGAATTTTCTCCTGATTGACACAAACCATGACAGGGCTTATCATCAGTAGAGGACTTATAGAAGAATATGGCCCAAACATCTCTCTTCAATGCTTCCAGATTTTCTTTATTTCTCCTAATTGCCTGCCCATAGTATACCTGCAAGTTTTCTATTTCAGTTGTAGTTAACCGACCCTGTCAGGTCAACAATTTTCCATCTTCTAATTTTTTTCCTCTCCTATCAACAGTTAGTTTTCACAGCCTTGTTCCCAAACGTTTTTGAACATGGACTACACATTCTATTTTGCTAATAATGGCATCTCCATGTGGCTTAGAGTTCACCACATTGTTGTATACCTTACTGTCACCATCGGCCATAAATCTGGTGTACCTTACGCCTCTTGTTTTTACAGAGCGATGAAATACTTGTTGTGCTCCATGAATTTCCATTCCACCACTTGTTCCTCTAAAATTAGCCACACAGTTGTGTTCCCTATGTTCACTGACAGTAGCCATGCCCTTGCCAATCGGTCGTAAGGCATAAACTAATATAGTATTGATTTCATAATGGCCACTTACATCTGGTTTTGAAGAACTGATAAATGAAATCACAGCTGAGCATTTAGTGCAAATTAAATCCAAAGCAATTGCGAGGCCTTTTCTCCCACTGGCACTCTCACAAATTTTCACACTCTCTGACTCACCACACTGTCTACATCGTACAGATTTAGAAATTACATCTGATAACATCCACAAATTTATAATAATGTTACTGCACCCCTTGTCACTTACAGTAAATTCGTTTTAAATCCCTTGAAATGGTGAGAGCTTCTTTGATGATGCACTTGTTGAAGAATTACAATTAGAAACATTGTTGCCTGGCGACATAACCTCTTGAACAGAAACCTTTCTAAACTTGTTTCCTCTAAATTGTCGTTCCTTGAAAATGCCTTTACGTTTCGTCATCTTCAATAAACACAACAAAACACTCGTAAACGAGCACTGCAAACGTAAGTATAACAACTACTCGCAATCACACTTGAACAAAACTAACCGCGTGTTTCAAAGCGTGTTGTTTACAAACAGCAGAAACAAAAGAATACCGACCGTTGCATTCCAAGGATAGCCAACACAACCGGGAGAAAAAAAAAACAATCTAAGATACACTACTGGCCATTAAAATTGCTACACCACTAAATGGTGTGCTAGAGACACGAAATTTAACAGACAAGGTGTTGTGATATGGAAATGATTAGCTTTTCAGAGCATTCACACAAGGTTGGCGCCGGTGGCGACACCTACAACGTGCTGACGTGAGGAAAGTTTCCAACCGATTTCTCATACACAAACAGCAGTTGACCGGCGTTGCCTGGTAAAACGTTGTTGTGATGCCTCGAGTAAGGAGGAGAAATGCGTACCATCACGTTTCCGACTTTGATAAAGGTCGGATTGTAGCCTATCGCGATTGCGGTTTATGGTATCGCGACATTGCTGCTCGCGTTGGTCGAGATCCGATGACTGTTACCAGAATGTGGAATCTGTGGGTTCACGAGGGTAATACGGAACGCCGTGCTGGATCTCAACGGTCTCGTATCACGAGTAGTCGAGATGACAGGCATCTTATCCGCATGGCTGTAACGGATCGTGCAGCCACGTCTCGATGCCTGAGTCAACAGATGGGGACGCTTGCAAGACAACAACCATCTGCACGAACAGTTCGACGACGTTTGCAGCAACACGGACTATCAGCTCGGAGACCGTGGCTGCGGTTACCCTTGACGCTGCATCACAGACAGGAGCGCCTGCGATGGTGCACTCAATGACGAACCTGGGTGCACGAATGGCAAAACGTAATTTTTTCGCATGAATCCAGGTTCTGTTTACAGCATCGTGATGGTCGCATTCGTGTTTGGCGACATCGTGGTGAACGCACATTGGAACCGTGTATTCGTCATCGCCAAACTGGCGTATCACCCGGCGTGATGGTATGGGGTGCCATCGGTTACACGTCTCGGTCACCTCTTGTTCACATTGACGGCACTTTGAACAGTGGACGCTACATTTCAGATGTGTTACTACCCGTGGCTGTACCCTTCATTCGATCCCTGCGAAACCCCACATTTCAGCAGGATAATGCACGACCGCCTTTCTGGATACGGAAAATGTTCGACTGCTGCCCTGGCCAGCACATTCTCCAGATCTCTCACCAATTGAAAACGTCTGGTCAATGGTGGCCTAGCAACTGGCTCGTCACAATACGCCAGTCACTACTCTTGATGAACTGTGGTATCGTGTTGAAGCTGCATGGGCAACTGTACCTGTACACGCCATCCGAGCTCTGTTTGACTCAATGCCCAGGCGTATCAAGACCGTTATTACGGCCAGAGGTGGTTGTTCTGGGTGCTGATTTCTCAGGATCTATGCGCCCAAATTGCGTGAAAATGTAATCACATGTCAGTTCTAGTATAATATATTTGTCCAATGAATACCCGTTTATCATCTGCATTTCATTTTGGTGCAGCAATTTTAATGGCCAGTAGTGTAAATGGTCTGACGGACATGGTGGGCGGCAAACTGCGACTGTTTGCTGATGATGCTGTGGTCTACCGGGACATGACGTCGATGGGTGAGTGTAATAGAATGCAAGATGACGTAGAACAGAATTTATAGCTGGTACAGGGTGACAATTATTGGACTGAATGAAAAAAACCTAAATTAGTTACAAACTACGGCGTGCTCACTCTTTATTCGACACGTAATCGTCGTTACAGATATTGGGATATCGGTTGTGACGTGTTCGATATGCCTGCCATCATTGGCGATGTTGCGGCGCAGACGAATAGCGAAATCCTGCACGAGCCACTCAAGCAAGTGTCAGAGCATCGATGCTGTCGAATGCGCTCCTCAGTGGCTGCTTTCAGCTGGACAGTGGTCTTGGGGTTGTTGCTGCACACCTTGCCTTTAGTACAGCCGCACAAAAAGGAGTCGCATGTGTTCGGATCCGGAGAATTTGGCGGCCAACCGAGGCCCATGCCAGTGGCCTCTGGCTACCCCAGAGCCAGAATGCGGTCCCCAAAGTGCTCCTCCAAGACATCAAACACTCTCCTGCTTCGATGGGGTCGAGCTCCGTCTTGCACGAACCACGCCTTGTCGAAATGAAGGTCACTTTGGATAACGCGGATGAAATCAGCTTGTGAAACCTACACGTACCGTGCGGCAGTCACCGTGCCGTCGGGGAATATCACACCGATTGTTCCGTGACCGGGCACTGCACACCACGCAGCCACGCTCTCAGGCTGAAGAGACTTCTCGGTCGCGAAACGTGGATTCTCAGTCCCCAAATGAGCCAATTCTGGTTATGGACGAATCCATCCAAATGAAAGTGGGCACCGTCGCTAAATCAAACGATATTCACATACTAATTCCCGTCATGCCCCGCAGCCAACCTTGCAGTTTGAAATTCCTAACGCAAACCGTTCAGAAGTTAACGACGAATTTATTTCATATAGTTCAATAATTGTCACCGTGTATGATGATCATAGATGGGTCTAAATGTAGAAAAATATACGTAAGCTAATGAAGATGAGTGGGAAAATCAAACTCGTAATATTGCAATCCAGTGTGCTGCTCGATAAAGTCACGTCGAATAAATGTGTAGGCGTAAGGATGGAAAGCGATATGAGATTGCACGAGAGTGTGTGAATTGCCGTACAGAAAGCGAATCGTCGACTGCGGCTTATTGGGAGAGTTTAGAGAACGTGTGCTCTACTTAAACCAAACTGACCTAAGGACATCACACACATCCATGCCCGAGGCAGGATTCGAACCTGCGACTCTAGCAGTCGCGCGGTTCCGGAGCTTCATCTGTAAAGGACACTGGTAGAACTAGTCTAACCCATTCTTGAGTAGTGGTTGAGTGTTTCGGACTAAAGGAAGACATTGAAGCAATTCAGAGGTGGGCTGCTGGATCTGTTAGCGGCAATTGGATCACCTTGCAAGCGTTTTTGAACTGCTTCGTAAACTCGAATGAGAATCACTTGACGAAAGATGATGCCCTTTCCACAAGCAACTGTTGAAAATATCCAGGGAGCCGGCATTGATTGGTTGGTTAATATGGGGGAGGGGGTGGGATGGGGGACCAAGCAGCAAGGTCATCGATCCCATTTCATTAGGAACGATGGACAAGGAAGTCGTCCTTTCAAAGGAACCATCCTGACATTTGTCTGATGTGATTTAGAGAAATCATGGGAAATCTAAGTCAGGATCGCTGGATGTGGGTTTGAACTGCTGTCCTCCTGAATGCTAGTCCAGTGTGTTAACCACTGCGCCATCTCATCCGGTGGACCCCGGCATTTAGAGCTGACTTCACAGCGATCTACTGCCGTCAATGCAAGGACCGGGAATGTAAAATAAATAAGGGCCGGTACGGAGGCTTATGGATAGTTGTTTCTCTTCACTCTGTTTGCGAGTGGAACAGGGTAGGAAATGACTAGTGGTGGTACGAGGTACCCTCAACCATATACCGTACAGTGGCTTGCGGTATCTAGATGCAGATGTAGAATGCTGACTCATGATGCACCATTCCTTAATGACAATGCCAGACCCTGTACAACCCATCTGACTCCTGACCTGGTTGTATTGTTTGGATTGGATGCTGTCACCCATACACCCTAGTCCCCTGAGCTGGCAGTCTAGGATTATCTTCTTTTCACTGAAGTGGACGAGTCCTCCAGTGGACAGCGGTTTTCGAAAGATGGGGAGTGCATAGACTGTGGCAGAGTGGTTTCAGATGACACACAGTAGACAGTATACGACCAGGGTGTACAAAAGCTGGAACCCGAGCTGTGCTTACTTGGCATATTTTGGCACATACCATGTAAGCTTCATTAAAATATACTCGTTTCCTCCATTTTTAACTGTGCTGGTATATACTGTCGGCAGCACACCAGTCGACAAAGATGAAGTGCGAAGGTCGGTTAGTAGGCACTGGATCAAGGTAAGGCCAGAGACACACCCACAAGCGACACGCCGCCAACGCCCCCTCGACAGCGAGTATTGAGGCCGCCACCGCTGACGGGAGATCGCTCACACACTCAGACATCCAGTTTGGCGTCTGTCAGTTTACCCCCAGAGGGGGTTTAGTTCGTCACAGGCTGCGACAGTACATGGCGGCCAGATTAGAGACTATAGTGGGGCTATTACTGATGAGCTTGTACCACAACACATGGACTCTATTCAAGTTAATTAACAGCTTCCTGTTCATGTAAATAAAGAACCGTATTAATCGACGTGTGCATCAGCATTGTACAAAGACGACACCGGACACCCGTAAGAACATCCCCTCCCTTGCTTCCTGCGGTACAAGATTCAACATTAACAATTTTTGTATTGTTACTCTCTCGATGCCCATCATCTACATCTACATCTACATTTATACTCCGCAAGCCACCCAACAGTGTGTGGCGGAGGGCACTTTACGTGCCACTGTCATTACCTCCCTTTCCTGTTCCAGTCGCGTACGGTTCGCGGGAAAAACGACTGCCAGAACGCCTCCGTGCGCGCTCGAATCTCTCTAATTTTACATTCGTGCTCTCCTCGGGAGGTATCAGTAGGGGGAAGCAATATATTCGATACACCATCCAGAAACGCACCCTCTCGAAACCTGGACAGCAACCTACACCGCGATGCAGAGCGCCTCTCTTGCAGAGTCCGCCACTCGAGTTTGCTAAACATCTCCGTAACGCTATCACGCTTAGCAAATAACCCTGTGACGAAACGCGCCGCTCTTCTTTGGATCTTCTCTATCTCCTCCGTCAAACCGATCTGGTACGGATCCCACACTGATGAGCAATACTCAAGTATAGGTCGAACGAGTGTTTTGTAAGCCACCTCCTTTCTTGATGGACTACATTTTCTAAGCACTCTCCCAATGAATCTCAACCTGGTACCCGCCTTACCAACAATTAATTTTATATGATCATTCCACTTCAAATCGTTCCGCACGCATACTCCCAGATATTTTACAGAAGTAACTGCTACCAGTGTTTGTTCCGCTATCATATAATCATACAATAAGGGATCCTTCTTTCTATGTATTCGCAATACATTACATTTGTCTATGTTAAGGGACAGTTGCCACTCCCTGCACCAAGTGCCTATCCGCTGCAGATCTTCCTGCATTTCGCTGCAATTTTCTAATGCTGCAACTTCTCTGTATACTACAGCATCATCCGCGAAAAGCCGCATGGAACTTCCGACACTATCTACTAGGTCATTTATATATATATTGTGAAAAGCAATGGTCCCATAACACTCCCCTGTGGCACGCCAGAGGTTACTTTAACGTCTGTAGACGTCTCTCCATTGATAACAACATGCTGTGTTCTGTTTGCTAAAAACTCTTCAATCCAGCCACACAGCTGGTCTGATATTCCGTAGGCTCTTACTTTGTTTATCAGGCGACAGTGCAGAACTGTATCGAACGCCTTCCGGAAGTCAAGAAAAACAGCATCTACCTGGGAGCCTGTATCTAATATTTTCTGGGTCTCATGAACAAATAAAGCGAGTTGGGTCTCACACGATCGCTGTTTCCGGAATCCATGTTGATTCCTACATAGTAGATTCTGGGCTTCCAAAAACGACATGATACTCGAGCAAAAAACATGTTCTAAAATTCTACAACAGATCGACGTCAGAGATATAGGTCTATAGTTTTGCGCATCTGCTCGACGACCCTTCTTGAAGACTGGGACTACCTGTGCTCTTTTCCAATTATTTGGAACCTTCCGTTCCTCTAGAGACTTGCAGTACACGGCTGTTAGAAGGGGGACAAGTTCTTTCGCGTACTCTGTGTAGAATCGAATTGGTATCGTCAGGTCCAGTGGACTTTCCTCTGTTGAGTGATTCCAGTTGCTTTTCTATTCCTTGGACACTTATTTCGATGTCAGCCATTTTTTCGTTTGTGCGAGGATTTAGAGAAGGAACTGCAGTGCGGTCTTCCTCTGTGAAACAGCTTTGGAAAAACGTGTTTAGTATTTCAGCTTTACGCGTGTCATCCTCTGTTTCAATGCCATCATCATCCCGGAATGTCTGGATATGCTGTTTCGAGCCACTTACTGATTTAACGTAAGACCAGAACTTCCTAGGATTTTTTGTCAAGTCGGTACATAGAATTTTACTTTCGAATTCACTGAACGCTTCACGCATAGCCCTCCTTACGCTAACTTTGACATCGTTTAGCTTCTGTTTGTCTCAGAGGTTTTGGCTGCGTTTAAACTTGGAGTGAAGCTCTCTTTGCTTTCGCAGTAGTTTCCTAACTTTGTTGTTGAACCACGGTGGGTTTTTTCCCGTCCCTCACAGTTTTATTCGGCACGTACGTGTCTAAAACGCATTTTACGATTGCCTTGAACTTTTTCCATAAACACTCAACATTGTCAGTGTCGGACAGAAATTTTCATGTTGATCTGTTAGGTAGTCTGAAATCTGTCTTCTATTACTCTTGCTAAACAGATAAACCTTCCTCCCTTTTTTTATATTCCTATTAACTTCCATATTCAGGGATGCTGCAACGGCCTTATGATCACTGATTCCCTGTTCTGCACTTAAAGAGTCGAAAAGTTCGGGTCTGTTTGTTATCAGTAGGTCCAAGATGTTATCTCCACGAGTCGGTTCTCTGTTTAATTGCTCGAGGTAATTTTCGGATAGTGCACTCAGTATAATGTCACTCGATGCTCTATCCCTACCACCCGTCCTAAACATCTGAGTGTCCCAGTCTATATCTGGTAAATTGAAATCTCCACCTAAGACTATAACATGCTGAGAAAATTTATGTGAAATGTATTCCAAATTTTCTCTCAGTTGTTCTGCCACTAATGCTGCTGAGTCGGGAGGTCGGTAAAAGGAGCCAATTATTAACCTAGCTCGGTTGTTGAGTGTAACCTCCACCCATAATAATTGACAGGAACTATCCACTTCTACTTCACTACAGGATAAACTACTACTAACAGCGACGAACACTCCACCACCGGTTGCATGCAATCTATCCTTTCTAAACACCGTCTGTACCTTTGTAAAAATTTCGGCAGAATTTATCTCTGGCTTAAGCCAGCTTTCTGTACCTATAACGATTTCAGCTTCGGTGCTTTCTATCAGCGCTTGAAGTTCTGGTACTTTACCAACGCAGCTTCGACAGTTGACAATTACAATACCGATTGCTGCTTGGTCCCCGCATGTCCTGACTTTGCCCCGCACCTGTTGAGGCTGTTGCCCTTTCTGTACTTGCCCGAGGCCATCTAACCTAAAAAACCGCCCAGCCCACGCCACACAACCGCTGCTACCCGTGTAGCCGCTTGTTGCGTGTAGTGGACTCCTGACCTATCCAGCGGAACCCGAAACCCCACCACCCTATGGCGCAAGTCGAGGAATCTGCAGCCCACACGGTCGCAGAACCGTCTCAGCCTCTGATTCAGACCCTCCACTCGGCTCTGTACCAAAGGTCCGCAGTCAGTCCTGTCGACGATGCTGCAGATGGTGAGCTCTGCTTTCATCCCGATAGCGAGACTGGCAGTCTTCACCAAATCAGATAGCCGCCGGAAGCCAGAGAGGATTTCCTCCGATCCATAGCGACACACATCATTGGTGCCGACATGAGCGACTACCTGCAGATGGGTGCACCCTGTACCCTTCATGGCATCCGGAAGGACCCTTTCCACATCTGGAATGACTCCCCCCGGTATGCACACGGAGTGAACATTGGCTTTCTTTCCCTCTCTTGGTGCCATATTTACGTTGGAGCTCCCAACTACCAGTAAGCCCACCCTCTGCGACCGCCCGGATCTTGCAGACTGAGGGGCAACCTCTGGAACAGGACAAGCAGCCATGTCAGGCCGAAGATCAGTATCAGCCTGGGGCAGAGCCTGAAACCGGTTCGTCAGACAAACTGGAGAGGCCTTCCGTTCAGCCCTCCGGAATGTCTTTCGCCCCCTGCCACACCTTGAGAGGATCTCCCACTCTACCACGGGTGAGGGATCAGCCTCAATGTGGGCAGTATCCCGGTCAGCCACAGTCTGTCAGTTTACCCCCAGAGGGGGTTTAGTTCGTCACAGGCTGCGACAGTACATGGCGGCCAGATTAGAGACTATAGTGGGGCTATTACTGATGAGCTTGTACCACAACATATGGACTCTATTCAAGTTAACTAACAGCTTCCTGTTCATGTAAATAAAGAACCGTATTACTCGACGTGTGCATATGTATCACATTTATGGAATTCACTGATCTGTCGTAAGACCACTTGTACATTCCTGTAAACAAGGAATAAACAGAGGACATCTACACACGTGAGGGATGGCCACTGCCATAATGTAGCAGAGTATCCAGCAAACTGTTGGTACAATGGACAGAGTACAATACGGTATTCAGAGGGTCGTGGGTTCGAATCCCATTGGGATAGAGAGTTTTCTCTGTTTATTTATATTTTTTTACTTTACTTACACACAAAATAAACCGAAATAATGCTTAGTCTACTGTCTTTATTAACGTTTTCACAAGTCATGCAAAGGAAAGGCAATGGCAAATGTGGCAGTGCAAATATATTTCCAGGAAGAGACTGTAGGGCATTCGCGAGTTCTTTGTTTTTATTGTTTAACAGCTGACGATTTACACGTGCTGCGGTGGTATTTGTGGTGTCACCGCCAGACACCACACTTGCTAGGTGCTAGCCTTTAAATCGGCCGCGGTCCGCTAGTATACGTCGGACCCGCGTATCGCCACTATCAGTGATTGCAGACCGAGCGCCGCCACACGGCAGGTCTAGAGAGACTTCCTAGCACTCGCCCCAGTTGTACAGCTGACGTTCATAGCAATGGTTCACTGACAAATTACGCTCTCATTAGCCGAGACGATAGTTAGCATAGCCTTCAGCTACATTTGCTACGACCTAGCAAGGCGCCGTATTCAATTGATATTTATGTGAAGCATGTATCATCAAGAGCGATGTTCTACAATTGTGGATTAAAGTTAAGTATTATATCAACTACGTACTTTATTTGCTACTATTAATTCCTTTAACTGTTCCAGACCTCACGCCAGTCAGCGTGTAATTAAACGCTTGCATTTCGGCCTCCTCTAGAAACACAGTGTTGGCTCTTCTGCCAACACTAAAGTATTCATCTTAAAAACAGGGAAGCAGTAAGATGCTCGGCATCTTCCAGACGCATTATTACAATTGAAGGGTTGTCTTAAGTCTTCTACAGAAAACAAACTTGGCTTACATTCACAACAGGTTCTCCTTGATCACACACTTTGGCAGAAAAACACGCCATATAATGGCGAGGACAGCATGCGATGTACAATGGACTGTATTTCGTTAGAGTCATCTCGGGAAGTCATTTCTTTTTGTTTTTGATGCAAATTTTTAACCTGATGGTGAAAACAAACATCGCAAGGTTCCACTAGTGGACTGCATTTGGAGGGGAATCATTAAATTCCGCCCGATGGAAACCCCTCTTCATCTTCAAAAATCAGGTGGAATGATTGTACATTTGTTTATCCTCCCCATATGTCAGCTGACAGAAGAAATTTGTGCTCCTGCATATGGAGCTTTATGACATCAATGAAAACAGATATGTATATGGCTATTGTAACAATCCCATATTTTGAACAAGTAATGGTGACACTCCTACAAGATGTGTTCAAAAAATTCCAGAACTTTGTGCACAAAATTTTGCTTCGCTTTCCTCTCACTCATTGTGCGTGGTATCCTTCGAAATACTTTCTCCCACAATTGATAAACCGCTCCCACAGCCGTTTCCACTTCCGGAAGTGCCGTTGGAAATCTTCGCCGTTTCGACGGGGGTTTCAACTTCGGGAATAAAAAAAATGTCCGGAGGAGTCAGATCTGGAGAGAACGGAGATTAAGGCAGCACAGCGATTTCGTTTCTTGTGCAACAGTCGAGTCTTTCTGGTCCTGACTCATGAGACATGGGACGAACTTGGCGGCAACACGATGCATTCCAAGATGCTGTGTCAGGATTTTATGACACGATCCAACTGAAATGTTACGTTGTTCTGCGATCTCTCGGATAGTCCGTCTTCGACTGGCTCGCACAATTTCGTCGGCAGACGTCGAAGGGCGTCCTGAACGAGGCTCATCTTTAACTTCCGTCCGGCTATTTTCAAACCAAGTGAACCACTCGTAACACCCAGTACGGCTTGAGCACACATCACAGTGCGCCTCCCGCATCATTCGGTGAGCCTCTGTAAAGGTTTTCTCGAGTTTCACAAAAAATGTAATGCAGAGGCGTTGCTCCTCCAATTCTGCTATCTCGAAATTCGCAAACTGTGCGACGCAACGTTCTACTCAGTACAGCTCTGAACAATAAGAAACACACATCAGCAATGATACTTTCGGTAGTTACACATTAAACAGAAGAGTGTGCAGGGGTGCCAACCGCATTTCACTCCAAAACACCACTGGCGCGAAACTAACAATTTTTTGAACAGACCTTTTTTGGAATCCTCACATCTGCATCAAACCAGTCTCAGAACTGAAGACCACAACAACAGTCCAAAAGAGCCAGTACTGTTTTGTAGGCATGCGTAGACTGTTGCCAACAAGTTCGCAGAATACACAGAAGAGACAAAAAAATTGGTACACCTGCCTAATGAATCCTAGATAGTTGTCCATAAATCCGTAAGAGTACGAGGTCGGTGGAGATCTCTCCTGAACAGCACGTTGCGATGCATCCCAGATGCGCTCAATAGTGTTCGTGTCTGGGGAGTTTGGTGGCCAGCGAAAGTGTTTGAACTCAGAAGAGTGTTCCTGGAGCCACTCTGTTGCAATTGTGGACGTGTGGGGTGTCGCATTGTCCTGATGGAATTGCCCAAGTCCATCGGAATGCACAGTGGACAAGAATGGATGCAGGTGATCAGACAGGATGCTTAGGTACGTGTCACCTGTCACAGTCGTATCTAGACAGATCAGGGGTCCCATATCACTCCAACTGCACACTTCTGACACCATTACAGAGCCTGTACCATCTTGAATAGCCCCCTGCTGACACGTAGGGTCTGTGGATTCATATCTGTACACGTCCATCCACTGCACACAATATGAAACGAGACTCGTCGGCCCAGGCGAGGCGTGAAAGCTTTGTGTCGTCCAGTCACCAGGGATGCAACAATGGGAAAGCCCACATCGATGATGTTTCGTTGAATGTTTCGCAGGCCGACACTTGTTGACTGCCCAGCATTGAAATCTGCAGCAAGTTGCGTAAAGGTCGCACTTCTGTCACGCTGAACGATTCTCTTCAGTTGTCGTTGGTCCCGTTCTTGCAGGATCTTTTTCCAGCCGCAGCGATGTCGGAGACTTGATATTTTACCCAATTCCTGATGTTCACAGTACCCTGATGAAATGGTCGTACGGGAAAATGCCCACTTCATCGCTACCTCGGACATGCTGTGTCGCATCGCTTAATCTCGACAACCTGCCATTGTAGCAGCAGTTAGCGGTCTAACAGCTGCACCAGACACTTGTCTTATATAGCCGTTGCCGACCGTAGTGCCCTATTCTGCCTGTTTACATATCTCTGCATTTGAAAAAGCTTGTCTATATCGGTTTCTTTGGCGCTTCGCTGTGTATACAAAGCAAGTGAAGCAAATGTTAAGCCTAATACAGAAAGATAAACCAGATGTTGGTTTTTTGTTTTGTTTAAATTACAACATTAATCTGGGCATACCGAACACATACACACGTCTTCCCCATAATCATCTTCTAGACCCTCACTTTCATTGTGCCACCACTCAACACACAAATAACATTGCATGCAGTCTGTTGCAGTCCGAGTCTGCACATCATAATCATGGTCCAAATTGCACGTGGAAAATATAGTGTTCTCATGAGACTTGACGTCTCTTTCCCTATTTTTCCTGCTGGATCTTTAGAAGGTGGGCCAGGTTGAGAATCAGTATTGCGCATGGTTGGCGATATGGTACAAAGTTGTGCAGAATAATTTTCTGCGAGTGTTCGTCACTGAGGATGGTTCAGATAGAAGGGTACACACTATTTTGTCTTCCTTTGAGATGTGACTAACTTCAGTGATCGGTTAATCGGAGACAGAATGTAGCCCTGGGGCCTCTGGTGCAAAAGCAAAATGGTTCAAATGGCTCTGAGCACTATGGGACTTAACTTCTGAGGTCATCAGTACCCTAGAACTTAGAACTACTGAAACCTAACTAACCTACCGACATCACACACATCGATGCCCTAGGCAGGATTCGAACCTGCGACCGTATCGGTCGCGCGGTTCCAGATTGAAGCGCCTAGAACCGCTCGGCCATATAGGCCGGCGAAGGTGTGAGATATGCGAAAGTTGGTAGGACTGTTTCTACAGCTGGCATAAACGGAGGTTGGTAGTCGTATTACCTACGTCTGTCAACTGAAATTTCGCACCAGTAGCGTAAGAGTGGCGTATGTAGTGGCACTATGAGGGTGCAAACGGAGCCTGCTGTAAATACACGCTATGACGGTTGAGAGCGTTAGTTACCTGCGAGACTAGACGTGGTGAGTTGGTGTTGGTCAAGAATGCCTCAAAGGTCGTGTAATAGAGGTGCGAGAAGCTGGATGTCCTTTCTGCGATATTGGGGAGAGACTTGCGAGGAATGAACCCAGTGTACGTGACTGGTGGCAGAGGTGGCCACCGGAGTGACCGTTCACAGCAAGACCGGGCTACCGACTGTCACGTGGCACTACCGGGAGGGCATTCGGCGTGTGGCTCTGGCGCACCGTGCTGCACCGGCACCAGCAGTCTGAGCAGCAGCTGGCAACACACTGACAACGGCGACGGGCTGCAGCTCGGCTTACTTCGAGGACAGAGCCAGACGCCCTGCAGCCCGCATCCCACTGAACCCAAACCACCGCCCCGTCTGCGACTTCAGCTCACTGGAGGGCAGGGAGCAGGTCTGTTGTGGTTTCTGAAGACAGCTGGTGCTGCCCCGGTGCCAGACACGGCCGTGTGTTTCAGGTCGAGGCCAGCTGAGGGCCTCCAGCCAGCCCGTGAGCGTGCGGGACGCACTGGACCCACATCCTGGAGTCGTATGACAACAGGACACTGCAGAACTGTACGTCAATCTGGTCACTCGACCTGTTGTGCTGGCATTCGTGACCAGCATGGCAACGGTGTTTTCCAACAGGATAACGCTCGCCCACATACCGCTGTTGTAACACACCGCGCTGTACAAAGCGTCAACAAAATGCGCCTTACGGGACTTTTGCATGCGAGTTGGTGCTATTTTTGCGGTAGTGCCACCAGCTGAGAATTGTTATCGTCCCTTTTGTTGCCTAAAAATCGATGAATAACTCCTTCGGAGGTTTCCCAGGCTGCCTTCTCTTTCCCCTCCAAAACTCGACCAAACGCGGAATCCTTTCCAAGCTGACGTATTTGTGCCCAAACAAAGAAACCTTCGCTAACTTTTCCATTGTATAATTCAGGAAATTTGCCTTATAAGTACTTAAAGGCCTGTCCTGCTTCGTTCATTGCTTTGGCAGAAATTTTCATGAACCGTACTCCTACATGTAGGTGTGGAAGAATAATATGCTTTGGGTCCACGAGGGTCTCAGCAGTGACAGTTTTGTCGCTCGGGTTAAGATTTCTCGCTGGCCTGAGTGCTTGAATGTGATGTGGTTTTCTGTCTCTACTGTCCCACATACAGCAGTGCTCAGTGCAGCCTTGTCGCATTCCTAAGAGAACGACGAAGACTTTTAGATCGCCACATGTGTTAAATTTGTGTTCGACACATCCAATTGAGCCGAGGACGGCTTTCATGTGAGTCTTCTTCATGTGAACTGCATGACCAGCAGGATCACAAGGAAGAGTTACCATTGTTAAGTAGTACAGCTTCCAAACTTAGCTTGGAGGAATCTATAAACACTCTCCATTCTACAGGAAAGATTTCATCAAACGAGTAATATTGCAGCACACAACGAGATCGTTTTTCTTCTCAAAAGAAGGAAGCAAATTCCTCTGACGTTGTGTGTCATGTGAGATCCTGACACGGTGTTGGAGAACGTTCCATTGCTGCAATCTTGACGCTAAAAGTTCTTCTTTCTCCTTTGACAAACAAGGTGCGCTTTATTATCTTCTTTCCTTAAAGTCAGGGTCACAGGGTGATTAAAGCTCCTTTGGATCTTCTTCCACAATGTCTTTACCATCTGTTTCCATCTCAAAGCTCGGGGGTGGATCAGGAACTGGTGAAATGTCTGAATGCGGAATAGATCGAATAGCAGACGGACGATTCGAGTATTGAATTGTTCTTTTGTTTTTTGTCAGTGACAATCCTGCCTTTGTAGGCGGAGTCGAGCAGAAATAGCAGTCATCTCTACGCCTCGTAGGCTCTACAGGAAAAGCCATAAATCGTTTTATTTTTTTATTTTCCAGTCATTCTCGTAGCATAACAGAACAAGAGTTGTAACATGTACGTCGGTGCCAAACTGATGCCAATAGGCAGTCTTCACAAGACGTATCAGATTCCATTTTTATGATCACGATGCTACTTCACCACAAATTTAACGAAAGTTATACACTGACCTTACCAGCTGTCGCGACATTTTAATGAAGTTTACACCTTCACGGATTCAAAAAACCAGCAACAAACACCTGAAGAACATTGTGTTTTGTCAGTTTGCAGATGTGCCACTTTCAAAAATAATATTTTTCTCAAACAGAAATGTGGCTCTAAATAGATGACATCTTACTTTATCTCAAAAACGAGAGCTAATCGATCATTTTTGGGCTTGTTTATGAATCCAGCTGGTGGGAAGCACAGGAATCAGATATTTTTGACACCGAAACATTTTCACCGTCGGCCTGTGATATTTGTCCATCGTTTTTTTCAGGCAACAGGGTAAAAATGCCTAACTCCGTGATACCTCTAGTACCGTGGTAGTTGGTACAGCAGTCTGCCACGGCGTTAGGCCCCGTGAGTTGAACTTCCGGAAGTATCCAGCACACAGCTCAGGTCGCCAGATTTACAGTTCTGCTGGCCGCTGTGACCGAGCGGTTCTAGGCGCTTAGGTCTGGAACCGCACTGCTGCCTCGGGCATGGATGTGTGTGATGTCCTTAGGTTAGTTAGGTTTAAGTAGTTCTAAGTTCTAGGGGACTGATGACCACAGATGTTAAGTCCCATAGTGCTCAGAGCCATTTGAACCATTTACAGTTCTACACGGCGTCTCAAAACTACTTGCCACATTTCCTGTATGTCATGTATGCATCAGAATAAGAGTAAAACGTTAAACAAAGCTTTGTCTGAAACTGCTTTATTTCAGAGCCATGGAGTAGAGCAGGGATTACAAATGTACGCAAAATTAATTCCTCTGAGAGAGCAACGACACGAAGGGACCCGAAATTCACCACAGCTGCGTACTGTACTTTTACCCCACAATATGTTCACAACGATATCCATGTAGGCGAAGACAGCGGCTTGCTCTGGGGATGTTGCAGGCTCTGTTCATCTCAGACTGCACAGCTGCACAGGCATTTCCAGTTCTCTGCTGTGGTTGCGCTACGGGATACGGAGGTACTAAGGAACGACGAGATACGCTTCAAGTTGTGTAAGGGTATAGAAACAGCTCAGTAGGCAGTACAGTTGAAGAGGACTGGACATCTCGAGAAAGGGCCATCACAGAAGTTTGAAAGAAAAAAGGTAACTGTAAAGAAACCGTGCGTAACAGGAGAAATACTTCAGCTGATCGATGAAAGAAGGAAGTACAAAAACGTTCAGAAAAATTCAGGAATACTAAGATAAAAGTCGCTGAGGAATGAAGTAAAGAGGAAATGCAGGGAAGCTAACACGAAATGGCTGCATGAAAAATGTCAAGAAATCGGTAAAGAAATGACGTCAGAAGGTCAGACTCAGCGTATAGCAAAGTCAAAACAAGCTTCGCTGAAATTAGACGCAAAGGCGGTAACATAAAGAGCGCAACGGGAGATCAGCTGTTACAGCGGGTAGGTGGGAAGAGTACATCGAAGGGCTCTGTGAGGGGGAAGATTTGTCTGATGAGGTAGAAGCAGAACAGGAGTCGATTTAGAACAGATAGGGCATCCAAAGTTAGAATCAGAATTTAAAAGAGTAGTGGAGAACTTAAAATCAAGTAGGGCATAAGGAACAGATAACAATCCATCAGAATTTCTAAGATCATTGGCGGAAGTGGCAACAAAAGGTCTATCGATGTGTAGAATGTATGAGTCTGGCGACATACAGTCTGACTTTCGAAAAAGCATCATCCACACAATTCCGAAGACGGCAAGAGCTGACAAGTGCGAGAATTATCGCATAATGAGGTTAGCAGTTCACGCTTGCAAGTTACTGACAAGAATAGAATACAGAAGAATGGAAAAGGAAATTCAGGATGTGTTCGAAGACGATTAGTTTGGCTTCAGGAAAGATAAAGCCACCAGAGAAGCAATTCTGATGTAGCAATTGGCAATGGAAGCAAGACTGAAGAAAAAAATGAAGACACCTTCGTAGGATCTGTCGACCTGGAAAGAACGTTCGACAATGTGAAATGGTGCAACATGTTCGAAATTCTGACAAAAATAGGGGTAAGCTATAGGGAGAGGTGGGTAATATACATACGACCAAGAACGAAGTGCTCGTCTTAAGAAGTGTGTGAGACAGCCATGTAGTCTTTCGCCCGTATTGTTCAATCTGTAGACCGAAGAAGCAATGGTCGAAATAAAAGGAAGGTTGACGAGTGGAATTAAAATTGAAGGTGAAAGGATATCAATGAAGCGATTCACTGATGACATTGCTCTCGTGCGTGAAGGTGACGAAGAATTACATGATCTGCTGAATGGAATGAACAGTACAATGAGTGCAGAATATGGGTTGAGAGTGAATCGAAGGACGATAAGAGTAGTAGAAATGAGAACAGCGAGAAACTTAACATCAGGATGGATGGTCACGAGGTAGACGAAGTTAAGGAATTCTGGCACGTAGGCAGCAAAATAAACAATGACGAACGGAGTAAGGAGGACACCAAAAGCAGACTAGCAATGGCAAAGTGGGCAATCCTGGCCATGAGAAGTCTGCTAGTATCAAAGACAGATCTTAATTTGAGGAAGAAATTTTCAGAAGGTACGTTTGAAGCATAGCATTGTGTGGTGGTCAAACACGGACTGTGGGAAAACTGGAACAGAAGAGAATCGAAGCATTTGAGATGTTGAAAATTAGGTGGACGAGTGAAGTAAGGAATGAGCAGGTACTGCGCAGACTTGGTGAGGAAAGGAACATGTGGAAAACACTGACAGAGAGAAGGAACAGGATGATATGACATCTGTTAAGACATGAGGGAATGACTTCCATGGTACTAGAGGGAGCTGTAGCGGGCAAAAACTGTAGAGGAAGACAGAGATTGGAATACAGATTGCTAGTGCTAATCTGAGATGAAGAGGTTGGCACAGGAGAGGAATTCGGAGTCTGCTGCGTTCTCAACTGCAACACCACAGACTAGCTCGTTGAGACGACGCCAAAGCGAGAAGGTCCGAAGACCTGGGGGACCGAGCCACTGGTCCTTCGTGGTCTCTCCACAAGCAACACTGAGACGCTCCCGACTGGAATGTGTAGGGGGCGCCGTACGCTGGTGGGACATCGAGAAGCAGACCGTCCATCCAGTTCGCGTTCCAAAAACTGCCTACACGCTCCGTCAGTCAGCCGCTATGGAGTAGCAACTGGTTGCCCGCTGCACCGCACCATGTGTTCACCGCATAAACACGTCTGATATCCTCGTACTGTAGCGAGGCGAGGATTCTCGTACAGTCACACGTGCGTGATGCGAGCGTTCACCGTACCGATATGGTTAAAGAGGGTCTCATCTGTAAACAGTACCCGACGCCCGTACAGTGGGTGAGCGGAATGGCGCTCGAATAAGCAGCGACAGAAAGTCTGGCGTCTGAGGTGGTAAAGCTCTGCATGGGGAAAGTACGGCCAACTTGACAGTGGCCGCCATTTTTGGCCCACTGCTGCATATTTAGTCGTGTATATGAAAGAAGTGCACTCAGGCCTCTAATGCACTTGTAAAAGTGATCAGTGGCTTGTACATTCTATTGTGTGGAACAAAGTACAATTTAATATTGTTGGCATCCTAAATACACTACTGGCCATTAAAATTACTACACCAAGAAGAAATGCAGACGATAAAAGGGTATTCATTGCACAAATGTATTATAGCAGAACTGACATGTGACTACATTTTCACGCAATTTGGACGCATAGATCCTGAGAAATCAGTACCCAGAACAACCACCTCTGGCCGTAATAACTGGCTTGATACGCCTGGGCATTGAGTCAAACAGAGCTTGGATGGCGTGTACAGGTACAGCTGCCCGTGCAGCTTCAACACGATACCACAGTCCATCAAGAGCAGTGACTGGCGTATTGTGTCGAGCCAGTTGCTCGGCCACCATTGACCAGACGTTTTCAATTGGTGAGAGATCTGCAGAATGTGCTGGCCAGGGCAGCAGTCGAACATTTTCCGTATCCAGAAAGGCCGGTACAGGACCTGCAAAATGCAGTCGTGCATTATCCTGCTGAAATGTAGGGTTTCGAAGAGATCGAATGGAGGGTAGATCCACGGGACGCAACACATCTGAAATGTAACGTCCACTGTCCAAAGTGCCGTCGATGCGAAAAAGAGGTGACCGAGACGTGTAACCAATTGCACCCCATACCGTCACGCCGGGCGATACGCCAGTATGGCGATGTCGAATACACACTTCTAGTGTGCGTTCAGCGCTATGTGGCCAAACACGGATGCGACCATCACGATGCTGTAAACAGAACCTGGATTCATCCGAAAAAATGACGTTTTGCCATTCTTGCACCCAGGTCCGTCGTCGAGTACACCATCGCAGGCGCTGCTGTATGTGATGCAGCGTCAAGGGTAACCGCAGCCGTGGTTTCCGAGCTGATAGTCCGTGCTGCTGCAAACGTCGTCGAACTGTTCGTGCAGATGGTTGTTGTGTTGCAAACGTCCCCATCTGTTGATTTAGGGATCGAGACCTGGCTGCACGATCTGTTACAGCCATGCGGATAAGATGCCTGTCATCTCGACTGCTAGTGATACGAGGCCGTTGGGATCCAGCACGGCGTTCCGTATTACCCTCCTGAACCCACCGATTCCATATTCTGCTAATAGTCATTGGATCTCGACCAATGCGAGCAGCAATGTCGCGATACGATAAACCGCAATCGCGATAGGCTACAATCCGACCTTTATCAAAGTCGGAAACGTGATGGTACGCATTTCTCCTCCTTACACGAGGCATTACAACAACGTTCCACCAGGCAACGCCGGTCAACTGCTGTTTGTGTATGAGAAATCGGTTGGAAACTTTCCTCATGTCAGCACGTTGTAGGTGTCGCCACCGGCACCAACCATGTGTGAATGCTCTGAAAAACTAATCATTTGCATATCCCAGCATCTTCTTCCTGTCGGTTAAATTTCGCGTCTGCAGCACGTCATCTTCGTGGTGTAGCAATTTTAATGGCCAGTAGTGTATAAGTTTAAACGATACTCTTTCATACTTGCCACACCATCCAGTTGAGGCAGACCAAACCGTGGCGCACCACGAATGCGAAACTTCCTTAAACGCCTGTCCACAGCTTGTAGGTCTCATGCTTCGCCGGTTTTCCGTTTGGAAAAAAAAAACCTTCCGTATGCCGTCGTCTTGCTGCTCGCACATTGCCTTCTTAGGCCTATACGGCGTAAATGAGGTGCATACCGGCGTAATGACCTTGTGAATGTACTGCCCCATGGGGTAATGCCTACGATAAATGGCATTATGGCCGAGCCTAGTAGCCGCAGGGTTTGAGGCGCCTTGCCACGGTTCGCGCGGTAACCCCCATCGGAGGTTCGAGTCCTCCCACGGGCATGGGTGTGTGTCTGTGCTTAGCGTAACTTAGTTTAAATTAGATTAAGTAGTGTGTAAGCCTAGGCACCGATGACCTCAGCAGTTTGGTCCCGTAGCAAACCTACCACGAATTTCCAAAATGACATTACGCATCGTTATTCTCAGACAGAACTTTATTTAACATTTTAGTCTTAACTTGATGCATACATTTACACCTACAAAGTGTGTACAGCTATTTTTTAAAATACAGGATGCAACGTAACAATATTATGAAACTGATAGTTGCTGCTCGGCTTCAGCTGACAGAGACTGTAGTTGCATTTGGGTGACCGTGTGTGTGCGTGCTTGCGTGTCTGTAGTCTAGTTTCGACAAATGCCTTGTTAGCCGAAAACTTATTGTGTAACAGTCTCTTCGTTGTGCCTATCTGCGTCTCCCCTGTCTGGTAAGTAGCAGCTATCGTCTTCGTAATACTGTTACTTTTGAGTCAGCCTGTACGTACCTGAGCGCCCTATGGGACAGCATACGACTGCGGCGTTCCTCGTGCAGTCTACGTTGCTCAAGCGCTCCAGGTTTTCTACACCTGCATCAACGTCTACGTCTACATCTGCATGGATACTCCACATATCACTCTTACTTAAGTGCCTGGCAGAGGGGTCATCGAACCACCTTCACAATATTTCTTTACTATTCCACTACCAAACAGCGCGCAGAAAAAAAGAACACCTAAATCTTTCCATCCGTACTCTGATTTCCCTTATTTTATTATGATGATCGCCGCGCGGGATTAGCCGAGCGGTCTCAGGCGCTGCACTCATGGACTGTGCGGCTGGTCCCGCCGGATGATCGAGTCCTCCCTCGGGCATGGTTGTGTGTGTTTGTCCTTAGGATAATTGAGGTTAAGTAGTGCGCAAGCTTAGGGACTGGTGACGTTAGCAGTTAAGTCCCATAACATTTCACACACATTTTTTTTATTATGATGATCGTTTCTCCCTATTTAGGTCGGCGTCAATAAAATTCGGAGGAGAAAGTTGGTGATTGAAATTTCCCGCCGCGACGAACAACGTCTTTGTTTTAATAATGTCCATCCAAGATCCTGTCCGTGACACTCTCTCCCCTATTTCACGACAATACAAAACGTTCTGCCCTTCTTTGAACTTTCTTGATGTCCTGCGTTACTCTTATCTGGCAAGGATTCTAGATCGCGCAGCAGTGTGGAATTGTACTGAACGCTTTCTCAGAAAGTTGCTTCGGCCAATTAGTTCGGGAGCCCACTCGAAGTGTAAATGGTCCCGAAAACACACTTGACCTGTTAACAACAAATAGTCCTAAACAAACAGAAAGCATCGTGACGGATACAGAGACTAGTGACCATGAAGCAGTTGTAGCGAGACCCAATTACCTAACATCCAAACCCATCAAAAATAAACGCAAAGTACATGTGTTTAAAAAAGCAGATAAAAATTCGCTAGACGCCTATCTAAGAGACAGTCTCCATTCATTCCGATCTCACTATCTCAGCGTAGGCCAGACGTAGTTTGAATTAAAAGAAATTGCATCGATGGCAACTGACAGACTCTTATGCAGGGTGATTCACGAAGATATGCAAATATTTTAATATGTTGTTCTACAAGTAAAACTAAAGAAAAAAGTCCATATAAACATAGGTCCGCAAATGTTAGTTATGTACTTACGTCTAATAAAAGATTTTGCCTGAAATTTAGCAACTTCGCTAATATGAACCTATCGCAAAACTGTACGGGATTAAAGTAAAACACGATTTCCATTTATTTTGTTGTTATTGTTCGGGCGAATCTAATAAAATACGTCCCAGACGTGTATCTGCAGTAGTTTTCGAGAACATCCAGAGAAGCAAAGAAGCAATTTCGTAAAATTTCTAATTTATTAACTACTTGGCCCAATTTGTTTCTTAAATTCCAGACAATTCTACAAAGTTTTCGACAGAAGTTGTAGAGGACTTAATTGTGAAAAATGATGGTAATAGCATTAACTGAAACTATATGAATGTTTCAGATAATCTGCTTTTGTTAGTACCACAGCAAACGTGAATTCATGTTAAACCGGAAGAAACAAAGCTCAATGTTAATGAGGTTGTACAGCGTACATACAATTTCATAATACATTCACAATACCTTTTCAAAAATATCTCTACCGAATTCAATGCATTTAGCTGCACGTCTATGAACAGATTTTCTTGAACGCTACAGTTTCACAGGGTTGTTCTTAATTTTGCCTATTGCAATCATAATGCCAGCAAATAATGCCTCACATGTATTGACTTTGTCCTTACAAACTATGTCTTGCATCCATGTGCATGCACAAAAATTGTTCTTTACTTTAACCTCGTACAATTTTGCGATGGCTTCATATCAGCAAAGTTGCTAAATTTCCGGAAAATCTTTTATTAGCAGTAACCCAGTAACTAAACGTTTGCGGACCTATGTTTTCCTGAACTTTTTTCTTTAGTTTTACTTTTAGAATAACATATTAAAATACACACATCAAAACAAGTTTTGCATTACCCAAGTTCCACGAACTCCTGAAGATAGACGTTGTCTGTGGATATTGTATCACAGACACAGTCCTTTTCACTGTTCAGAGATGCCACTAAACCCGCCCAAAGCTGTAAACAAGCATGACTGAGCAGCGCCTATCAGACGGAGGGGGTTCCGACAGCCGATCACTTCCACTCATTCCACCAGGAAGGAGGTATACGGCTAGAGTTGTCTGTAGTTCAACGGTGCCTAGTTGGTCAATACCGCGGTTCGATCGCGTCCGCATTGTTACTTTGTGCGAAGGGAAGTGTACAGGCGTCTCGGATTGAACCAAAGCGATGTTGTCTGGACATGGAGGAGATACAGAGAGACACGGACTGTCGATGACATGCCTCGCTCAGGCCGCCCGAGGGCTACTACTGCAGTGGATGACCGCTACCTACGAATTATGGCTCGGACGAACCCTGATAGCAACGCCGCCAGTTTGAATAATGCTTTTCGTGTAGCCACAGATCTTGATGTTATGACTGAAACTGTGTGCAATAGGCTGCACGATGCGCAACTTCACTCCCGACGTCCATGGCGAGGTCCGTCTTTGCATCCACGACACCATGCAGCGCTGTACAGATGGTCCCCAAAAACATGCCGAATGGACCGCTCAGGATTGGCATCACGTTCTCTTCAACGATGAGTGTCGCAATGCCTTCAACCAGACAATCGTCGGAGACGTGTTTGGAGGCAACCCGGTCAGGCTGAACGCCTTAGACACACTGTCCAGCGAGAGCAGCAAGATGGAGGCTCCCAGATGTTTTGGGGTGCCATTATGTGGGGCCGACGTACGCCACTGGTGGTCATGGAGGGCGCCGTAACGGCTGTACGATACGTGAATGCCGTCCTCAGACCAATACTGCAACCACATCGGCAGCATATTGGCGAGGCATTCGTCTTCGTCAACTACAATTCGCGCCCCCATCGTGCACATCTGGTGAATGTCTTCCTTCAGGATAACGACGTCGCTCGACTAGAGTGGCCAGCATGTTCTCCAGACATGAACCCTACCGAACACGCCTGGGATAGACTGGAAAGGGCTGTTTATGAACGACGTGACCCACCAACCACTCTGACGGATCTACATAGAATCACCGTTGAGGAGTGGGACAATCTGGACCAACAGTGCCTTCATGAAGTTGTAGATAGTAGTAACGACGGATACAGACACGCATCAATACAAGAGGATGTGCTACTGGGTATCAGAGGTACCGGTGTGTACAGCAATCTGCACCACCACCTCTGAAGGTCTCACTGTATTGTGGTACAACATGCAATGTATGGTTTTCATGAGAAATAAAATGGGCGTAAATGATGTTTATGTTGATCTCTGTTCCAATTATCTGTACAGGTTGCGGAGCTCTTGGAACCGAGGTGATGCAAAACTTTTTTTGATGTGTGTATTTGCATATCTTCGTGAATCGGCCTGTATACCACATAAAACGGTGGCACTGACACCCCCTGGTACACTGAACGAGCCAGAACACTCTTGCAGAAGCAACGAAAATAGCATGCCAAATTTAAAAGAACGCAAAATCCACAAGATTGGCGAAATTTTACAGAAGCTCGAAGTTTAGAGCGATCTTCAGTACGAGGTGCTTTTAATAGCTTCCTCAGCGAATCTGTCTCGAAATCTGGCAGAAAACCCAAAGAGATTCTGGCTGTATGTAAAGTACACTAGCGGCAAGACGCAATCATTACCTTCACTGCGCGATAACAACGGGTATTTCACAGTGCTACTAAACACAGCCTTCCGAAACTCGTTCACCAAGGAGTACGAAGCAAGTGTTCCAGAACTGGAATCAAGAACAGCTGCCAACATGTGTGACTTTGAAGTAGATATCCTCGGTGTGGCGAAGCAGCTTAAATGACGTAATAACAGCAAGTCTTCCGGTCCAAACTCCATACCAGTCAGGTTCCTCTTAAGATTATGCTGATACAACAGCACCGCCTAACAACGATTTACGGTAGGCTTTTGGAACATATATCTGCCTTCGAATATAATGAATTATCTCGAAGAAAACGATTTATTGACTAATAGCACGGAGTCGCGAAAAATCGTTCTTGTGGAACACGACTGAGAAACGAGACTTTATTCTCACGAACTAATGGGTGCTATTTTTAGATTTCCAGAAGGCTTTCGACACCGTTCCTCAAAAGCGTATTCCACTCAAATCGCGTGACAATGCAGTATCGTCACCGTTGTGTGACTGCATTCGTGGCTTCCTGTCAGAGAGGTCGCAGTTCGTAGTAGCCTAACTGACGGAAAGTCACCGAGTAAAACAGAAATGATTTCTGTCGCTCCCCAAGATAGTGTTACAGGCCCTCTGCTTTTCCTTATCTATATGAGCGATTCAGGAGTCAATATGAGCTTTCTTGTATATGATGCTGTCGTTTACCGTCTAGTAAAGTCACCAGACGACCAAAACAAACTGGAAAACGATTTAGAAATAGAGATATGTACGGTGCGGAAATTTCCTGAATAATGGAAAGCCTACCGCAAATCGATGTTACTGATATGGGTATGTAATACAGCGGATTACTCGTGTCTTCTTTCTTAGATACTCGTGTGTCTTGCGCAACTTTCCAGTCTTTAGGTACAGATCTTTCGATGAGTGAGAGTTTGTAAATCATTGTTAGGTATGGTACTGTTGTATCAGCATAATCTTAAGAGGAACCTGACTGGTATGGAGTCTGGACCGGAAGACTTGCTTTTATTAAGAGATTTAAGCTGCTTCGCTACACTGAGGGTATCTAAGTCACTCATGTTGGCACCTGTTCTTGATTCCAGTTCTGGAACACTTGCTTCGTCCTCCTTGGTGAACGAGTTTCGGAAGGCTGTGTTTAGTAACTCTGCTCTGGCAGCGTTGTCTTGCACAGTATTTTTATTGCTATCTCGCCGAGAAGGCATTGATTGTGCCTTGGAGCTAGCATACTTTACATACGACCAGCAAAGCTTTGAATTTTACATGCTTTCTGACCACTGTTGGAGAAATACTGCAATGAGAGATAAATATCAATGCAGAAATGTTACTAATGGTGGGTAACGTGTGTTCACTTACAGGGAATTGCTGCACGTCAGTTTAGAATAATCTTGTGTTTTCGCACTGCTGGAACAGCTTTACAATAATCTTGTGCTTTCACACTGCTGGAACAGCTTTCCCGTTTCATTCTTTATTTTCGCCATTTTCTGGGACGTGAAGTCTCACTTAACCAGGGTTACTATAACAAAAACGGACAAAAGAGGTTATTAAACAATGAAAGTGATGCTACTCGAGCATATACACACTGCATAGTGTATATAGACAATTACTTACAGCAATGGGAAAAAATCGCAACATCAGAAAATAGTCAATGTAAAGTAATAAAATTTTGGTAACACATATCTATGTAACGTACTTAAGTGATTAACGTTGCAAGATCGCAGGTTAATGTGAGTGGGAGGTTGTTGTTGTGGTCTTCAGTCCTGAGACTGGTTTGATGCAGCTCTCCATGCTACTCTATCCTGTGCAAGCTTTTTCATCTCCCAGTACCTACTGCAACCTACATCCTTCTGAATCTGCTTAGTGTATTCATCTCTTGGTCTCCCTCTGCGATTTTTACCCTCCACACTGCCCTCCAATACTAACTTGGTGATCCCTTGATGCCTCAGAACATGTCCTACCAACCGATCCCTTCTTCTGGTCAAGTTGTGCCACAAACTTCTCTTCTCCCCAATCCTATTCAATACTTCCTCATTAGTTATGTGATCTACCCATCTAATCTTCAGCATTCTTCTGTAGCACCACATTTCGAAAGCTTCTATTCTCTTCTTGTCCAAACTAGTTATCGTCCATGTTTCACTTCCATACATGGCTACACTCCATACGAATACTTTCAGAAATGACTTCCTGACACTTAAATCAATACTGGATGTTAACAAATTTCTCTTCTTCAGAAACGCTTTCCTTGCCATTGCCAGCCTACATTTTATATCCTCTCTACTTCGACCAT
Organism: Schistocerca serialis cubense; assembly: GCF_023864345.2. Lineage (NCBI taxonomy): Eukaryota > Metazoa > Arthropoda > Insecta > Orthoptera > Acrididae > Schistocerca > Schistocerca serialis. Next base: position 40,550,666 of record NC_064648.1, on the reverse strand, counting down.
CATCAGTTATTTTGCTCCCCAAATAGCAAAACTCCTTTACTACTTTAAGTGTCTCATTTCCTAATCTAATTCCCTCAGCATCACCCGACTTAATTAGACTACATTCCATTATCCTTGTTTTGCTTTTGTTGATGTTCATCTTATATCCTCCTTTCAAGACACTGTCCATTCCATTCAACTGCTCTTCCAAGTCCTTTGCTGTCTCTGACAGAATTACAATGTCATCGGCGAACCTCAAAGTTTTTATTTCTTCTCCATGGATTTTAATACCTACTCCTAATTTTTCTTTTGTTTCCTTTACTGCTTGCTCAATATACAGATTGAACAACATCGGGGAGAGGCTACAACCCTGTCTTACTCCTTTCCCAACCACTGCTTCCCTTTCATGCCCCTCGACTCTTATAACTGCCATCTGGTTTCTGTACAAATTGTAAATAGCCTTTCGCTCCCTGTATTTTACCCCTGCCACCTTTAGAATTTGAAAGAGAGTATTCCAGTCAACATTGTCAAAAGCTTTCTCTAAGTCTACAAATGCTAGAAACGTAGGTTTGCCTTTCCTTAATCTTTCTTCTAAGATAAGTCGTAAGGTCAGTATTGCCTCACGTGTTCCAGTGTTTCTACGGAATCCAAACTGATCTTCCCCGAGGTTGGCTTCTACTACTTTTTCCATTCGTCTGTAAAGAATTCGTGTTAGTATTTTGCAGCTGTGACTTATTAAGCTGATAGATCGGTAATTTTCACATCTGTCAGCACCTGCTTTCTTTGGGATTGGAATTATTATATTCTTCATAAAGTCTGAGGGTATTTCGCCTGTTTCATACATCTTGCTCACCAGATGGTAGAGTTTTGTCAGGACTGGCTCTCCCACGGCCGTCAGTAGTTCCAATGGAATATTGTCTACTCCGGGGGCCTTGTTTCGACTCAGGTCTTTCAGTGCTCTGTCAAACTCTTCACGCAGTATCATATCTCCCATTTCATCTTCATCTACATCCTCTTCCATTTCCATAATATTGTCCTCAAGTACATTGCCCTTGTATAGACCCTCTATATACTCCTTCCACCTTTCTGCTTTCCCTTCTTTGCTTAGAACTGGGTTTCCATCTGAGCTCTTGATATTCATACAAGTCGTTCTCTTATCTCCAAAAGTCTCTTTAATTTTCCTGTAGGCGGTATCTATCTTACCCCTAGTGAGATAGGCCTCTACATCCTTACATTTGTCCTCTAGCCATCCCTGCTTAGCCATTTTGCACTTCCTGTCGATCTCATTTTTGAGACGTTTGTATTCCTTTTTGCCTGTTTCACTTACTGCATTTTTATATTTTCTCCTTTCATCAATTAAATTCAGTATTTCTTCTGTTACCCAAGGATTTCTACTAGCCCTCGTCTTTTTACCTACTTGATCCTCTGCTGCCTTCACTACTTCATCCCTCAAAGCTACCCATTCTTCTTCTACTGTATTTATTTCCCCCATTCCTGTCAATTGCTCCCTTATGCTCTCCCTGAATCTCTGTACAACCTCAGGTTCTTTTAGTTTATCCAGGTCCCATCTCCTTAAATTCCCACCTTTTTGCAGTTTCTTCAGTTTTAATCTACAGGTCATAACCAATAGATTGTGGTCAGAGTTCACATCTGCCCCTGGAAATGTCTTACAATTTAAAACCTGGTTCCTAAATCTCTGTCTTACCATTATATAATCTATCTGATACCTTTTAGTATCTCCAGGGTTCTTCCATGTATACAACCTTCTTTCATGATTCTTAAACCAAGTGTTAGTTATGATTATGTTGTGCTCTGTGGAAAATTCTACAAGGCGGCTTCCTCTTTCATTTCTGTCCCCCAGTCCATATTCACCTACTATGTTTCCTTCTCTCCCTTTTCCTACACTCGAATTCCAGTCACCCATGACTATTAAATTTTCGTCTCCCTTCACAATCTGATAATTTCTTTTATTTCATCATACATTTCTTCAATTTCTTCGTCATCTGCAGAGCTTGTTGGCATATAAACTTGTACTACTGTAGTAGGTGTGGGCTTCGTATCTATCTTGGCCACAATAATGCGTTCACTATGCTGTTTGTAGTAGCTTACCCGCATTCCTATTTTCCTATTCATTATTAAACCTACTCCTGCATTACCCCTATTTGATTTTGTGTTTATAACCCTGTAGTCACCTGACCAGAAGTCTTGTTCCTCCTGCCACCGAACTTCACTGATTCCCACTATATCTAACTTCAACCTATCCATTTCCCTTTTTAAATTTTCTAACCTACCTGCCCGATTAAGGGATCTGACATTCCACGCTCCGATCCGTAGAACGCCAGTTTTCTTTCTCCTGATAACGACATCCTCTTGAGTAGTCCCCGCCCGGAGATCCGAATGGGGGACTATTTTACCTCCGGAATATTTTACCCAAGAGGACGCCCTCATCAAGTAATCATACAGTAAAGCTGCATGCCCTCGGGAAAAATTACGGCTGTAGTTTCCTCTTGCTTTCAGCTGTTGGCAGTACCAGCACAGCAAGGCCGTTTTGGTTATTGTTACAAGGCCAGATTAGTCAATCATCCAAACTGTTGCCCTTGCAACTACTGAAAAGGCTGCTGCCCCTCTTCAGGAACCACACGTTTGTCTGGCCTCTCAACAGATACCCCTCCATTGTGGTTGCACCTACGGTACGGCTATCTGTATCGCTGAGGCACGCAAGCCTCCCCACCAACGGCAAAGTCCATGGTTCATGGGGGGGGGGGGGGGGGGAGTGGGAGGTAAGCCGTTGCAATTGTGAAATGCTGGTACATTAGTAACAAGTGTAACCACCAGAATGTTGAATGCAAGCATGCAGATCTGAATACACTTTGTTTTGCAGGAACTGGACATCATTTTGTGGGATGGGGTGCCATGTCTGTTCCACTTGGTCGCTCAATACAGGAGTAGTAGGGTAACAGGGGTGACGGTGCGTTTTGTTGTTGCGGGTTGCATACATTGTTCTCTTTTGACTGACAGTTCCTTAACCTACTCTTCTGCTAAATACATTATGACCACCTGGGAATAATCTGTCCTTCTGAGAAACCCTGCCGCCCCTCTCCCTCCCCCCTCCCACTCCTCCTCCCCCCTAGGCCAGCTGTATGCTTGTATTCTGCCTGTACAGTTCTGGTGTCTCGGCGATGACTCCCGCCATAAGCTGGAAATATCAATTCGTTCTGGTTGCCGGGTACCTCCGCCGTGCACCTACATGTCAGGTATAATTGTCTTAGAAAACCAGCCACATATTTATCAGTGCAATTAAATGTAAATATTACGATTGCAGCCTCTATCTGATGACATTTGACAATGAGCGAAGTATTGGAAATACTTCCTCCTCATGACTGTGGCTCTGACAACATTGATATCTATACCGTTCTTAGGACTGGGCATAATTTCACACACAAAGTTTTTCATGCCTTTTACGGCTGTCAGTGCACTGAAATTGCAGTTTTCCACATGAGATCTATACCTCCATTATGACCAGACAAAGCTATTGTCTTTGCACATGTTGGAACATAAGCCACAGTAACTTTAAATTGCAACATATACACATTTAAGACAAGCAATGCAGTTATCGTTTACATGGGTGTGGCTCCCCCAAAAAAAATTATGGCATGTCAACACTCATACCTGCTAGGTGTCTCAATTCTCCTCAGTTCTAGGAAATTATTGGATGTTTAAGTCAGCACTGCTCGAAGGTGCTGCATCTGACCAAGACTGTCTCAAATAAGTACGTGTCCAGCACTTTGTGGTAATCAACACTGCTCCCATGGACCAAAGAGTCAGGAAGACATCACCAATGTAGGTTAGTGTAACTAAGGAAACATATGGATCTGCTTAGGGGAGCCGATGAGGGGACATTCTGTGTATCCATTTTGTTGTGTTCGTACACTATAGCAGATCCATTTGAACCTTTGCATTGCCATATCATGCAGCTGTTTATAAAATGAATCTATCACACCTTATATTCAGATATACTCCTCAATGCACTGAAATCACGATTCACCACATCAAATCCATCCTCCCCTCACTACTAGACATATGTAAATTTTTTCGTGAATAGTAGTCTGATCACTTCCCAGAAACGTCTGGTGATATATCGGACCATAAGCCACCGTACCTTTACGTTCAAGCAGCATAGCATCTCCGACTATCATTCACAGGTGTATAACTTCCGAAAAAATATTATGATATGTCCACACTACCACCATATTTTTTCACATTGGCCAGTAGCAAACCCTCTCCCCATAGCCCCACCCCCTTGCCACATCATCATATTTATATATTTTTTGAGGAATGAAGAGTGTAATTACAATCAAAAAAGCCCTCACGTCTTTTTTATTTTCTTACATTTCGAGAAAAACTAATGTCATTTATGTCATGAACAACCTTTATATACATAATGCAACAACAAATTCTGTATCGCAACAAATTTTTTCACTTATTCAGTTCATACAGTTTGTTTTTTGAGATACAATTTATTTCTTGAGGTGTAATATAGTCCTTGAGGTACACTTTTTCTCTGCTATTCCAACGCAGAGATACTTTTAACTTACATGCTACAACAGTAACACTGGTGGAGAATATCCTTTTACAATATATGATAGTTGTTTGTTATGACGCTACACAACAGTAATTAGACCCGAAACTCTCTACGCATCTGAGACACTAAACCTTCAACACAGAACACTAAAAGAGGAATTAGAAGTGAAAGAACGTAAGATAATGAGGAAAATCCTAGGACCAAGAACTAAAGATGGGGTACATTATCCAAAACCCAATGCAGAAATATATAAAAATATCTCCAAAATAACAGACACAATGTGCATGAGAAGAATCCAATTCATGGGGCACTTAGAAAGAATGGACTCAAACAGGTTAACGCAGAAAATCCATACATTTTTAAAGAACCTGGTACAAACAGACGGAAAAAGACCTGAGAGAATTAGGGTCTCCAAATCTACATGATAGAAATGAAATCAGAAAAATCACAAACACACAGGGTTTTGAGGAAGAAGAGAGAAAAACTAACCGACATACATGGTCTACGCAACGAAAGCTAGCCCATTCGTTGTTTATGAAGGAATACTGGGCGAAAAGGAAGGCCAACAAATGTTGATTATGCGTGGTCCTAAGTGATCCATCCGCGAAGAAGAAAGAAGAAAGGTAGTTGTTTGTGTCCGGCCGGAGTGGCCGAGCGGTTCTAGGCACTACAGTCTGGAACCACGTGACCGCTGTGGTCGCAGGTTCGAATCCTGCCTCGGGCGTGGATGTGTGTGATGTCCTTAGGTTAGTTAGGTTTAACTAGTTCTAAGTTCTAGGGGACTGATGGCCTCAGATGTTAAACCCCATAGTGCTCAGAGCCATTTCAACCATTTGTGAGCTAAGGAAAGAGACATATTCGCGCCCAAGGCCACTCTAGTTAATACGGCGCGCTGTGGACAGTGGACAGTGGCTTACTGCCTGTGTCGCACTGCGGCTGGACAAACATGTACTGACCAAGCACATTGTCAGCATTCCAGACAGGTTGGCTGGCGAGCGCGTGTTACGTACCGTACGTCTGCGTGCAGCCCGTAGACCCTTACAACAATTTTTTTGTATTGGATGAGAATATTCACAGTTTTTTTCAAATAAATCTTCACAAAACACTAATGCGGAGATACCTTTTTTTTTTACTACACCTAAATTCCACAGCCCCAATAGCATAGGTTGAACAGTAATTCTTATGGACTTTGTACACTTGGAAACTAATCAGTCTTGGACAGCTACAGGTCAAACTTGAAAACTATTCTATTTACTTGACACATGTGGTGTGTAGACATATATATATATTTATACAGTACCTATACACTGTGTAGCAATAAATAAATTTCCAATTTTTTTGGTATGTTCACACTTTTGTTTACCTATTTTTAACTTTTTTCTGTTCTTTTAATGATGTGTTCACATATATACGTATATATGTACATATTTTTCTCCCATTTTGTGTTTTGCTCCAGACATGGTGTGTGTGTGTGTGTGTGTGTGTGTGTGTACACACATAGTACTCATAAATTAATAAATAAATAAATACTTACATGACAGACAATTACTCACTGGAACTCTATGATAAAAGGGCCATACTACTACTCTGGAGACACACAGGCACTCCCCCTCACTCAGAGTCCCCTGCCCTTTCTCTTGCTACAAGTGAGTAATGTGAGTATGAGAGAGTTTCAACCCAATCACGACAAATGATCGTCATGAGCTGACAGGCCAATTTTAGACTGAAGCACAGTGTACACATCATGTCTTCTCAGTCAAATACTGGTTTGCCGTACCATATGCTGTGGTTGCAATGCAGCACCATGAACACCACAAATAGTATTTTATAGAGGGGGTCTCGATTTCATAGAATGCACACGCTCACCTCAACTCAGAATGGCACCTTCCTACAAACTCCACAATCGGTAATATATTCTCCTTGTCTTTCATAAGGTCGATAACCTATGAGGACATGTCGAATTCATTACTGTGGTACTTTCATGTGGATCTCAGTTCTTCATGCAATAGATGAAGCCATCTGTGTCCATATAAAGTATTTTAGGATCTGAAAAATGAGTTTTCGCAAACTCATAACGAAAGTGTTACATGTGGAGTTTGAACTCTACTGCAGTTTTCACCATCCCCACAGCATCAGAGTTCTCATTGAATATGGTGACCTGTTTAAAATTTGGCCTGGTGACGCATTCTCTTATGCACCGATGCCCATCTCATTTGGTTCTAATCAGAATTTCATGCCATACACCCAGATTCTCCATTGCTTTGCCGAAAATTGAATTATTCATTAATTTATGAAAATCTTTCTAAAAGTCATTGTGGAAGCTCTCTGTCTTATATTCAAATCAACATACTCCTTCAACCAGGGGGAGTGCATGAAGCAGACAGCTTGAGTGATTTTAACCAGCTCCATTCCCAAGTTGAGACACTGCTGGAGATTACAATAATGCACGGGCTTTGGGGTGGAGTTTCCTCGCATTACTAATTGCTCTGGACACAGCGGCAAATCGACGTGCGCATCATGCAAAATAATAGGGTTTGTGGGTTCTGTATCCACCACATACCCTACAACAGAATCAGGCACCATACCTCCCATGATTTTTCCACCAAATCCTTGCATTCGTCTTCGGGCACCCATTGAAACTCACCAATCGACAGAGACTTGCATGACGTGCCTGTATAAGTTACTCACATCCTGGTACATGACATAACTCGAATCAAGGGATGCGTTGAACCTCTCATCCATCAGTGGGTTATTTGCTTTTGCGTGCTTATTGATACATTGGCAAAGTCTCCCACGGATCCCTTGTTCAAAGAAAAGAAGCATGTCAGCATTGGTCAATAATCCGATGCTGGACTTCATTTTCTTGAGCATTGTGCCCCAAGACTACCCAGGTGCCATGTAATAAAAGGCAGGATGCAGAGAATATGTGGTCAAGGACAGACTGAAATTTCTCAAAAACGCCCACAATCAAGTGCATGTCTGTGTCCAGGTAAAGCTGTGCATACCCTCGTAAAGTAGAGATGCTGAATTCATTCCAGACGTTCACGGCATGCTCGTACTCTGCACCCATTATGTAACTACCTGTAAGGTTGCTGGAGAAGGCAGTTATGTCGGGTAGCCTGGTTTCGTCGAGTTTTGCCATGCTATCCACTTACTTGTATGAGAAAACCCCCTTCCTACTCACAAGTTGAAAATTTTCCTCGTTGAGAAATACATCTCTGTTGGTATGCATATCCACAGGGTAGAGTATCAGCCAGTTTCTGGAGTGGCACCTGCATAAAATGTAGTGAGTCAAGGAAGTGGAGTGTAATTCTTGGCGTCATTCGTTTGGACAGTGAAATATACTTCTCAGCGCTGCAGCGCTCTGAGGTAGGACATTGATCTGATTTTTCTCCCAACCGAAATCGGCCAAGTGCTCAACAAGAAAATGAGTGTCATACTTACTTACATTATGAAAAACAATGGGTATGTGCCTTGGTAGATGGTACTTCAAATTGCACGTGTCGTGAGCTGCGCCACGGAACTTCGCTGTACGATGACAGTGGTCATTATGAGGAATTTCCACTTTTCTATGTGGCAGCAGCCCACAAAAATGACAGTCAACTGCGTCATTCTACAAAAGTTCACTCTCCTTCGATTTGGTCATGGGATCTTGTTGCTGTAAAGTTTATCAACCTCTCATGAAAGATTTTCGAGCTCAGTGAGCAACCAAACTGTAGGGTTATTCCCGACATGCAATTTGTAGCAGTAAAGACTTGATTCATAGGATGACATAGTTTGGTATGCTGGCACATATGGTATGTGTTTTTCTGTAAAGGTGGTATGTGAGGCTGTAGGGTCACCTTCACAGTAGGTCACAGGAGCGAGGAGCCATTCAAAGGCAGCACACACTGCAAACAGGCGTCACTCCTAATGGTGAGCATTTTTAAACTGTATGAATTTGTTTTTCTCAGTAGGCATAATAACATGTACTGGGTGCTTGGAAGCACAATCTACTATGTGTGCCACTAATAACTTGCATGAGGAAAAATAATTCAGGCAGCTTAAGAAAATATGCTTTACATGACAATTGGTGGCGGCCGCAGTGGCCGAGCGGTTCTAGGCGCTTCAGTCTGGAACCGCGCGACCGCTACGGTCGCTGGTTCGAATCCTGCCTCGGGCATGGATGTGTGTGATGTCCTTAGGTTAGTTAGGTTTCAGTAGTTCTAAGTCCTAGGGGACTGATGACCTCAGCTGTTAAGTCCCAGAGTGCTCAGAGCCATTTGAACCATTTTGACAATTGGGTGATAGTTGGGAGGAAAGGAGTCAGGACATGTCCTTGATCCAAACACAGTGATAATTATCACCTTCAGAGAAGAGCAGCATGTTTACATGCATCTTACACTCACCGGCAAATTTTGAGAAATGGAGGGGGCTGATGACAATCTACTTGTCCCGCTCATCTGACTTGGTTTCCTTCTCCAGGCCATAAACATGAACCGATATTCCGGTATTCTGCACATCAAATTTAGGTACGTCACGAATCTTGACGGGGAACTCGATACCATCAAAGTCATAACATTTACGAGTGTCAAGGTTCCACCATATTGATACGTGTGCTCTGGATTCTCTTTAATGTTTCTTTTGCTAGCCAGGGTCGACTGTGCAAAACAAGCCTGATCTTTTTCATTTTTTAGATTAATGCATGCCCTCTTATTAGCTATATCTTTAGGTAGCTTGATATAGCTAGATCCTCCATTTACCAGATCAAATATGTGTACGGATGTCCATGTGCAGTATTTGGCTCTTACTTCCATCTCGGAAAACCAGGCCAGTATAGCACCACTTGGCGATTGACGTACTCCACGTTATCAGGCCATTTTCCCCTCAAAGGTAACGAAGATCTGTCTCTTCAGTCTAAGAAGCAACCTTGCGTGGGTGCGACTGTCCAGTGCACGACACTCCACAGCGTTTAATGGCGGATACTGCGGATCACAAACAACCCTGAGGAGCTCTGTTTCCATGACAGGAATGCACACTCTTAGAAGCCCAACAGGGTCGCAGTACCCCCCTGCCGGATTCTGCGTCTGTAATTGGTGAGTATTGTAACCGTGGTATGTCACTGATCTGATGTCGTTCACTAAAAGGATAGGATAGGGGGCTGCCACTGGCCACAGGATCGTCTCTGTTACTAGTACCAGGTGACGAAGCTGCTTGTGGTGTGGTGAGGTGTTGTGGCGTGTGTGCCGTACCTTGTCATGCCTGGTGATGTCTTCAGTGGATGGAGGAGCAGGAGGAGTAGATACTTCGGTACCGGGCCAGTGTGAGCAGCCCAGTTACTCCTGCTGCTGTCGATTTTCGTGCTGTAAATCATCTACAACAACAGAATTATACAGTAAGTTGAAATTTTTTACAAAGAAACTATATACACATAGACAGACACACACACTATACACAGGGTGTTTCAAAAATGACCGGTATATTTGAAACGGTAATAAAAACTAAACGAGCAGCGATAGAAATACACCGTTTGTTGCAATATGCTTGGGACAACAGTACATTTTCAGGCAGACAAACTTTCGAAATTAGAGTAGTTACAATTTTCAACAACAGATGGCGCTGCGGTCTGGGAAACTCTATAGTACGATATTTTCCACATATCCACCATGCGTAGCAATAATATGGCGTAGTCTCTGAATGAAATTACCCGAAACCTTTGACAACGTGTCTGGCGGAATGGCTTCACATGCAGATGAGATGTACTGCTTCAGATGTTCAATTGTTTCTGGATTCTGGCGGTACACCTGGTCTTTCAAGTGTCCCCACAGAAAGAAGTCACAGGGGTTCATGTCTGGCGAATAGGGAGGCCAATCCACGCCGCCTCCTGTATGTTTCGGATAGCCCAAAGCAATCACACGATCATCGAAATATTCATTCAGGAAATTAAAGACGTCGGCCGTGCGATGTGGCCGGGCACCATCTTGCATAAACCACGAGGTGTTCGCAGTGTCGTCTAAGGCAGTTTGTACCGCCACAAATTCACGAAGAATGTCCAGATAGCGTGATGCAGTAATCGTTTCGGATCTGAAAAATGGGCCAATGATTCCTTTGGAAGAAATGCCGGCCCAGACCAGTACTTTTTGAGGATGCAGGGACGATGGGACTGCAACATGGGGCTTTTCGGTTCCCCATATGCGCCAGTTCTGTTTATTGACAAAGCCGTCCAGGTAAAAATAAGCTTCGTCAGTAAACCAAATGCTGCCCACATGCATATCGCCGTCATCAATCCTGTGCACTATATCGTTAGCGAATGTCTCTCGTGCAGCAATGGTAGCGGCGCTGAGGGGTTGCCGCGTTTGAATTTGTATGGATAGAGGTGTAAACTCTGGCGCATGAGACGATACGTGGACGCAGGCATCATTAGGACCGCAGCTGCAACACGGTGAACGGAAACCCGAGGCCGCTGTCGGATCACCTCCTGCACTAGCTGCGCCTTGCCCTCTGTGGTTGCCGTATGCGGTCGCCCTACCTTTCCAGCACGTTCATCCGTCACGTTCCCAGTCCGTTGAAATTTTTCAAACAGATCCTTTATTGTATCGCTTTTCTGTCCTTTGGTTACATTAAACCTCCGTTGAAAACTTCGTCTTGTTGCAACAACACTGTGTTCTAGGCGGTGGAATTCCAACACCAGAAAAATCCTCCGTTCTATGGAATAAACCATGTTGTCCACAGCACACTTGCACATTGTGAACAGCACACGCTTACAGCACAAAGACGACGAACAGAATGGCGCACCCACAGACTGCGTTGTCTTCTATATCTTTCACATCACTTGCAGCGCCATCTGTTGTTGAAAATTGTAACTACTGTAATTTCGAAAGTTTGTCCGCCTGAAAATGTACTGTTGTCCCAAGCATATTGCAACAAACGGTACATTTCTATCGCTGCTCGTTTAGTTTTTATTGCCGTTTCAAATATACCGGTCATTTTTGAAACACCCTGTATATATTATTATTATTATTATTAGCGAATGTCCCCATGGGAGAACGATAAGCAGGTGATTAACATTTCTTAATGTTCTTCTTATTTTCCCAGTATTTCTTCATTGCCTCCCCAAAGGCCTTCTTCCTTTCTTCGGTCCACTTTGGTCGGAAAGGTTTAGATTCCGTCTCTGGAGTAAACTTCCACTTGTCGATTTTTCTTCTGAATGTATCCCGGTCTGATGTGTTTGTTATGTCAATTTTTGCCTTTTTCAAATCCTTCTTAACTTCAGTTACCCAGGGTATTGTTGCCTTAAGTGATGTCATATAGTCCAATAGACGTTTAGTTAACCTGTTTCCACGTAATCTGTCTATATGTCCATAAAACTTCATCCGCCTCTTCCTGATATCTGCCTCGATGTTTGATATTTTTTCGGTTGTCTCGGTAGTCTGCAGCCTGTATCCATCTTGTGTGTATCGTGGTCCTAGGATTTTTCTAATAATTTTTCTCTCTACTTTCTTAATTTCGTGTAAATCTAATTTTCTATTCAGGGAGAGTGTTTCACTTGCATATGTGACTGTTGGTTTGATGACTGTGTTGTAGTGTCTGATTTTAGTGCCTTTTGATAGACATTTCTTGTTATATATATTTTGAATAAGTCCGAATACTTTCTTGATTTTCTGTAATCGGTTTTTTTGTGCTATTTTCTCAAGTCCTGTTGGTTCAATAACTTCACCGAGATACTTAAAGTGCTTGACTCTAGTTATTTCACCATACTTTGTTTTTAGTTTCGAAATATCTAATTTTGAGCAGATGAATTCTGTCTTCTCAAAGGAGATTTGCAGGCCAACCTTCTCAGCACATTCTTTAAGTGTCTCAATTTGTTTTACTGCTGTTTCTTCACTGTCAGTTATAATTGCCAAGTCATCTGCAAACGCTAAATAAGGGATGTTCAATTTTCCTTTACCTCTTCCTAGTTCAATTGGCTTCCAAAAGCTTTGTTTCCTTAGTGTTACTTCCCACTCTTTCATAACTTTGTCCAAAACTATATTGAATAATAGTGGTGAGATCCCATCTCCTTGTCTTACTCCTGTTTTAATTGAGAATGGTTCCGAAATTTCCCCTCTGAATTTAATTTTTGATTTGGTTTCTGTTAGTGTTTGTTCAATTAGTTTTCGGGTTTTAGTGTCTAGGCCTCGTTCTTCGAGAATGTGACATAGTGACTGTCTGTCTATGGAATCGTATGCCTTTTTGAAATCAACGAATGTGCAGATTATTGGTTTTGACCTGATTGCTTTAATCTTTAAAATAGTTTTAAGGTTGAATATCTGTTCCGGGCATGATCTATTAGGACGAAAGCCTGCTTGGTAGTCTGAAATTGTATGTTCTAGTTGTTCTTGTGCCCTCTTTAGGAGACATGCAGATAGAATTTTGTAGGTAACTGGTAAAAGTGAAATGCCTCTGTAGTTGTTTACGTCTGATCTCTCTCCCTTTTTGTGCAATGGGTGAATTAGTGCACACTTCCACTCCTCTGGGATATTTTCTGTCTGCCAAATTTCTTTGATGATGCTAGTGATCTCTTTTAACGAATTTGGACCAAGGTTTTTCAGTAGTTCAGCTACAATTCCATCTTCTCCCGATGATTTATTATTTTTGAGTTTTCTAATGTGACTATAAATTTCTTCTTGAGATGGTGGTAGTGAAGTCTCATTCGTGTGTTCTGGTTGTAATCTGGGGAATCTTGTACTTGGTTGTGGGCAATTTAGGAGTTGTGAGAAATATTTAGCTAGTTCTTGGCAATTTTCTTTGTTAGTTAGTGCCAATTTTCCATTCTGTTTCCGGAAGCAGAGATTTTGTGGAGTGTATCCTTTGATTTGATTTGCGAATATTTTATAAAAATCTTGAGTGCTGTGGTTCTTAAAGTTTTCTTCAATTGTGTTTAGCTGTTCATTAAGGTATTTTCTTTTAGTTTGTCTAAGTATTTTAGCTGTTTGTTTTCTCACTTTGAAAAATGTTTGTTGTGTGGTTTCTGATTTGTCACAATTGTAATTTAAAAAGGCTTGTTGTCTCTCTTCTAATGCGTTATCACAATTCGAATTCCACCATGGATGCTTGGATATTTTCTTTAACGGAATCAAATCTCTTGCTTTCTGTATAATTTTCGTTCGGAAATCTTTCCAGTTGTTTGTTGGTTGTTTATCCCATGCTTCTGTAATTTCTGATTCCTTGATATTTTTCAAGTCAAATTTGGGAATTAGTGGTGATTTCCTTTGGCGTTTCCTTTTTGGAGTGAATTTAATTTTAACTCTGGTAAGGTAGTGGTCAGAATCTATATTTGCCCCTCTGCGGACTTGAACGTCGTGTATTTCTTTCTGGAAGTCATAGGAGATCGCAACATGGTCTATTTGAAATCACCAAGCTGAAGGTTTGGTGATCTCCATGTTTTTTGTTTCTTGGGGTCTTTTCGAAGTGATGTTGTCACGATTTTTAGGTTGTTTTGCTGACATAACTCGATGAGTCTCATGCCGTTCTTGTTTGTGAATTTGTGTGCAGGGTAATTACCGACTGTTTTTTTATATTTCCTCTCTTTGCCAATTTGCGCGTTGAAATCCCCTAGAAGAATTTTTACATCCTCCTTTGGAATTTTGGACATTTCAGTTTCGAGTTTTTCCCAAAATTTTTCTGTCTTCTCCGGTTCTTTTTTGTTGGCAATGTTGGTAGGTGCATGAACATTAATAAATGTATATATTTTGTTGGTGTGCTTGATTCGCATGGTCATTAGTCTGTTACTGATTTGATTCATGTCTATAACAGAGTCAAGGGTGTCCTTATTTACAATAAAAGCCATGCCAAATATTGCAGCTCCTTTGCCAATTTTCTTGTCTGTTTTACTTAAAGATACGGTAATTGTTGTAGTCTATTGTTTCTGAATCAGTGAATCTGGTCTCTTGGAGAGCAAGGATTTGAATTTTCTGTTTGTTGAGTTCTGTTGTAAGATTATGAAGTTTGCCTGTCTGAATTAGTGTCTGAATGTTAAAAGTGCCAATAAATGTATGGGACTTTCGTGGACGTTTACTAGAGATCTCCGACTTTCTCTGTCGTACGAGCCCAAGCTCCCCAGAATCCGATAGCTTGGTTGTCGCCACAGGGCGAGTGGATTGGCCACCTGGGGTAATATTAATTTTACTTGTACGAATCATACTGCTTGTAATTAAGTTCCAGCTAATGCTGGGTAGTTAGAACCAGGGATTGTTAGTTCCTGGAGCTTGGTGTTCAGCCGCACCTCACATGGTGAACAGACGCTGGCCAGAGTACCGGTGGTTGCCACACAGACGTGTCTGGGCTTTTCAATATGCTTTATCTTGTTGATAATGCTTGCCTCTTCCGCCAGTTCCGCCGTACCGATGATCTTCATCTCCGTCTTCACTACCGTTGAGGTCTTCGCCGTATCCCTAGCAAGGGACCCTCACAAGGTACTATCACCCGGGCCAGGTGAACCAAGGTTTTTTTACGAGGTGTTACTCCTCCCCCTCCTCCTTTTACAACCGGGCTTGGGACCCTGTATATATATATATATATATATATATATATATATATATATATATATATATATATATATATACTCCTGGAAATTGAAATAAGAACACCGTGAATTCATTGTCCCAGGAAGGGGAAACTTTATTGACACATTCCTGGGGTCAGATACATCACATGATCACACTGACAGAACCACAGGCACATAGACACAGGCAACAGAGCATGCACAATGTCGGCACTAGTACAGTGTATATCCACCTTTCGCAGCAATGCAGGCTGCTATTCTCCCATGGAGACGATCGTAGAGATGCTGGATGTAGTCCTGTGGAACGGCTTGCCATGCCATTTCCACCTGGCGCCTCAGTTGCACCAGCGTTCGTGCTGTGGACGTGCAGACCGCGTGAGACGACGCTTCATCCAGTCCCAAACATGCTCAATGGGGGACAGATCCGGAGATCTTGCTGGCCAGGGTAGTTGACTTACACCTTCTAGAGCACGTTGGGTGGCACGGGATACATGCGGACGTGCATTGTGCTGTTGGAACAGCAAGTTCCCTTGCCGGTCTAGGAATGGTAGAACGATGGGTTCGATGACGGTTTGGATGTACCGTGCACTATTCAGTGTCCCCTCGACGATCACCAGTGGTGTACGGCCAGTGTAGGAGATCGCTCCCCACACCATGATGCCGGGTGTTGGCCCTGTGTGCCTCGGTCGTATGCAGTCCTGATTGTGGCGCTCACCTGCACGGCGCCAAACACTCATACGACCATCACTGGCACCAAGACAGAAGCGACTCTCATCGCTGAAGACGACACGTCTCCATTCGTCCCTCCATTCACGCCTGTCGCGACACCACTGGAGGCGGGCTGCACGATGTTGGGGCGTGAGCGGAAGACGGCCTAACGGTGTGCGGGACCGTAGCCCAGCTTCATGGAGACGGTTGCGAATGGTCCTCGCCGATACCCCAGGAGCAACAGTGTCCCTAATCTGCTGGGAAGTGGCGGTGCGGTCCCCTACGGCACTGCGTGGGATCCTACGGTCTTGGCGTGCATCCGTGCGTCGCTGCGGTCCGGTCCCAGGTCGATGGGCACGTGCACCATCCGCCGACCACTGGCGACAACATCGATGTACTGAGGAGACCTCACGCCCCACGTGTTGAGCAATTCGGCGGTACGTCCACCCGGCCTCCCGCATGCCCACTATACGCCCTCGCTCAAAGTCCGTCAACTGGACATACGGTTCACGTCCACGCTGTCGCGGCATGCTACCAGTGTTAAAGACTGCGATGGAGCTCCGTATGCCACGGAAAACTGGCTGACACTGACGGCGGCGGTGCACAAATGCTGCGCAGCTAGCGCCATTCGACGGCCAACACCGCGGTTCCTGGTGTGTCCGCTGTGCCGTGCAGTGTGATCATTGCTTGTACAGCCCTCTCGCAGTGTCCGGAGCAAGTATGGTGGGTCTGACACACCGGTGTCAATGTGTTCTTTTTTCCATTTCCAGGAGTGTATGCTCCGGACACTGCGAGAGGGCTGTACAAGCAATGATCACACGCACGGCACAGCGGACACACCAGGAACCGCGGTGTTGGCCGTCGAATGGCGCTAGCTGCGCAGCATTTGTGCACCGCCGCCGTCAGTGTCAGCCAGTTTCCCGTGGCATACGGAGCTCCATCGCAGTCTTTAACACTGGTAGCATGCCGCGACAGCGTGGACGTGAACCGTATGTCCAGTTGACGGACTTTGAGCGAGGGCGTATAGTGGGCATGCGGGAGGCCGGGTGGACGTACCGCCGAATTGCTCAACACGTGGGGCGTGAGGTCTCCACAGTACATCGATGTTGTCGCCAGTGGTCGGCGGAAGGTGCACGTGCCCGTCGACCTGGGACCGGACCGCAGCGACGCACGGATGCACGCCAAGACCGTAGGATCCTACGCAGTGCCGTAGGGGACCGCACCGCCACTTCCCAGCAAATTAGGGACACTGTTGCTCCTGGGGTATCGGCGAGGACCATTCGCAACCGTCTCCATGAAGCTGGGCTACGGTCCCGCACACCGTTAGGCCGTCTTCCGCTCACGCCCCAACATCGTGCAGCCCGCCTCCAGTGGTGTCGCGACAGGTGTGAATGGAGGGACGAATGGAGACGTGTCGTCTTCAGCGATGAGAGTCGCTTCTGCCTTGGTGCCAATGATGGTCGTATGCGTGTTTGGCGCCGTGCAGGTGAGCGCCACAATCAGGACTGCATACGACCGAGGCACACAGGGCCAACACCCGGCATCATGGTGTGGGGAACGATCTCCTACAATGGCCGTACACCACTGGTGATCGTCGAGGGGACACTGAATAGTGCACGGTACATCCAAACCGTCATCGAACCCATCGTTCTACCATTCCTAGACCGGCAAGGGAACTTGCTGTTCCAACAGCACAATGCACGTCCGCATGTATCCCGTGCCACCCAACGTGCTCTAGAAGGTGTAAGTCAACTACCCTGGCCAGCAAGATCTCCGGATCTGTCCCCCATTGAGCACGTTTGGGACTGAATGAAGAGTCGTCTCACGCGGTCTGCACGTCCAGCACGAACGCTGGTCCAACTGAGGCGCCAGGTGGAAATGGCATGGCAAGCCGTTCCACAGGACTACATCCAGCATCTCTACGATCGTCTCCATGGGAGAATAGCAACCTGCATTGCTGCGAAAGGTGGATATACACTGTACTAGTGCCGACATTGTGCATGCTCTGTTGCCTGTGTCTATGTGTCTGTGGTTCTGTCAGTGTGATCATGTGATGTATCTGACCCCAGGAATGTGTCAATAAAGTTTCCCCTTCCTGGGACAATGAATTCACGGTGTTCTTATTTCAATTTCCAGGAGTATATATATATATATATATATATATATATATATATATTGTAACACCCTGTATATATATATATATATATACGAAATTCTTACTAAAAAGAGCCACTTTTAAAGATTTTGGTCCCTTGATATCATGCACAACAACCTCAGGCTCGTTGGTCACAACATAGCATGTATACGATGAAAAATATGCACGGTGATTTTCTACACCGTGTGGTTCAAATTCAAAGATATAGTAGCAACAGCAATAGAGAGATTCATACCTCATAAATTGGTAAGAGATGGAACTGATCCCGCATGGTAGACAAAACAGGTCCGAACGCTGTTGCAGAGGCAACGCAAAAAGCATGCAAAGTTCAGAAGAACGTGAAATCCCGAAGAGTGGCTAAAATTTACAGACGCGCGAAATTTGGCACGGACTTCAATGCGAGATGCTTTTAATAGGTTCCACAACGAAACATTTTCTCGAAATTTGGTAGAAAATCCGAAGAAATTGTGGTCGTATGTAAAGTACACAAGCGGCAAGACGCAGTCAATACCTTCGCTGCGCAGTGCCGATGGTACTGTTACCAACGACTGTGCCGCTAAAGCTGAGTTATTGAACGCAGTTTTCCGAAATTCCTTCACCAGGGAACACGAATGGAATATTCCAGAATTTGAAACACGAACAGCTGCTAGCATGAGTTTCTTACAAGTAGATACCTTTAGGGGTTGCGAAGCAACTCAAATCGCTTGATACGGGCAAGTCTTCAGGTCCAGATTGTACACCGATTAGGTTCCTTTCAGATTACGTTGATACAATAGCTCCCTACTTAGCAGTCATATACAACCACTCGCTCACCGATAGATCTGTACCTACAGATTGGAAAATTGCGCAGGTCGCACCAGTGTTTAAGAAGGATGGTAGGAGTAATACATCGAACTACACACCTATATCATTGGCGTCGGTTTGCAGTAGGGTTTTGGAGCATATACTGTATTCAAACATTATGACTCACCTCAGAGGGAACGATCTACTGATACGTAATCAGCACGGTTTCAGAAAACATCGTTCTTGTGCAACGCAGCTAGCTCTTTATTCGCACGAAGAAATGGCCGCTAGCGACAGGGGATCTCAAGTCGATTCCGTATTTCTAGATTTCCGGAAAGCTTTTGACACCGTTCCTCACAAGCGACTTCTAATCAAGCTGCGGGCCTATGGGGTATCGTCTCAGTTGTGCGACTGGATTCGCGATTTCCTGTCAGGAAGGTCGCAGTTCGTAGTAATAGACGGCAAATCGTCGAGTAAAACTGAAGTGATATCAGGTGTTCCCCAGGGAAGCGTCCTGGGACCTCTGCTGTTCCTGAGCTATATAAATTACCTGGGTGACAACCTGAGCAGTTCTCTTAGGTTGTTCGCAGATGATGCTGTAATTTACCGTCTAGTAAGGTCATCCGAAGACCAGTACCAGTTGCAAAGCGATTTAGAAAAGATTGCTGTATGGTGTGGCAGGTGGCAGTTGACGCTAAATAACGAAAAGTGTGAGGTGATCCACACGATTTCCAAAAGAAATCCGTCGGAATTCGATTACTCGATAAATAGTACAATTCTCGAGGCTGTCAATTCAACTAAGTACCTGGGTGTTAAAATTACCAACAACTTGAGTTGGAAAGACCACATAGATAATATTGTGGGGAAGGCGAGCCAAAGGTTGCGTTTCATTGGCAGGATACTTGAAAGATGCAACAAGTCCACTAAAGAGACAACTTACACTACACTCGTTCGTCCTCTGTTAGAATATTGCTGCGCGGTGTGGGATCCTTACCAGGTGGCATTGACGGAGGACATCGAAAGGGTGCAAAAAAGGGCAGCTCGTTTTGTATTATCACGTAATAGGGGAGAGAGTGTGGCAGATATGATACGCGAGTTGGGATGGAAGTCACTAAGGCGAAGATGTTTTTCGTCGCGGCGAGATCTATTTACGAAATTTCAGTCACCAACTTTCTCTTCCGAATGCGAAAATATTTTGTTGAGCCCAACCTACATAGGTAGGAATGATCAGCAAAATAAAATAAGATAAATCAGAGCTCGAACAGAAATGTTTAGGTGTTTGTTTTTCTCGCGCGCTGTTCGGGAGTGGAATGGTAGAGAGATAGTATGAGTGTGGTTCGATGAACCCTCTGCCAAGCACTTAAATGTGAATTGCAGAGTAATCATGTAGATGTAGATGTAGAACTCTAGGGATTGATCTATGAGAGGACACAGAACAAAAAAGCTCTAATGAACTTATGTCTAGAAATGCATGCTATCTATGCTGGAGATAGTTTATTCAGTCATACTTTGTTACAGAGACTGCGGTGTAATACGCGCTGTACTATGCAGCGACAGTTACATTATTCATGGTTTCGTCCTAGAGCGTCGCACTGTACCTGATACTTAATGCCCTAGCACCCTCTCCTGCCACAGTGATTGGTAGTGTCGTGTCCGATTCACTTATCTTGCTGACTCACCTTGCAGAGGGTGTGATACCAGCATTGCACACAATGGATCCCTATTGGAATCGAGAGCTTGCCGACACGGTGTTTACTTACGGAAAGACAAGTGGGAACAGGCGGCGGGCAGCAAGGTTGTACCAGAAGACCTATCCCTGCCGACAACAACAACAACAACAGTATTCAATGATTGTAACAGTGGTTCGCCGTTTGTCTGAGACAGGGTCGTTTCAGGGAGCAGGAAATCATGTAGGACGTACCCAAAATTTGGAGGAAAATGTGATTAGCACTGTGGAAGACGACAGCGATCTCAATACCAGGGAGTTGCCCTCCATGACAGTTGTTACTACCCTTATCACTTACAGCGTGTGCAGGGCTTAGCAGCGAGAGACTTTCCACATCGGGAGCAGTTTTGCCACTGGCTTCTTCACTACGCAACCACGACTCCGGGATTTGTGGCATCTGTCCTAATCACCTGCAACTTTCAACAACATTCATCTGTGGGATAGTATGCGGAACCGCGACGGAATGGTGATAGCGAATGATCAGCACCGGTGTAGCTAGAATGTCTGGGTCAGGATAACCGGCGACTGTATTTCGGGACTCTTACACGTCGCCTAACAGGGCGGAGGTATCGGTGTCTTATCGGTGTTTCTTGAGGCTGACGTTGCCTCCCCTGCTGGAAGAAGTGCTTTTCTATCCCATCTGGAAGGCGGCGAGTGGGTTGGATCAGGAAAAGGTGAAACACATCGGCACTGCTGTATGAATTTAACCCTTTATTTGGCAGTGTTGCTCTCAAGCAACATCAAATTTACGTTGGCCTTATGGGACAACAAACACTTGCCAGTGCCTTTTACTGGCATTGTTGCCTCCAGGCAGCGTTCCTCTACACACTGCGAATGCCAGTTGTTGTAATAGTTCGAGGTTTTCCACACGAGATGGCAGTTTGTGCAGTGGTGTTACAGAGATCTCCTCGTGCGAGCCACAGGGGTGTCTTATTTTGGTTCTAAAAGAGTGGATTTCAATAAATGAGCAGTAATCTTAGCAGATTTTCTTCAAAAAATACCCAGAGGTGAGTTTACAGCAGAAATATTTCAACCTAATATTGTTTTGAATTACGTAAATAGTATAAAACTTTTATGTTGCCTGTGAGCAACATTGCCCATACTTGGGACATATGCCATTAGTATATTACACATGCTTACGGCGTGACAGAGTAGACATTTTTATTTTCAGGGGCTTTTTAGCTATGGATTCCAGAATATTTTATGGAATTAAAAAAGCGAGAGGAATAGTAGTTCAACGAGAAAACCCGGCTTTGTCCGATCTAAGCGAATCTGAAGACACTGAATTCGAAGTCTTCGCAGACTGCAGTGATGATGGTCTAGAGCGTCGACCTCAGTTCCATAGCCTAGCCGTACCAGAAATTGATTCTGATCCGGGAAGTGAAATCTGAGAAGCTGAACATGTGCAAGGACCTTCTGCAGTGAATCCATCTAGTGTAAGTGCCAGTCAAGTGAAAAAGAAAATTACAAAAGCAGCCACTTACACGTGGGTAAAGGAAGATATAACTGCTAGGGCAGAAAGTCTCTCTCCTGTGTTTTCTGATGAAGGCAAAACACCATTGGGTTATTTCAGAAGATTCTTTGATTCAGAACTAATCGACAAAATTGTGCAGGAAACGAACTTACACTCTGTGCAACGAACTACCACGGTTGCTACATGAGATTGTTTGGATTTATGCTAGATCTGAGTGTTGTAAATGCCTGGCTGGTATTTGGAAGAGAATCTCTGGACAACAAGACCTCACTGAAGTCATTCGGGGCAGATATTGCCAATGGTTTGATGTTTTCAGGGAAAAGGAAAGTAGGAAGGCCCTCAATAGACATAACACCACCACAAAACAAGAGGAGGAAGCCAACAGCTCCGACTGTTACACAGGATGTCCGATTTGACAATATGGAGCACTGGCCTGTAATACGGCCCCAAAGGTCGTTGTCGTTATTGTCCATCTGGATATTCTACAGTCATGTGCTCAAAATGCAATCTAGTATTGTGCTTCGTTCCAAAGAGGAACTGTTTCCAAAAATTCCGTTGCAAGAAGAACTAGAAGGGAAAATGAAACACTTGTATTACACAGCAGGAATGCATAAATGTGTTTATAAATTAAATTATTCACGTACAGGAAACCTTTTGCTTGAGGTTATTGGCAAACATTTTTTTTCTATAATATGTATAAATGTGGTCTACTGCTGGCAATGTTGCTTGTAAGCAACATTTCATAATTTTTGTCAAAAATTTCTAAAACTGACTGAACTGTATTTCTTTAAGCATAATAAATAAATATAAGCACTGAAAAATTTTTTTCTATTTTCACCATTTGGCAAATAAAGGGTTAAATTCCCTTTACTGAAGCAATAAGAGTAGATAACTTGGAATGTGGAGCGAAGCTGAAGTGAAGCGTCGTGGCTGGCTGCACCTGATGAAATGGGCTGAAGCAGCCGCGGAGCTGCACGGCCCCAGCTAGAGGGCGCTGGCGTCGGTGTCTCGCGCTAGTGCCAACCTTTGAAACCATGTCGCATCGTTACTATCGACACCACAGGTGCCACTGATGATTCAGAGACAACACGATGGTGCTCCAGCTCAGTCCACTGTTAAAGTATGGACGCATCTCAGTTGTCATCCCTGGTCGATGGCACGGACGAGGGGACCCAGTTTCACGATCTGCTCATTCACGATATCTCAACGCGTGCAATTATGGTGTAGTGGTTAATAAAAAACAAAACGAGAAGAAAAGAAAAGGTTGAAAATGTGGGAAGAAATGGTGAATAAAAAGGAGGTTTTAAAATCGTTGTTGTTGTTGTTGTTGTGGTCTTCACTCCTGAGACTGGTTTGATGCAGCTCTCCATGCTGCTCTATCCTGTGCAAGCTTCTTCATCTCCCAGTACCTACTGCAGTCTACATCCTGCTGAATCTGCTTACTGTATTCATCTCTTGGTCTCCCTCTACGATGTTTACCCTCCACGCTGCCCTCCAATGCTAAATTTGTGATCCCTTGATGCCTCAGAACATGTCCTACCAACCGATCCCTTCTTCTGGTCAAGTTGTGCCACAAACTCCTCTTCTCCCCAATCCTATTCCATACCTCCTCATTAGTTACGTGATCTACCCACCTAATCTTCAGCATTCTTCTGTAGCACCACATTTCGAAAGCTTCTATTCTCTTCTTGTCCAAACTATTTATTGTCCATGTTTCACTTCCATACATGGCTATACTCCATACAAATACTTTCCGAAACGACTTCCTGACACTTTAATCTATATTCGATCTTAACAAATTTCTCTTCTTGAGAAACGCTTTCCTTCCCATTGCCAGTCTACATTTTATATCCTCTCTACTTCGACCATCATCAGTTATTTTACTCCCCAAATAGCAAAACTCCTTTACTACTTTAAGTGTCTCATTTCATAATCTAATTCCCTCAGCATCACCCGACTTAAATCGACTACATTCCATTATCCTCGTTTTGCTTTTGTTGATGTTCATATTATATCGTCCTTTCAAGACACTGTCCATTCCGTTAACTGCTCTTCCAAGTCCTTTCCTGTCTCTGACAGAGTTACAATGTCATCGGCAAACCTCAAAGTTTTTATTTCTTCTCCATCGATTTTAATACCTGCTCCGAATTTTTCTTTTGTCTCCTTTACTGATTGCTAAATATACAGATTGAATAACATCGGGGAGAGGTTACCACCCTGTCTCACTCCCTTCCCAACCACTGCTTCCCTTGCATGCCCCTCGACTCTTATAACTGCCATCTGGTTTCTGTACAAATTGTAAATAGCCTTTCGCTCCCTGTATTTTACCCCTGCCACCTTTAGAATTTGAAAGAGAGTATTCCAGTCAACATCGTCAAAAGCTTTCTCTAAGTCTACAAATGCTAGAAACGTAGGTTTGCCTTTCCTTAATCTACTCATGC
Source organism: Schistocerca serialis cubense (assembly GCF_023864345.2). Lineage (NCBI taxonomy): Eukaryota > Metazoa > Arthropoda > Insecta > Orthoptera > Acrididae > Schistocerca > Schistocerca serialis. The sequence continues at coordinate 40,526,296 of NC_064648.1, read as the reverse complement.
ATGTACACACTGCATAGTGTATATAGACAATTACTTACAGTGAAACTTTCTGGCAGATTAAAACTGTGTGCCCGACCGAGACTCGAACTCGGGACCTTTGCCTTTCGCGGGCAGGTGCTCTACCATCTGAGCTACCGAACCACGACTCACGCCCCGTCCTCACAGATTTACTTCTGCCAGTGTCTCGTCTCCTACCTTCCAAACTTTACAGAACAGGAAACATCCCCCAGGCTGTGGCTAAGCCATGCCTCCGCAGTATCCTTTCTTTCAGGAGTGCTAGTTCTGCAAGGTTCGCAGAAGAGCCTCTGTAAAGTTTGGAAGGTAGGAGACGATGTAATGGCAGAAGTAAAGCTGTGAGGACCGGGCGTGAGTGATGCACGGTGTGGCTCAAATTCAAAGATATAGTAGCAACAGCAATAGAGAGATTCATACCTCATAAATTGGTAAGAGATGGAACTGATCGCCCATGGTACGCAAAACAGGTCCGAACGATGTTGCAGGGGCAACGCATAAAGCATGCAAAGTTCAGAAGAACGCGAAATCCCGAAGATTGGCTAAAATTTACAGACGCGCGAAATTTGGCACGGACTTCAGTGCGAGATGCCTTTAATAGGTTCCACAACGAAACATTGTCTCAAAATTTGGTAGAAAATCCGAAGAAATTCTGGTCGTATGTAAAGTACACAAGCGGCAAGACGCAGTCAATACCTTCGCTGCGCAGTGCCGATGGTACTGTTACCGACGACTGTGCCGCTAAAGCGGAGTTATTGACCGCAGTTTTCCGAAATTCCTTCACCAGGGCAGACGAATGGAATATTCCATAATTTGAAACACGAACAGCTGCTAGCATGAGTTTCTTACAAGTAGATACCTTCAGGGGTTGCGAAGCAACTCAAATCGCTTGATACGGGCAGGTCCAGATTGTATACAGATAAGGTTCCTTTCAGATTATGTTGATACAATAGCTCCCTACTTAGCATTCATATACAACCGCTCGCTCACCGATAGATCTGTACCTACAGATTGGAAAATTGCGCAGGTCGCGCCAGTGTTTAAGAAGGGTAGTAGGAGTAATCCATCGAACTACAGACCTATATCATTGACGTCGGTTTGCAGTAGGGTTTTGGAGCATATACTGAATTCAAACATTATGAATCACCTCGGAGGGAAAGATCTGTTGATGAGTAATCAGCATGGTTTCAGAAAACATCGTTCTTGTGCAACACAGCTAGCTCTTTATTCGCACGAAGTAATGGCCGCTATCGACAGGGGATCTCAAGTTGATTCCGTATTTCTAGATTTCCGGAAAGCTTTTGACACCGTTCCTCACAAGCGACTTCTAATTAAGCTGCGGGCCTATGGGGTATCGTCTCAGTTGTGCGACTGGATTCGTGATTTCCTGTCAGGAAGGTCGCAGTTCGTAGTAATAGGCGGCAAATCATCGAGTAAAACTGAAGTGATATCGGGTGTTCCCCAGGGAAGCGTCATGGGACCTCTGCTGTTCCTGATCTATATAAATGACCTGGGTGACAATCTGAGCAGTTCTTTTAGGTAGTTCGCAGATGATGCTGTAATTTACCGTCTAGTAAGGTCATCCGAAGACCAGTATCAGTTGCAAAGCGATTTAGAAAGGATTGCTGTATGGTGTGGCAGGTGGCAGTTGACGCTAAATAACGAAAAGTGTGAGGTGATCCACACGAGTTCCAAATGAAATCCGTCGGAATTCGATTACTCGATAAATAGTACAATTCTCAAGGCTGTCAATTCAACTAAGTACCTGGGTGTTAAAATTACGAACAACTGCAGTTGGAAAGACCACATAGATAATATTGTGGGGAAGGCGAGCCAAAGGTTGCGTTTCATTGGCAGGACACTTAGTAGGTGCAACAAGTCCACTAAAGAGACAGCTTACACTACACTCGTTCGTCCTCTGTTAGAATATTGCTGCGCGGTGTGGGATCCTTACCAGGTGGGATTGACGGAGGACATCGAAAGGGCGCAAAAAAGGGCAGCTCGTTTTGTATTATCAGGTAATAGGGGAAAGAGTGTGGCAGATATGATACGCGAGTTGGGGCGGAAGTCATTAAAGCAAAGACGTTTTTCGTCGCGGCGAGATCTATTTACGAAATTTCAGTTACCAACTTTCTCTTCCGAATGCGAAAATATTTTGTTGAGCCCAACCTATAGGAATGATCATCAAAATAAAATAAGAGAAATGAGAGTTCGAACAGAAAGGTTTAGGTGTTCGTTTTTCCCGCGCGCTGTTCGGGAGTGGAATGGTAGGGAGATTGTATGATTGTGGTTCGATGAACCCTCTGCCAAGCACTTAAATGTGAATTGCAGAGTAGTCATGTAGATGTGGATGTAGAACTCTAGGGATTGATCTATGAGAGGATACAGAAATGCATGCTATCTATGCTGGAGATAATTTATTGAGTCATACTTTGTTGCACAGACCGGTGTACCACGCAGCCACAGTTACAGTATGTACGGCATCTTCCAAGAGGTTAGCACTGCTCCCCATACGTCGCGCCCTAGCGCCCTCTCCTGCCACAGTGATTGGTAGTGTCGTGTCCGATTCTCTTCTCTTGCTGACTCACATTGTAGTGGGTGTCCCACACACTCGTGCAGTATTCTAGAATGGGTCGCACGAGTGGTTTGTAACAAGTCTCTACGGTAGACCGCCTACACTTCCCTAGTGTTCTACTAATGAACAGAACTCTTCCAGCCTCTTTACTCACGGCTCACCCTACGTGATCGTTCCATTTCATATCGCCTTTATTTGGTTCCATTAGAACTACTGACGGCCTTGGGAGAGCCAGTCCTGACAAAACTCTACCACCTGGTGAGCAAGATGTACGACACAGGCGAAATACCCTCAGGTTTCAAGAAGAATATAATAATTCCAATCCCAAAGAAAGGAGGTGTTGACAGATGTGAAAATTACCGAACTATCAGTTTAATAAGTGACGCCTGCAAAATACTAACGCGAATTCTTTACAGACGAATGGAAAAACTGGTAGAAGCCGACCTCGGGGAAGATCAGTTTGGATTCCGTAGAAATGTTGGAACACGTGAGGCAATACTGACCTTACGACTTATCTTAGAAGAAAGAATAAGGAAAGGCAAACCTACGTTTCTAGCGTTTGTAGACTTAGAGAAAGCTTTTGACAATGTTGACTGGAATACTCTCTTTCAAATTCTGAAAGTGGCAGGGGTAAAATACAGCGAGTCAAAAGGCTATTTACAATTTGTACAGAAACCAGATGGCAGTTATAAGAGTCGAGGGGCATGAAAGGGAAGCAGTGATTCGGAAGGGAATGAGACGGGGTTGTAGCCTCTCCCAGATGTTATTCAATCTGTATATTTAGCAATCAGTAAAGGAAACAAAAGAAAAATTCGGAGTAGGTACTAAAATCCATGGAGAAGAAATAAAAACTTTGAGGTTGCCCAATGATATTGTAATTCTATCAGAGACAGCAAATGACTTGGAAGAGCAGTTTAACGGAATGGACAGTGTCTCGAAAGGAGGATATAAGATGAACATCAACAAAAGCAAAACGAGGATAATGGAATGTAGTCGAATTATGTCGGGTGATGCTGAAGGAATTAGATTAGGAAATGAGACACTTAAAAGTAGTAAAGGAGTTTTGCTATTTAGAGAGAAAAATAACTGATGATGGTCAAAGTAGAGAGGATATAAAATGTAGACTGGCAATGGCAAGGAAAGCGTTTCTGAAGAAGAGAAATTTGTTAACATCGAGTATAGATGTGTCAGGAAATCATTTCTGAAAGTATTTGTATGGAGTGTGGCCATGCATGGAAGTGAAACGTACACGATAAATAGTTTGGACAGGAAGAGAATAGAAGCTTTCGAAATGCGGTGCTACAGAAGAATGGTTAAGATTAGATGGGTAGATCACATAACTAATGAGGAAGTATTGAATAGGATTGGGGAGAAGAGAAGTTTGTGGCACAACTTGATTAGAAGAAGGGATGGTTTGGTAGGACATGTTCTGAGGCATCAACGGATCACAAATTTAGTAATGGAGGGCAGCGTGGAGAGTAAAAATCGTAGAGGGAGACCAAGAGATGAATATGCTAAGCAGATTCAGAAGGATGTAGGCTGCAGTAGGTACTGGGAGATGAAGAAGCTTGCACAGGATAGAATAGCATGGAGGGCTGCATCAAACCAGTCTCAGGACTGAAGACCACAACAACAACAACAACAACAACGGACGAGATAAGTTTATAGTTACTCAGTGGTTTGCAGCACGTCCCATATAATTATCTCCCTAAACTATCGGGTGTAGAGTTATAATTTCAACTCTTTATCTTCAGAATTATACTGTTCAAGCGATCGGTAGGGTGCTGCTATATGGTTGATACGGAGAAAAACTGTAAATCTACATCCGCAAGCCACCTAACGGTGAGTGGCGGAGGGTACTTTCGGTACCAGTATCTGATCCCTCCAACCTTTTTCCACTCGCCAATAGTGTGTGGGAAGAATGATTGTCGGTAAGTCTCTGTATTGGCTCTAATTTCTCGAATTTTCTCCTCGTGGTAAATAGGAAGATGTATGTGTGTGTGTGTGTGGGGGGGGGGGGGGGAGTAATATGTTGTCCGCTTCCTCCTGAAACGTGCTGTCCCGGAAGTTCAGTAGTAAGTCTCTCCGTGACGCACAACGCCTCTCTTGTAACGTCTGCCAGCGTAGTTTGTTTAGCATCGCAGTAACGCTCTCTCGCCAGCGAAACGGTCTCGTGACGAAATGCGCCGCTCTTCGTTGGACCTTCTCTATCTCCTCTATCGGTCCTACATGGTAGCGATCGCAGAATGGGGCTAACAAGCGCCTCATAAGCCACTTCTTTCGTGGACGAGTTACATTTCCTTAAGATTCTTCCGCTGAATCTGAGTCTGGTGTCTGCTTTCCCCACTATCTGTTCTATGTGGTCATTCCACTTAAGGTTGCTCTCGATAGTTACGCCTATATATTTTTATGACAGACTGTGTCTCCAGCTCTTTGTCATCAATAGTTTAGGCGTACAGTAGTGGATTTCTTTTCCTGTGTATGCGCAATACGTCACATTTATTTACGTTCAGGGTCAACTGCCAGAGCCTGCATCATTCATCAGTTCTCTGCAGGTCGTTCTGGAAACTCTTACTATCTTCTGGCGTTCCTACTTTGGTAGCCTTAAAGAGCACCCGACGCTTTCTACTAGATCATTTATATGCATTGTAAACAACAACGGTCCTATCGCAAATGTTATGATATTCTGGCAAACCTTGTGAGAATATATAAAATTCCGGAAATTTTCATGCGCTACTCGATTTCACGAGAAAAGTTGAAAGGTGGCTACACTGAGTCATAGCGCCAGAGATTGCGCCAAAGATTATTATTCCGCCGCCTCCACTGGTGCAGTAGTAGTTCAGAGGATGTCGAGAGCAGTTGTTGTTCTGTTGGGCGAGAGAGTAGGTGCTGTTCGGTTGGTGTAATGTATAGATGTAAGATGTTGCAATTATCACAATGTATTTTTCGTCAATATATATTGAGGTAAAAAAAAAGTATTACAAATTTCTTTAATGACAAAGGCTCTTGGTCACAGGTTCAGTCAACAAAGCATCTGGCTCGTGTTCATATGTTAGACTTGTAATTCTCGTTTCTATGTGCAATTATAGTATTTCTGGTTTTCCAATTAGTTCATTGTAAATGGTGTTTAAAATATCTTGTCGTATTGAGGAAGAACCGAGCCAGATACATGTACGTTGAGTCACACTACCACACACAGAACAGTTACACTTGTGCTTCGTTGTTTCGTAGCTTTTATAGGTGCAGGGGACTCAATTAATCCATTGTGTTAATGGAAATTTCTTGTAATTCTTTATTTTTATTTTATGCAGTCAGATTGCGTACTAATACTAGCCAGGGCCAACCGGTTGCGAGACTTCGTAACCGGTCACACAGCTAGTAAAATTATTGCATTTATCCTCTTTCTTTAATTAAGGCCCCATGCAAAGTGTCACAAATTTACGTTCGTGTAAACTCGGATAAATCGGATACAGCGGCTGATATCGGCTTCGAGATCAGTAAATTAATTCACGACTGACGAAGCATTTCCCATCGGCAGTGCTCAGAAAGTAAATGTTCTTGTAAGCCCACAGTCTGGAGACGATAGCGACTCGTTGCAGAAACCAAGGGCAGCGAGCAGGCCAGACAGGACACAGTGCCGCTGGCGGACGCCTTTGTGCCAGGGGAACCAGCCCAGCCTTCGTACCACTGTGCGTGGAGGGCGCTGTGATCGCGCGTCAGGCCGGCGTCTGCGGTGGGCAGTTGCCTCGCGACCGCTGGCAGAGGTGGATGACCCCGCGGGGAGTATCTACTGCTGCCAGGACTAGATACGGTGCGCGTTCTTTTGGGATCTATCTGTCTTAGTGGTATCTGTTCTCGGAACGGAATAGAAAAAAAAGTACTCACATCACTGAAACTTCGTTTTTATTTTTGAGTGTAGTCTCCTTGTAGATTAATGCACTTGCTCCAACGATGTTCCAGTGCCTTGATCCCACCTCGAAAATGAGTTTCCTGCAGGCCTGCGAAATAGTTGCCAACTCCAGCTATCAATTCTTCGTAACAAGTGAATCTTCGTCCAGCAAGAAAAATTTTCAGTTTTCGGAAGAGATGGAAGTCTGACGGAGCCGTATCAGTTGAATAAGACGGGTGTGGCGACAATTCATACCTTAGTTGGCATAATTTTTGCCATGACGACGGCACATGTGTGCGGGCGCGCTTTGTCTTGATGGAAGATGACTTTCTTCCTTGCTAAACCTAGCCTTTTTTCACGTATTTTTGTTGCAATTTGTCCAGGAGGCTAGCACAGTATTCTCCAGTAATTGTTTGCCCATTGGGGAGATAATCTACAAACAGAATCCCCTTCGCATCCCATAACACTGATGCCATGACTTTTCCCGCCGAATAAATTGTCTTTGCTTTCTTTGGTGGCGGAGAATCAGCATGTTTCCATTGCTTTGAGCGTTGTTCTGTCTCTGGGGTTTAGTAGTGCACCCAAGTTTCATCTGTGGTCGCTAAAAATCTTGTTCGTTTCTCCTAAAGCGGGCCAAATATTGTTCCGAAATGTACGTTCTCGTGCGCTTTTGATCCAGCGTCGAGAGTCGCGCCACCCATCTTTACGAAGTACTTCATCACTGCTGGAATCTCGATTTTCTCCGTCTTCGCAAATCACTACGCGGGAACGACAACAGGGCCACGTCACCGCCACAGCTCTCTTCCAAGAGCACTGGCGTGGCACGTGTTTACAGGCAACACTCCAATGAATATCACGTGAACAACTCGTTGCGGTGGCGCTGACCTCTCGTGGGGATTGCGAGAACTTTTCAAACCACCCTCGTACAATATACGAAATGTGTATACTACATCGCTATAGTATGGCGGTACAATCTTTTGTGTTGGTATATCCTGACTGGAGATCGGTTTCGCACTGAAAAATTCAAACTTCCCTCGACAGTAGCAGAGCAGTGTGACTGACTAAGTGTCTTTGGCAGTAGTTTCCGTGTTTCATGATACGTTGTCCTCTTTTGCAGTTTTGTCTGTCAGTGCAGTGTGACTGCTGTATGTTTTTTCGATCTGTACAAACTCATTTGCCACTGATACTCTCGTAATATGTCCGTCTGCAGAAAGTGGCGGTCAGCAGCAAGTTGGTTGGTGAATTAAGTAAGAACCGGTCAGAATGCTCCATTCACAGGAAGTTTCATGACGTCAGAGTGTCACAAGATGTCGGTTTTGGGGAGCATTGGGGTGTCTACAGACTGGTTCCAACCAGATGGGCCCAGAGCAAGGTACCTACAGGAAAGATCCGTGACGTGTGAGGGTCACGTGATGTTTTCTTTGATCGAGTGCTCAGAGACAAGTCAAAGCAGACCAGGGCAGGTAGGATGCTGACCCCCCCCCCCCCCCCCCCACCAGTCATTGTGGCTCTACAACATCTCGAGACATCGAAAATTCACCAAAAATTCCAGCCATTTTTCTCGTCTGTAGGTCAGTGCTTCGCATTTTGTTGCTGTTTTCCTTTTTCTTTTCTTTTTTACGGTTTGTTGTTCAAATGGTTCAAATGGCTCTGAGCACTATGGGACTTAACTACTGTGGTCATCAGTCCACTAGAACTTAGAACTACTTAAACCTAACTAACCTAAGGACATCACACACATCCATGCCCGAGGCAGGATTCGAACCTGCGACCGCAGCAGTCGCTCGGTTCCGGACTGCGCACCTAGAACCGCTAGACCACCGCGGCCGGCGGTTTGTTGTTGGTTTCTAAATATGTCATTAGCTTTTACATACGTAATTGTTCTGATTTTCCTGTCTGTTCTCAGACATCAGTGTGCTTGGTAAAGTGAGGAAAATAAAAAATATCTGCCTGAATATCCATGACTGTAGCAACAAATATAAACTAAGCCGACTCGGCGTTCCCATGCGCGATCGGAATAAAAAATCGCCGCAATTGTTTAAATATTCCATACTGCGATCGATTTGTTGAAAATTTTTTAAAATAAAGTATATTCCATACATCATCCCGTATCACGTGAATTGTTTAAATAAGCAGTATTTCATACATTACAGTCAATTTCCCGAGAAATGCCTTTGAATAAATAAATAAACTATATACCGAGCACTAAGTTTTTAAACAAACAATATTTCACACGTTCTTTTGTCTACCAGAAATTGTTAAAAGAATATTCCATGCACTGCAATCGATTTTCCGCCAAATTCTTTAAATAAATAAATAAAGTATATTCTATACACCGTCTTCTGTCCGATAAATTGTTTAAATAAACAATATTCCACACATTGCCTTGTCTACCAGAAACTGTTTGAACAACATTCCACATACTGCAATTGATTTAGGCCAAAGAAGTGAGTCCTTTTCGCGCCAGTTCCCAGGTGGGGTAGGGATGGGGAAGGACTGTCAAATTTCGCAGATAAGGAACAGTTAATTAGATGGTCGATTTAATAAATTAGTCAATCAAATTGATAGACTGGGAGCGGACTATTCAAATAGCTGAGGCCTGGAGTGTACTTGTATTGCAGAGGGCAGTTGGATCGGAGATGAGCAGGGGGAGGAAGAGGGGATGGAGGACGGTGAAGAGAACGAGGACGGTTGACGGGTTCTCGGGACCACGGATAACCCCCAGGGTGTTGTATTCCACTTAGCAGAACAATAGGTTAAGGACCTGTCAATCAAAACAGAACAATAGGTTTGCCTCTGAATGTATCGTTGTCCCTGAATGTGTGCTTGCCCCCGAATGTATGCAACCCGCACTAAGAAAATGCCTTGGGACCCCTGTTACTACTTGCAGGGATGGTTAATGCTGTTTGTGAATGATGCCCAGAGTTGTCGTCCCATGATGCCCCATATGTGTTCGATAGAAAACAGATCTAATCTTCCTTGATCCATCATGGAGAATCGGGCAATGGCTGGCAAGTGTTTCTTGATCAATAATTTACCAACAGCCATATGTATTGTAGAAATTTATTTTATGAACTTCTTACGTGCTACCAGTGTCGCCATTATATTGATGGCAACTTCAGGCCCCAAACGTCATAGTCGTAAAATCACTATACACGGAAGGAGCCTTATAACTGGATCCGTGAATCAAATCGTTACACAACAGCTCTTGGTGGTCAGGCGACACAGATCTAGTGATCAAACAGGCCAGCACAACACATCGATTTTCTGTAGAGCATCTTGGGCTACAAGAAAGGTACCTGAACGAGCGTTATCCTGCTGGAAAACACCCCGTGGAATGCTGCTCACGAATGGCAGCGCCACAGAGTGACGTACAAATTTGCAGTGAGGGTGCGTGGGACAACCACGAGAGTGCTGGTGCTGCCATGTCAGGCCATAACTCAGAGAGTGGGCCATCGTTGGCACTGGGGTGGCACAAATGGAAGACATGTGGCGATCTAAACGTCTTCGTCGTTCTCTTAGGAATGCGACAAGGCTGCACTGAGCACTGCTGTATGTGGGACAGTAGAGGCAGAAAACCACATCACATTCAAGCACTCAGGCCAGCGGGAAATCTTAACCCGAGCGACAAAACTGTCACTGCTGAGACCCTCGTGGACCCAAAGTATGTTATTCTTCCACACCTACATGTAGGAGTACGGTTCATGAAAATTTCTGCCAAAGCAATGAACGAAGCAGGACAGGCCTTTAAGTACTTATAAGGCAAGTTTCCTGAATTATACAATGGAAAAGTTAGCGAAGGTTTCTTTGTTTGGGCACAAATACGTCAGCTTGGAAAGGATTCCGCGTTTGGTCGAGTTTTGGAGGGGAAAGAGAAGGCAGCCTGGGAAACCTCCGAAGGAGTTATTCATCGATTTTTAGGCAACAAAAGGGACGATAACAATTCTCAGCTGGTGGCACTACCGCAAAAATAGCACCAACTCGCATGCAAAAGTCCCGTAAGGCGCATTTTCTTGACGTTTTGTACAGCGCGGTGTGTTACAGCAGCGGTATGTGGGCGAGCGTTATCCTGTTGGAAAACACCCTTGCCATGCTGGTCACGAATGGCAGCACAACAGGTCGAGTGACCAGATTGACGTACAGTTCTGCAGTGTCCTGCTGTCATACGACTCCAGGATGTGGGTCCAGTGCGTCCCGCACGCTCACGGGCTGGCTGGAGGCCCTCAGCTGGCCTCGACCTGAAACACACGGCCGCATCTGCCACCGAGGCAGCACCAGCTACCATCAGAAACCACAACAGACCTGCTCCCTGCCCTCCAGTGAGCTGAGGTCGCAGACGGGGCGGTGGTTTGGGGTCAGTGGGATGCGCGCTACAGGGTGTATGGCTCGGAGCTGTCCTCGAAGTAAGCCGAGCTGCAGCCCGTCGCCGTTGTCAGTGTGTTGCCAGCTGCTGCTCAGACTGCTGCTGCAGGTGCGGCACGGTGCGCCACACGCCGAATGCCCTCTCGGTAGTGCCACGTGACAGTCGGTAGCCAGGTCTTGCTGTGACCGGTCACTCCGGTGGCCACCGCTCCCACCAGTCACGTACACTGGGTTCATTCCTCCCAAGTCTCTCCTCAATATCGCAGAAAGGACATCCAGCTTCTCGCACCTCTATTACACGACCTCCTTCAAACTCGGTGAGGTGCTGATGATGGCATCTTTGTCGCCTTTGAGGCATTCTTGACCAACACCAACTCACCACGTCTAATCTCGCAGGTAACTAACGCTCTCAACCGTCATAGCGTGTATTTACAGCAAGCTCGGTTTACACCCTCATACTGGCGCTACATACGCCACTCTTACGCTACTGGTGCGAAATTTGAACACATATCATCTTTCACATTTAGAAGCACATCTACCAACTTCCCTATATGTTGCACGACTTCTTCTTGCGATTTTTTTCCCCTTCGGTGTAGTTAACACTCTGTATCGTTTTCTGATAATCCATACCGAGCGAGGTGGCGCAGTCGTTAGCAAACTGGACTCGCGTTCCAGAGGACGACGGTTCAAACCCGCGTCCGGTCATCCTCATTTAGGTTTTCCGTGATTTCCCTAAATCACTCCAGGCAAATGCCGGGACGGTTCCTTCCAAACGGTATAGCCGACTTCCTTCCCCGTCCTTCCCTAATGCGATGGGACCGATGAACTAGCTGTTTCATCCCCTCCCCCAGATCAACCAGTCTTAATAAACTAAAGTAAAATACTTCCACTCACTGCAAATATTTGCCATATTCCTTTTTTAATCCAAAATTAGACAGATTTGACTCACGAAGGGAATGAAACGTTAAACAATATTTTTGTGTGTTGGCCAGTGTAATCAATCTGATCTTGATGACATTTCAAATTGCTACAGAGATTGCAAAATTATTTTAAAACTCCAAAAATAGATAAAATTATGCACTTCACAAAAGGTTATGACTGCAGCATCGACGAGTGACAATTCGTATCGTTCAACTCGTTCAAATATCTCTGTGTGACATTTAAGAGGAGTTACAACGGAAAAAATTTCTTTTCACATTTTCGCGTTTTTATCTCGTCGCAAAATTTGAAATTTTCCGAAGAAAATGACATATTCGGAGGGGTCCAAAAAAATGTATCGACTGTTTAAAAGTCCATAACTTGCAAACAAATTGACGGAGTTGTTTCATTTTTGGTGAAAGTGTAGCTTAAAGTCCAACTTAACGATATCACTGTAGGTGTTCGAAATGGTCACCATTAACATCCACACACAAACGATGCCGCCGAACTGCAGCACGAACTACTGACTCCAACGTGTTCAGTTGGATATTTGCACACGAATGTACGATGGATTCTCGAAGTTCATCCAATGCGCGTGGCTTTAGTCGATAAATGACGTCCTTCAGTGTTCCCCACAGGTAAAAGTCCAGAGGAGCGTGGTGGATACTCCACAGCCCCTCTACAGCCTACCCATCTTCCTTATAGATTTTCGTCGAGATACGCCCTAACACGATTTTGGTAGTGAGCTGGGGCACCATCTTGTTGAAAGTAAACTCTTCTGTCTCCATACAAGTCTCGGATGGCAGATAAAATGGATGTCTAAAGCTTCTGAAGGTACACCTCACCGGTAACTGTGCCGTCAAAGAAGAATGGCCCAATCGAGCCCTGGTGAGACAACCCACACCACACATTTACTCCTGGCAAATTCACGGCTTTGTCTACATGGACGTTCGGATTTTCGGCGGCCCAGTAGATGCAATTGTGTCGATTTACTGTACCATTGAGTTTGAACTGTGACTCATGAGACCACACAATCATCTCTGCAAACTCTTCATCCTTGCACACGATGTTAGTAAACCACTCGCAGTAGTCCATTCTACGATCTGGGTCGTCCTCGTTCATTGCGTGTAGCTTCCACTCTGCTGTATTCAAAATTCGCCGAACACTTGAGCGACTCACTCCAGTTTCACGGGCACGCTGCCTCACAGACTTCTGTGGTGAGCGAGTGAACTGTTGTATCACGCGGCGGGAGTTAGCCGGACTTGTTACTGTTACGGGTCGTCCAGATCGTTGTCTGTGTACATCTGTAACACAGCCTTCAGCTTCACATTTGTCTCGAATGCGACGAATCGTTAAACGTGTCGGTGGCTCTGTTTGATACTCATTTCGCCATTGCCGTTGAACCTCATTAATGTTTTCGTTCTTAAAATACCACTTCAAAACTGACTTGCTTTCATCGAATGTAAGCCTTGCGCCAGCCATATTTACTCGAGTAACTAGGTGCAACTGAGGACAAAACACTATCTCGCGACTGCCATCTGACAAAACAAAACAACGCAGTGTAACGCTTGTGTGGCGATTGCCGGAACTACAAACTATTACACTACCAAAGATGAGACAACTGCGTCAATTAGTTTGACAGTTACGGACTTTTAAACAGTGGATACATTTTTGGACCCCCTCTGTGTATCACTTATAAACTCACATGCGAAGCATTTTATTTTATTTTTTTAATACAATCTACACCAGTTGAAAAAGTTAAAATTTTTAGGTGCATTACTTCAGCACCTAATAAAATCGGTAATTTTTGTATAGAAGCGTGAGGAGTATTGTGTTATAAACGTTATGTCCAGAAGAGGATGGGCACCAGGTTGAGGAAGTTGAAACAAAGTTTGAGAGACAAGAAACTTTCTTATGGTAAAACCATAAGAGGGAGGCTGACAGACAACATTATTGATGAACTACAGCAGTGTTGTGGGACGGCCATTAGAAATAATACTGAGGATTTGTTCAAAATGAAGCAGGCAGTATGGGGCTACCTTGTTCCACAGACTGTCAACTGATGAAAAACAAGTACACCACCTTTGACATCCTGGACCTGGTTCATGGTGCAGTTACCGCAATGCCCAGTACTGAAACAGTTCACACAGCCATAAACATTCCATCCCAGCAGCAGTCATGGATATCATAAAACGTATTTACAGACACCTGGCAAATCCTGAATTACTGAAGAAGTGTCTGTATGGTCAGACTCAAAATCCCAATGAGTTGTTCAATAATCTTATATGGATTCGCTTACCGAAATAAGTTTCTGTTGGAATGAAGACATTAAAGTAGGGGGCAGTGATGCTGTTATCGCTTTTAATGATGGGAACATTGGTAGGACGGAAGTGCTACAGCATATTGGAAATAATTCTGGAGTAAACTGGATCAGAGAACTTGAACGGATGGACAAGGTTCGCATTGATAAAGCAGGGTATGCAGGCACAGTTCGCAACTAAGGAGTCCAGAAAGAAGAGAAGAAGAAAAAATTTGGAAGGATGATATACAGTATGGTGCAGGGTGCTTCTGAGTGACTAAAAATAAAAAAAATTAAACAAATATTGAGTTAGGGCGTTTTGAAACTTTAGAAGACGTTCGTGAAAATTTACATTTTCTGTTGCATTTTCCCCTAAATCTCAGAAACCATTTCGAGTAGAGTATTCAAATTTTCAGGAAGTAATAAGTAACATATCCTGAGTCTACTGAACTAAAAGAAGAACATAATGTTATGAATAATTAAAATTATTTAGGATGGCGTACAAAAAAAGTCACCAAATTTTAACTGTCTACTTAAAAAATTGTATTTCGGAAAGCAGTGGCTCAAATGCAATTACTGAAGCTCAGTAGACTCAGAACATAGAGTTTAATGTCCTGTAAAGGTTTCATGTGAATGGCTACAGCGGTTCCTGATGTACAGGGAAGCCAAGTCACTAAATTTAACATTGTCGGGATACGTCATTCCAACTACACTTAACAGCGATATGAAATGGAACGATCACGTAGGGTGAGCCGTGAGTAAAGAAGCTGGAAGAGTTCTGTTCATTAGTAGAACACTAGGGAAGTGTAGGCGGTCTACCGTAGAGACTTGTTACAAACCACTCGTGCGACCCATTCTAGAATACTGCACGAGTGTGTGGGATACGTACCAAGTAGAACTGACAGCGAATATTGAACGTGTGCAGCACGAATGGCCACAGGTTTGTCTGACGCGGGGGAGAGTGTCAGAGAGACGCTGAAGAGCTTGAATTGGCAGTCAGCTGAGGACAGACGCAAACTGCCACGCCAGGGCTTACCTACGAAACTTCAATAACCAGGGTGAAGCGAGGAAGCTAGAGATATCCTTCAGCTCCGTGCGAGTCCCCCTCCCCCGGTAGCAACGGCAGAGACAATATTCGGCTAATTACAGCACGCCTTAAGGGCTTTCGAGCAGTTATTTAGCCTCGCCCCGTACGGGAAGAAGCACTCACGTGTGACCAGCCCATGGCCTATGCTTCCTGACGAAAGATTAAAGACGAGGTTTCAAAGTCCGCGTTCAAGAAATAGTTCGTGCAGCAGAATCGTAGAAAACATACCGTCGTTTGACCGTCACACAGACTCCCGTATGGACAACATAGTAATAAACGTCCTTGGCGTCGAGAAACAAATGAAAGAGTCGAAAACAAATTAGTCGCCAGGTCCGAATGCAATCCCAATTCGGTTTTATAGTGAGTACCCTATGGCACTGGCTCCTTACTTCGATTGTATTGTAAGTAGGCCGTTTAGGGTTTTTATGTTGGTAACGCCACGTAGCGCTCTGTATGAAAATCACTGGCTGTGCTGTCTGTAGTCTGTGGCTGGTTGGCATTGTTGGAATATTCGCTATTGTAGTGCTGGGCAGCCGGATGTGAACAGCGCGTAGCGTTCGATGTGAGCCGCCAGTAGTGGTGAATGTGGGGGGAGAGATGACGGAGTTTTGAGAGCGGATGATCTGGACGTGTGTCCATCAGAGACGGTAATATTTGTAGAACTGGATGTCACGAACTCTTTTATATATTAGGGCTTTTGAACACTATTAAGGTAAATACATTGTTTATTCTCTATCAAAATCATTCATTTGCTAACTATCCCTATCAGTAGTTAGTGCCTTCCGTAGTTTGAACCTTTTATTTAGCTGGCAGTATTGGCGCTCGCTGTATTGCAGTACTTCGAGTAACGAAGATTTTTGTGAGGTAAGTGATTTGTGAAAGGTATAGGTTAATGTTAGTCAGGGCCATTCTTTTGTAGAGATTATTGAAAGTCAGATTGCGTTGCGCTAAAAATATTGTGTGTCAGTTTGGTGTTGATCAGAATAAGTAAACAGAGACATGTCCGATTACGTTCTGTTTTGCTCAGCTGTTTGAAAATCAAATAATGTAAGAGGTTTATCAGCACAGTAATTCACTAATTTTTCTAAAGGTACGCTTCAGTATTTACCGCAAATCTCTCGCACAGCGCCAAGTCGAAAACGGCCGGCAAAAAACGGCATCTCACTCCAGTATCTATACACTATGTGATCAAAAGTATCCCGATACCCCCACAAACATACGTTTTTCACATTAGGTGCGTTGTGCTGCCACCTACTGCCAGGTACTCCATATCAGCGACCTCAGTAGTCGTCAGACATCGTGAGAGAGCAGAATGGGGCGCTCCGCGGAACTCACGGACTTCGAACGTGGTCAGGTGACTGTGTGTCACTTGCGTCATACGTCCGAATGCGACATTTCCACACTCCTAAACATCCCTAGGTCCGCTGTTTCCGATGTGATAGTGAAGTGGAAACGTGAAGGGTCACGTACAGCACAAAAGCGTACAGGCCGACATCGTCTGTTGACTGACAGAGTCCACCGACAGTTGAAGAGGGTCGTAATGTGTAATGGGCAGGTATCTATCCAGACCATTACACAGGAATTCCAAATGGCATCGGGATCCACTGCAAGTACTGTGACAGTTAGGGAGCGGGGGATGACAAAACTTGGATTTCACGGTCGAGCGGCTGCTCATAGCCCACACATCTTGCTTGTAAATGTCGAACGACGGCTCGATCTGTGTAAGGAGCGTTTACATTGGACGGTTGAACAGTGCAAGTACGTTGTGTGACGAACCACGGTACGTAACGTGGCGGTCCGGTGGCAGGGTGTGGGTATGGGGAATGCCCGGTGAACGTCATCTGCCAGCGTGTGTAGTGCCAACAGTAAAATTCGGAGGCGGTGGTATTATGGTGTGGCCGTGTTTTTCATGGGGGCAGCTTACACCCCTTGTTTTGCGTGGCACGATAACAGCACAGAGCTACATTGATGTTTTAAGCACCTTCTTGCTTCCCACTGTTGAAGAGCAATTCGGGGATGGCGACTGCATCTTTCAACACGATCGAGCACCTGTTCGTATTGCACGGCCTGTGGCGGAGTGGTTACACGACAATAACACCCCTGTAATGGACTGGTCTGTACAGAATCCTATAGAGTCCTATAGAACACCTCTGGGATGTTTTGGAAAGTCGACTTGGTGCCAGGCCTCACCGACCGACATCGATACCTCTCCTCAGTGCAGTACTCCGTGAAGAATGGGCTGCGACCCCCCAACAAACCTTCCAGCACTTGATCGAACGCATGCCTGTGAGAGTGGAAGCTGCGACGAAGGCTAAGGGTGGGCCAACACGATACTGAATTCCAGCGTTACCGACGGAGGGCGCCACGGACTTGTTAAGTCATTTTCAACCAGGTGTCCGGATACTTTTGATCACTTAGTGTATCTTCGACTCTAAAACAAACAGATACTGCCACTGTATTTGTCTTTCGGCGGTTACAAAATATACTGCAAATTCAGTTTTCATTTGCTTAGCGCCTTCGACAGCATTTCCGCTGATTCTTGACAGCGGTGGAAACGGTCGGTCGTCTTTCCGTCTCACAGTTTCTACAGCCCCTCTTTCTACGTTTTCAAAATAGAAACTCGCTGGTAGTGAAGAAATTGGGCGAGCTTCGCGAGCTCTTATTGTGAAGTTGTGAAGGTAAACGCATCACAAAGTCACAGTAGTTGGCTTGTGGGGATCAAGATGAATAGGCTTTTGTAGAACAGGAAGAACAGGCGATAGTATGCCAAAGGCACTTTCAACAATTCCTCGGGCTGCACTGAGCCTGTAAGTAAACACTGTCTCTTTGCGGCCTTTAGTATGATTACCTGGGAAGGGTTTCGTGACATGTTCTCGAAGTGCACAGGCACCGCCAGCAACAGTTACGCAGGGGGCGGGGTTCCGGCATGTGCAGCCCGCCTGCTAGAAGGGCTTTGTTGAGGGTTGTACGATTAAGTACGCCTCCGTCTGAAATACGTCGTTGCACTCCCACATCTGCATATATAACCCGGTTATCGGTATCCACTAATCTCAATAATATAATGCTGAAACTGCCTTTGCAGTTGTAATAAGTGCTTCCAGCACGAGCAGGATCAACAACTTGCACGTGTTTTCCATCTAAAGCCCGTATCCAGCGAAGAAAGTTCCAGGTAATCTCAAATTCTCGTCCAGTTTCCTCCCATTGTGATTCGGAATTCGGCACCAGAAAGAAGATAAATAAAAAATCTGATTGATGTTTTTTTTCCCTTTGTCTAGTGTATATCGGATGAGAGATGCGAAAAGTACTTGAAATACTAATTCGGAGCTTTCCACCAATCCACCTGGGAAGAACGCTAAAGTAACAATCCAAAATTCAGTAGGTGATGCATTAGAAGTTTTGAAACAATCTAGTGAACACATCATTGGGAAAAAGAAGAACAAGCTCACGTCGCTTTCGAAGTATATAGAATCCGAACTTCGAGAAACTCGCAACAAGAAACGTCGTGCTATTCCACAAAAGAGGGAACAGGACTTAATTTTTGGAGCTAAAATTGAGGACCTTGATGAACTTGATAGCGAGTCTTCAGGTACAGTGACTGAATTAAAATTTGATGAGCATCAGTCAGAAAATGTTTATAATTTAACAGTGGATAACAGTGTCATGTAATGCACTATAAGACATTTTTAATTTTAAAAAAGAGATATATAAAAACAGCAATTCCTACCTTAATTTCTCTCGGAAGAGTCTTTATTATAGCTTGACACACTTTTGGTGTCATTACCCCGATTTTGCGTTTGGAAATCCTATGCATGTACATCTGGGACCTGTACATCTACATCTACATCTACATCTATACTCCGCGAGCCACCTTACGGTGTGTGGCGGAGGGTACTTATTGTACCACTATCTGATCCTCCCTTCCCTGTTCCATTCACGAATTGTGCGTGGAAAGAACGACTGCTTGTAAGTCTCCGTATTTGCTCTAATTTCTCGGATCTTTTCGTTGTGATCATTACGCGAGATATATGTGGGCGGTAGTAATATGTTGCCCATCTCTTCCCGGAATGTGCTCTCTCGTAATTTCGATAATAAACCTCTCCGTATTGCGTAACGCCTTTCTTGAAGTGTCCGCCACTGGAGCTTGTTCAGCATCTCCGTAACGCTCTCGCGCTGACTAAATGTCCCCATGACGAATCGCGCTGCTTTTCGCTGGATCATGTCTATCTCTTCTATTAATCCAACCTGGTAAGGGTCCCATACTGATGAGCAATACTCAAGAATCGGACGAACAAGCGTTTTGTAAGCTACTTCTTTCGTCGATGAGTCACATTTTCTTAGAATTCTTCCTATGAATCTCAACCTGGCGCCTGCTTTTCCCACTATTTGTTTTATGTGATCATTCCACTTCAGATCGCTCCGGATAGTAACTCCTAAGTATTTTACGGTCGTTACCGCTTCCAATGATTTACCACCTATGGCATAATCGTACTGGAATGGATTTCTGCCCCTATGTATGCGCATTATATTACATTTATCTACGTTTAGGGAAAGCTGCCAGCTGTCGCACCATGCATTAATCCTCTGCAGGTCCTCCTGGAGTACGTACGAGTCTTCTGATGTTGCTACTTTCTTGTAGACAACCGTGTCATCTGCAAATAGCCTCACGGAGCTACCGATGTTGTCAACTAAGTCATTTATGTATATTGTAAACAATAAAGGTCCTATCACGCTTCCCTGCGGTACTCCCGAAATTACCTCTACATCTGCAGATTTTGAACCGTTAAGAATGACATGTTGTGTTCTTTCTTCTAGGAAATCCTGAATCCAATCACAAACCTGGTCCGATATTCCGTAAGCTCGTATTTTTTTCACTAAACTAAGTGCGGAACCGTATCAAATGCCTTCCTGAAGTCCAGGAATACGGCATCAATCTGCTCGCCAGTGTCTACGGCACTGTGAATTTCTTGGGCAAAGAGGGCGAGCTGAGTTTCACATGATCTCTGTTTGCGGAATCCATGTTGGTTATGATGAAGGAGATTTGTATTATCTAAGAACGTCATAATACGAGAACACAAAACATGTTCCATTATTCTACAACAGATTGACGTAAGCGAAATAGGCCTATAATTATTCGCATCTGATTTATGACCCTTCTCGAAAATGGGAACGACCTGCGCTTTCTTCCAGTCGCTAGGTACTTTACGTTCTTCCAGCGATCTACGATAAATTGCTGATAGAAAGGGGGCAAGTTCTTTAGCATAATCACTGTAGAATCTTAAGGGTATCTCGTCTGGTCCGGATGCTTTTCCGCTACTAAGTGATAGCAGTTGTTTTTCAATTCCGATATCGTTTATTTCAATATTTTCCATTTTGGCGTCCGTGCGACGGCTGAAGTCAGGGACCGTGTTACGATTTTCCGCAGTGAAACAGTTTCGGAACACTGAATTCAGTATTTCTGCCTTTCTTCGGTCGTCCTCTGTTTCGGTGCCATCGTGGTCAACGAGTGACTGAATAGGGGATTTAGATCCGCTTACCGATTTTACATATGACCAAAACTTTTTAGGGTTCTTGTTTAGATTGTTTGCCAATGTTTTATGTTCGAATTCGTTGAATGCTTCTCTCATTGCTCTCTTTACGCTCTTTTTCGCTTCGTTCAGCTTTTCCTTATCAGCTATGATTCGACTACTCTTAAACCTATGATGAAGCTTTCTTTGTTTCCGTAGTACCTTTCGTACATGATTGTTATACCACGGTGGATCTTTCCCCTCGCTTTGGACCTTAGTCGGTACGAACTTATCTAAGGCGTACTGGACAAATCCTCAGTAGCTACGAGGGCTGTTCAATAAAAAATGATCATAATTTTTTATTGTTATAATTTCTCGCACTAAAATTTAATCTCGTGACATTCTGTTAGCTCAATGTGCAACCAACACGCCGTAGTAGTTTCATTGTTGGGATCCCTGTTTCCCGCTTTTAAGACGCAGGCAAGATCAGACGTGTTCAGTACCGCATACGGCTGCAGTGGAGGTAAGACGCGAGGAACAATATGCGGCTTTGAAATTCTGCTTCCGTCTCAACAAATCTTCAGCTGAGGGCTCTACAATGTTACGGGAGGCCTATGGAGAGTCTGTTCTTCCCTACAGCACAGCTGGAAGGTGGTTGAAAATGTTTAAAGAGGGGAGGTAATCAGTTTCAAAGGAAGCTGGACCCGGTGCTCCAGTTACTGCTCTTACGGAAGAAAACATCAACACTGGAGCTAAGATTGTGAGAGGGGATCGAAGCATTGCCTTAAGATCACTTTCTGTAACACTGAACATTTCATTGGGTGCGACCCACACGTTGGTGACGGAAAAGTTACACACGACATGTGTTTGTGTGCGATGGGTTCCAAGACTGTTGATCCCGGAACAGAAGGACATTCGAGTGCAGGTCTGCATGCACTTCAAGTTCATGTTAGAGGAAGATCCGGAGTTTCTTTCAAGTGTAATCACTGCTGATGAAACTTGGCTACGTCATTTAGATCCTCAGAACGAACAGCAAAGCTCAGTGTGGAAATCTCCTTCATCACCAACCCCCAAAAATTAAAAGTGGTTGCTCCTGCTGGGAAAGTTATGGTCACCTCAGTCTTTGATATTGATGGAATAGTTTAACAGCATGCTGTACCTGCACACACCTCAGTAACTGGACAATACTAGACGGTAGTCCTGGAAACATCGCAGTCTCGTATCGGCCGCAAAAGGCCACATTTCCGTGAAGCAGGCTGGATGCTGCACCACTATAATGGGCGGCCGCATATTGCCAATGTTGTTACTGAATATTTTGGAAAAATCAACGTCAAGTGCATTCCTCACCCTTCCTATAGGCCGGATTTAGCCCCTTGTGACTCTTTTCTATTCCCTAACATGAGGAAATGCCTTTGTGGGCGGCATTATGAATCATCAGAAGCAGTGGTGAAGGCTGCGGAGGCAATTTCGATGGACCTCTCAGAAAATGGTTTCCAGCACTATTTGAAGACAGGCAGAAACGCTGAGACAAGTGCATCGCATTCATAGGACACTATTTTCAGAAGGACCATCAGAATTACGAGGAGTAAAGGTATGCTGTCAAAAAAATTATAATCATTCTTTATTGAACAGCCCTGGTAAAAAGCGTTATGTAACGGTAGGTTTTTCAGCAGGGCTTACAGCTTCTCGATAATTTGTTTCTTTCAATGCGTAGTGCCGTGCTGTCATATTTAGTAATACTTCAGAGTCCGTCGCAGACGTACGAACAAAGTTTTTGACAGCCTGTGTGTCTTGAACCTTTACTTGACTTCTCACTGAACTGTAAGCTCCATGACTACACCGTTTAGTGAAAAAGTTACGCACCCATCACTTGCGTTCCTTTCTCCTATTATTCCTCCTTTTGACAGCGCAAGTGCAAGTAAATAAAAGTTGTGCGTCGAACGCCATGGCTCCGTGAAACTGACGGGCCACATGTCGCCAGTACGAACACGTCCCTTAACTAAGTCGCGATATACACTGAAGCACCAAAGAAACTGGTATAGGCACGCATATTCAAATACACAGATATCTAAAATGGCAGAATAGGGCGCTGCGGTCGGCAACGCCTATATAACACAACCAGTGCCTTGCGCTGTTGTTAGATCGGTTACTGCTACTACAATGGCAGGTTATCAAGATTTAACTTACTCAGAACGTGATGTTATACTCGGCGCACGAGCGGTGGGACAAAGCATCTCCGAGGTAAAGATGAAGCGGGGATTTTCCGGTACGACCATTCCACGGGTGTACCGTGAATATCAGGAATCCGATAAAAGATCAAATTTCCGACATCGCTGCAACTGGAAAAAGATCCTGCGAGAACAGGACCAACGACGACTGAAGAGAATCGTTCAGCGTGACAGAAGTGCGACCCTTCCGCGAAGTGCTGCAGGTTTCAGTGCTCGCACATCAACAAGTGTCAGCGTGCGAACCATTCAACGGAACATCAGTGATATGGGCTTTCGAAGCCGAAGGCCTTGATGCCTGCACGACAGAAAGCTTTACGCCTCGCCTGGGTCCGTCAACACCGACAACGGAGTGTTGATGACTGGAAACATGTTGCCTGGTCGCACGAGTCTCGTTTCAAATTGTATCGAGCGGATGGACGTGTACGGGTATGGAGACAACCTCACGAATGCATGGAACCCCCATGTCAGCAGGGAACTATTCAAGCTGGTGGGGGCTCTGTAATAGTGTGGGGCGTGTGCAGTAGGAGTGATATGGGACCCCTGATACGTCTAGATACGACTCTGACAGGTGACACGCACGTAAGCATCCCGTCTGGTCACCTGCATCCATTCATGCCCTTTCTGCTTTCCGACGGACTTGGGCAATTCCAGCAGGACAATACGACACCCCACACCTTCAGAGTTGCTACAGTGTGTCTCCAAGAAGACTTCTGAGCGTAAACACTTCCGCTGACCACCAAACTCCCCAGACAAGAACGTTACTGAGCATATCTGGGATGGCTTGCAGCGTGCTGTTCAGAAGACATCTCCAGCCCTTCGTACTCTTACTGATTTATGGACAGCTCTGCAGCATTCCTGGTGTCAGTCCCCTCCAGCACTACTTCAGAGATCAATCGAGTCCACGCCACGCCGTGTTGCGGCGCATCTACATTTATGCTCCGCAAGCTACCCAACGGTGTGTGGCGGAGGGCACTTTACGTGCTACTGTCATTACCTCCCATTTCTGTTCCAGTCGCGTATGGTTCGCGGGAAGAATGACTGTCTGAAAGCCTCCGTGCGCGCTCGAATCTCTCTAATTTTACATTCGTGATCTCCTCGGGAGGTATAAGTAGGGGGAAGCAATATATTCGATACCTCATCCAGAAACGCACCCTCTCGGAGCTACACCGCGATGCAGAGCGCCTCTCTTGCAGAGCCTGCCACTTGAGTTTGCTAAACATCTCCGTAACGCTATCACGCTTACCAAATAACCCTGTGACGAAACGCGCCGCTCTTCTTTGAATCTTCCCTACCTCTCCCGTCAACCCGACCTGGTACGGATCCCACACTGATGAGCAATACTCAAGTATAGGTCGAATGAGTGTTTTGTAAGCCGCCACCTTTGTTGATGCGTGGTCGTGGGGGCCCTACAAGATAGTAGACAAGTGTACTAGTTTCTTTGCCTCTCCAGCTATAAAAGCTATAAGAAATGTCCCAGTTCCGATCCTGTTAAAAACCTGCGTAATAGCGACCTTTAAAAAAATTTATTGAAAGAGAAGCACCTGACACAATTTTTTTTTGCTTTCCCTCGCCACACCGCTTGCCAAAGAGTATAGGTGTCCTTGTCCTCGCGCCGTAATCACAGCCAACTTTACATTCAAAGACATGGAAAAGAATTGCATGCAGCAGTAAATTTTTCCACAAGCTTTTGATCGTCCTCTTGACTATATCCTATAAATACTGCATCATCAGCGAATAAGCGGTTCCTTGCAGGTAAGAGCGTAGCGATTGGATCTGAGTAACGAGATGTTTTAAAGTTTCCTCGTCAGGCCCCCTATCTTTTACGTTGGTGCGTGAGTTTGTAGCGTTTTTGTTTTGTATTTTGGTATTCCGGCTGCTGTGGGTTTATTATCGACTGCAATTTTTATATGTACTTCACTGTTGCAATCTCAGTTTACATACTGTCTTTCAGTCATTAGGACATAGCGAGTGGCCCCGTGGACGCTAGAAAATGCAATGCCAAGCGGAGAAAAAGAGGTACTGTGCCACTGCGGGAGTATGAACTACGAAGCGTGGAAGAGGTCAGAGCGACGATCAAACTGCTGAAAGAGGGGGAAGGCACCAGGAATAAGTGGCATACCTGCAGAGATGCTGAAGGAGGGAAAAGCTACTCTACAAGTGAGACTATACCACTGAATCTGCTTAATTTGTAAGAAGAAAAGGATCCCAGAAGAATGGGAGGAGTCTGCCATCTGCCCTGTACTAAAGAGAGGAGACTCAATGAGACATAGCAACTATAGAGGAATCACACTACTATGCACAGCTTATAAGATCTTGAGCCTGTTGTTACTGAAGCGACTAACACCACAGGTCATGAAAGTACTAGGATTCCAACAAGCAGTTTTCAGAAAGGGAAAGTTAACCGTAGACCATTTACATACAATATGGCAAGTGCTAGCAAAAACCTGGGAATCCCACAAAAATGTTCACTGCCTTTTTGTGGACTTCCAAAAACCATATGATAATGTGAAGAGACAATCAATATGGCAAGAACTCGAAAGGGCTCAAGTTCCCAGAAAACTTATAAAACTGACACGGATATGCACCCAGGAGACAACATACATGGTGAAAGTAAATGGAAAAATATCAAAGAAGTTCAAGATGAGGACTGGAGTGCGACAAGGAGACTGTCTCTCCCCTCTTCTGTTTAACCTGGTACTGGAGGGAGCCCTGAGAGAGGTAGCAAGTCTGGAGGCAGGAATACAGCTGGGAAGAAGGAGCAACAGCCTGGCCTATGTGGATGATGCTGTTTTAATAGCAGAGAAAGAGCCAGACCTGGTTCAGATGACAAGTATATTAATGGAAAAGGAAATGAGAGCAGGCCTGAAGCTGAATATGGATAAGACAAAACACGATGTAGTTAGCAGAGAAAATGACGACAGACCCCTGAAGGTGGACGACAAAGTTTTGGAAAGGGTAAAACACTTTAAATATCTTGGGGCTGTACTCGACAAAATGAAAAGATAGAACAGGAAATTACTGCTCGAATACAAGCAGGAAACAGGTCAAGGTTTTCTCTGGGAAAGCTGTTAAAGTCCCGGCTTCTATCGCGATCCTCAAAGACCGAGATCTACAAGACTATAATACAACCTGTAGTCTTATATGGAGCAGGGACCTGGACCATCACCCAAAAGGTGGAAAGAAAACCCTGACATTTGAGAATGCCATCCTCAGACAGATTTTTGGGCTAGTGAATGATGGAGATGAATGGAGGAAAAGAAAGAACTGTGAATTGCAAGAGCTATACAAGTCGATGAACATCGTGCCAGTGACCAAAGAAAGACGACTGAAGTGGGATGGACGCGTAATGCATTGAGAAGGCCATATCACCAGGCAGGTAGTTTAGGAAGATATTAGAGGCGAAAGACCGCAGGGGAGACCACGGTCCGATGGATCGATCAGGTCAGAGAGGACGTGAGTACGCTGGGGCTGTCTGAAGAAGAACACATGGACCGAGGACGCTGGAGGAGGCTGACTGGTGAGGCCATAGACCGACTGCGGTTTGTGTGGCCAGCGCAGTAAGTAAGTGTAGAAATCGGAACGTTTCCGATATGTTTGGGTTCAGCAGAGGTGTGGCAGCAGGGGAGGTAGCCAGAAATATTTGCTCCGTGTGTGGGGAGAATGCCACTGGACGGTGCACGGCAAGAAAATGGTTTTCTCGATTTAAGGACGATCGTTTTGGCATTAGTGACTCTCTGCGTTCAGGAAGCCTTCGGAGTTTGAATAAGATCGCTTAAACGCATTAATCCACAACGATCCGTGTCACTGTACTGGAGAAGTGACAGATGCGATCAACTGTGATCATCCGAGAATATGCGACGTTAGCGTGCAATGGGGAACGTTCAAAAACAGGGGATATATGTACCCCCCGCTCCAAGCCAAAATCACCAAAATTAACGGGTGCCCATACGTGCGTCTCTGCTTGCTCGTCATCAATTGACTCGTGGACAACACCGACCATTCCCATCCTTTACCGTTACTGGTGACGACAAGTTGTGTCTTGATACTAACACAGCCGCACGGTCTAAGGGCGCCTTGCCACAGTTCACGCGGCTCCCACCGTCGGAGGTTCGACTCCTCCCCCGGGCATGCGTGTGTGTGTTGTGCTTAGCGTAAGTCAGTTAAAGTTAGCTTAAGTCAGTTTAATAAGTCACGGCTGCAAAATACTAACGCGAATTCTTTACAGACGAATGGAAAAACTGGTAGAAGCCGACCTCGGGGAAGATCAGTTTGCATTCCGTAGAAATGTTGCAACCCGTGAGGCAATACTAACCCTACGACTTATCTTAGAAAATAGATTAAGGAAAGGCAAACCTCCGTTTGTAGCATTTCTAGACTTAGAAAAAAGCTTTTGACAATGTAGACTCGAAAACGCTCTTTCAAATTCTGAAGGTGGCAGGGGTAAAATACAGGGAGCAAAAGGCTATTTACAATTTGTACACAAACCAGATGGCAGTTATAAGACACGAGGGACATGAAAGGGAAGCAGTGATTGGGAAGGGAGTGAGACAGGGTTGTAGCCTCTCCCCGATGTTATTCAATCTGTATATTGAGCAAGCTGTGAAGGAAACAAAAGAAAAATTTGGAGTAGGAATTAAAATCCATGGAGAAGAAATAAAAACTTTGAGGTTGGCCGATGACATCGTAATTCTGTCAGAGACAGCAAAGGACCTGGAAGAGCAGCTGAACGGAATGGA
Organism: Schistocerca serialis cubense; assembly: GCF_023864345.2. Taxonomy (NCBI): domain Eukaryota; kingdom Metazoa; phylum Arthropoda; class Insecta; order Orthoptera; family Acrididae; genus Schistocerca; species Schistocerca serialis. The sequence goes on along the minus strand of NC_064648.1, from coordinate 40,498,686 downwards.
CAGTGTCTTGAAAGGAGGATACAAGATGAACATCAACAAAAGCAAAACGAGGATAATGGAACGTAGTTGAAATAAATCGGGTGATGCTGAGGGAATTAGATTAGGAAATGACACACTTAAAGTAGTGTAGGAGTTTTGCTATTTGGGGAGCAAAATAACTGATGATGGTCGAAGTGGAGAGGATATAAAATGTAGACTGGCAATAGCAAGGAAAGCGTTTCTGAAGAAGAGAAATTTGTTAACATCGAGTATAGATTGAAGTGTCGGGAAGTCGTTTCTGAAAGTATTTGTATGGAGTGTAGCCATGTATGGAAGTAAAACGTGGACGATAAATAGTCTGGACAGGAAGAGAATAGAAGCTTTCGAAATGTGGTGCTACAGAAGAATGCTGAAGATTAGATGGGTAGATCAGATAACTAATGAGGAGGTATTGAACAGAATTGGGGAGAAGAGGAGTTTGTGGCACAACTTGACCAGAAGAAGGGATCGGTTGGTAGGACATGTTCTGAGGCATCAAGGGATCACCAATTTAGTATTGGAGGGCAGCGTAGAGGGTAAAAATCATAGAGGGAGACCAAGAGATGAATACACTAAGCAGATTCAGAAGGATGTAGGTTGCAGCAGGTACTGGGAGATGAAGAAGCTTGCACAGGATAGAGCACCGTGGAGAGCTGCATCAAACCAGTATCTGAAGACGACGACGACGACAACAACAACAAGAACAACATCAACAAGTAGTGTGTAAGCTTAGGGACCGATGACCTCAGCTGTTAGGTCCCATAAGGCCTTACCACAAATAAAAAAATAATAAAAAAAAACACAAGGAACAGAAAGGAATGGTTGAACCCAAACAGAGCGGCAACTCTCCGTACAAACACGTGCGTGTATCCAGAAAAGAGAGAATTTTACGCACCTAGCGGAACAACGGGGAGGGGGAGGGGGAGGGGGGGGTGTACGACGAATTGCTTCCCCGAGCTTTAACTATCATCGCTCACATTTACTGTGGACCACAGAGACGCAGGCCAAGAACGACAACCAGGAAGACTGTGTGAAGTGATGCAAGTACACGGTAAGGCCCGACCGCATTCTGCTGCACTGACAAAACACACTAGACAGGATTTTGGGTTTGGGAAGTCATGCCGCACCCACCTTACCCTTGCCCTTCAGATTTTCGCCTTTCCCGCTCTCTATCGAATAACCGTCAAGGAATTTATTTGCTTTCCGGATGAAAATACACTCCAAACGTGGCTCGACAAGTTTTTGCAGTCGCCGGCCGGAGTGGCCGAGTGGTTCTAGGCGCTACAGTCTGGAAGAAAGCGACTGCTACGGTCGCAGGTTCGAATCCTGCCTCGGGCATGGATGTGTGTGATGTCCTTAGGTTAGTTAGATTTAAGCAGTTCTAAGTTCTAGGGGACTGATGAGCTCAGAAGTTAAGTCCCATAGTGCTCACAGCCATTTGAACCATCTTCCAGTCGAAACCACGTGATTTCTACAGCCGCGGAATCGAAAATTTTCTCCAGCGTTGCCAGCCGGTTGTAAACAGTGAAGGACAACATATTATTGATCACTAGAGCCTGTGTTGTGTGTATCCGTTGTGGTTATTAAAATTTTGGAAAACGATACGAACCAACCCAATACATGTATGGCCAGATTTGTTTCGCAGAAAAGAACTTTGAGCAGTAGCGTGAAGAATATCCCAAACAAAGTACTTGCCAGTACACAGCCTTGGTGATCTCTTCTTTGTGGAAGAAAAACGTCTGCTGTGCTTCCTCCAAATATCACAGAACCCCGCTTATTGTTGTGAAAAGCAGTGAACAGCTTCAGGAGTTTTGGAGGACGCCCTATTTTCGCTAGTAAAGTAAACTGTCCTGCCCTGCTGCCCTTTTCGGTCGATAAAAGCAATGGACGACGGGGCCTTCTGCTCGCGACATTTTTTCCTGAACTCCTCGCCGTGTAAAGACTTCATCAGTAGTAGATCGGTGTGCTCGAAACGCATATTCAGACTCAGGGTACGCACGCTCGGAAAATTTTCTCCGGTCTGCCGAGCGCCAGAAGAACAAATACTTTTCCGACAGTTGTCGGCAGTGAAATTCGGCGGTAGAAATTGTAGTTATTGTGATCGCCTGTTACCTTTGTACAGAGAGACGATGTCTGGCACAGTACCCTGAGCCTAACATTTCATTAAAGTGTTGTAGAGCGCTGGGAGCAGCGAAGTCAGCCTGGTAAGTTCTGTGCGGATGTTTGTCTTTACGCGGTACGATGGTGCTTTTGTGGCCAGGTGCTAACAAGGGAACCTCCCCATCGCACCCCCCCCCCCCCCCCTCGCCCACAGATTTAGTTATAAGTTGGCACAGTGGATAGGCCTTGAAAAAGTGAACACAGATCAATCGAGAAAACAGGAAGAAGTTGTGCGGAACTATGAAAAAAATAAGCAAAATATACAAACTGAGTAGTCCATGCGCAACATAGGCAATTTCAAGGATACTCTGAGTTCAGGAGCGCCGTGGTCCCGTGGTTAGCGTGAGCAGCTGCGGAACGAGAGGTCCTTGGTTCAAGTCTTCCCTCGAGTGAAAAGTTTACTTTCTTTATTTTCGCAAAGTTATCATCTGTCCGTTCGTTCATTGACGTCTCTGTTCACTGTAATAAGTTTAGTGTCTGTGTTTTGCGACCGCGCCGCAAAACCGTGCGATTAGTAGACGAAAGGACGTGCCTCTCAAATATTCATTGACATCCTTATTGAAGTCGCGAGCTATATTTGCTGGATTCATATTGCCCACGGAATGCATCTCACGCATTTAATGCACTCTCGTCCAAAGTAGTGAACAGTCAACTGCCAGCCAGGGAGCCTCGTTAGCAGGAATACTCTCTCTTCCGTGCGCTGTAGTCGACTGACGTCGTGTGTTTCGATGTTTGTTTAGGTGCAGCGTCCCCATACTACGGCGCGGTTACCTCGCATCGGACGGACGGACGGAGAGATAATAATTGTCTGAAAATAAAAAATTAAACTTTTCACTCGAGGGAAGACTTGAACCAAGGACCTCTCGTTCCGCAGCTGCTCACGCTAACCACGGGACCACGGCGCTCCTGAGCTTATACTGTCCTTTATGTTGCCCATCTTGCGCATGGACTACTCAGTTTGTATATTTTGTTTATTTTTTTCATAGTTCCACACAACTTATTCCTGTTTTCTCGATTGAGCTGTGTTCAGTTTTTCAAGGCGAATCCACTGTGCCAACTTATAACTAAATCGCAGTGGGGTGCGATGGGGAGGTTCCCTTGTAAGAACCGTCTGCCATGCAGTTCGCACTGGGTTACAAACTATAGATGTGAATAGTAGCTCATTTTAGTCTCGCTAATTACGCGAATGGCATAAGAGAGAGAAAGAATGGCTGACATTGGTCCGTAGTACAGTAGCCTGCTGAGCGGATATGCAGATGTAGCAGTAAAAAGAGATGAGTGAATGGCTGGGATACGAGCCAATTACGGGGTACACTCAGATGAGAGGCTTTTGGAGGCGACCGCGGCGTGGAACGAGCTCGGCACGAAAAAAAGAGACGAAAAAGAACAGGGCAGACAGGCAGCGAATGGAATGGAATGAAATACACACACGCACACACACACTGCTCCAGACGAACAACCAGTCGAGGTTGTGGTCCTGCCTGTAGAGTAGAAGGGATAATATATTAATCACGTCCGACCGCATTTCTGGGACAGCGGCAGAGAGAGAGAGAGAGAGAGAGAGAGAGAGAGAGAGAGAGAGAGAGATGGTCACAGCTCGGCGCCGCGTCACGTTTTTCATTTTGTGCGCTGCCCGGGCGAGCTGTTGGCTCGCTCGTTTTTCCCCTCGCATCTCGCTCCCTGGGGACGCGGGCCCGTCCCCCGACATCCCCCCCTAGCAGTAATTGAACTTCCCCCTGCGCCTGCTCGCTCGCCGAGCCGCGGGCAAATAGCTTGCCTTCTACAGCCAGCCGATACGGCAGTCGCCGCGCCTGCGCCCTGCGGCCGTCGGCGCCGCATCCGCTTCCCTCCCTGGTCCGCGCGCTCGGCCCTAACTCCGCTTCCTTCCCGGCGGAGTTTCTGCGCAGAAACGCTGCGCAGTAGCCGAGCCAGCTCAGGTGGTTGGACGACGCTGGCCGACCAATAGCGGGACGGCTTACAACCGCTATCTCGCGGCTGCCGTTCCGAGGGGTCGCGCCGTCGACCAATCGCAGCGGCCGTTACATCGTAGCTAGCCGTGCCAGGCCCCTCTAGCACCGTTCCCCACTAAAGATTTCGACCGTGGACGTTCGCCACTGTGGAAGATGTGTTTCTCGTTAGGGATACATTCTCTCAGTCCAGCCGTAGGCGCTACCGTTTAAAAAAAAAAATTGCTTTACATCGGTGCTGCACTCGGTGTAAATACATAACAACGGATAGTGTATGTAAACATGTGACATTTGCTCTCTCGGACTTGGTACGTGACTGCTACCATGAAACAGTTTCGACGTACTTGCTGAATAATCAACGTGGTTCGCGCTAGAGTCGCGGTGCGCCTGTTTCCTGACGCGAGTGCAACGAAAAACGATACAACTGGGATATATTACCTCATTCTCCAAGTTCGGATTATGCAGCTGAACTAGGTAAGCGTTTATTTTCTTATTCTTCTCAGCATGAACGCATTTGAACTATAACCACGCAATCTGTTGGATTCTCTAGTGCGTATAGGTAGACGGCACTTTCATGTTCAAGAGTCTATCGTAATATTGTTCATAATACTACAGCTGGTAGGTTTTTAACCGCGTATTTTAGCAATTTATCTAACCTGGATTCTTTTGGAATTGTTAAACTCTGTTTTAGAGCAGTGTTTTCGTATTTCTTAACACATTATAGTGATGGTTCCTTTATTTTTAAATGCCGTTTCGTAGTAGTGTATCAATATCTGTGATCGCGGCTCCAGATAAACATTTGAGGAGTTTAACAGTCGACATATTTTTTCGAATTTTCAGATTAGAATGCCCAAGTTAATAGTGCGCGTTAGTTGGCTTGATTTGTAAATAGAGAGCATGCCCAGGTATGTAAACGAATTGTATCGATTTTCCTTTTTTTGGGTATCGTCATTAGCTTTTTTTTTTATTAAATCGGACTGGTTTTCCCCGCCGTATCTTGTTGGCCGTGCAGGACCGCTATCCCACCGCACTGTTCTTATTTTATTCCGGTTCCGCCTTGGTGGTCGTTTTAAATCACCTCGGCTGGGAGGTTGGCTCGATGTTTATCTCCTTCGCCCGTGGCTGTGTGGGCCCCATCATTATTATTGTTCCTTCCCCCGCCCCCTCCTCACCGAACACCCCCGCCATCTTTCATATCCTCCTCGGGAATCTTAACTACCGTTCCTCCATTCTGTCCCGTTCTCTGCTGCCTGCGTCCTTTGGTTCTTCTCTCGTCATCCCCCCCCCCCCTTTCCCGCCGTCTCGTGAGCTTAGTCGATGTTTGCCCGAGTCCCGCCAGGGGTGCCCAAAGTGTTGCCTTCTCGCAAGGGGTTTTAAAATTTTGTGTTCTGTATTGCTAGTAGTACAATATCCTACTACTTAACTCAGATTAAGAGCTGTCAAGATAAAAGCCATATCAGCAAACTGCTACTCGTCGCAAGATAAAGAAATAAACGTGTTAGACCAACTTAGATGTACTTCACTGTGGTATACGTTTTAAGAACGGCGATTTTCGGTTTCCGGTAACACTTAAATTTAGACATATCAGTGCGACGTTTCGGATCATAGTGCGATAGTGCATCCTAAAAAAATTAAAAAATCTATCATAGTGACAGACTAAATTGTAGAGTAGCTTGAAGTTTGCGTTGGGATGGATGGTGAAATTTTGTTTATAAGCCGCCGGAGCTAAGAAATTCCAATGTTGGGGTAAGAAAGAGACTTGTAGCGTAACACGATGCATACCTTTGCGCCATATTTAACACACGTTTCGTTATTAAAACTAGAAACTGTAAGATACACACTGAAAACATGTGTTACACATTAGGCAAATTAACGGCGGGTATTTTGCTGCATATTATTTACAGCTACGATGAATACAGCGGTGCTATGTTTCGCCACATATCTCTCCGCCAAAGTCCGAGATTGGAAAATAAGAAACGTAGTGAACTTCACGTTTAGATGGTAATTTCGTAGTGTTGGTATATTTTCGACAAGTTTTTCAGCGTTATCACCTAACTCGTTTGCGTGTAAACTTTAAATTTACGTGCGCTGTTCAGCTTTATGTTAATGAGTGACAGAACACTACGCAGAATAAAGGTTCTAGCGTCACGCAAGTATTAAATTGTTGTGAAATAAAATGATAATGTCTCTCAACTACTTTTAGCGCTACGAAAGACACTTTTCAAATCGCTTGTTCTCACTTTTTGTTTCGATCTATTTTAGATCCTTTGATATTCTTTCGCAAAACGATATTAGTCACTTCAGAAAATACCATTCGATGATGATAAAATTCTGTAAAATAGGATGTTTAAAAAAGCCAATTGTAAAGTTGAAAAGATTTGCAAGCTTAACAATAACTAGTTTGAAATACTTAATTAAATAGAATAATTATAATCTCGTTTCGTACATTGATATTTTGAGAGTAATGCTGCCGACGATCATCCCAGTAAATAACACGTCATTCATTTCTGCACCCGCGTCCCTTTATTACCTAACCTGTGCTCATCGTACAATCGTGAAAAATGTGTAGAGAGAAACGTTGTAAAATCTACCAGCATAAAGAACGACAAAGCTGGTCGTGGTTGCCTGACTATCAGCATCTGAGGCAGCTGTATTTACATTTTGAGACAAGCAAGTACATCCGTAAACACAACCTGTTACTAAACCAACAAAGATGTATGTACAAGTCCTTGGGCTTAGCACGCTAGCAAATCAGAGGGACCGTGTTGCATTTTCTTGCACATCACTTAAAGATTTCCCCAGCTTTTGCTTAGTGATGCCTGAATACGTTAGGGACAGCGGTCAATACCATTCTCTACCTTTGTTGATAACTTTCAAATATTCTGCACAAACGAATGTTTCTTGCACATTATAATCACGATACGATCTATTAAAATCTGTACATACCTTTGTGTATGTGATGCGTATTGGAATTCAAGCGTCGGGCATCATTTCTTCTTATCACATACATATGTTTGTATTTTGATTGCAGCCACGTGTTGGCGGAAACATTATTTTCTGCGATTTGTAAATGAACGGCACTGGCTCGTCTTAAATGCACAGCTTTCTTCCGTTTATTTGGAAAACCACATCGCAGTTTGTACACAAGCCGTTGTTCTCAATGGAGCAAAGAGTTTCGACGGCAGAGATGCCCGTCGCAGATGGTCGATAAAGGTGTTCCCAACTGTGGAAATGCCCAGCCAGAGACTGCTTGCGAAGCATCTTTGAAATCGTGGCTGCTCTCATGTTTTACAGATATTGTTACTAGTCGTCTGTTTTGCAATTTGCCGAGCTATCGAGCCATCTTCAGAAATCAGTACTTTTGCCGCTGTTTTCTTTGCATACATTTCTTGCGGTCTTTGCATGCGCAGTGTAAACAACTGGTAGCCATTACTGTGTTTTTGCTTAATGCATTTCTGTTGCCGTGTGTGTCCGTTGCTAGATGACAAAGACTGAGTCATAGTTTCTGTATCCCCATCAATGAAGGCATTTGGTTAAAAGTGCTTTTCTTCTGCGTAAAGACTCATGCTCAGCCATGAATATTGTTAGTCTACGTTGCCGATGATAATTGTAGCAAAGATCCATAGTCCCTTGCGTGATGTATTTGGTAACCCATTGCATTTCGTGGTTTGCTGTTTCATCACATATTTGCAGAATGAAACAAGCGTGTTTATTTGCCACCATGTGTAAGATTTATCTTCTAATGGCTGTAAGGAACCGTGCAAATACAGAAAAAGAGGTATCTGTAATTCCAGACTGCAGTCTACTGTGACATGGGTTGCAGCATAAGCAAATCTGCAACGTTTTACTGTATTTCAATGACGTTATGTTCGGTGGTTTTAGTGGTAACTCTTTTATTCCGCTTCTGCAGTGTCCACTTTTGTGCCATTTCCAGGCACGTATTAAGACAGGCCTATAAGACAAGATAAGAATTCAATGTGTCGTTATGGAATTGGTTAAAAATAACATTCTTGCTGGGTTGTGTCAATCTTGATGGTAACAGAGCCAGTGCTTGCTGTTAATATTGAGTAGATTTTGCTGATTTACATGTAGGCTAAAGTCAGTCAATGTAAATAGTACAAGAGTGACACAGCCCCGCAACGACATTATTTTTAACCAGTTTCTATACCATAACAAGGCATCATGTTTTCCATTGTACTGTGTCATTATAGACGATTGATAGTGGCACAAAAGCCGAAATTTCAATAGTGCAATAGAATAGTCACACCTACGAGCGAACACAACGTCATCTAAAAATTCGTGAAGGCTGTTACCCACACCAGAAATAGTTACGGTTTTAATATCTGTTTTTGAACTTTAAGGGTTCTTTTATTGATTTATCACTCGAACGTATTCAAAAAGTAGGCTATATGCTCCGCGTCAGATTGTTACGATTTTCTTGCTGTTTCAGTAGACGTTAAATATTATTTGCTGCTGCAGGTTTAATCCTATTGCAATTGAGCGAAATGCGATAAAACACTTCTACATTTCGTATCGATTGCAACGTTTCAAAATTTAGGACTACCGTTCTAATGTGGAAGACATCACTTTGGTTACAGCCATAGGATACGTGCAGTTGCATGCTATGCAGCTAAGGAGACTTAAAGGGGAATTCTTTGAAGAACGGCTGTGTAGGTCTCGCCAAAGCTGCATTCGATGATAATTATCCGACCTGTTTGCTGCCTCCTAGGTACGTATCACGTAGGGATCATGAGACCTGGAGAAGAGGAATTATTGCGCATTTTAATAGGTATTTAGACAGTAAATTTTCCCTCGCTCGTAAGGGATTTTCTTAATTTTTTATATTTATGGTGGTTTTGAAGTTGAGAATTTAGATACATGTCCCGAAGCAGTTCGATGCAACTCTCAAAAAATACTCTGCAAAATCGACTTCGAAAACTTCCAACCATTTTTAATATTCTTAATTGAGGTGATGTTCTGGCGAAAAGCAGCTTGCTCATGTGTTAGTGTGTTCTCCTGGGGGGTCCTGGGTTCGAATCACGGCGTAACCAAAAATTAGGTGCATGTTATGTGAGCGTTTACGTGAAGTGTAGAATACAAGAAGAAGAAATATTAATTTGTAGTTTTTACTCAGACAAGCCCTTAATTAACAATCTTATATAAAATGTCGATAATTGAGAATTGTTGTATGCAGTATATAACTGGAAATAAGAAGGCGTGCATTTTTCATAAAAATGACAATTAGATGTCGTAGTTATCATACATTTGATGAATTTTATATTTAAATGACGTTGGTATTCAAGCTGAACGGTAAAAAAAGAATAAATAACCGAAATGAGACTCGATTTAGAGATAACCAGTTTCGTGCGCTTCCTGCTTCACGGAAATACTCATCGAACACGTACCTTTGTTTGAAAAATCATTCCAGTCGAACCCAGCATCCCCCCTCCCCCCCCCCCCCCCCCCACCTTACCATCCTACATACACACACACACACACACAGCGAGCGTAAACACTATCATATAGTCACACTGCTTGCCGAAAAATATATCGCTTACTTTAGCATATTGAACATGGTTGGAAAAGTTCAAAGTCGATTTTCTGGAGAATTTTCGAGGGGTTGCTCGAACTGCTTTGCAAGAGGAAGCAAATGGAATTGTAAAGAGTGTAATATTAGTTAAAAGCGCCATCGACCACACACTGCACAGTGGCTTGTGGATTACGGAGGGTGTAAACCGTAACGGTTAACAGCGTACCACATTAGTATAGGCGAAGTCGAGACAAACAATATATAGGACGCTAGGGGTGTGCTCTACATACACCACCTGTGCAATGGCGCAATCCCATCGCGCGAGGTTTTCAATATTCTCTTCGCGCAGACTGTTAGCTGTAGTGAAAGAATGAATAGGACCTGTTTTTGTGGGAGAGTTGTAGTTTCAGCGTGTTCTGGGATACTTTTTCGCTGGATACCACGGTTTTCGAGTTATTCAGGAAGAACGTAACACAGCGACCTTGAAACGCATCTGTAACCGTTAGACTCTCGCTTCACCAGGCACGAAATTTACTATGTTGTTCATGGGACTCTGTCCTACCACAGTACAAAATTTTGCGACTACGAGAATTATTTCCGATATTCGACCGTTTTGGATCTTCAATGATCGGTCTATGACGCGAACGGCGTAGTCAGCTATTCCGTTGACATTATTTATTTAAACTTTCCCATGGTTGGGGGTAGGTAATAAAAGAAAGGCGGACTTTCATAAACGTTACGGAAAAACTAATTACGTTTCCAATTCGATCCGAAACCAACCCTTACAAACATAGTTTTGTAGTAAGGAGGGCAGACGAACAAAATAGTTTAACTGTTAATTTTACGCTGTTAAAATTTATAGAATTTGTTGTGACTTGGCAAGACAGCCAAGCCACTAGGAGAGGAAGCCGAAAGGCACGCGTTTAAGCTCACGCAGGCTGGCGTGAGGTCTGGAACAGGTAAAGTAATTATACTAGCAAAAGAAGGTACGTAGCTTCTGAAATACTTAACTTTAATCCATAATTGGTGAACATCGGTCTGACGGTACATGCATCACAAGATAAATAGCAAATGATAATGGCGCCTTGCTAGGTCGTAGCAAATGACGTAGCTGAAGGCTATGCTAACTATCGTCGCGGCAAATGAGAGCGTAATTTGTCAGTGAACCATCGCTAGCAAAGTCGGCTGTACAATTGGGGCGAGTGCTAGGAAGTGTCTCTAGACCTGCCGTGTCGCGGCGCTCGGTCTGCAATCACTGACAGTGGCGACACGCGGGTCCGACTTATACTAGCGGACCGCGGCCGATTTAAAGGCTACCACCTAGCAAGTGTGGTGTCTGGCGGTGACACCACAGAATTGTGACGTAAAACTTATAAAAACGTCAGTTCTAAAATTTCTTGTGCACGACCAAACAGGTAGCGTAATAGCCCGACCAAGGTAGAATATGGGAAATACGAGGAACATTTCATAAATAATGCACTCTTAATTTTTTTTTACTTACACTTTAATTTTTTTATAAATCTCTTGACACTCTTTCAGTATAGTTTCCCTGCTTCCCTGTCATTGAATCCCAAGGCCGGGAAGGTCTATTATTCGATCCAGGACTGCACTTCTGTTCATCTGTCGAATGACTTGGGTAACGGTGGTAGAAAGCTCTTCCAAATAGAGGTGACGACGTCCACACACACCGGTTGTTTCAACTTCGGGAACGAGTCGAAGTCTGGTGGGCTCATTTCCGGGCTGTAGGTAGGGTCCGACAGTACTTCTTCACATCCGTACTCGCGCAGTTTTGCGGCTACAACATCGCCAGTATGTGGGAGAGCATTATAGACTAACTGAGGTTGGCTTTTGTACATTTTTCTGCGCAGGTTCTGCATGAAGTTCCGATAAAACACTGTTTTGACACTTGTTTCACGTGCGACTCAATTTGTCATGATGATTCCTTGGTGATCGTAAGCAAAAATCATTATTTGGCTGAGCTTTGATTGAGCACGCGAAATTTTTTTTGGCCGTGGAGAGTCTGAACCTCTCCACTCATTGGACTGTGGTTTCAGCTCCGGTTCAAAGTCTCCAATGCACGTTTCGTCAACAGCGATAATTCGGCACAAGAAGCCTTGGTGTTCACGGTCGAATCGTTGTTCGAGCAACGTTGCGATGTCCAGGCGTTTCTGCTTTTCTTCAGCAGCCCAACATGTGTCAGAATACGGAATACTGATGTTGGGGAAATTCCCGTGGCTTCGGACTGTTCCCTCACAAGTCGCGCTGCGATCTTCTTAAAGAGCTTCCGCCACGAGTTTCACACTTCGCTCATCTCTTAAGGTTTTTGCGTTTCAGGGTCTCGGATTACCTCCTGTGCTCATACCAGCACCACGGAAACGATTAACCCAACGTGAAATTGTACTACGATCCACTGCAAACTCACCACAAACTTCACTTAACATACTGCGGATTTCTGTCGGGTTTTTGCCGCTTAAAGTTTCGATCTTGGTGTACGACCTCTGATATTCAAGAGTCACGGTACCAGACACCCCTGCAGGGTACATTTCTACTCTTGCCAATTTCATGTTAGAGAACACAAAGTAGAAACAAAAGAAGGTGCAGCTTTCTCGAGTTCCCACTTGCATGAGACTTAGTTTTCATTGTTGTTGCACCAAGCAATCCACATGAATACCACCCTGACCATTATTTGTGAATCGTTGCTCGTAATTCTTGTAGCCCCGGATGTTTGTACGGTTCTAGGCGCTACAGTCTGGAAATGCGCGACCGCTACGGTCGCAGGTTCAAATCCTACCTCGGGCATGGACGTGTGTGATGTCCTTAGGTTAGTTAGGTTTAAGTAGTTCTACGTTCTAGTGGACTGATGACCTCAGATGTTAAGTGCCATAGTGCTCAGAGCCATTTGAACCAGATGTTTGTACAAGGAAGTGCCGCGCACAACACTATAGTACTCCTGAACGAAGGGGGGGGGGGGGGGGGGGGCTAGCGGGGGAGTTGGAAGTCAGTTCCCTACATTTATCTGGTATAGCACGAAAACCACGGCCTCTAGCGAAAAAACATTCCAATGAAAAATTAAAGAGCACCAAATTTCCTGCAGAAATGGTCGTATTCGTTTTTTCTCTAGGAAGAATAGCTTGGCTGCAGAGGGCGGCAAAGTATAGAAAATCTCGCTTATATAGTGTTTGTAGCCAGTTTGAGGTAGTAAACAGTTGGCGTTTACTTGTGCAGGTGTAGGAGTGTGCGTGATGTGTGGTGTAGTTGATACTGTAAGTAGAAACACCACCACTCAAGGATTTGACGTGTCCCGCGCGGCAGACCGCTGCCTGCGAGGCAGTACGAGGTCTCGGTCGATCTTTGGCCAGCAGGTCTCCATCCCTACAGCCTCCATCACCGAGCGAGGTTGCTGTGGCAGAGGTTAGCACACTGGACTCCCACTCGGCAGGACGGCTGTTCGAACCCGCGTCCTGCCATCCAGGTAAAGGTTTTCCATTACTTCCGTAAATCGCTCCAGGCAAATGCCGGGATGCTTCCTTTGAAAGGGCGCGGCCGATTTCCTTCCCCCATCCTTGACACAATCCGACATTGCGCTCCGTCGGTAATGATCATGCGACATATTGAGAAACAATTTTTTGTTGCTCCTGGGAGTCGTTAGGTATGCAACCTGCATCTACGATTGTGTGCCATTAAGCCGTGGATCTGGTTAGCCGTTTCACTTCCATACATGGCTACACTCCATACAAATACTTTCAGAAACGACTTCCTGACACTTAAATCTATACTCGATGTTAACAAATTTCTCTTCTTCAGAAACGCTTTCCTTGCCATTGCCAGTCTACATCTTATATCTTCTCTACTTCGACCATCATCAGTTATTTTGCTCCCCAAATAGCAAAACTCCTTTACTACTTTAAGTGTCTCATTTCTTAATCTAATTCCCTCAGCATCCCCCGCCTTAATTCGACTGCATTCCATTATCCTCGTTTTGCTTTAGTTGATGTTCATCTTATATCCTCCTTTCAAGACACTGTCCATTCCATTCAACTGCTCTTCCAAGTCCTTTGCCGCCTCTGACAGAATTACAATGTCATCGGCGAACCTCAAAGTTTTTATTTTTTCTCCACGGATTTTAATACCTACTCCGAGTTTTTCTTTTGTTTCCTTTACTGCTTGCTCAATATACAGATTGAATAACATCTGGGAGAGGCTACAACCCTGTCTCAACTGCTTCCCCTTCATGTCCCTCGACTCTTATAACTGCCTTCTGATTTCTGTACAAATTGTAAATAGCCTTTTGCTCCCTGATTCAATAACAGATTGAATATACAGATTGAATAACATCTGGGAGAGGCTACAACCCTGTCTCAACTCCTTCCCCTTCATGTCCCTCGACTCTTATAACTGCCTTCTGATTTCTGTACAAATTGTAAATAGCCTTTTGCTCCCTGTATTTTACCCCTGCCACCTTCAGAATTTGAAAGAGAGTATTCCAGTCAACATTGTAAAAGCTTTCTCTAAGTCTACAAATGCTAGAAACGTAGGTTTGCGTTTCCTTAATCTTTCTTCTAAGATGCGTCAGTATTGCCTCACGTGTTCCAACTTATTCCAATTTCATAAGACCGCCACCTCCTTCGTCCGCTCTTTGTCCTCCCCCTGCTGCCAGCACTGCCTATCTCCTCTCCATCTGCTCCCTGCCCGTCTTTTCTTTTTTTGCACCCAACCTCCTCCGGCGCATCTCCTCCTGTGCATCTCCTCACTCCATTTATCTCCTCCCCCTTTCCTTGTCCGTTTCGTCCTCCCCATCTCTCAGTCCATCTACTCCTCGGCCTCCTATTCATCTCCTCTCACCTTTCTCAGTTTATTCCCAACTTCTCGTTCTCTCCCTAACCCCCAATCCACGACCACGACCCCTCTCTGTCCATCTCCTCCTCTTCCCTTCAATTTGTCCATCTACTCCTCGCCGTCTCTCTGTTCATCTCCTCCTTTTCCGTTTGTCTTTGCACTTCCTTCTCTCACACATAGTGTCCATATACTCCCGTCATATCTGAGTCTCTGTCGTCTTTGCCCCTCCCTGTCCGTGCATCTCTTCCTCTCCCCTTCTGCTTCCACGATGTCACTGCAATAGGGGCCTCCCGATTCTTACCCCTGCACTCTTTTCGGTTAGTAAGTAATACACTATGTGATCAAAAGTATACGGACACCTGATTCAAAACGACTTAAAAGTTCGTGACGCCCTCCATCGGTAATGCTGGAATTCAATATTGTGTTGGCGCACCCATAGCCTTGTTCACAGCTTCCACTGTCGCAGGCATGCGTTCAATCAGGTGCTGGAAGGTTTCTTGGGGAATAGCAGCCCATTCTTCATGGAGTGCTGCACTGAGGAGAGGCATCGATGTCGGTTGGTGAGGTCTGGCACGAAGTCGGCGTTCTAAAAGATCCCAAAGGTGTTCTACAGGATTCAGGTCAGGACTCTGTGCAGGCCAGTCCATTACAGGGACGTTATTGTCGTGTAACCACTCCGCCACAGGCCGTGCATTATGAACAGGTGCTGGATCGTGTTGAAAGATGCAGTCGCCATCCCCGATTTGCTCTTCAAGAGTGGGAAGCAAGAATATGGTTAAAGCATCACTGTAGGGCTCTGCTGTGATAGTGCCACGCAAAACTTCTAAGGGTGCAAGCCCCTTCCATGGAAAACACGACCACACCATAACACCACCGCCTGCGAATTTTACTGTTGGCACTACACACGCTGGCAGGCGACGTTCACCGGGCATTCCCCATACCCACACCCTGCCATCTGATCCCCACATTGTGTACCGTGATTCGTCAGTCCACACAACGTTTTCCCACTGTTCAGTCGTCCAATGTTTACGCTCCTTACACCGAGCGAGGCGTCGTTTTGCATTTACCGGCGTGATGTGTGGCTTACGAGCAGCCGCTCGACAATGAAACCTAAGTTTTCCCACCTCCCGCATAACTGTCGTAGTACTTGCAGTGGATCCTGATGCAGTTTGGTTCAAATGGCTCTAAGGAGTATGGCACTTAACATCTGAGGTCATCAGTCCCCTAGACTGAGAACGGCTTAATCCTAACTAACGTAAGGACATGAGACACATCCATGCCCGAGGCGGGATTCGAACCTGCGACCGTAGCAACAGCGCAGTTCCGGACTGAAGCGCCTCGAACCGCTCGGCCACATCGGCCGGCATGCAGTTTGGAATTCATGTGCAGTGGTCTGGATATATTTCTGCCTATTACACATTACGACGCTCTTCAACTGTCGGCGGTCTCTGTCAGTCAACAGACGAGGTCGGCCTGTACGCTTTTGTGCTGTACGTGTCCCTTCACGTTTCCACTTCTCTATCACATCGGAAAGAGTGGACCTGGGGATGTTTAGGAGTGTGGAAATCTCGCGTACAGGCGTATGACGCAAGTGACACCCAATCACCTGACCACGCTGGAAGTCCGTGAGTTCCGCGGTGCGCCCCATTCTGCTCTCTCACGATGTCTGATGACTACTGAGGTCGCTGATATGGAGTACCTGGCAGCAGGTGGCAGCACAGTGCAGGTAATATGACGAACGTATGTTTTCGGGGTGTCCGGATAAACATAGTGTATTTGCACGTAATTTGTACTATAATGCGTACACCTTTTGTCTAGAAGTGGGTGTAACGGCCCAGTCGAATTAATGAGACCACCCGTCAAAAGGCTGCGGAGGTGCTGGAAGGTGGCGACAGGGGTGTGGGGCCGTGCCGCGCTGCGCTACGTTTCTGGGTTCAGGATTCGTGCGCGGAGCAGCCCGACCGAGGCGCTCCAACAGATTCTGGATGTCTGGCTTCAATCCCGACAGGTTAGTGCCCAGCGGAAAAGTGGAAACTCATCCAGGTGCTGATTGAACCACTCACATGGACGTTGCATTATCCTGCTGGTATGTCTCTCTGCCTACACTTCTTGTAGGGGTGGACACGGTCCTCAACCATAGATGCATTCTTGTGATGATCCCTTGTGCCTCCCGGAATAACCAGGGAATGCCACCGGCGTGAACGGTTCCGTCGAGTGTTTGCGTGCAGACGTTTCACGCCGTACACGCAGTTGGCCGCCTGTGCGTTGGAGGACAAACCGTGATACATTTGAAAAGACCAGCTGTCAGCAGTGAGTTGCGGTATTGGCGCGCCACTTCCAGCTTTCGGCGCCGGTGGTTAGGCCGGTATTACACTATCAAATTTCTTTGTCCAATATCTTTGTCAAAGATATTTGATAGTGTAATAGGGACTTTGTCAAATGTCGTCCAATATTTGATCAAATCTAGGGCCTCGCTGTATATTTGATCAAAGAAACCGCTTGTCTTCTGTACACTGCAATGTGACATGTTACCACATGGAGCGCTAGCATCGCTGCAGGGTTCTGTCGCCTGTAGTGTTTTTATAACCATTGCCGGTAAATACAATTGGTGTGTGCCGACAACTACAAAATTAATAGAGATGTCTGAAGCTGTTGAGGCGCTTTACGACGTGAGGCACCCTGAATACAAAAATAGATTAAGAAGATTGGAGACCTAACCTAACATAACATAACCCTCTCCTGTAGCAAGGAATCGGAGTGTTACAGTGAGCCTGTCTTCTGAAGATGTAGCAGTTCTTAAGTGAATATTGTGCTTTGTGATATGAGGATACACTTCATTGAGCACATACAGAAATGTATGCTCATCCATTCTTAAGTAATTGATGTACGACTTGACGTCTTCCACTGTAAGCTCACGTAACAAGTTTCGTTGAATGCTTTTATCGTGTCGTCGTAAAACCCACGGCTTCACGCAGATTAGATTAGTTTTTTCGTTCCACAGATCCGTGCTGAGGAGATCCTCGTGGATGTGGAACATGTCGATTTTTTTTTAAGCTGAAATAACAATACTAATAGTATGAATAAATAAAATACATCATTTGTTTCTACTAAAAATTTCGTCAATGGAGTAGAAGGAGTTGGCCACTAGTAACTCTTTCAGGCTCCTTTTAAACTGATATTTATTTCTAACTAAATTTTTTTTATGTTTGCTGGCAAATTATTGAAGATGAGTGTTCCTGAGTAGTGGACCCCTTTTTGAACTAAAGTAAGTGCTTTTAAGTCCTTGTGCAGATCATTTTTGTTCCTGGTATTGTATGTATGAACTGAGTTGTTTGTTGGAAAAAGAGATATATTATTTACGACAAATTTCATTAAGAAGTAAATATACTGAGAGGCAGTAGTTACTATACCCAGTTCTTTGAAGAGGTTTCTGCAGGACGTCCGTGAATTTACTCCACAAATAATACGTATTACACGCTTTTGGACTCTGAAAACTTTTGTTTGACTTCAAGATTTACCCCAAAATATTATCCCATATGACATTATGGAATGAAAGTATGCAAGCTTTTTCATTTTTATGTTGCCTATGTCTGCTAACACTCGAATTGCAAATACAGATTTGTTAAGGCCTTTCTGCAGTTCTGTGGTGTGCTCCTCCCAACTGAATTTATTATCAAGTTGTAATCCCAGGACTTTTAAGACTGTCAACCTCATATGTATGGTTCCATTTTTTCCCCCACTTCTTTTCCGCATGTGCACACAATGCAATTGGGGTACGTACAACTGCTGAGGTTAATAACAAGTTGTTGTCAGCCATCTTGAACTTTGACGAAAAATTTGATGACAGTGTAATACCCCTTCTAGCGCTACGTCAAAGATCTTTGTCAAATATATTGGACGGAATATTGGATCACATCTTTGATCAAATCTTTGACAAAGAAATTTGATAGTGTAATACCGGCCTTAGCAGTCAGCAGGGATGCCTGAGCGAGGCGGCGGCTGCGGAGGCCCACACGCAGCGGCGTCCAGAAGACGCTGTCGGTGGCCGCAGGCCTACTCCCCCGTCTGTTCTGCAGCCGCCGTTCAGCCCCCTCATCCTTGGTCCGTGGTACACCGCAGTGTCTCAGCGCCGATTTTGGGCAGTCGGGGACCTTGTACTTCACATCTACATCTCGACTGTGCAAGCCACCCAACGGTGTGTGGCGGAGGGCACTTTATGCGCACCTGTCATTACCTCCCTTTTCCTGTTCCAGTCGAGTATGGTTCGCGGGAAGAACGACTGTCTGAAAGCCTCCGTGCGCGCTCTAATCTCTCTAATTTTACATTCGTGATCTCCTCGGGAGGTATAAGTAGGGGGAAGCAATATATTTGATACCTCATCCAGAAACGCACCCTCTCGGAGCTACACCGCGATGCAGAGCGCCTCTCTTGCAGAGCCTGCCACTTGAGTTTGCTAAACATCTCCGTAACGCTATCACGCTTACCAAATAACCCTGTGACGAAACGCGCCGCTCTTCTTTGGATCTTCTCTGTCAACCCGACCTGGTACGGATCCCCACACTGATGAGCAATACTCGAGTATAGGTCGAACGAGTGTTTTGTAAGCCACCTCCTTTCTTGATGAACTACATTTTGTAAGGACTCTCCCAATTAATCTGAACCTAGCAGCCGCCTTACCAACAATTAATTTTATATGATCATTCCACTTCAAATCGTTCCGCACGCATACTCCCAGATATTTTACAGAAGTAACTGCTACCAGTGTTTCTTCCGCTATCATATAATCGTACAATAAAGGATCCTTCTTTCTATGTATTCGCAATACATTACATTTGTCTATGTTAAGGGTCAGTTGTCACTCCCTGCACCAAGTGCCTATCAGCTGCAGATCTTCCTGCATTTCGCTACAATTTTCTAATGCTGCAAATTCTCTGTGTACTACAGCATCATCCGCGAAAAGCCGCATGGAACTTCCGACACTATCTACTAGGTCATTTATATATATTGTGAACAGCAATGGTCCCATAACACTCCTCTGTGGCACGCCAGAGGTTACTTTAACGTCTGTAGACGTCTCTCCATTGATAACAACATGCTGTGTTCTGTTTGCTAAAAACTCTTCAATCCAGCCACACAGCTGGCCTGATATTCCGTAGGCTCTTACTTTATCAGGCGACAGTGCGGAACTGTATCGAACGCCTTCCGGAAGTCAAGCAAAATGGCATCTACCTGGGAGCCGGTATCTAATATTCTCTGGGTCTCATGAACAAATAAAGCGAGTTGGGTCTCACACGATCGCTGTTTCCGGAATCCATGTTGAGTCCTACACAGTAGATTCTGGGTTTCCAAAAACGACATGATACTCGAGCAAAAAACATGTTCTAAAATTCTACAACAGATCGACGTCCCCAGATATAGGTCTATAGTTTTGCGCATCTGCTCGGCGACCCTTCTTGAAGACTGGGACTACCTGTGCTCTTTTCCAATCATTTGGAACCTTCCGTTCCTCTAGAGACTTGCGGTACACGGCTGTTAGAAGGGGGGCAAGTTCTTTCGCGTACACTGTGTAGAATCGAATTGGTATCCCGTCAGGTCCAGTGGACTCTCCCTTGTTGAGTGATTTCAGCTGCTTTTCTGTTCCTTGGACACTTATTTCGATGTCAGCCATTTTTTCGTTTGTGCGAGGATTTAGGGAAGGAACTGCAGTGCGGTCTTCGTCTGTGAAACAGCTTTGGAAAATGGTGTTTAGTATTTCAACTTTACGCGTGTCATCCTCTGTTTCAATGCCATCACCATCCCGGAGTGTCTGGATATGCTGTTTCGAGCCACTTACTGATTCAACGCAAGACCAGGCGTAAACCGCGTCGGCTCGAGAACCGTTTACAGAGTTAACCGTTCGGAAATGCCCCCCCCCCCCCCCCCTTGCCCGGAAAGCCGATGGCCGTGCCCTTTTGGACGCCACACAGTCGCTCCGTCCCCACATTACGACGGTGACTGCACTGTGTCTTCCTCGTTAGCTGGACACGCCTGGCATATCCTCCACTCCTAGCGTGTCGAGGGGTTACTACGCGGCATCGTCGAACACAGGCTATAGTCGCTCTAATCTGACTGGACCGTGTAGAGTCAGCTAGCCGACATGGGTTTTCCTTGTTCCCAGACAAATGGTAAACTATACTCGCATTTCCACTGCGCAGCAAAGCCGTCCTTAATGAAAATTGGCGATAGACGAAGGCACTTGTGCGGCCGCCGTGTTGGGAACTCGTGGTTGATCGCTGCAGCGGCAGAATTCCACGTCACGATCAGCGATCTTCGCTGCAGTGGACCGCAGGCGGTGATGCTTAGACAGTCGAGAGAATCGTATAGTGAACAAGAAGCCTCTCTGTTGCCTCGTCCCTGGCCAACGCCGTGGCAGTAGGTGCCCATTCTGAAATAGTGTTGAGCCGGCCGCTGTGGCGGAGCGGTTCCACCCGCTTCACTCCGGAACCGCGCTGCTGATACGGTCGCAGGTTCGAATCCTGCCTCGTGCATGGCTGTCTGTGATGTCCTTAGGTTAGTTGGGTTTAAGTAGTTTAGGAGACTGATCACCTCAGATGTCAAGTCTCATAGTGCTCAGAACCATTTGAACTATTTGAAATAGTCTTCATTTGTGTTCGGAGTTGTGCAGGATGGTTGTCGTTGTTATTGTTTTAGTCACCAAAGACATGGTAACTGTTCTTCATAGCGACGGACGAACATGTTCGTTTCTTTTGTAAGCTACACTGAGGCGAAAAAGAAACAGGTACGGGCATGTGTATTCAAAAACAGAGAGAGAGATGGAGACAGGCGGAATACGACGCAGCGGTCGGCGACGCTTACGTAAGACAAGTGTCTGGCGCAGTTGTTAGATCGGCTACTGCTGCTACAGTGGCAGGTTACCAAGATTTAAGTGAGTTTGAGCGACCGAACACAGCATCTCCGAGGTAGCCATGAAGTGCGCATTTTCGTGTACGACCCCTTCAGGAGTATCTTGTGATATCAGGAACCCAGTAAGACATCAAATCTGCGACATCGCTGCGACCGAAAAAGATCCTGCACGAACGGGACCAACGACGAGCTAAGTGAGTCGTTCAACGGGAGAGAAGTGCAACCCTGTCGAAAATCCCTGCAGATTTCAGTGCTGGGCCAGGAACAAGTGTCAGAGTGGGAACCACTCGACGAAACATGATCGATATGGGCTTTGCAAGTCCCAGTCGTGTACCCTTGGTGACTGCACGACACGAAGCATTACGCCTCACCTGGTCGGACGAGTGTCGTTTCAAATAGTATCGAGCGGATGGACGTGTACATGTATGGAGACAAGCTCATGAATCTGTGGACTCTACCTGTCGGCAGGGGGCTGTTCAAGTTGGTCGAGACACTGTAATGATGTGGGGCGTGTGCAGTTGGAATGATGCGGGGCCCCTGACACGTCTACATACGACTGTGACAGGTGACACGCACGTAAGCATCCTGTCTGATCACCTGCATCCATTCGTGTCCATTGAGCATTCCGACGGATTTGGACGATTCCAGGAGGACACTGCGACATCCCACACGTTCAGAATCGCTGCAGAGCGGCTCGAGGAACACTCTTCTGAGTTTAAACACTTCCGCTGGGCACCAAAGTCACCAGACACGAACAGTATTGAGTATATCTGGGATGCCTTGCAAGGTGCTGTTCAGAAGCGATCTCCACCATCTCGTACTCTTACGGATTTGTGGACAGGCCTGCAGGATTTATGGTGTCAGTGGCCTCCAACGCTAGGTCAGACATTGCGTGTGTGAATTCCTAACGGACCAAACTGTTGAGGTCATGAGTCTCTAGATTTACACACTACTTAAGCTGACTTGCTCGAAGGAGGAGCCGAAGCTCCGGCGGGAGGGGCGGCGCAATGCGTGACATGGCGGCTCGAACCGCGCGGCCACATCAGAAGTTAGTCGAGTCCGTGCGACGCCGTGTCGCGGTGCTTCTGCGTCCTCTTGTGGGTCCTGCAAGATACTGGGCAGGTGTAAAAGTTTGTTTCACTCTGCAGAGTATAATGTGGCCGCTCCGTGAACAGGACGCGGGACGTACCGCTGCAGCCACTGTGCTGCTAGCCGACAGCGAGCTTTCGTTGTCAGCAAGCTGCGCGCGGAAGGGCGCCTTATAGTCTGCGACTGCTAGAGTCACCCACTCGTGCAACTGAGGGTCTATTTTCCTTGCGTCCGAGGTTCGGCAGCAGTCCACAGCCGGTGTCGCCCTCTGGCGTCTGACCGAGGAATAATAGACACTGAACTGGTCATTCTGACAAAGTTGGCCCGAAATATGCCTTCACGAGCCTGCATGAAGATGTAACGCAGGTTGTAGGTCGTGGAGACCGGTACGCCCTCTCTACGTTTAGGAGCCGTAGCGAGTGGCGTCAGTTAAAGAGAAATCGTTACTGGGGATGGTGGCTGAAAGCTTGAGCCGAAGTACGACACATCTGCCAGCGGAGTCGTCCTAGCTGCGTCGAAACAGGGCGCCAAGGTCAGCGACCTGCTCCGGCCGAAACCCAATACGATATAACGCACTCAAATGAACTCGTTCTGCTGCCATGTTGCCACTAACTTGTATTCACGTAGAGACGATGAGAATACAAGCAGAGGGATCTGCAAGTCACGTTTCCCTCGTTCCAAGTCGGAACAGAACACCATTCGCCATAATAAGAACGGGGAAACGAGTGTATATGGAAAGGTCTCGGAATTGGTCTCACATATTAAACGAGATCAGTGCCCATATAGCACCAGGGACAGATCGTTCGCTGAAACTATTTGACCACGTGCCTATTAGCCTGTATGTCCACTTTGGCTACGGATTGCAGCAGTGATCTCTCGTGGCATTGAAACAGTGAGGCCTTGTTAGGTGACTGGACGGAGCTGCACACACACACACACACACACACACACACACACACACACACACACACACTCGACTCACCTAATGACCGTAAATTCCGGGTGGACGGGGAGGGGATGCAGGTGCGCAATGAGCTGTGACGCCGCCACGTTGAGTCGGATCCCAGACGTGTTCGACTGGGTTTGTATCCGGCGGGTTGGGCGGCCAGCACGTCAACTGGAACTCGCCACCGTGTCCGTCGAACGACTCCCGTCGCACTGTTGTCCTTGTGACATGGCCCATTATCCTGTTGAAAAATTCCACTGCCGCTGGCAAACTTAACCGTCATGAAGGGGTGCACGTGGTCTGCAACCAGTGTGCGGTACTCCTCGACCGTGATGGTGCCTTGCACCAGCTCCACTGGAGCCACGGATGACCACGTGAACGTTCCCCAGAGCCGCCTCCAGCCTGTCTCCGTCCCAGAGTACAGGTGTCGAGGAGCTGTTCCCCTACAAGGCGACAGATTCGCGTCCTCTCGTACGCATGATGAAGAACGCATCGGGGTTCATCAGACGGTGCAACGCTGCGGCACTGCGCCAACGTCCAGTGCCGACGGTCGCCTTAATGGTCACCTTCCTGTTTCAGTCGTAGTTGCCGATGTCGTGATGTTAACATTGGCACATGCACGGGTCGTCCGCTGCCGACGTTAGGAGTGTTGTGTGCGCTCTGTGTCAGACACACATGTACTGTGCCCAGCATTAAGGTCTGGCGTTAGTTCCGCCACACTTCGCCGCCTGTCCTGTCTCACCAGCCTGCCCAGCCTACGACGTCCGACGTCTATATCGACGGCAGGCGCCCAACCCCGCGGCGTCTGGACGTGGTTTCTCCACTTGTTGGATACACCCACCACAACACTCGTCCAACACTCGGCCAGACGTGCAGTTCACGAAATGCTCGTGCCGAGCTTCCCCGCCATCACGATGTCCCGTGGGTCAAACTCAGATAGGTCGCGCGCCTTCCCCATTCTTCGCACAGACAGCTCGCTCATTGATACTACATCCACCGTGCGTGTCTCTGACGGCAAGTAATTCCTTGCCATGTGACGCTGCTACCGCCTGGACGGGTTTACGTCGATAGTAGACCGGTCGTAACAGTGTTCTGAGACGTCAGGGTATATCGCAAACATACACTACTGGCCATTAAAATTGCTACACCACGAAGATAACGTGCTACAGGCGCGAAATTTAACCGACAGGAAGAAGATGCTGTGATAAGCAAATGATTAGCTTTTCAGAGCATTCACACAAGGTTGGCACCGGTGGTGACACCTACAACGTGCTGACATGAGGAAAGTTTCCAACCGATTTCTCATACACAAACAGCAATTGACCGGCGTTGCCTGGTGAAACGTTGTTGTGATGCCTCGTGTAAGGAGGAGAAATGCGTACCATCACGTTTCCGACTTTGATAAAGGTCGGATTGTAGCCTATCGCGATTGCGGTTTATCGTATCGCGACACTGCTGCTCGCGTTGGTCGAGATCCAATGACTGTTAGCAGAATATGGAATCGGTGGATTCAGTAGGGTAATACGGAACGCCGTGCTGGATCACAACGGCCTCGTATCACTAGCAGTCGAGATGACAGGCAGCTTATCCGCACGGCTGTAACGGATCGTGCAGCCAGGTCTCGATCCCTGAGTCAACAGATGGGGACGTTTGCAAGACAACAACCATCTGCACGAACAGTTCGACGACGTCTACAGCAGCACGGACTCTCAGCTCGGAGACCGTGGCTGCGGTTATCCTTGACGCTGCATCACAGACAGGAGCGCCTGCGATGGTGTACTCGACGACGAACCTGGGTGCACGAATAGCATAACGTCATTTTTTCGGATGAATCCAGGTTTTGTTTACGGCATCATGATGGACGCATCCTTGTCTGGCGACATCGCGGTCAACGCACATTGGAAGCGTGTATTCATCATCCCCATACTGGCGTATCACCCGACGTGATGGTATGGGGTGCCATTGGTTACACGTCTCGGTCACCTCTTGTTCGCATTGACGGCACTTTGAACAGTGGACGTTACGACCCGTGGCTCTACCCTTCATTCGATCCCTGCGAAACCCTACATTTCAGCAGGATAATGCACGACCGCATGTTGCAGGCCGTGTACGGGCCTTTCTGGATACAGAAAATGCTCGACTGCTGCCCTGGCCAGCACGTTCTCCAGATCTCTCACCAACTGAAAACGTCTGGTCAATGGTGGTCGAACAACTGGCTCTTCACAATACGCCAGTCTCTACTCTCGATGAACTGTGGTATCGTGTTGAAGCTGCATGGGCAGCTGTACCTGTACACGCCATCCACGCTCTGTTTGACTCAATACCCAGGTGTATCAAGGCCGTTATTACGGCCAGAGGTGGTTGTTCTGGGTATTGATTTCTCAGGATCTATGCACCCAAATTGCGTAAAAATGCAATCTCATGTCAGTTCTAGTATAATATATTTGTCCAATGAATACCCGTTTTTCGTCTGCGTTTCTTCTTGGTGTAGCAATTTTAATGGCCAGTAGTGTAGTTTGAACGCGGTTGGTGGAAGCGCCTTTATAGCAGAACAAAAACCGGTGCTATCTAGTCAGGCTTGCACAGATTCAGAATGTGAAATTATTTGGGTGAAGATAAGTGTATGAGACGTGGTCATCGAATGCTTGTATACACAGTCCTACGTCAGCAGCAGTAGTGGCTGAAAATTTGGGAAGGAGCTTGGAAAATATTGCGCGTAAATTTCCTGTTAATTTTATGGGACTAGCTGGGGGTTGTAGTGCAGCAGTTATCGACGGGAAGACTCAAGTGACAAGGGCGGGTGGTGGGGACAGGAAGTCGTTTGAAATTGTTCTAAATGCCTTATCCGAAACTTGTCCTGAGCACTTAATGAGACAACGCACTCGCCAAGGTAACGTCTCAGATCTCGTGGTGACAAACACAACGGAACTTTTCAGTTCAGTTAAGCTACAAGTGTGGTCCCAGTTACAGCAAAGAGTGATCTTAAGGCTGTTAACAGCGTCACTACATGGTCTATAAATAAGAACACAAAAAAGGAAGAAAGATATTTCTGTATAGCTAGAGTGACAAGGAACGTATTTCAGATTACCTGAACGGTCAGCACGAGAATCTCATCTTTAACGATAACAATGTTAGGCATCAATAGGCAGAATTCAAGAGCATTTTATAATACTCCCTAGACAGGTACGTGCCGAGAAAAGGTGTCAGGGATGGAAAAGGCCCGCCATGCCCGAAAGCTGCTACGAAGACTCTGATTTTGTTCCCAGCTGGGCACACGTGGCAAAGGCTAGAACGATTTGTGTTACTTTTGAATTCAGCAGATTCCGACCATTTAGCAACGTTTAATTCGGATGAAGACACCGCTTGTAGCCGCGCGGCATTAGCCGTGCAGTCTGAGGCGCTGCAGTCATGGGCTGTCCGGCTGATCGCGGCGGAGGTTCGAGTCCTCCCTCGGGCATGTGTGTGTGTGTGTGTGTGTGTGTGTGTGTGTGTGTGTGTGTGTGTGTGTGTGTGTGTCCTCAGGATAATTTAGGTTAAGTAGTGTGTAAGCTTGGGGACTGATGACCTTAGCAGTTAAGTCCCATGAACTTTTATTTTTCTTCGACTTCTTTTTTTAAAAAAAAAACTTTCTTCGACTGGAGTGCGCGGCTATCAAGAGCCACAATGGTTGCTCTTAGTCGTCCTCTGGTGGGATATTCTGCAGTGCTTCACGACACGTAAAATCCACAATCACAGCTACAGCCATCCAACTCTGTATCGGGAAACACCAAGGCAGCTTTTCAGCAAGCCAGAATAGACGACGACACACTATAAAGTAAACTTTTCTTAGATCTCCACTCCAATTTGTCTGCTTTTGTACTCAGGAAGCCACAAGTTAAAATTAGCTTCATCTCTTTCGTCTTTTCAGTAAATCTGAAGTTGTGGAAACACTAATGATATTAATTAAATTATTCAAAAAATAGTTTTCAATGCCCATATAGCGCACTAAACATTTATTTTCGGATGTTCGTCGTTCAGTGCTTTAGCAGTGACTTCACACGTTTCTGGGATTATTTTGGTTAATATGCATTCGAATGCTGTATAGCAAGCGAGGGTAGCTCTCTCCTGTAGCAAGAAATCGAAGTGTTACGGTGAACCCGTCTTCTGCACATATGGCTGCACTCAAGTTATCATTTCGCCTTGTAACGTGACGAGCCAGTTTCCTGAGCGAACACTGAAACGCACTCTCACCCATTCCTAAGTAATTTGTGTAAGACTTCACGCCCTCTACTGGCATCTCTCGTAACAAATTTTGGTGAACGCTTTTACTGTCTCGACGTGAAGCCCACGCCTTCACCCGAGCGTGTGTCCTTTTTTCCGACGTTTCTCGTGCGGATGCGCACACAGTGCAATTGTGGTACAACAGGGTGCACAGTGTAACGACGTGCTGGTGTCCGCCATCTTGAACTTCGACGAAAAACATCATGGCAGTGTAAAACCCCGTTTTAGCGCCACGTCAAAGACCTTTGTCAAAAAAATTTGACGAATATTTGATGACATTTCTTTGTCGAAGAAATATGGTAGTGTAATACGGAC
Organism: Schistocerca serialis cubense; assembly: GCF_023864345.2. NCBI lineage: Eukaryota > Metazoa > Arthropoda > Insecta > Orthoptera > Acrididae > Schistocerca > Schistocerca serialis. Next base: position 40,470,662 of record NC_064648.1, on the reverse strand, counting down.
CATAGCAGCGCAAAGGCACACTGCTCTATAGCGGCTAGCTACTGTGCGGCATCCCTTCGTACGTCGAGGGGTGAGGGGGAGTAATGCAAATGGCTCTGAGCACTATGGGACTTAACTGCTGAGTTCGTAAGTCCCCTAGAACTTAGAACTACTTAAACCTAACTAACCTAAAGACATCACACACACCCATGCCCGACGCAGGATTCTAACCTGCGCGACAGTAGCGGTCGCGTGGTTCCAGACTGAAGCGCCTAGAACCGCTTCTTGATTATCGTCTTTCTTTCAGGAATAGCCACTGACGTTCCACGAGCATCTCTGTCACACTTTGGTACGGGCTGTACCGATGTGTTACCATGCTAACAGAATGTCTGTCAATTCATTCCACATCTGCTGTCATGCCTATTTGATTCGATTTATTTATTGTTTATGCTTATAGCCCTCAGTCATCTGACTGACTGGTGCGGCTCGCCACGACGTACTGAACTGTGGCAACCTCTTCACCCCAGCGTCCTCAATTATTTCCTCAGTGTACTCCAGTCTCTCTCTTCCCCTACAATTTTACCCTCTACAGGTTCCTGCAGTACAGAGCAAGTTATTTCCTGACGTCCTACCATCCTATACCGTCTACTTGTCACCGTTTTCCATGTATCACTCTCGTCGCCGACTCTGCAAAGGACGTCCTCGCTTCTAATGACTCCCTGAACATTTCAACATTATTGTGTACTACCAGTATACTGGAAACGATTGATAACTAATGACGAATCACATCAGTCCGATGGAACTGTGCAACTACCACAGTCATTGCTGGCCGGCGTGGCCGGGCGGTTCTAGGGGCTTCAGTCCGGAACCGAGCTACTGCTACGGTCGCAGGTTCGAATCCTGCCTCGGGCATGCATGTGTGTGATGTCCTTAGGTTAGTTAGGTTTAAGACGTTCTGAGTTCTACGGGACTGATAACATCAGATGTTAAGTCCCATAGTGCTCAGAGCCATTTGAACCATCTGATTTGAGCCTCGGCTAGCCCCGTCAACACCGACGTCGGACTGTAGATGACTGGAAATCCAAGAAGCCAACCAGGCCCATCCATCACTTTCTCCTCTCCTTTTATGATGATCCGTTGTATACCCCGCCAGCGTTCGTCAGTGACGTGTGAAAAAGCTGCGTGCGTTGGTTTCCAGTACGTCTCTCACCTTAACAGTCTTCTTACTTCTCGGGCCGAATCCCGCAGCTTGGCTCGATACCAGTTCTGTTGGGTTCACATTGTAATGGTACAGAAGCATTTGTATGATGTGCTCATTGCTGTGAAAATGATTTGTTTTCCCTGTTTCTAAGATACTGTGTGGTATAAAACGGTAGAGATAGTTCAAATAAAGATGATTTGGTTTTTCATTTTCACCTTAAAAGTTAAAATATTTTTTTCTTAATTTAGACAACTTTTATGAACAGCCTTTCATAAAACATCGATAATTAAACATTTGTGTTTGAAATAGAAACAGGAATTTCGCGTCTAGTATCTAATTGAAAACAACAAGACGTGCCTTATTCAGAAAAAATGAGTTTTATAATTAAGAGATGTATTTATTTAAAGTTGAACGAGAAAAAAATGGAACTTCCTGGCAGATTAAAACTGTGTGTGGACCGAGACCCGAACTGGGGACCTTTGCCTTTCGCGGGCAAGTGCTCTACAGTTTTAATCTGCCAGGAAGTTTCATATCAGCGCACACTCCGCTGCAGAGTGAAAATCTCCTTCGAGGAAAAAAAAATGATACTATCCCTAGACTGGGACCAAACTATGAATAACCGCATTTGGTTCGCATTAATACAACGGTGGAAAAATCTTCAAAGCCGATTATGTCCGTGAATTTATGAAAAACACTAAGAACAGCCTATTCCTCCGCATTTTTTAACCGAATTCCAAGGGCGTGTTTCACCACTGAAGAGAAAGCAGCGTTAGCCATTTTTATACTGCGTATCAGAGCACAATGCTGCACAGGTTGTACGGTCGCACGTTCGAATCCTGCCTCGGGCATGGATGTGTGTGATGTCCTTAGGTTAGTTAGGTTTAACTAGTTCTAAGTTCTAGGGGACTGATGACCTCAGAAGTTAAGTCGCATAGTGCTCAGAGCCATTTGCAGAGGTTGTGATTGTACACGATTTTTGATATTAAAAAAAGCATGATTAACAAATACGTTGATGGCCGGTTAATACATTTGAATATTTTAAAGTTTCATTTAACGTAACCTAGTAATAAGATACGTAATACATAAGTAGGACCTACTTCCAAAAGCATTAACAACACCAGTGTACGTGTGCTACGCCTTCTGACCGGTAATCGCGTTTGTGTTTGTTCACATCAGGTTTATTCTTGTGATGAACGTACTGTAGCTTCTGTGGTTTTGCCTCTCTAGGAAGAATGGGCTGCCATTGTTCCACATGCACGCCACTGAAAGTTCGAGCCGTCACAGTGTCTACTAATGGGTGTGCGCGTAATTTCCGTCTGATGGCCTACATTTTCGTCTTAGTTATGGAACACCTGTTTAGACCCAGCTGAGGGGCTGTTTCTTTCGAGATAATGTCCCTCTGGAAGGTCGTGAAGGACGTGCGTGCGAAATGTAATGATTGCGTGTGTGTGTGTGTGTGTGTGTGTGTGTGTGTGTGTGTGTGTGTGTGTGTATGAGAGAGAGAGAGAGAGAGACAGAGAGAGAGAGTGGCAGGCAGTCCCCCAGTGCTGTTGTGTTGTGTTCTGTCCCCTGGCCGCCTCTGCTCTCGACACGCTCCCCTCCTCCAGCCAGTAATTCCGAAGCCGCCCCGTTCCCCCTATTTCTCCGCAGCCGGTGAATCGATATCTGCCTGCGTGTGCCCCCTCTCTCTCTCTCTCTCTCTCTCTCTCTCTCTCTCTCTGTCGTCGTCTCGCACAGCCAGACACGCGCTCCCCGCCGCCTGACGAATGGTGGCGGCCGCTACGCACAAAGGCCCCTGCTGTGACCCTTCCCCCCTTCCCCCTCCCCCTACATTTAATTTTAAAAAGCTCTGGCGACGCTGCCGCCTGCTTCGCCGCCTCTTCCGCGCCGCGCCGCTCCGGCCGGCTGCGCGCATGCGCGGCCGCCTCGCGGTGACGTCACCGGCCGCCATCTTGGCAACATGGCGCGCGCGCCGGCACCTCAGATTACAGCGCGCTCGCCAGCCGCTTATTCACGGCTCCCTCTCCAGGCCAGGCCACCCACTTCCCGCCGACCGCCATTATATATTCCCGAGCCGCTGGCCCCCTTGCGTTTCTCTTTCCCCCCTGTTCGTTTTTTTTCTTTTTATTTTTTCCTGCCGCTCTCGCTTGGGCTATGGCCGACCGGTCGGCCGCAACCGTTCATTCCGCCTGTCAACTTTTTTTCCTTTCTTCTCCGCTTCCCCTTTTTGCCCTCCCGCCTCCCCTTCGCCCTATCACCTCCTCCGCCTCTCACCTCCTCGGCTCCTATTCTCCCTTCGTTTCGTGTTGCCGCTGTGCGAGGGAAATCTTGCGCTGTTGCCACGTAGCGCGCGCGGGCGTCCGCAGCGGAGAATTCCCGAGCACCCGCGCTCTCTCGCCGGCGATTCCCTTTGACGATAGAGCTACTTATTTCTCACTTCCCTCATCCTACTGTGGCCGCTGTTCCAGTGACTTGACAAAAAGACCCATGGAGCAGGCGCAGTTCTAATATACCGGAGAACGGTGGTTCGTAATCCGACCCGACCATTCACATGTAGATTTTCCTCTGCGTGTCGTTGTGAACTAGTTTGGTGCTACTCCCCGACCTACTCTATCTTGTGCAAGCCACATCATCTTTGCATAACAATTCCAGCGCACATCCACACGAACCAGTTTACTGTATTCATGCATAGGTGTACAATTTTTGAATGGTGGACTCCATATGGTTCCCAAGTCGTGCGGCGACCGTGAACCATAAAATTACCAAATATGCAGCATCCAGTCGCAAAATCGTGTTTTATTTATTCACTTTTGCAAATCGATTTCAACTGATAAAGAGCCATCATCGGTGCTACAAATACGAGAGTACAAATAATTAATAACAGCTACCAAATCAATAAATGTACATGAAGCAACATAAACCAATTAAATGTATGTAGACGCCTTAAACCATTTAAAATGAACATACAAATTTACCTTTCAACCAATATGTGCCCTGAGTAGTAATACTGTCTTAAGCAGAGGTCAAATATAAAGAATTCTGAAGATTAGATTGGTAGATCACGTAACTAATGAGGAGGTATTGAATAGAATTGGGGAGAAATTTGTGGCACAACTTGACCAGAAGAAGGGATCGGTTGGTAGGGCATGTTCTGAGGCATCGAGGGATCAGCAATTTAGTATTGCAGGGCAGCGTGGAGGGTAAAAATCGTAGAGGGAGACCATGAGATGAATACACTTAGCAGATTCAGAAGGATGTAGGCTGGAGTAGGTACTGGAAGATGAAGGAGCTTGCACAGGATAGAGTAGCATGGAGAGCTGCATCAAACCAGTCTCTGGACTGAGGACCACAACAACAACAACATCCTTCGCATAGATGGCGGGTTTGCTTTGCAGCGCTCCCTTATGGTTTCTCGTTGTCATAGTCAATTCTCGATATATTACTTTGTGTCTCACCTCTGCTTAAGACAGTATTACTACTCAGGGCACATATTAATTGAAATGTAAATTTGTATGTTCATTTTAAATGGTTTAAGGCGTCTACATACATTTAATTGGTTTACGTTGCTTTATGCCACTGTTATTAATTATTTTTATTCTTGTATTTGTAGCACAGATGATGGCTGTTAATCAGTTGAAATCGATTTGCAAAAGAGAATAAATAAAACATGATTTTGCGACTGGTTGCTGCATATTTGGTAATTTTTGTCCTCCACTCTTCCCTCATTACCACATAGACGAAAACCTTTGTAACTCAGGATGGCTTCTATCAACCAATCCCTCCGTTTAGTCAAATTCTGCCATCAACTTCTCTCCAATTCGAATCAGTACCACCTCGTTATTCTTCTCCAGCAGCGCATTTCAAAAGCTTCAGCCCTCTTCCTGTCTGCTCCCTTACTCCCGTAGTTTCACTTCCATACAAGACTACATTCCAGACAAGTACCTTCAGAAGCGACTCTGGTAAGATTCAAGTTTATCTTCGCTATGAACACATTTGCATTTTTCAAACACGCTTTTCGTGGTGTAGCCTATCTGCATGTCCTCTTCGGCCGTCGTAAGTTGTTTGCTGCTCAAACTGCAGGACTCATCCACTACTGTTAGCGTCTCGTTTCCTAAAGTAATTCCCTCGGCATCGCTTGATTTAATCCGACTACTTTCTCTTACCCTTATTCGTGGAAAAATGTCTGCGGTTGCCTACGAAACCACGGTTGTACCGAAGCGCCAACCTTTTCGTCCGAAACAAATCGGCGGATACCAGTGTCTTTGACAAGTTTGTTTGCGTGGCCATCCTCCGCATCAAACAGAGAAATACTCGTTTTGTAAATAAAGCCGCCTTTCCTTGCTGCAACTAAGCTTATTTTTCCCAGGCGCGTTTCGCCTTTTTCTTACTCTTAGGCATCTTCAGTGGGTTCTAGAATGATACATTTTGATATTTTTTAGATTATCAAACAGTTCACATCGGGTTTTTTTTATGTAAATAAGTCATTACTTACAGTTTCTCGGCAACTGCGTTACCTCTCAGCTGATCGGAGCATAAGCACAACTTTGTATTCCGAACTTTTTCTCTCCCACTGTGCACCATGTTTATCCTTTATTTTTTCTGTGGTGGTCTCTTATTCCTTTCCACTAGTTACAGCTATTTGTTCGAGCACGGTGCTTTTAACCGCGTACATATTGTAATTTCATTGTGTCCTTCCTCCTCTTTGGTTTGTTCACCTACTTGTTGCCAAGCTAACGAAGTGTATGCTCAGAACCAACTTCTATTCGTGATTCCAGAATGAGATTTTCACTCTGCAGCATTAAAACTGTCTGCTGGACCGAGACTCGAACTCGGGGCCTTTGCTTTTCGCGGGCAAGCGCTTGCAAAGGTCCTGAGTTCGAGTCTCGTTCCGGCACACAGTTTTAATCTTCCAGAAACATTCATATCAACGTAGACTCCGTTGTAGAGTGAAAATCTCATTCTGCATAGCATCGTTTTTCTTAATAACACGTGCACTCCAATAGCGTATTTATGCACCGTATAAGTTATACGTTGTCGTGTTCTAAGTCGGATCTGGAAGCTGGAGAGACTGGATAAGAGTCCCTAACCGTTCTCTCGAGCAACGTGTTCGTCTTCTAGACGTTGTGTCCCCTGCGCAGAAGGCAGCTCGCCGGTCGTGGGATCTTGTTGACTTGAACGTCTGTTTGTGCTTCTTATGGGATGCCACTTGCCCGGGTTACGCTCTGTCTCCACACAGGGCAAGATCTGTACTACTGACAATGATGGTGGGTGACGCCTGTCATTACTGTAGCCTCTTTGTTTATATTTTAAAATATCACTTTTTACCCAACTCGACATAGCTTTCTTATTAGTACGGTATCTTTTATGACAACTTCCGACATAGAGATACACGTCCGGCTGTGAAGAACCCCCGAAATAGTCCGAGTAGCGCAGCCGAAGTACTTCGTTTCCCAGGCGCGCCAAACGTGTCCGAAGCACCTCGGTTGTAGTATCATTACTCTTATGTTTCTCAAAACTAGTGAAAATTAATAAACAAGAACGATACACTCGTAGGGTAGCCGTGAGAGATTGTCATACTGGAAACTGGGTTAAATACAATGAAAACTACTTAAATAATTGATACGAAAATGTGCCGACCAATCAGAAGCAAGTTCAGTACCATTGCCGGACTCTCCCAGGGGACTGGTACACACTGTACCATCTGCCGCTTGTACATCAGTCCACTTTCGTGCCGTAAGCTACTTCACGTGTATCAAGCTGCGTCGAGGCAAGCTTCTAGCAAGATAGAATACTGCCGGACACGGCCAGGAATGTGAGAACTGTCCTACTGGAAACGAATACTGAACATTAAATACGTAGATCAAGAAATAAATGAGGAAGTACTCAGATGAGCCGGCCTGTGTGGCCGAGCGGTTCTAGGCGCTACAGTCTGGAACCGCGCGACCGCTACGTCGCAGGTTCGAATCCTGCCTCGGGCATGGATGTGTGTGATGTCCTTAGGTTAGTTAGGTTTAATTAGTTCTAAGTTCTAGGGGACTGATGAACTCAGAAGTTAGTCCCATAGTGCTCAGAGCCACTTCGGCAGATGAGTTTTTCACAACATGGCGTCAAAGGAGGCATCGGTCGATAAGACGCACCCTGAAAGCTGACCAAGTCGTCAATTTAGAAATTGGAGCGAAGTGTAGGGGGATAAAAATTTTGGAGCGACATGAATAGATCGGCATAGTAAACAACGTCAAGTGGGCGTAGGTAGCAGCACTTACTCGGAGATGGAGAGCCTAGCATCGGATGGATTGCCGCGGAGGGCTGCATCAAACAAGATTTCTGACTGAAGATCGCAGCAACAACGACGATACTGATTTTAAATGCGAACATTATAGGTTAAACTTTAACACGACAGTTGCTGACATAGAATGAAACAACAGGTTTACTGTTGGCAGTCTCTGCTTACTTAAACCCGCAACGCCTTTCGAAGGTGTGAACCTCTATTGTCGGGTGGATTTGTGTGTTAGTACGACGTGTGTGTGTGTGTGTGTGTGTGTGTGTGTGTGTGTGTGTGTGTGTCGAGTCACGGCTCTGTGTTAACCTGTGTCACTGTCTCCAGTGGTCACACGCTCGTTTCTCTGTCGCAATACATCACATGTCAAAACACACACACACACGCACACACACTTTCAGAGTATGCTGATGCCATAGCTCCATACTTAACAATTACACACAACCGCTCTTTCGACGAAACATTCCCCCCCACTCAAACAGTCAAACAGTCACGTCGATATTCAACAAAGGCAGTAGGAGTAATCTACTAAATTACAGGCCCGTATCATTAACTTCGATATGTAGCAGGGATGTTGGAGCGTATATTGTGTTCGAACATTATGAAGAACGGTCTATTAACACACAGTCAACACGGATTTAGAAAACATCGTTCTTGTGAAACACAAACCAGCTCTTTACTCACATGAAGTGTTGAGTGCTCTTGAGAAGCGATTTCAGATTGATACCGTATTTTTGGATTTTCCAGAACGCAGGGCAGTCACAACTGACTCGCTCTTTACTTTACCGACAGACTGTAGTGTACTCTTGTGGTTGTTGTTGTTGGTAGGAGCTGAGTAAGCGATGGAGTTGTCTCAAGAATATAGATACCATACATCCTTCTGCAGTGCGTCAGATCGGCAGGGCAAGTGCTGAAGCAAGGGAAATATGATTGGTGAAAAATCGCTAAAGTCCACATTGTCAGTGTGAGAAAGACGCTAAACTCAATGTTTCTATCAGGTGGAGACGCGCGAGCATTGAAATTATTTTTATTAAATAGGGAAAACACAGTAAATTTTCTTGAAAGTAAAGACTGCGAATATTTATCTATTATGCCGATTAAAATTACAAATATCCGAAAGGGCTGACTATTCTCATTGTTTACGTTCAATGTAGCTGCAACTACATGGCTCATGTAGCACTGTTATGTTACAGATTTGTTACGGTAATAAAAATATTTTGCCCACGATCACGCTGCTTGCGCTAACTAACAAGTTGCATTACAGCTTCCATCAAATGGCTCTGAGCACTATGGGACTTAACTCCTGAGGTCATCAGTCCCCTAGAACTTAGAGCTACTTAAACCTAACTAACGTAAGGACATCACACACATCCATGCCCGAGGCAGGATTCGAACCTGCGACCGTAGCGGTCGCGCGGCTCCAGACTGTAGCGCCTAGAACCGCTCGGCCACCCCGGCCAGCTTCCATCAGGTAGCCCATACGATGACAGGTCTTGTGTGCAGCGTGATTCCGTGATGATGGTACGGACTTTCAGGGCAGATGGATAACGGTAACTGTATCAATCTGAGGTACGGAAACGATCGAGGCGAAAGTTACAAGCCAGAATAGTTTCGATACCTCTTCACAGTGGAATACATGTACCAGTACTGTTGCTAAGACCGTACGGAAGGAAGACTGCGCTTTACGTCCCGTCGACATCGAGATCATCACAGACGGAGCACGAGCTCGGAGTGTCTCAAGGAACCAGCCCGGCATTCAAAAATGTTCAAATGTGTGTGAAGTCTTACGGGACTTAACTGCTAAGGTCTTTGTTTTTTTTTTCATCACTCTACTGACTGGTTTGATGCGGCCCGCCACGAATTCCTTTCCTGTGCTAACCTCTTCATCTCAGAGTAGCACTTGCAACCTACGTCCTCAATTATTTGTTTGACGTATTCCAATCTCTGTCTTCCTCTACAGTTTTTGCCCTCTACAGCTCCCTCTGGTACCATGGAAGTCATTCCCTCATGTCTTAGCAGATGTCCTATCATCCTGTCCCTTCTCCATATCAGTGTTTTTCACATATTCCTTTCCTCTCCGATTCTGCGTAGAACCTCCTCATTCCTTACCTCATCAGTCCACCTAATTTTCAACATTCGTCTATAGCACCACATCTCAAATGCTTCGATTCTCTTCTGCTCCGGTTTTCCCACAGTCCATGTTTCACTACCGCACAATGCTGTACTCCAGACGTACATCCTCAGAAATTTCTTCCTCAAATTAAGGCCGGTATTTGATATTAGTCGACTTCTCTTGGCCAGAAATGCCTTTTTTGCCATAGCGAGTCTGCTTTTGATGTACTCCTTGCTCCGTCCGTCATTGGTTATTGTACTGCCTAGGTAGCAGAATTCCTTAACTTCATTGACTTCGTGACCATCAATCCTGATGTTAAGTTTCTCGCTGTTCTCATTTCTACTACTTCTCATTACCTTCGTCTTCATCCGATTTACTCTCAAACCATACTGTGTACTCATTAGACTGTTCATTCCGTTCAGCAGATCATTTAATTCTTCTTCACGTTCACTCAGGATAGCAATGTCATGAGCCAATCGTATCATTGATATCCTTTCACCATGTATTTTAATTCCACTCCTGAACCTTTCTTTTATTTCCATCACTGCTTCCTCGATGTACAGATTGAAGACTAGGGGCGAAAGGCTACAGCCTTGTCTTACACCCTTCTTAATACGAACACTTCGTTCTTGATCGTCCACTCTTATTATTCCTTCTTGGTTGTTGTACACATTGTATATGAACCGTCTCTCCCTATAGCTTACCCCTACTTTTTTCAGAATCTCGAACAGCTTGCACCATTTTATATTGTCGAACGCTTTTTCCAGGTCGACAAATCCTATGAAAGTGTCTTGATTTTTCCTTAGCCTTGCTTCCATTGTTAGCCGTAACGTCAGAATTGCCTCTCTCGTCCCTTTACTTTTCCTAAAGCCAAACTGATTGTCACCTAGCGCATTCTCAATTTTCTTTTCCATTCTTCTGCATATTATTCTTGTAAGCAGCTTCGATGCATGAGCTGTTAAGCTGATTGTGCGATAATTCTCGCACTTGTCAGCTCTTGCAGTCTTCGGAATTGTGTGGATGATGCTTTTCCGAAAGTCAGATGGTATGTCGCCAGACTCATATATTCTACACGCCAACGTGAATAGCCGTTTTGTTGCCACTTCCCCCAATGATTTTAGAAATTCTGAGGAGATGTTACCTATGCCTTTCTACTTATTTGACCGTAAGTCCTCCAAAGCTCTTTTAAATTCCGATTCTAATACTGGATCCCCTATCTCTTCTAAATCGACTCCTGTTTCTTCTTCTATCACATCAGACAAATTTTCACCCTCATAGAGGCTTTCAATGTATTCTTTCCACCTATCTGCCCTCTCCTCTGCATTTAACAGTGGAATTCCCGTTGCACTCTTAATGTTACCACCGTTGCTTTTAATGTCACCAAAGGTTGTTTTGACTTTCCTGTATGCTGACTCTGCCCTTCCGACAGTCATATCTTTTTCGATGTCTTCACATTTTTCCTGCAGCCATTACGTCTTAGCTTGCCTGCACTTCCTATTTATTTCATTCCTCAGCGCGGGATTAGCCGAGCGGTCTTAGCGCTGCAGTCGTGGACTGCTTACACACTACTTAACCTAAATCATCCTAAGGACAAACACACACACACACCCATGCCCGAGGGAGGGCTCGAACCTCCGCCGGGACCAGCCGCACAGTCCACGACTGCAGCGCTAAGACCGCTCGGCTAATCCCGCGCGGCTGTCCGGCATTTAGGGAAGTCACGGGAAACCTAAATCTGGATGGCCCGACGTGAATTTCAACCGTCGCAGTGGCGAACGCGAGTCCAGTATGCTTACCTCGCCCGTTCTAACAAGCGGACGCTCCACACTTTGAATCACGGATTTTGCTGCGCTTCAAATATGTTGTAGAGGCACTTACCATGAGGACGTGGCTGTCCAGTTTTTTAGCGACAGGCCTTGGTTTTTGAGAAAATCGATTCTGAAGTTCATTACGTGCTTTGTATACGCGTAACATTACATATGTTCCGAACAATTCAGCGTAGCGCAGCGGTAAAGGTTCACAGCCATCGCGCTAGAGGTACCGTGCTCGATTCCTGCTCACATTTTTTGTTTTTTTATACGTACGCAGGAACCATCTGGAAACTTTTGTCCTAACATTCAAAAACGAGTAGACGAATTAACTGGGAAATACAGAAATGTAGTCGTGTCCTGCATCAATCCGGCAAGTTCACGAATCTGGTGTATTAAGAATTTTTGCGTTCTGTAATTGTTCCGTACGTGGGACAGAAAAAATGTTTCTCCATTATCAGTTCGTGGATGGAGGGGTGGGGGGACCGATTAAACTTTATACGATGAAAGGAAATCTAGCACCTGCACCCTAAAAGTGGTATCACCACATTGCACTCCTTATTGCCAGCGCTGCGTTGTCTATTTTTACCGACAGGTGAAAATATTCACGCAAATTATTCAGAACGCTCCCGACTTGATGAAAGACAGTAGAGAGGTCGCTTCTAGGGGAGATTCGATAGAATTACATTCGCTAATCATACATCAATTCAGCGCACCTAATTTTGAAAGCATGATTAGATACGCACGGTTCGCATCGAAATTAGCAGATGAAGGAGAAATCTTTTTGAACGCAAAAGAATTGTGTTTGCCGGCATCGCTCTTGAAGAAACCGCGCGCCTGCAAGACGGTTGCTTTCATAAAATGCTCGTGGTGCTGGGAAAATTTGTGCTTCGGTTGTTTGTGTGATAAGTATCACCCACAATATTGTTGTGGCACATGAGGCAATGTGGGCGATGAAATATAAGATTTTGTAATATTGTATGACAGAAAAAATTAATAACTGAATATATCTTTATAATTTCGCATACCTTACGCTGTGTTGCTATCCTTTGAATCAAAATTGAAAAATTCGGTCGATTTTGGAAAAAAAAGGAGACCAGCAGGATTCGAACACGGTACCTCCAGCACGGTAGCCGTGAACTTTAATCGCTGCGCTACGCTGACTTGCTGGTAACATATGTAATGTTACGGGTATACAAAGCACGCAATGAACTTCAGAATCGATTTTCTCAAAAACCAAGGCCCGTCGCTAAAAAACCGGATAGCCAGGTAGTCAGGGTAAGTGCCTCTACAACATGTTTGAAGCGCATCGAAATCCGTGATTCACAGTATGGAGGGTCCCCTTGTGAGACGGTACTGTCGCCAGCGCTGAGCGAGAGAATGGTGCCTCCAGTAGACACGTGCTTTAGAGGAGTGGGTGGGTGGGCACTAGTACAGCGGCGGAGACGTGCTTCGCAGCAGCGAAGGTGAAGTAGTATTCGTAGCACTGGAGATATCCATTTCAGAGTCCAAGTTTGCTCCACAGTTTTTCTCTTTTGGCCGATAAGACCAGCTCTGAAAATTCTGCTTGGACCGGTACTACGGTATCAGATTCCGTTGACAGGGATCTTCGACGTGGCGCTAAAAAGGGCTATCACACTGTCGTCATACTTTTCGACAAACTTTGAAGATGCCAGGCAACAGCTTACTATTCGCTCCAGTAGCTAGTACTACAGTTGCGTTGTGTGTGTGTATTTGGAAGAAAAGCGGCGAAAAAAAAAAAAAAGGAAAACGGTCTTGGAAGAAGCCAGGAAAATTTGTTACCAGAGCTGAAAGTGGAGGAATGGATGAAAGTCTTATTTCAGTATTCGCTCAGTAAAGTCGCTTCTCGTTTTACAAAACAGAATACTGTCTCTAGAAATGCTATATGTGCAGAAGACAGTCAAACTGTAACACTAGGATTTCTCGATACAGGAGAGACCTACTATAGTTTACAGCACAGCACTCGAATATCACGTTGCACATTAACCAAAATGATTCCAGAAACGTGAGACCCGATTTATAAAGCACTGAAGAGGGAACATGTAAAGGTAAATAAATGTTTAATAAACTATATGGGCAATAAGAACTATTTTTATTTTTGAATAATTTAATTACTGGCATTAGTGTTCCGTCCACTACAAAATCAATAAAAAAATGCGAAACAGATGAAGCGCTTTTCAGCTTGTGCCATCCACAGTTCAAAAATAGACGAAGTACAATGGAACGATAGGAAACAGTATTTTTTTTCAGAGTGTGACCACATCTTCTAATGCGTGTTGCTGAAATGCTGCCTGAATGTTTCCAGTTGTAGAGCTGGATGGCTGTACCTGTGATTGTGGACATGGAGGCGCCTGCAACATACTGCACCTGCCCATCAGCACACAACTAATAGCGTGCGCTGTGCCCCTAGCTCAACCCCCACCCTAGTCAAAGCAAACTTATTTAAAAAAAAAAAAGGAGAGTCGGAGGAACACTCCAGGTTTGAGGCCATGTTTACAAACACACTACAAGGACGTCAAACAGATGTAGCGACGCCAGCGCTCCAAGCGGTTACATTCCACATTGCAGTGAACAGAAGACGAACGACTTTTATGATCGAATGTATCGCCCTGGATTTGATCATATTTGTTTGACGACAGGCGATATTTGACAAAGCTCCCTATCACACTTTGACGTAAGTATTTGACATGTCAACTTCGAGAAAGTAATATGACAGTGTAATAGCGGCCTTAGCAACAACAACTCTGGTACACGTGTTCCACTGTCAAAGGTATCAGAGAGATTTTCGCTTATAACCTTATAGTCGGTCGTATCCGAAGTTTCTGGCTGAAATTGTTATTGTTGCGCTTCTGCACCATCCCAGGTAATTCGTAACATCATCGCGCAATCACGCTGTGTATTTCACATTTCACTAATCATATTTTCTGGGCATCATCTTCCTCTTAATAAAATCCTGCAAGTGTTCCACATACGTCATTGCAGACATCAGAAACTTATGATACATAGCAGGTATTGTAATGCGAAGCGATCTGCACCGTAAAGTAAAATCGTCAAGTTGGCGGTAACAGTGTGTAAATGCTAGCCTTTCTTCTTCTCGTTAGCCGGCCGCGGTGGTCTAGCGGTTCTAGGCGCGCAGTCCGGAACCGCGCGACTGCTACGGACGCAGGTTCGAATCCTGCCTCGGGCATGGATGTGTGTGATGTCCTTAGGTTAGTTAGGTTTAAGTAGTTCTGAGTTCTAGGGGACTGATGACCTCAGATGTTAAGTCCCATAGTGCTCAGAGCCATTTTTTTTTCTTCTCGTTATATTTATCATCAGTAATTAGTGTTCTGCTCTTAAATTTCTTCCTCACTTGTAATGTGAAGTCAGCAAAAAGCGACCCGGTATAACAAAAAATGTTCAAATGTGTGTGAAATCTTATGGGACTTGACTGCTAAAGTCATCAGTCCCTAAGCTTACACACTACTTAACCTAAATTATCCTAAGGACAAACAGACACACCCATGCCCGAGGGAGGACTCGAACCTCCGCCGGGACCAGCCGCACAGCCCATGATTGCAGCGCCTCAGACCGCACGGCAGATCCCACGCGGCCCCGGTATAACACTATCAGATACCTGTGGCAAAGAAATTTGATCAAATATTCAAGATATCTCTTTGACGTGGCGCAAAAAGGGATTTTGAACTGCCATCATATAGCGGGTGTTGCCGTTGGAGCGTGCAAAAAGTTGGCAGGACGTAGAGGACGGCCCACTGAACAATTTTAAGGTAGGTAACCTGGAATCGGAGAGGCCAGCTTAAGGAGATGATAGGAACGAAATCACAATACTTTGTACTTTATTATTTACATTAGTTAACTGCAAGTACCATCTTTGGCACAATGAACGTACCATTTGTACAGTGTGTTACAAAATGTGCTGAAACTGCCGGCGATCAACCTTGGTGCAAGCACGACATCGGCGGACAAGATTCTGACGCACCCTGACAAATACGCGTGGTATCTTTCGAATCACACCACAGACAGCTACAATTCTGGCAACTAATTCAATCTCCGTATTCACTTGCGTCTCATAGCCAAGTGATTTGAGATCTCCCCATAGGAAATAATGAAGGGGATTTAGCTGAGGCGTAACCTCACAGCCCATTGAGTAGGACCTCCCCCAGCAATCGAGCTACCAGGAAATACTGAACCGGCACTGCTGCATTGTACTGTGGTGTAGGTCTCTGACACTGAGTAATGACCGGGTCTGTCGTTGACTCGTAGCACGTTCTGCCATGGGACGATGTCAGTACGGCATGACAGAGCCACCTCACGGACAAGTAAAGTAAACAAAACCTGCATCATGACTTCCAGAAGAATGGCTCTGAGCACAATGGGACTTAACTTCTGAGGTCATCAGTCTCCTAGAACTTAGAACTACCTGAACCTAACTAACCTAAGGACATCACACACATCAGTGCCCGGGGCAGGATTCGAACCTGCGACCGCAGCGGTCACGCGTTTGCAGACTGTAGCGCCTAGAACCGCTCCGCTTGTGGAAAATAATTTGATGCTAAATCACAGTAAGACTCAGTTTTTACGGTTTCTAACTCACAATTCAACAAGCACCGATATTTTGATCAGACAGAATGGGCATATTATAAGCGAGACGGAACAGTTCAAGTTCCTAGGCGTTCGGATAGATAGTAAGCTGTTGTGGAAAGCCCATGTTCAGGATCTTGTTCAGAATCTAAATGCTGCTGTATTTACCATTAGAATAGTATCTGAAATAAGTGACACTTCAACACGGAAAGTAGTCTACTTGGCATATTTTCATACGCTTATGTCGCATGGTATTATTTTTTGGGGTAATTCTTCTGATTCAAAAAGGGTATTTTGGCTCAAAAACGGGCTGTTCGAGCTGTGTGTGTGGTGTAAGTTCGAGAACCTCTTGTCGACCCCTATTCAATAGTCTGGGAATTCTGACATTGCCCTCACAGTATATATTTTCTTTAATGTCGTTTGTTGTTAGCAATATTAGCCTATTCCCAAGAGTTAGCAGCTTTCACTCAGTTAATGCTAGGCAGAAATCAAATCTGCATGTGCAATGCACTTCCTTGTCTCTTGTGCAGAAAGGAGTGCAGTATTCTGCTGCATCCATTTTCAATGAGCTACCACAAGAACTCAAAAATCTTAGCAGTAGCCCAAACGCTTTTAAGTCCAAACTGAGGAGTTTCCTCGTGGCTCACTCCTTCTATTCTGTCGAGGAGCTCCTGGAAGAGCTAAAAAATTAAGCAATTTACGGTGCTGCATTGTTGATTTTTCTTTATTCAAACTTACGACTTGTCGCCTGAATTTGTTTTTTAGACTTCATTTTATCTGTTTCTGCTATCGTGTTATAATTTCATGTATTGACTCGTTCCATGACCACGGAGACTTCTCCTTAATTTGGTCCCACGCAACAATAAATAAATAAATAAAAACCCGGCCGGCCATGACTTCCAGGTAATCAGGCTTGCCCTCCTTGTTACCTCGCAGGAAATAAGCAATGTACATGTAAATAGAAGAGCACAGTAGCTGTAAGCTTGTACGCATGATAGTTGTTAATAAGCTGGGAAACAGTAATGCTAGACAGAGATGCAGACAAGTTTCTTCCATATCTTCATAAGCTGGCTTCTCTGACCCTAGGCTCCCCACCTCAGATTGTTCAGTCGAGCATTCTCTGTGTCCTGTTACATTTTTGCACGCCGTTGCGGAAACACCTAGTATTTCGTAACAGTTCTTTGAGAATGACCGACGAAGACTTCCGCTTTACAGTTGCGTGTGCTGTAATTGCATTGTGTTTACATTTGTAAGGGGGCAGAAAAGAAAACGTACTTGAGTGAAGCCGCGGGTTTCACCGATTGGTAATAAAAGCATTCAACAAAATTTGCTGCTGCAGCAACAAGTCGACGACGTAAACGTGTATCTATGTTACTTACCAATGGGAGGCAGTACATTCGAGTGTGTGTTCAGGAAAGTGGCTGCTCATATTACGAAGCACAACACGCACCTCAGATATGCTATATCATCAAAAGACGAGAGGTTAGATTTCTTCTTGCAGTAAACAGAAAGACGTTCGGTTTCTTTGATCAAATCTCTGGCGAGGCTCTACATTCGAGCGAATAAATTTGACGAAAGGCAAGATTTAACAAACGTTACCTACTGCACTGCGTCAGATGCACTGAGTTTCAGGAACGTACTTCGTCAAAGAAACCTGATGGTGTAATACCGGCCTAGGGAAACCTGGAGCTGAAACTCAGCGTTGTAAGTGCTCTACTTGCAAGCATTTCACGTTTACATACAAACTCAGAAACCTAAACGTTTTCCTTGCCTACATCATTTTGCTTACGTCGTCAAAGACACTGCAGTCGCCATGCAGAATAATCCTCCGTGAATATCAAAGTTTTGCATCGTAGCTCTTACTATATAGCGCTGTATAACCTGCGTGGCGAGCATCAGCGCCACAAAACGCAGCATTCACAGGCAATGTGCGTTGCCAGAATGATATTTTCACTCTGCAGCGCAGTGTGCGCTGGTATGAAACATCCTTGCAGGGTCCGTAGGAGAGCTTCTGTAAAGTTTGGAAGGTAGGAGACGAGGTACTGGCGGAAGTAAAGCTGTGGGGACGGGGCGTGAGTCGTGCTCGGGTGGCTCAGATGGTAGAGCACTTGCCCGCGAAAGGCGAAGGTCCCGAGTTCGAGTCTCGGTCCGGCACGCAGTTTTAATCTGCCAGGAAGTTTCAATGAGCTTTGTGTTGTCGTCCGTGCCTGCCATGTAAACGCCTGTTCGCAGGTAGAAGTGGACGCTGCAGCCCGATTGAAACTACTCGTAAAGCTGCTAATGTGTGACGCGGAGCAGTTTTGGAAGCGGCTACCGAGAATAGGACGGAAATGCAAGACGCTCTGCCGACAGCTGATTTTAATTGACCAATGACTGAACGCGTTTTGTAGCCCCGAATTTTAACTCGTATCGCAACCTAACCACAACCTCGTCATGTGCAATGTTTCCGAGAGAACACAGCGGTCAACAATCAACGACAGAACTGGAATCATGGTCGCTTTGTTCACGACGTTTAAAGCTGGCCTCCAAGAGCAAACACAGGACACAATTGATTGGGTACCTGAAACGACCTACTCACTGGCTACGCCAGCTGCTGATTCGCTAACGATTGAGCACTGCTGATTGGCGCTTGATTATAGACGATACTAGCAGATTTCAAATGGAAAAAAGAATGGTAGAGAGAAAAATATGGGCAAATAAAAAAGTCAGTACGACGAGGCAAAGTATTAGAAATTTTAAAAAAATGAGATAGGGTTGTAGCCTATCCCCGATGTTATTCAAAAAAATGGTTCAAGTGGCTCTGAGCACTATAGGACTCAACTGCTGTGGTCATCAGTCCCCTAGAACTTACAACTACTTAAACCTAACTAACCTAAGGACACCGCACACATCCATGCCGGAGGCAGGATTCCAACCTGCGACCGTAGCAGCAGCGCGGCTCTGGACTGGAGCGCCTAGAACCGCACTCTATATTGATCAAGCAGTAAAGGAAACAAAAGATAAATTCGGAGTAGGAATTAAAATCCATGGACAAGAAATAAAAACTTTTGAGGTTTGCCGATGACACTGTAATTCTGTCAGAGACAGCAAAGGACCTGGAAGGGCAGCTGAACGGAATGGACAGTGTCTTGAAAGGAGGATATAAGAACAACATCAACAAAAGCAAAAGAAGGATAATGGTATGTAGTCGAATTAATTCCGGTGATGCTGAGGGAATTAGATTAGGAAATGAGACACTTAAAGTAGTAAAGGAGTTTTGCTATTTGGGGAGCAAAATAACTGATGATGGTCGAAGTGGAGAGGATATAAAATGTAGACTGGCAATGGGAAGGAAAGCGTTTCTGAAGAAGAGCAATTTGTTGACATCGAGTATAGATTTAAGTGTCAGGAAGTCGTTTCTGAAAGTATTTGTATGGAGTGTAGCCATGTACGGAAGTGAAACATGGACGATAAATAGTTTCGACAAGAAGAGAATAGAAGCTTTCGAAATGTGGTGCTACAGAAGAATGCTGAAGATTAGATGGGTAGATCACATAACTAATGAGGAGGTATTGAATAGGATTGGGGAGGAGAGGAGTTTGTGGCAGAACTTGACAAGAAGAAGGGACCGGTTGGTAGGACATGTTCTGAGACATCAAGGGACCACAAATTTAGTATTGGAGGGAAAAAATCGTAGAGGGAGACCAAGAGATGAATACACTAAGGAGATTTAGAACGATGTAGGTTGCAGTTGGTACTGGGGGACGAAGAAGCTTGCACAGGATAGAGTAGCATGGAGAGCTGCATCAGACCAGTCTCTGGACTGAAGACCAAAACAACAGCAGCATTTAAATCACTTAATTGAATAAAAATAGTAATCAAAATTAACTTCTCATGGTTGGGATTCACAGTCATATAATATTTCTTAAGACATCATAGTCGCCGTTGACTGTACGAAATATTTATTATTACGGTTGCAATTTCGGCCTTTAGGGCCATTTTGAAGTAACAGTGCAAAAGTTACATTCTGTCAGAATATACTCTTGTCAGATAGTCTTATATTCCGACAGAATGTAACTTTTGCACTGTTACTTCAAAATGGCCCTAAAGGCCGAGATTGCAATCGTAATAATAAATATTTCGTACAGTCAACGGCGACACTGATGTCTCTTAAGAAAAAAATAATGAAAATGTTTTGATTAGATTTAGAAGTTTAAAAAAACACATTCGCTCTGTTTCGCAAGTTTCGGATGTGCGACCTTCTACACGGCAGCTTAGTGCGCTAACCACAGCGCTACGACGCCACCATGTTGAAGCTGTTACATTTATGACTCTGATATTGCAGTAGCAAGGATGAAGTGCAGCATTCGAAAACGTGGCTTCACGTAACGTCGTGCGAAACTTTTCTAATACAAGCCGATCTCCGTCACGGTAATAACTGTATATGTGGCGCTGAATCGCGGCTAGTGCGAAAGCATCAGCAGTGTTTGCTTAGTGTCACGTACGAAGCGTGTGTATGCCGTTCGCATACTTGTGTGTCGTTATCACGTGTGATGAAATACTAGAGGGCCAGATCGACGGTTCGGGATCCAAATACAGGAAGAAAGTCGGACGAGGTGAACTGACTTGGCAGTTTGGCAACGGCGAACAGATGGGGCGCGAATTTCAATGCTCTGACTGAAGGAAACAAGCTCCGGCCGGTGAAGATTCTACACAGAGTACGCGAAAGAACTTGCCCCCCTTCCAACAGCCGTGTACCGGAAGTCTATAAAGGAACAGAAGGTTCCAAATGAGTGGAAAACAGCACAGGTAGTCCCAGTCTTCAAGAAGGGTCATCGAGCAGATGCGCTAAAACTATAGACCTGTATCTCTGACATCGATCTGTTGTAGAATTTTAGAACATGTTTATTACTCGCGTAACATGTCTTTTTGGAAGCCCAGAATCTACTATCTAGGAATCAACATGGATTCCGGAAACAGCGATCGTGTGAGACCCAACTCGCTTTATTTGTTCATGAGACCCAGAAAATATTAGAAACAGGCTCCCAGGTGGATGCTATTTTCCTTGACTTCCGGAAGGCGTTCGGTACAGTTCCGCACTGTCGCCTGATAAACAAAGTAAGAGCCTACGGAATATCAGACCAGCTGTGTGGCTGGATTGAAGAGTTTTTAGCAAACAGAACACAGCATGTTGTTATCAATGGAGAGACGTCTACAGACGTTAAAGTAACCTCTGGCGTGCTACAGGGGAACGTTATGGGACCATTGCTTTTCACAATATATATATATATATAAATGACCTAGTAGATAGTGTCGGAAGTTCCATGCGGCTTTTCGCGGATGATGCTGTAGTATACAGAGAATTTGCAGCATTAGAAAATTGTAGCGAAATGCAGGAAGATCTGCAGCGGATAGGCACTTGGTGCAGGGAGTGGCAACTGTCGTATTGCGAATACATAGAAAGAAGGATCCTTTATTGTAGGATTATATGATAGCGGAACAAACACTGGTAGCAGTCACTTCTGTAAAATATCTGGGAGTATGCGTGCGGAACGATTTGAAGTGGAATGATCATATAAAATTAATTGTTGGTAAGGCGGGTACCAGGTTGAGATTCATTGGGAGAGTGCTTAGAAAATGTAGTCCATCAACAAAGGAGGTGGCTTACAAGACACTCGTTCGACCTATACTTGAGTATTGCTCATCAGTGTGGGATCCGTACCAGATCGGTTTGACAGAGAAGATCCAAAGAAGAGCGGCGCGTTTCGTCACAGGGTTATTTGGTAACCGTGATAGCGTTACGGAAATGTTTAGCAAACTCAAGTGGCAGAGTCTGCAAGAGAGGCGCTCTGCATCGCGGTGTAGCTTGCTGTCCAGGTTTCGAGAGGGTGCGTTTCTGGATGAGGTATCGAATATATTGCTTCCCCCTACTTATACCTCCCGAGGAGATCACGAATGTAAAATTAGAGAGATTCGAGCGCGCACGGAGGCTTTCCGGCAGTCGTTCTTCCCGCGAACCATACGCGACTGGAACAGGAAAGGGAGGTAATGACAGTGGCACGTAAAGTGCCCTCCGCCACACACCATTGGCTGCGTTGCGCAGTATAAATGTAGATGTAAATGTAGAAGAAGTGTCTAGCGTCATGTCATTTTAATCAGAATATAGTCGACAGAGGCGTATTGTGTGCGGATGGTTATTCGCTTCTGTCCGCTCCGGTACAAACTGCCATCGGTAGCTGCCCGTTCCCTTTGGGTGCGCGCAGCTTCGGAGAGCTGCTGTGTGGGCATTTAACATAGCCGCCTGGCGCCCCAGCTGCAGCCGTGACGTCACGCCGTCCCTCCCCTACGCGTCCCCCATCCAGCCCTCCTCTCCTCCCCCCCCCCCCCCCCCCCCGCCACCCACCACCAGCGCGGTCGTTACGTAACAAGCAGCAGCGCCGAGATCTTCCCCCGCACATCCTCCGCCGCTCCTCGCGTTCGGCTTCATATCGGCTCCGTGCGAGCAGTAAGTTCCTCGCGCATGCGCAAAAAGAGCGGGGGGATTCCACGGATGCAGCCAGCAGTCGCTCGACTCCTCAGCAGAGGTCTCAGCTGGACTTACTGACGCTGTGGCAAGCCTGCCTGTATATTCCGTCTGCGGCCGCATCCACCTACAACGTGTAGACGCTGTCCCAGGGGGCATCATGGGTAGTATTCGGGAATATGACAGGGACAATGTTTCTAAGGAACAAACAAAAGTCCAGTAGACATGGGCTCTTAAGAACTACACCTTCAGAGCTATCGGCACTTCTTAGTTAGTGATGTGGCCAGACGAAATTACGTTCGTCCGGCCACAGTTGTGGGGTTCCTCGATTGCTCTGGGGGGAGGCTCAGCAAGCTAGATGGCACGAAATATTTCACTTCATTACATAAATGAATTAAAATGTACAGAACTTTAAGCCAGTTCTTTGGCACAGGACTGCTAGACAATTTACAACTGAGCATCAAAAGCATAACCTGATGCACACGTTAACAAAGCGTACAGGCCGACCTCGTCTGTAGACTGACAGAGACCGGCGGCAGTTGAAGAGGGTCGTAATGTGTAAGAGGGAGACATCTATCCAGACCATCACACAGGAATTGCAAACTGCTTCAGGATCCACAGCAAGTTCTGTGACAGTTAGGCGGGAGGTGAGAAAACTTGGATTTCACGGTCGAGCGGCTGCTCATAAGCCACACATCACGCCAGTAAATGCCAAACGGCGCCCCCCTTGGTGTAAGGAGCGTAAACATTGGACGATTGAATGGTGGAAAAACGCTGTGTGGAGTGACGAATCACGGTACACAATATGGCGAATGCCCGGTGAACGTCATCTGCCAGCGTGTGTAGTGCAGACAGTAAAATTCTGGGGCGGTGGTGTTACGGTGTGGTCGTGTTTCTCATGGAGGGGGCTCGCACCACAGCTTCTTTTGCGTGGCTCTACCACAGCACAGGCCTACACTGATGTTTTGAGCACCTTCGTGTTTGCCATTCGGGGATGGCGATTGCATCTTTCAACACGGTCGAGCACCTGTTCGTATTGCACGGCCTGTGGCGAACAGTAACATTCCGGTAATGAACTGGATTGCACAAAATCCTATAGAGTCTATAGAAGACCTTTGGGATGTTTTGGAACGCCGACTTGGTGCCAGGCCTCACCGACCGACATCGATGCCTCTCCTCAGTGCAGCACTCCGTGAAGAATGGACTGCCATCCCCCAAGAAACCTTCCAGCACCTGATTGAACGTATGCCTGCGAGAGTGGAACCTGCGACGAAGGCTAAGGGTGGGCCAACACCATACTGAATTCCAGCATTACCGAAAGGGGGAGGGGGGGGGGGGCAGGATCTCTTAAGTCATTTTCAGCCAGGATGATTACATACTGTACATGGAAGTTATCGACAGCACACGACAAGATTAAGACTTCTACTGGTTACCCTTTCAGTTACATATTGATTTCTCGTGCGTGTTGCAGGGAGCCCAGCTTTCGCGAAGTGTAGCTGGCTAGTGTGACGTCACAAATTAGTTGCAGGGCCCGTATATTTCGTCGGCCCAGAAAATAACGCAGGCCATTCCATTTGCCGTGTAAAAGTAGTCAGGAGTCCAGTAACAGCCTCACTTAACGGTACGCATCGCTCACACTCGTTTCTGATTCAAAGGTTCAATGAAACATCGCTTTTCGAATGCCAAGTAGAACAAACCTGCGTTAATTTTTTCCCCCGACTCTGTTAGAAGCGTCAACATTGACATGTGTGGGTAAGATTTTTACGGACTGTGTCTTTAGTGCCCGACTTAACTATGTGCAGACCTGATTCTCTTGCGCAAAAGGAGGAGGAGCAAAATATTCTGTGACACTAATTGCTATGTACTGTTGTTTCCCGTGGAACTGCGGCCACCTAAGTTTACAAAAATATGGCTCTGAGCACTATGGGACTCAACTTCTGAGGTCATTAGTCCCCTAGAACTTAGAACTACTTAAACCTAACTAACCTAAGGACACCACACACATCCATGCCCGAGGCAGGATTCGAACCTTCGATCGTAGCGGTCTCGCAGTTCCAGACTGCAGCGCCTAGAACCGCACGGCCACTTCGGCCGGCCCCTAAGTTTACATTATTATTCATTCAAAGTGTCTGAAATGAATACCGTGTAATTGAAATTGCGAAAGAATGTGATTAAAAAATTATGCCCTAAAGCTATACAACTCAGTTCTCAGAAGACTGGATAAATAAAGCCATTGGAGATTAATGGGTTTTCGAGGGCTGTTACGCGCACAACATTTCGAGCTCATTAATAGAGTCGCCAGTAGCTGAATAGCAAGCCGCTCAAAACTACGCAGTAAACATTCAGACCATTCATCATTGTGTTCAGTACGTAATTTAACACATACAGAACTGCACAGATTTGTATGCATAACAAATATGGAGCACCGCCAGACAAAAATTCACGTGCACCAATGGAACGTTCGCAAGCGCTATGAAACCAGCTGAGTTGCTAAATCTAGTCGAGATAAACATTCCCAGACTCAGAAGGAAAGCAAACAACTCGATTAAATGACACACGTATGAAAGAGAGAAACAAAACGTTACTGATATCCGGCAGTCCTCCCGTGTTTTTATGGAACGAAACGAAACAACATTACCGGGTGTATCCGATTCACATCATATGGTGGCTAAGAGTAAAAGATACAGAGAGAAACGTACGGGGACTTTCTTAAAGTAGCTATAAGATAAAATTTGTAAGGAGCTCCTACGTTCTTGTTTACTTACACCCATTTGCTTTCTTCGTCAAAAACAGTACGCTCGCCCTGCAAAATAATCTCCTCTGGATATCAGAGTTTCGCATCGTGGGGCAAGTGTATAGTATCTTCTTGTATGCCGTGTGCCGATTATGGGGGCCAATAAATCGATAACGCAGCGTTCATCGTCTATGTCCGTTATCTCGCCTTCTATTCAGCCCCCCCCCCCCCCCTCCCGCCACAGCAAAATGCCTCTGAGCACTATGGGACTTAACATCTGAGGTCATCAGTCCCCTAGAACTTAGAACTACTTAAACCTAACTAACCTAAGGACACCACACACACCCATCCCCGAGGCAGGATTCGAACCTGCGACCGTAGCAGCAGCGCGGCTCCGGACTGGAGCGCCTAGAACCGCACGGCCACCGCGGCCGGCCGCCACAGCAAACCCTTCTCCATAGTTACGAGCTAATGGCAGAGAACACTGGCGAATTGTCTGGGAATGCTCGTTTCCGTGAGTTGGCTTCCATTCGCAGCACCGGCGTGAACAATGCTCCGGTGTCGCCTACTGCGCTTGCGCAGAAGCGCGGCAGTCCAGAAACGCTGTCTATTTCCGGCTCGCCCACGACGTTATGTGCTAATTCACTTAGTTCCACCCGTTCTGCCACCAGATGCCAGCAGCGCCACACCTGCTTCGTTGTGAAATACCCACTTAACGGCAATTAATGGCACACGGACCGATTTTCCCCGTTCGACAACGTTCCTGGTTGAAATAGCCGCCGAAGGGTACGACACACAAAACGATTTTAATCGCGACGCATGAGGTCGACCCAAAATAAAATACGACAGAAATCCCTTGTTTTTGCAGTTAGTTTCATGCCCCATACAATTAATCGTAATGATGGCCACCAGTCATTTTACTGTCGCATTACACATTCATACTAGAATGATCGACCGATATTTTTGTTTTGTCCTACGACTGTGTTTGTGAAGAAATAACTGTTGAAACTTACCTTGGAGTACGTTCGTTGTCGGTGGTCACATCCATTTTTTTTAACATAGAAAACGTTCTGCATATAAATTGATAAACGAGTCAACGATATTTATAATGCGGTCGACTAAGATATTCTTTGTTGATAGTAGCATTCCATGCTAGTCACAGGCATTAACACATCTGTTCTCACTTTATTCTTAGGATTTTTAAATTTATCGAGTGATGCTTTAAAGAAACAGAAGTAGATCGCGTAAATGGCCGACGGTTAATTTTGTAATTTCCAAGAATGATTGCTTGTGGAAGTCGCTGGGTCCAAACGATACATATCTAACGTGCGATTCTAAATCGATCTTGCGACTCTGGCGGCGGGCGTTACGACCAATTATTTGTGATCGTCATTTTCATCTCTTTTTCGTCGTTCCCTTAGTTCCTCTAAATTACATACATCCGCGAATTATTTGTGAGTTCCTAGTAGGGAAACGGAGATGGTTTATGTCGGTAGTGAGAGGGATGTGTGGTGTTCTTGACGCTTTTTCGGCGGATTCTCTCGCATAGGAAAATCTAATTTCATGCTTATCCAGCGTAGAAAATTGTTTGACTTTTTGTCGCAAATATGGCGTACTAACGGAGGGACTGTGTAGATTGTGGTGATGCGAAGTGTGTAAAAGTTTGTAAGAAGACTTTCGATGCTGAAATACCGTTTACAGTTTCATTGCGTACAGTGCGGAAAACGAACGAGTATCAGGAAGAATGCACAGTTCCACTCTTCCAAATTATCCACTCAGACCAGCGTAATTCTTCCATCTTGCTGGATTCGAGACTACACCTTGCAAGCAACAGCATCGGGGACTGACTTGTCTGCTAATACCGTGTGCGACTATTTGGGGTTTTGCAGAGAAGTGTCTTACGTGGCAATGTCGAACGACAGTGCACGGAATGATGGCCCGAGTAAAGTTGTCGAAGTGAACGAATCGCACGTAGCGAGAAGGAAGAACCAGAGAGGACGACCTTCAAAGAGCAATATCGATCATATTTGGGTATTTTGTGGAATCGCCTCGGGCATGGATGTGTGTGATGTCCTTAGGTTAAGTTAGGTTTAACTAGTTCTAAGTTCTAGGGGCTGATGACCTCAGATGTAAAGTCCCATAGTGCTCAGAGCCATTTGAACCATATTTGTGGAGTAGAACGAGAGTCCCGGAAGTGTTTGTTTGTCGGAGTATCGTTCAGAGGCAAGTTCAGTTTAGTGCGTCTGATGAAGGCGTTCATACTGCGCGGTAGTGAAGTCGTTACAGACGGGTTTCAGTCCTACGAGACAAGCACAACAACTGGACCACGAGTCCGTGAACCATTCTATGGAGTTCGTGTCTTCGGATGAGCCCAGTGTGCACGCGCAGAACTTTGAGCGGCTGTGGAAATCTATCTGTGAAGGCTTCCATTAAGATAGAAGGGCGTCGACGACAAAGAGACGAACTGCACTTGTTTGAGTACCTCCGTGTCCACAAGTAGCGTTTGCAGGGCAAAGTTAACGCATGTGACTCTCTACCCATATTGTTGCGTGATATTGGCAGAATTTACCCAGGCTATGGCAAAAAGGGAATTGTTCCCGTAGCATACACATCACACGGACTTTCAGATGACGACAACACCGACGACGAATAAGGTAAGTCGTCTCCTTTGTAATTACAAGCTTTTTTGTAACGCTCTTCCTTTATTGTTCCTGTAGTGAGCACCGTGAACATACAACAAAACTTCCTGGCAGATTAAAACTGCGTGCAGGACCGAGACTCGAACTCGGGACCTTTGCCTTTCACTGGCAAGTGCAAGTAAAGCTGTGAGAACGGGGCGTGAGTCGTGCTTTGGTAGCTCAGGTGGTAGAGCACTTGCCCGCGGAAGGCAAAGCTCCCGAGTTCGAGTCTCGGTCCGGCATGCAGTTTTAATCTGCCAGGAAGTTTCATATCAGCGCACTCTCCGTTGCAGAGTGAAAATCTCGCATGATCGATTTAGGATCGGACGTTCGATATGTATCGTGTGGACGCCGCGACGTCGATAGGCAATCATTCCTGGTAATCACCGTAAATTTCAACTTTATGCTACCGCTTTGCTGATAATCAGTCCCTTCGGCGATGTGAACAGTTGACTTACAGACGCTTCTTTCTGGCGGGCGTCGTAGTAATGTCGCCATGTGCGGGTGCTCAGGTCGCTAGCTGCGTGCCTGACTTTGTCGTAATGTGTCCATTTGCTCGCCATATGAGTACCTTCGTCTTTTTTTAATACTGCAGACTTCTGCACTCTCACATACTCACTCATCGAACAAGAGTGGCCCTCCAGTTGAGAATCGTTGCTCTGAAGCGCCGAAGAAAGTGGTACAGGCATGTTTATTGAAATACGGAGATATGTAAACAGGCAGGACACGGCAACGCCTGTATAAAACAGGAAGTGTCTGGCGCAGTTGTTTGATTGGTTCTGCTGTTATTAATGGCAGCTCCTCAAGATTTATGTGAGTTTGAACGTGGTGCTATAGTCGGTGCACGAGCGATGGGACACAGCAAAATATGCGTTAGTGCCCGAGGAGGCCATACTCCTTACATAAGAGTCGGAGAACGCACCTCTATGTCTGACGTGTGTCGAACATGGACGTTATTTATGTCTGTTATTGCATGTAGCGAAACCTGTACCACTTTTCGTTCTAAATATACCACTATATCTTTACAATGAAATGAGTACCCCTGGCTGTATACAGGAGTTCATGTAAGTCATCGGGGTCATGTTGAAAATGTGTTCCCCTACCGGGACTAGATCGCGGGATCTCCCGCTTACATGGCAGACGCTCTATCCATCTTTTTTTAATTTTTTAATCTCATTTTGTTCGTTTTCGTTCGCTGTACCTGCTCGTGGCGGACGTCGCAAGAGACGCGTTTCAGTTCGTCGTTGATCCATTGACTCAGTTTTTTTTAGTACAGAGGTGAGGTAACCCCCTGACGGAGCACGGTGAGTCAGCGTCCCGGCTGTCCACCTGAGACACTGAGGACGCAGGGGACAGCGCGCCTGCACGGACTCTCTCTGGCACGCTCGCCCTGAGTCGCGCGTTTCCAGCTTACTGTCCCGTACTATGTTCATACTGCCCCTGCGCATCATACTCATTACTCGCGGCTTTACTGCCCATTCCCGTAATAGTTGGAGCAGTGTTTGTGAATCCGCACAAAAGAAAATGGTCAAATGAACAGATATCATGTTCATATATCACTGTACCTCTAATTTGTCCGTACTGTGTTTCATATCGTCCATCATTGTCTCTGATCATTGCTCTCCAACAATCTGCCTCTTGCTTAGCAACTGAAGAAATGAGCGCTTTAGTTCACTGCCCAAATGATCCAGTGCGACGACAGCCACTTCACAGGTTTTAGAAATGTGGTGCGCGTACTGTAAGACCTTCGGTACGTACACCGTCAGATTATTTGAGTTGTCGCTCTAACGAAGTACACGAGTGTCAGCAATATGTCTCGTGGTCTTATCGTGGCGTGTTTATCTTCTGCCGTTAGGTCAGACAATAGAAATGGCACTTGCACGCTTAGAGTAGCAGATCGACGGTGACCAACTTTAAACAGAACTTGGTTAATTTTTACACACATTTATTAAAATAATAAAGAGCATAGACATTACATAACTTGATTCTGGATGCTGTTTACAATTGACAATCTGAGGTTTAAAAAAAATAGTTCAAATGGCTCTGAGCACTATGGGACTCAACTGCTAAAGTAATTAGTCCCCTAGAACTTAGAACTAGTTAAACCTAACTAACCTAAGGACATCACAAACATCCATGCCCGAGGCAGGATTCGAACGTGCGACCGTAGCGGTCTTGCGGTTCCAGACTGCAGCACCTTTAACCACACAGCCACTTCGGCCGGCAATCTGAGGTTCCTTTGGTCTTGGCACGTTAATCTTATTCTCACATATCTCTGATACTTGACAAAAGTGTCTATACATTTTTCTTCATGGCTATGTACAGGAATATGGTAATCTTATTAGGCGCAGGCTGAAACTTGACTGTAGACTGGTACAGACTATTGCAGACTAATGCAGACTGACTAATCGGAGGTCTGTACACTCGTTATAATATCTCGCACGTTCAGGTATCACTGCGCGAGTGTGATCCGCGAGGGGAAAATGTTCTACGTTAGCAGCAATCTCATTGGCTGCGTTACACATTAATACGCGGATCGGCGGAAGCAGAATTTGGTCCGTCTCTAAGGCAGCGCCATCTCGTAGTGCGGAGACGGACGAGCGCTGCGCCTGCGCTGTTGTGCTTAGCGGGGCGCGCTCTAGTGGGTAAGTTGTGTACGCGCTGACTACGCGGAACTATGTACACAACAAGAAATTACCCCACACAGATGAAACGGGGCACAGTAAGACCCGGGTTGTTTGAGTGTGTGTTTCTGTGTGTGTGGGAGGGAGGGGGGAGGGGGGGGCGCCCAATACAAGAAAACGGCAGCTACAGAGGTAGGCGTAAAGAACGGCGCAGTGCAGTGGGGCGGCTTCTGCTGCTAGATCTGCTTCTGGCGCGACAGAAACCCTGCTGCTACCTGACCGCAGAAAGTCGCCTGCGGTGTAGATTTGTTGGCACTCTCTCGTGCCGGATTGCGCTTGTTCCGGCCGCGTTAAGTGCGTTCTCCTCGTAGCGTGACTTGAGTACATCTCACTCGTCGGCCGCTCACGGCGGCGCCGTTGCAGCCACGGACGCCTTGCAGGCCGTACTGCCGCCGCGGTCGCCGGATTTCTCGCGCAGGCGGCGACGTCGCCGTCACCGTATCGCGACTTCCTTCGCGGTCGTGCAGGTCGTGCAGTCTTGGAGTTGTCTCATTTTTCATTCTGTACCTCGCTGTTTCCTTGACCATTAGACACTTCAGTGACAAAGAGCTTAAGTGGAGCAGACCCTGTCTTCTCTCTGGCCTGTATACGGGGCAGATCCGTGAACTTCTACCTCTCTTTAACTTACACTCTTATGCCAAAAAAAAAAGAAAAAGGCTGCGCCACGAAGGAATTATCGCAATCGGGCGCAGACAAGCAAATGAGTTCAATTTCAGAAAAATTGCGTGATTTATTTGACAGAAGGAACTTGACAAATTGAGGGACGCGTTGCTAGACATCTGTCTCTTACGCAGCCAGTTATTCGGCGTGGCTTTCATTGATGTTGGACGCCCTGCTGAGGAACACCTTGCCACATTGTATCCTATTGGCGCGTTAGGTCCTCAAAGTTGCAAAGCGTTTGGAGGGCCCTGCCTGCAGTGCTCCAAAGATCCTCACTTTGGGAGAGATCCGGCGACCTTGCCGGCCAAGCACGAAGACGAGCTTTAGAAGCTCGCCGTGTGCGGACGGGCGTTATCCTCCTGAAATCTGGGGCCACGGTGCGTTGCCGTAGTGCTGTGCAGTAGGGGTGCCGCGAATCACAACCAAAGGGGCTTTTCTGTCAAAAGAAGCGTCACTCTCGGTTGTCGGTCTGTGTGGCGACCGACTGTCAGGTTGGTATCGCTCGCGTGTCCGGGGGAATCCCCCACACGTCCTTGACCTGGGACCTGGTCGGCTGGAGTACAGTTGTCTTCAGAACTGAGCCGCAATGACCGGCGAAGACGTGGCACATCATACGAAAAATAGGCTACTTCTTTTGTTATTGGACTCCAGACTCCAAATTAAAACATTCTTTAAAATTTTGGAATCTCTGAACCCGTCGCCTGGCCAGAACGGCAGAAATCGTCGGTGTTCTCGGTTCCCTGTACGGGTGAACTGCCTTCGTAGTTCCCTCTGCTACCACGGAAGTTATGCCCTGCCATCGTAGCGCATGTCCCACCATCCTGTCCCTTCTTCTTGTCAGTGTTTTCCATACACTCCTTTCCTCCACGATGCCGAGAACCTCGTCATTCCTTACCTTGTTTATCCCCCTAATTTCCAAATTTCTTCCGTATGCATCACACCTCAAATGCTACGATTCTCTGCCGTTCCGGTTTTCCCACAGTGCATTTTTCACTACCATCCTATGCTGTGCTCCAAACATACATTCTCAGGAATTTGTTCCTCAAATTGAGGTCTGTATTTGTTGGCGAGGAATGCTTGCTTTGCCTGTACTTGTTTGCATTTTCTGTCTTCCTTGCTTCCTCCCCTATCGTTATTTCGTTTACAGCTTAGCAGAATTGCTTCACTCCGTTTACTTGTTGGGCCCCAGCAAGCCCAGATCTGGGTGAGGGTGGGGGTGGGGGGGACCGGGATATCTGTCCCGGGCGGCAATTTCAGGGGGAGCCCAGTTGGTATTCTTGAAGGAAAAACTGTTGTTTCACAAAGCGCCTACCATCCAGCGCACGTTCGTCTATCGACTACTCATATGATTTTGAAAAGCAACCCAGTTTCTTCTTGAACAATTTTGGGCGCATTCTGAATTGGTTTCTGAACGAATCATAAGTTGATTTTTCACTTCGTGCATAGTGTACGTGAGGTCTCTGCCAGGGAAATCCACGTCCCATCCGGAAATAAAACACTTTCCCGCAGACAAAAGGCCATTCGCTGTTTCTCTATGTGACTGATTGGGTCTGCGAATGATCAGCGCTGTTATAATTACTAGCGAAATCCATGGATTCACACTACCAGGTGCAAGTAGATGGCTATCAGGAACAACAGGTAAGAGAGATTAAGTATTATATTCGCGGTGTATCCAAGACAATGAAATTGTGACAGAAAATTTTTGCCACAAGGCTACACTACTAGTTGTACAGTCGCCGTTTAGCACTTGCTTGATTTCTGTTCGCGGAACAGCGCGGAGAACGATTTGTACGAACGTGTAGTAACACCTAACAGAAGAATAAACGCGGGATCACTGAACTTGTTATTCTGGCAGGGTTAGTGAAGTTAATCGGCGAATGAGCTTCGACAATGGCACAAATAGGTACAGAATTACTAATGAAAAGATTGTTTGTTAGACTGGGGAAGGAGAAGAAACAGGAACATCATACAAATTATATGGAAGACTGTGAGGATTCCAAATTTATATAAAAATTTCGTACTACTACTTTTCGACCTGATGCTTGAGGAAATGGAGCGTATGTATGAAATGTGAAACTATTTCCCAACACACAACTTTCTGCTTCTAGTGGGAGTAGTAGATATTTGATACTTTGTGATTTACGTTCTGCCGCGTTATTTATGTAAATTAGGATATATAATAATGATCGTTTGCACCAAAACAGTGTCTCTGATTTGGCGTATGTTACAATTGCTGGAATATCAGAAAGGCTTATTTTGTTTTATCTAGCAGACGGTGACAAAACATACATAATCAAGTCGAGAAACCAGACGAGTCTTGGGTATTCATATTAACAGCTTTTTCGGTATAAGACAACGACATTTTTTCTCGTAGAAAAACGTGTGATAAACTTTGATGAGGTACTAGATTCGTTTTCAGAAAGGAAAGCACGACGTGTAAAGCTGTAGCGAGATTAGAGAGCAAAGAATGCTGGGACCTAAGGACTGAAGAGATGTGTACCGCCTTGCGTGTCTTTTCTCTTTACTGATTTTACGTTTCCTATATTTAATTTTACGTCACGCAAAGAGAGAAAGTTATTAGCTAACAGGCAATAAAGAGTGCATAGTTTCTGAAGAGTTATTACTCTCCCAGTCACAAATAATCGCAGTCAGTGTTAACTGTGACGGTTTTTTTTTATGGCAGGGTAGGATGTCAGACCGGCCGAGTGGGAGCAGGAGAGCCCCACAGTTCATTTTCATTTCCGCTGTCCTGATACAGGTTTGACGGCTTCCACTGCAAAATATACAAGTTCGAAGTCCACAGGGGGAAATACAGTTACGTGCGGTAGAAGAATACTGTGTGAAGAGGCGCTCTTCAGACCAGGTAACATGTATTACATGTTTTGGTACAAACGAACATTTTTATATATCCTAATTGTCATAAATAACACGGCAGAACATACTCTTCAGAAAGATGTGCGCTACAGATTGGAGATAACGGGTGATCAAGAAGTCAGTATAAATTTGAAAACTTAATAAACCACGGAATAATGTAGATAGAGAGGTAAAAATTGACTCACATGCTTGGAATGACATGGGGTTTTATTGGAACAAAAAAAAAAAAAGTTGACAAAATGTCGGACAGATGGCGCTGGACAGCAAAAGGCCAGTAACTGCTACGGTAACGGGTGAGAGGTACGACGATATGTTACAGACTCGCATCATCCCCAGCCTGGCTGATAAACACCTGCTGGAACGTACGATGTTTATGCACGATGGCGCTCCACCCCATATTGCTAGACGCGTGGAAGGTCTCTTGCGGGCGTCGTTTGGTGATGATCGTGTGCTCAGTCGCCACTTCCGTCATGCTTGGCCCCAGGTCCCCAGACCTCAGTCCGTGCTATTATTGGTTTCGGGGTTACCTGAAGTCGGAAGTGTATCGTGATCGACCGACATCTCTAGGGATGCTGAAAGACAACATCCGACGCCAATGCCTCACCATAACTCCGGACGTGCTTTACAGTGCTGTTCACAACATTATTCCTCGACTACAGCTACTGTTGAGGAATGATGGTGGACATATGGAGCATTTCCTGTAAAGAACATCATCTTTGCTTTCTCTTACTTTGTTATGCTAACTATTCCTATTCTGATCAGATGAAGCGCCATCTCACAGACATTTTTTGAACTTTTGTATTTTTTTGGTTCTAATAAAACCCCATGTCATACCAAGCACGTGTGTCAATTTGTACCTCTCTATCTACATTATTCCGTGATTTATTCAGTTTTCAAATTTATACTGACTTTTTGATCACCCGGTATTTTTGAATTTTTTATTTTATTTTTGACGTCCTATCTCGCACAAGAAAGAGAGGGGAGGGGGGCTGCTCACTATGAAGTCCCGGGGCTGGTCCTCAGTTCTCGTGTTAATTGTAGCGCAGTGTCCAATGTCACTGCTACTGCTATTGCTACTGCTACTGCCTTCCTTGGGTTTATCCTCAGTTCATATCGTGTACTGATCACGTTGTCCACTCCATTCAACAGGTCCTCATATGGTTCTGCTTGCCTTTCACAGAAGCAGTTTCAGTGCTTTCTCCCCTTGCCGCCGTTTCTTGAGTCTGGCAGCCCTTGTAGCGTGTACGCGGTGCGGTGTGGCAGGGCGCAGGACTTGCGGGCGCCCCTGTGCGGCGCGACTTGCGGGGCAGCGTGTGTCGGCGATGCACCCGCCACGCTCCCCAAGGTCAGGCCCGGGCTGTGTGTGTGGAGCTTCCTGCTGCTCGCCGCCTTGTGCCTGGCTGCTGCTATGCACTGCCGTGTGACGGCCGCCCCAGCTCACACCCCGCCACGTCAGCCGCTCCCTGCACAGCTATGCGCCCCACGTCACGCGTTTCCACGGTCTGAGTCACACACCCACACACAGCAGCAGCCTGTGCCTCCAGGCAGCAACAAGCGCCGGCGTCCGGCAAACCAGCGACGATCCCGGAAGTGGCTCTTGCCCAATTTCAGCACGCCATCCCACGAATCGGGGACGAATAGCAGCAGCCAGGCTCCATATTCCTGGACTTTCGAGGCCACGACGTTGAGATCACACATTTATTTCAAACTTTGTACCCCCTTAGTAGGCTGTTGTTGTTGTTGTTGTTGTTGTTGTGGTCTTCAGTCCTGAGACTGGTTTGAAGCAGCTTTCCATGCTACTCTATCCTGTGCAAGCTTCTTCATCTCCCAGTACCTACTGCAACCTACATCCTTCTGAATCTGCTTAGTGTATTCATCTCTTGGCCTCCCTCTACGATTTTTACCCTTCACGCTGCCCTCCAATATTAAATTGGTCATCCCGTGATGCCTCAGAAAATGTCCTACCAACCGATCCCTTCTTATTTGAGAGATAATATAACGAAATTACCACGTGTATTTGCATGAAGTACTTCACCGAAGTTTCAATTAACGTTTTGCATGTCTGTATGACAAATACCATACTGCAACAAGAGATGTCGAGATCACACCCGAGCCGGCCGGGATGACCGAACGGTTCTAGGCGCTACAGTCTGGAACCGCATGACCGCTCCGGTCGCATGTTCGAATCCTGCCTCGGGCATGGATATGTGTGATGTCCTTAGGTTAGTTAGGTTTAAGTAGTTCTAAGTTCTAGGCGACTGATGACCTCAGAAGTTAAGTTCCATAGTGCTCTGAGCCATTTGAACCAGCCAGCACACCCGAGAAGTAATTTTACGTTACTCTTGTGCTCTGGCCCTTTTGTGATTTACCATATTACTGATTGGCAATAAGGTCAATCGCGTCATTATTCATCGATGTTTGACTTGGAGCTTCCAAGCGTGTTTCTCGTCCTTGAAAATTCAATTACAAATAATAAATTATCAAATAACGTACAAAATTAGCTGCAGCTTTATGAACACTTGGGATTTCTTTCATTATATTGCCTCTCAAATGTCACATAAATTAAGTAATGTGACCCTCGCATGTCTACAACGCGCCTGCCGCAATGACTTATTCCAGGCGTCGCCTTCGCACATGTACGTCAGTTACATAATGGACGCGTATAGCTTCTACGGAGATTTTCTCGGAATTGCCGGAGTATTGCGCCTTTCTACTTGCCTGTTACGCTGTTTTAATGGCCTACCACTGGCGTACAGAGTTTGAAGTCGGCCCGCGATACCAATCCTGTGGCCACCCGTACTCAAAAGAATGCGGGAAACATGACGTTGGGCGTCTGCCATACTCCACTGAGGACTGAATATGTTAACAAAAATTCAGTTTTAAAAGATTAGGTATACAGAAAAATACCGTTACATCCTCAATGGTTTACATAAAAGAACTGAGTGCGACACAGGGGTCGAAAAAAAGTGGAAATGATCATTCAGACCGTCGTCCCGGCGTTTCCGCACATAAACTGGTGTACCCGCGTTTCAAGGATGCTCAATTCAATTTACAGGATGTGCACTATACAGACTTTTAAAAAAAAAAAAGAAAAAAAAATGGTTCAAATGGTTCTGAGCGCTATGGGACTTAACATCTGAGGTCATCAGTCCCCTAGAACTTAGAACTACTTAAACCTAACTAACCTAAGGACATCACACACATCCATGCCCGAGGCAGGATTCGAACCTGCGACCGTAGCAGTCGCGCGGTTCCGGACTGAAGCGCCTAGAACCGCTCGGCCGCTGCGGCCGGCTACTGACTTTCTACATAGTGCACATCATATTGCGCGCAACATACACTATGCGATCAAAACTATCCGGACAACCACAAAAACACACGTTTTTCATATTAGGTGCATTGTGCTGCCACCTACTGCCACGTACTCCATATCAGCGACCTCAGTAGTCATTAGCTATCGTGAGAGAGCAGAATGGGGCGCTCTGTGGAACTCATGGACTTCGAACGTGGTGAGGTGATTGGCTGTCACTTGCGTCGTACGTCTGCACGCGAGATTTCCTCACTCCATTTGGATGCCCAAATGCTAAACTTCGTCCATTACTTGTAGTCTATCGTTTCCTCGTGTAATCCTCGTAGCATTATCAGATTTGATTAGACTACACTCAGTTGCCAGCGTTTAGTTTCGTTGATGTTCAAATTATAACTCCTCTTCTAGACGCCAGTGACACAGTAACTTTTTCAACTGCTCATCGAATTCCGTTCCCGTCTTACAGAATTACGATCTCTCTGTTCCTTAACTTCCTTCTCAAATTTGTCCTTGGTCTGAGTGCTCAGTGTAGAGACTGAATAATTTAAGGATAGGCTAAAACTCGGTCTCACTTCAACTACTTCTTCCCTTTCATGTCCTCCAACTCCAATAACTACAGTCTCTATAAATTACGGATAACGTTCGCTCCCTTCAGAATTTCAAAGAGTATAGTTCACTCAACAAGCGCAAAGGCCATCTATAAACCTACAAATCCTAAGCTAAGTCGTATGGTTTGTATTACCTCGCATGTAGGGACATTACCTCGGAACCTCAACTCAATAGCGATTTCGGCTTTTACTTGTTTCCGTTCTTTTGCAAATAATTCGTGTCAGCATTTTGAAACCATGACAAGGGTAAAATGTATAACGAAAATATGTATTCTGATCTTTCCGTACAATCCTGATCTCCATTTTTTTAGTGACAGAAACGATATTAATATTGTATGGAAATGCATGTAGCATGAATAATTAAGGAATAACAAAAAAGTCTTGACAATTACAAATATAAAATCACATGCCTGAGACAAGTAGGAAGAGAGATCGAAAATTGACTGTCGACACACACACACACACACACACACACACACACACACACACAAAGAAACAGAATGCTTCTTATAGAAGCAGTAAAAAAGACAGGCTTTTGGGACGGGAAAGAATCAAGCCTCGGGAGAAAGCACAAGAATAAATGTAGCAGCAATCTCGAAAAATGGAAAAGTCTGGCAGAAAGGAAACTGCAATTGAAGCCAAAGAAGCCGAAAGAGTGTTGATTATCGGTCCCCATAAAACGGTTACCCGAAATAAAAACAAGACACACAAATATACCAGTAGAAGTAACTAACAGCTATGGTAGACAGAATAATAAAACTGCTTAAATCGGCATGAGTGTAACAGCAATAAACAAACAGTATCTTGTATAACGTGGAAATTCTCTCCAGTTTTTCTTTCGACGCAGTTTCTCTTGTTACAGATTGTAACGAATTGGTGTTGTTGTTATTTACAGTTGGGCAATGGCCAATTCATGAAGTGGAGGCTGAGTACAGTTTTTTTAGTCATTTTCGTAACACTGTCATGTTTAATTTTTAATATTATAAAAGGAAAAGTATCTGTGTCTCCTACGTTTCCACGAGTAAATCACTGAACCGATATTGCTTCAATTTGATATTGAGATAGGGGCTTGAATCTTGAGAAGGAACTTGGTCCATTAAAAAAGAAAAGGAAGCGATTTGGGGGGGGGGGAGGGGAGAGAGAGAGAGAGAGAGAGAGAGAGAGAGAGAGAGAGAGAGAGAGAGAGAGAGAGAAGCAGGAAATGCAACATGGGTAAATGTAAATAATTATGCCGTTTGGAATATTAGGCTCATGTTATGGTCGTAAGTGCGAAGATACAAATGCAATGCAAAAGCATTTCACAAAGTTATCGAAACAGAATCTGGTTCCATTAGGTCTGACACGCGAAATACACTTAATAGTAACAACATTGACGGGGGGTTTACTGCACTTCAAATCAAATGGCTCTGAGCACTATGGGACTTAACATCTGAGGTCACCAGTCCCCTAGAACTCAGAACTACTTAAACCTAACTAACCTAAGGACATTACACACATCCATGCCCCAGGCAGGATTCGAACCTGTGGCCGTGGCAGCAGCGCGGTCCGGACTGAAGCGCCTAGAACCTATCGGCCACAGCGGACGGCAGCTTGTAATGGACTGGATCAAGTATGGGAGGTGGCTAAGGGCTCATACCTCTTAAGGTACGCGTTTTAGACGCATGTTTACTGGACTTTTATGTCTTTTTTTATCCATATTACCGCCTTTCGAAATATGGAATACTGAAATGTAACACACTGCCTTTAAGGCGTATTGTTGGTGGTTTGGATTTCGCGGCTGCATATCAGGCGTTGATAGTGTTCATCGTTTGAGTGTGTGTGTGTGTGTGTGTGTGTGTGTGTGTGTGTGTGTGTGTGTGTGTATAAAATATAATCTTAATGCTGAGTATGATATTCGTCATTGCCCGTTTGTTAAGCTGGAATTCGATAGCACGCATGCACGGATGTTCACGGTTTCTCTTCGTCATCGGATAATTAAGAACAGTTGCTGTTAGATACCTGTTGTTGGTTCTGTAATACGCGCGCCTCCGCCTTAGGGGGTAGAACTGTGGGTTCCGAGGATCGCTTCGTGCTGCGAAACGAAAGCCAGCCCGGCGCAGCTGCGTTCCGTTTGCTTTCCGTGAGTCCGGCGTGGCGAGCTGTGCGCATGCGCGGCGGCCCGTCTCCCAAGCCGCGGCGCGCGCGGCGTTGCCACGTCGCGGCCGCGCTCTCGTGGCCGAGACGGCGCGCTGTTGCCAAGCGTAGCCTGCCGTTTCGTCTGGCCCTTGTGTGTGTGTGTGTGTGTGTGTGTGTGTGTGTGTGTGTGTGGCCGCCGCCGCCTTTATAATACAGTCCTCTGCTCTCACCGTGTGTGTGCAGCACATTACTGCCCTCGCTCTACCTCCTATCCGTCATCGATCTACGTGCTTACGGAATATATGAACCAATCATCTTTTTAAATAGCGACTGTTTTATGTAGCACAGCGGGTGTGCTTATAAGTAGTTCTTCCGGTATTGCATTAAAATGTTTCTATCAGCTGGGACATGCGTCAGTGGCGTGGCTACGTATTATGGTGGCAGCAAAGCCAACATTACGCGTATTACACCGTCCACATACCGATTACGGAAAGGACTTTCAGAGACAGCTAAATGACATAAATTTTGATAATTTACTGAAATTATTTAATGATACAACGCATGTCGATGCATATAAATGTCATATTCAGCAACAATGGGAAAGAATAACCGAAAATGAGGAAGTATTGATTTCGTTTGTTGGTTTGCTGTTCACATAATTTTTAACCCTTTCCTGTGGTGTACCCAGTTACCTCGATCGCTGCGGCTGCTAGAACCGTGTTAACAGCATTTATAAACTTGCAGTAGCTAATAGTAGACAACTCTGAAATTGTCACACGAACTGTACACCAGGATCACGACGATCCTCAATTATTTGCTCGAGAAATTGCCTGAAAATAGAATATGTTACGATGAAATTCGATTCTCGTATAGTAAACGGAGTTTATTTCATCTCTGTCACGTAATTTTTGAGTCAGTATTAGTATTAAGGCATAAAAAATTCAAGGCTTAGTTGGAAAAATCATGGAGGCTTGTCAGTGATAAAAGTTGGAAGTAATGCGGATCTAAAGAGTTTATTTGCATTTTAATTAGCTGAAAATGCTATTCATTAAATGAAATACGCCTATTACACGAATATTTTGAGGCGTTCCCAATTATTCATAAATCTATTCATTTATTATTCGCGCACTCTTGGAGTATGGGTCGACAGTGTTACCGGCGACTGGCCGATGTCTTCTATTGGGGGAGCTGTGTGCCAACTCTCCTACTGTTGACGACTGTGTTTTTCTTCTTCGCTGTCTGAACATTCGGCAGACTGATAAATTCCGCCACTGACCTTAACTGCCGGAGGAACATCGGCTGCGGAATTACTTTCATCAGGTAAGTGACATGACGTCGCTTGAAAGCGATAAATTGCTCTAACAGTCGTTCCGGTATATCACCTTCCGTTAGCGAAGTCTCATTTGTGCGTGCCACTTTGACACTCAGCGGCAGAACTGTTACACTACGTGTACTCCAGGGTCGGAGCGACACTTCAAAAGGTATTTCTGTCAAGTTAATTGAAGAACGATGTCTCACAACTTTGAACGTCTGTCCGCTAATAGGTCTCACTCAATTTTGAAGTTTCGTTAGCGGCAGCCGTGTGTGTGTGTGTGTGTGTGTGTGTGTGTGTGTGTGTGTGCGCGCGCACTGTTGTGAGAATGACCCTAGTGAACACTTCCACCGTTAAAACACGTCAGACCACTACGGTCGCAGGTTCGAATCCTGCCTCGGGCATGGATGTGTGTGATGTCCTTAGGTTAGTTAGGTTTAAGTAGTTCTAAGTTCTAGGGGACTGATGACCACAGCAGTCAAGTCCCATAGTGCTCAGAGCCATTTGAACCATTTTTAAAACACGTCACCACAATCAAGAATCCACA
This sequence comes from Schistocerca serialis cubense, assembly GCF_023864345.2. Taxonomy (NCBI): domain Eukaryota; kingdom Metazoa; phylum Arthropoda; class Insecta; order Orthoptera; family Acrididae; genus Schistocerca; species Schistocerca serialis. The sequence continues at coordinate 40,428,661 of NC_064648.1, read as the reverse complement.
AGAAAACGCACATTTTACCATGATCAAAGTGAGTCATTAATTTAAAAAAAAAGTATGTTAACAGCAAACTAAAAAAGGAAGTAGATATTTCCTCCAATTAGATTATCAATTAAAAGAAGACAGCCCTCGGTCACTAATTTTTAACGAATTAACCGGGTTTCAACACTGCTAGGAGTGTCTTCCTCAGAATTTAAATCAAAGAATGGTCTATAACATGGTCACAGAATTATGACTAAAAACGTATGATACAAATTATAAGTACGGAATCATCGTGAAAGACTGGCATCACTTATATGTCGTTTATAAAATAATAAATTTGCCAAAAGTCATTAGTCAACAAAGATATTTAAGATAAAAAAAACTGTGATGGCGAGCCAGTGAGGGCTGCTCGTTACTTGCGTGGTACAGCTTGTAAGCGGACTCCAAAAAAAAATTAGATTATCCTTCTGTTTCCCTGCAGCACGGCTCATTGGCTATAGCTCTTGCCAAGACTGTACCGAAGAATTTTAATATCTATGTCTACATTTGTTAATGCCTCTTGTACTGCTGTTGTAGCGCGAAGATGAGGTTCGTATATCGAAACATGTTGCTACGTTAAATAGTGCAATAATCCTCTTTTCGATGTATTTCCGTGCCTGCTAGGAAACTTTGGAGAGGAATTTCGCCTTGTGCAAGACACCGTTTTATAGTTTTATGTTCAAAAGAGACACATTTGTGCACTTTATGTCGTTTTTCAGAAGAATTTTTGTTTATTTTGTTTCTAAAAAATTACGGTTACGTTTGAATTCTCGTACTTTTGGATAAAAAAATATTTACATTCGCAAATTAGCGATTAGTAAGTGTCAAGTGTAAAATGTGCGTGTGTGGCAGTGAACAAAATGTTGTCACATTCAAGGTAAAAGGATGCCACTAAAACGAAAATGACTTTGTTTCTAAAGTTTGCCACGGCAGCTGCTGTGAACACGTCGACGACGCCCTCTCCTTTTTTTCGATGCCCTCTGTCTGTCCTATCCGGCTGTACCACAGAAGTCGGGCAGGCGTTGTGTGGGCTGGCTCTCTAATAGACTTGTCCTGCCTTCTAAAAGTATTCTGCCAGTAAAGCGCAGCCTTTGATTCGTCTCTTTTCTGCCTGTCAGCTGCAATTCAAGCTGTTCATAATTGTAATCCACTGGTATATAACTTTAATCGATAACCTCTAAATTTGCGAGACCAAGTGTGTGAGCGAAACGTAACTTGTTTGGAGTCTTGAGTTCCCGAACCGTCTCCGTAGTACTCGTTTGTTGGTCGAACCTGCGGCACGATACCGAATTGCTTCGATGCCTTCTTTCTGTCCGACCTTCTGCCGATCCCAGACACTCGAACAGTACTCGAGAATGGGTCGCACTAGTGTCATATACGCAGTACGCCTTTATAGTGAACGCATTATTGTGGCCAAGATAGATACGAAGCCCACATCTACTACAGTAGTACAAGTTTATATGCCAACTGGCTCTGCAGATGACGAAGAAATTGAAGAAATGTATGATGAAATAAAAGAAATTATTCAGATTGTGAAGGGAGACGAAAATTTAATAGTCATGGGTGACTGGAATTCGAGTGTAGGAAAAGGAAGAAAAGGAAACATAGTAGGTGAATATGGATTGGGGCTAAGAAATGAAAGAGGAAGCCGCCTGGTAGAATTTTACACGGAGCACAACATAATCATAACTAACACTTGGTTTAAGAATCATGATAGAAGGTTGTATACATGGAAGAACCCTGGAGATACTAAAAGGTATCAGATACCTGTAGATTATATAATGGTAAGACAGAGATTTAGGAACCAGGTTTTAAATTGTAAGACATTTCCAGGGGCAGATGTGGACTCTGACCACAATCTATTGGTTATGAACTGTAGATTAAAACTGAAGAAACTGCAAAAAGGTGGGAATTTAAGGAGATGGGACCTGGATAAATTGAAAGAACCAGAGGTTGTACAGAGTTTCAGGGAGAGCATAAAGGAACAATTGACAGGAATGGGGGAAAGAACTACAGTAGAAGAAGAATGGGTAGCTTTGAGGGATGAAGTAGCGAAGGCAGCAGAGGATCACGTAGGTAAAAAGACGAGGGCTAGTTGAAATCCCGGGGTAACAGAAGAAATACTGAATTTAATTGATGAAAGGAGAAAATATAAAAATGCAGTAAATGAAGCAGGCAAAAACGAATACAAACGTCTCAAAAATGAGATCGACAGGAAGTGCAAAATGGCTAAGCAGGGATGGCTAGAGGACAAATGTAAGGATGTAGAGGCTTATCTCACTAGGGGTAAGATAGATACTGCCTACAGGAAAATTAAAGAGACCTTTGGAGATAAGAGAACGACTTGCATGAATATCAAGAGCTCAGATGGAAACCAAGTTCTAAGCAAAGAAGGGAAAGCAGAAAGGTGGAAGGAGTATATAGAGGGTTTATACAAGGGCGATGTACTTGAGGACAATATTATGGAAATGGCAGAGGATGTAGATGAAGATGAAATGGGAGATATGATACTGCGTGAAGAGTTTGACAGAGCACTGAAAGACCTGAGTCGAAACAAGGCCCCCGGAGTAGACAACATTCCATTAGAACTACTGATGGCCTCGGGAGAGCCAGTAATGACAAAACTCTACCATCTGGTGAGCACGATGTATGAGACAGGCGAAATACCCTCAGACTTCAAGAAGAATATAATAATTCCAATCCCAAAGAAAGCAGGTGTTGACAGATGTGAAAATTACCGAACTATCAGTTTAATAAGTCACAGCTGCAAAATACTAACACAAATTCTTTACAGACGAATGGAAAAACTAGTAGAAGCCAACCTCGGGGAAGATCAGTTTGGATTCCTTAGAAACACTGGAACACGTGAGGCAATACTGACCTTACGACTTATCTTAGAAGAAAGATTAAGGAAAGGCAAACCTACGTTTCTAGCATATGTAGACTTAGAGAAAGCTTTTGACAATGTTGACTGGAATACACTCTTTCAAATTCTAAAGGTGGCAGGGGTAAAATACAGGGAGCGAAAAGCCAATTTACAATTTGTACAGAAACCAGATGGCAGTTACAAGAGTCGAGGGACATGAAAGGGAAGCAGTGGTTGGGAAGGGAGTAAGACAGGGTTGTAGCCTCTCCCCGATGTTATTCAATCTGTATATTGAGCAAGCAGTAAAGGAAACAAAAGAAAAATTCGGAGTAGGTATTAAAATTCATGGAGAAGAAATAAAAACTTTGAGGTTCGCCGATGACATTGTAATTCTGTCAGAGACAGCAAAGGACTTGGAAGAGCAGTTGAACGGAATGGACAATATCTTGAAAGGAGGATATAAGATGAACATCAACAAAAGCAAAACAAGGATAATGGAATGTAGTCAAATTAAGTCGGGTGATGCTGAGGGAATTAGATTAGGAAATGAGACACTTAAAGTAGTAAAGGAGTTTTGCTATTTGGGGAGCAAAATAAGTGATGATGGTCAAAGTAGAGAGGATATAAAATGTAGACTGGCAATGGCAAGGAAAGCGTTTCTGAAGAAGAGAAATTTGTTAACATCGAGTATGGATTTAAGTGTCAGGAAGTCATTTCTGAAAGTATTTGTACGGAGTGTAGCCATGTATGGAAGTGAAACATGGACGATAAATATTTTGGACGAGAAGAGAATGGAATCTTTCGAAATGTGGTGCTACAGAAGAATGCTGAAGATTAGATGGGTAGATCACATAACTAATGAGGAGGTATTGAATAGGATTGTGGAGAAGAGGAGCTTGTGGCACAACTTGACTAGAAGAAGGGATCGGTTGGTAGGACATTTTCTGAGGCATCGAGGGATCACAACTTTAGCATTGGAGGGCAGCGTGGAAGGTAAAAATCGTAGAGGGAGACCAAGAGATGAATACACTAAGCAGATTCTGAAGGATGTAGGTTGCAGTAGGTACTGGGAGATGTAGAAGCTTGCACAGGATAGAGTAGCATGGAGAGCTGCATCAAACCAGTCTCAGGACTGAAGACCACAACAACAACAACAACCTTTATAGATTAGCTTCACTTTCTGAAAACACTCGCACTAAACCGAAGCCGACAATTCGCCATGCCTGCTACCGACCTTTCGCGCCCTGAAACGTTACGCACAGACATTTAAGTGCCGCGACTACGTCAACCACGAACCCAGCAACAACACGGGAGTATTACGGTGTATTGATAATTTTTACTTATGGACCGTCTGACAGCAGCTGAATAAAACACAATTTTAGTGCCATACACGTTTCGCCTTTATTTTCTGCAAGGCATCATCAGTGGCAGGTTGCGTGGACAGTTTCTTACATATTACGCTCCTGTTGCATTTTTGGTGTTGTTCTTCTGCTTATGAAGGCCAATTTGTGGGTTTTTCCCCACATTCCACAGCACTATGGACTGAACGCTTAAGCAATTTACCTACTTTAAGATATAAGTGTTTGCAGATGACAAACTGTGGAACAAAACGATCACTGTAGAAACACAACACATCAGAAAAACCACACCATGTGCTGAAAAGGTATGAATTCGTTATTTATGTGTATTCGTATCCGTAATTACGATTTAAAAAGTAATGGCTACATGTATACAAACAGCAAAGAACACTCTTTGCCTTGAACAGATGAAAAATAAAAAGCGCACTGAAGATGCTGCAACTGCAGTGAAACATGTTTGGGTTAAAACACAAGATTGTCTTTTGCGAACCCTATCCAGAAACATATGTACTGTTAAAGCAACCACGGAAGAAAAGAGCTTCAACCTCAAGATTATTCGCTTTTGTTATTCGAGAAGTCTTCGAGGTACTCGCGTATCTGATAACCCATTCGGTACGTTCGCACCTTCGTTAAGAGTCTTCTGTGGGGCACCGTACCAAATGCTTTCCGGAAACCAAGAAATGTGAAATCATTAGTGATTCGCAGTATATCGTGCGCGGGTAATTCAAGCACGAGCGATGACGTAAGTGCGCACTTGTTTCTTTTTCGAGTATATGCTGAAGAATTTTGCCGGCGACTGCTCCATGCCCGCTGTGTAGGACACGCGGTCGTTGGTGAAAGCGGCCGTCGGGCTTTCCTTGGGTGGCGGCGGGCCACGAAACCTCTCCCGCCGTGATACATTCACAGCGGTGCCGGTGTGTGTGTGTGTGTGTGTGGGGCGGGGGGGGGGGGGGCGTGAGGCGTGAAGACCTCTCCCCTCCCCTCCAACATTAAGCGGCCTCCTCTGCCGATCCACCCACACACAAGGCGAGCTGACGGACCCACCTTCCTGGGTCGCCGGTTCACATCCCGCTCTGACCGGCCGTCCACACGCACCGGTGTCTGCGATTCGCCTAAAATCACGGCACGGACTCGACTAACGTCTGGACTCCACTAATGTCTCAAGTAGTACTGCACGGAATTGACACTATGAATCCTGCAGGGTTGTCCATAAATACGTAACAGTACGACGGGTCGGATACGTCTTCTCAACAGCACGTTGCAAGGTATCCCAGACACGCTCATTAATATTCGTGTCTGGGGAGTTTCGCGGCCAGCGGAAGTGTTTAAACTCGGGAGTGTTCCTGGAGCCACTCTGTAGCAATTCTGGACGTGTGGGGTGTCGCATTGTCCTGCTGGAATTGCCCAAGTCCGTCGGAATGCACAGTGGACAGGAATGGATGCAGCTGACCAGACGCGATGCTTACGTACGTGTCACCTGTCAGAGTCGTATTTAGGCGTATCAGGGTCCCATATCACTCCAACTGCACACGCCCCACACCATTACAGAGCCCCCACCAACTGCTGACATGCAGGGCCCATGAATTCATGAGGTTCTCTCCATACCCGTACACGTCCATCTGCTCAGTACAATTTGAAACGAGACTCCTCCGACCAGGCAACATGTTTCCAGTCATCAACAGTGCAATGCCGTTGCCGGCAGGCCCACGCGAGACGTAAAGGTCTGTACCGTGCTGTTATCAAGGGTACAGTAATGGACCATCGGTTCCGAAAGCCCATATCGATAATGTTTCGTTGAAAGGTTCGCACGCTGACACTTGTTGGTGGTCCAGGAATGAAACCTGCAGCAATTTGTGGAAGGGTTGCACTTCTGTCATGTTGAACGAGTTTCTTCAGTCGTCGTTGGTTCCGTTCTTGCAGGATCTTTTTTCCGGCCGCAGCGATGTCGGGGATTTGATGTTTTACCAGATTCCTGATGTTCTCGGTACAGTCGTGAGATGGTCGTACGGGAAAATCGGCACTTCCTTGTTACGTCGGAGATGCTGTGTCCCATCGCTCGTGTGCCGACTACAACGCCACGTTCAAACTCAGTTAAATCTTGATAACCATTCTAGGAGCAGGGTAACCCACCTAATAAATGAATCAGACAGTTATTGTCTTATATAGGCGTTGCCTGTTTACATATCTGTTATTTGAATTTGCATGCCCATATTAGTATCTTTCGCGCTTCAAATGGCTCTGAGCACTATGGGACTTAACTTCTGAGGTCATCAGTCCCCTAGAACTTAGAACTACGAGGGGAGTTCATTAAGTAACACATTTTTTTTCTCGGCCAATTTTGGTTAAAAAACCGGAAATTTCTTGTGGAATATTTTCAAACATTCCCGCTTCGTCTCGTATAGTTTCATTGACTTCCGACAGGTGGCAGCGCTGTACGGAGCTGTTAAAATGGCGTCTGTAACGGATGTGCGTTCCAAACAACGGGCAGTGATCGAGTTTCTTTTGGCGGAAAACCAGGGCATCTCAGATATTCATAGGCGCTTGCAGAATGTCTACGGTGATCTGGCAGTGGACAAAAGCACGGTGAGTCGTTGGGCAAAGCGTGTGTCATCATCGCCGCAAGGTCAAGCAAGACTGTCTGATCTTCCGCATGTGGGCCGGCCCTGCACAGCTGTGACACCTGCAATGGCGGAGCGTGCGAACACACTCGTTCGAGATGATCGACGGATCACCATCAAACAACTCAGTGCCCAACTTGACATCTCTGTTGGTAGTGCTGTCACAATTGTTCACCAGTTGGGATAGTCAAAGGTTTGTTCCCGCTGGGTCCCTCGTTGTTTAACCGAACACCATAAAGAGCAGAGGAGAACCATCTGTGCGGAATTGCTTGCTCGTCATGTGGCTGAGGGTGACAATTTCTTGTCAAAGATTGTTACAGGCGATGAAACATGGGTTCATCACTTCGAACCTGAAACAAAACGCCAATCAATGGAGTGGCGCCACACCCACTCCCCTACCAAGAAAAAGTTTAAAGCCATACCCTCAGCCGGTAAAGTCATGGTTACAGTCTTCTGGGACGCTGAAGGGGTTATTCTGTTCGATGTCCTTCCCCATGGTCAAACGATCAACTCTGAAGTGTATTGTGCTACTCTTCAGAAATTGAAGAAACGACTTCAGCGTGTTCGTAGGCACAAAAATCTGAACGAACTTCTCCTTCTTTATGACAACGCAAGACCTCACACAAGTCTTCGCACCCGAGAGGAGCTCACAAAACTTCAGTGGACTGTTCTTCCTCGTGCACCCTACAGCCCCAATCTCGCACCGTCGGATTTCCGTATGTTTGGCCCAATGAAGGACGCAATCCGTGGGAGGCACTGCGCGGATGATGAAGTTATTGATGCAGTACGACGTTGGCTCCGACATCGACCAGTGGAATGGTACCGTGCAGGCATACAGGCCCTCATTTCAAGGTGGCGTAAGGCCGTAGCATTGAATGGAGATTACGTTGAAAAATAGTGTTGTGTAGCTAAAAGACTGGGGAATAAACTGGTGTATTTCAATGCTGAATAAAACAACCCCTGTTTCAGAAAAAAAAATGTGTTGCATTACTTATTGAACTGCCCTCGTACTTAAACCTAACTAACCTAAGGACATCACACACATTCACGCCCGAGGTAGGATTCGAACCTGCGACCGTAGTGGTGGCGCGGTTCCAGACTGTAGCGCCTAGAACTACTCGGCCACTCCGACCGGCTTTGGCGCTTCAGTCTGTATTGTTTCTGTATGTGTACTGGGTTAAGTAAGTCATAAAACACAAACGCTTATTTTGTGTAAAAACCGGACGTTGTGGGTAGACGCAGATGCTGTTTGTTATAAAACCGTGATGAAACGTCGCACACTTGTTGTTGAGAAGTCGTCAAAAAACTGCAGTCTGTCGCAAAGTACGTATTAGACAGTTGTTGTCTACCACAACACAATATGAGGTGATATATGTTTGTTGTCGTATTTATGCTGTAGCTGGCAACGTCAAATTTAGTGCAGTATCTTTTCAAAGCGGTTTCCTTGCGCAGCAAGGAGTGTGTAGAGCCTTTAAGTGAATTGCTTGGTGGAAGCACAAGGCTTTCTGGGAACTGCGGCACCGACATGGTGTAGTGTTGGAGGTGCTTCTTGGAAGGCTCTGTCCGTCAGATGACTCCCTCGTAAATAATCACACGGCTTGAGATGCGGAGCATAAGCGGTCATTCCACACGATTTACAGTATGTAGGGCAACGATGTGCTCTGTGGACATTTCCTGAAAGAGATCAGAATCGTGAGTATTATGGTACGGATGTGCATGAAGCAGTAGTTTCGGAGCAATCTTGCGCGTCGTGCAATCACAGCCACCTGAATAAAATGGGCCCTATAGTGAGTACTCACGAAACAGTTAGTGTCTAAGGGCATTTTCGTTCGGCCGTTACAACTGCAAGAAAAAGCTTGTTTTCCTCAGCAGACGCGTTCCGCTTTATTAAGATGAAGCATCATCAGTGGTGGTGATTTCTGCTGGGTTTATCGCCTGTATCGTGAAATACCGCCTGCTGGACCGTGAATTTGTAGTCTAATTTTTCCTTTGCTCTGCAGAACTATGCGTCTCGTACGTTTTACTCAGCACACTTTTTGGTAGACCACTTTCTGTTGATGATGTGTCTACAGATACCATTGGTGATGTTGCAGTTCTCGAACAATGGGTTTGCAATGAAATCCAGAGCTGTAGCTGCTTAAGGTGTTGATAAATATCGACGGGGACAGTTGAAAATCTGTGCCCAAAGCGGGATCCGAACCAGGGACCTCCTGCTTACACGGTAGACGCTATATCCGACTGAGGCAGCGAGGACACAGAGGATAGCGCGGCTGCAGGAACTTATCTCTGGCACGCTCCGCGTGTTCTCCCGGACAACATACTGACACAGCTGAGGCTCACCGGCCAGTGACCATCCGCAGTGCGGATGCACTCACGTCGCTCAAAGTCTTACGCGATTCGGCAGATTGACTGCCGCGGGCAGTACAAATGTAGTTTGTGAACAATAAGTTGGAGGTGTGGGTCTGACGGGAAGCGTGCAAGGGACAAGTCCCTGCAGTCGCACTGTCCTCTGTGTCATCGCTCGCTCAGTCGGATGGAGCGTCTCCCTTGTAAGCAGGAGGTCCCGGGTTCGGTTCCGGCCGCGGATTGTGTGTTGTCCTCATCGCTTCATCATCATCACCATCATTCGTGACAGTGGCTCGATTGGATTGTATAAAAAACTGGAGTCTAAAAAAATGGGACGTCGTACGGACGCTGATGACAGCGCAGTTGAGCGCCCCACAAGCCAGACATCATCATCATCATCATCATGATGTACTGCTTGTGCTCCGTCACGCTACTGAAGGTATTGGTTTCACCGCTCTACACGGCAGAGAGACTGGGTATGCGCTCTACCAAAAGTACGGCTTGGCACTTTTGGTAGAGCACACAAATGACGCAGTGAATGGTGGGCTAACCTGCAGTATTGGCAGCACATTTAGGGAAAGATATACGAAAGAATGTGTGGCAGAAAAACTAGTAGCTGGCCGCCTTTTTCTTCCCCCCTCTCCGTATTATTAGAACCGCACGTTCAGCGATAGTCTTTTGTTTATTTCATATGAGTACAAAATATAAATTGCGTTTTATAAGCTATAAAAGTTAGCTTAGCACGTACATTCTGCTGATGTAACTAAGGCAATTACTTTGGTGCAAGTACAGTTTACATGAACAAACAAAAAATGTCTATGTAATGTCTGTATAATTAGTCTTCGTATTTTCTATTGACAAGGGAAGCTCCCCATCGCACCCCCCTCACGTTTAGTTATAAGTTGGCACAGTGGATAGGCCTTGAAAAACTCATCAATCGAGAAAACAGGAAGAAGTTGTGTGGAACTATGAAAAAATAAGCAAAATACACAAACTGAGTAGTCCATGAGCAAGACAGGCAACATCAAGGACAATGGGGGTCAAGGAACGCCGTGGTCCCGTGGTTAGCGAGAGCAGCTGCGGAACGAAGGGTCCTTGGTTCAAGTCTTCCCTCGAGTGAAAAGATTAATTTTTTATTTTCAGTTTATGTGACAAACTCTTATGTTTTCATCACTTTTTTGGGAGTTATTATCACATCCACAAGAAAACCTAAAGCCGGCAAGGTGGAAGAATCTTTTTACCCACTCGCCAAGTGTACAAGTTAGGTGGGTCGACAACATATTCATGTCATGTGGCGAACATGCTGTCACCAGTGTCGTATAGAATATATCAGACGCGTTTTCCTGTGGAGGAATCGGTTGACCTAATGACCTTGCGATCAAATGTTTTCGGTTCCCATTGGAAAGGCACGTCCTTTCGTCTACTAATCGCACGGTTTTGCGGTGCGGTCGCAAAACACAGACACTAAACTTATTACAGTGAACAGAGACGTCAATGAACGAACGGACAGATCATAACTTTGCGAAAATAAAGAAAGTAAACTTTTCACTCGAGGGAAGACTTGAACCAAGGACCTTTCGTTCCGCAGCCGCCCACGCTAACCACGGGACCACGGCGCTCCTGAGCACACATTATCCTTGATGTTGCCTATCTTGCTTATGGACTACTCAGTTTGTATATTTTGCTTATTTTTTTCTTAGTTCCACACAACTTCTTCCCGTTTTCTCTATTGGTCTGTGTTCCGTTTTTCAAGGTCTGTCCACTGTTGCAACTTATAAGTAAATGTGAGTGGCGTGCGATGGGGAGGTTCCCTTGTGAGTACTACGTTGTTCTTCATGATCAAAGGCAAGAGTTCCCTGTTATCATTGATACGTGTGAAAATTGTTTAGCGGTAACAGAAACATGTTCTACATAAGCTAGCCGAAGTATTAATGTGATGTCTGAAACGGTTTTTTTTTTTTTAAGTTTACCTTTTTTGAGAAAACTGCGTTTGGTAGCGCTACATTATAAATCAGAATTGGATTTTTTTTTCATTTTTACTACAGTGTCCCTCTGTTTCACATTACAATCAACAGATTTCTAAAAAATACTCACTTAAGCAGCAACAATTTGAGTTTTGCTATGAATACTCTGTATTTTTAAGCAACACACCGGAAGATAACCAAGTAGAACAGGAATGTTTCACAGGTTGTACACCTATTTATACACACATAAAAAGAAAGTTTTCCATCACCCCGGTTCCCAGAACTCCTGAAGGCAGACCTTGACTGTGCTTACTGTTTCACAGACACAGTCCCTTTGACTGTTTTGAGATGTCAGTAAACCCGCCCAGAGACGTAAACAAACGTGCATGAGCAGCGCCTATTAGACGGAGGGGTCCGACAGCCGATCAGTTCCAGTCATTCCACCAGGAAGGAGGTACACGGCTCGTGTTGTCTGTACTTCAACCGTGCCTGGACGGTCAATATCGCGGTTCTATCGCGTCCGCATTGTTACTTTGTGCCAGGAAGGAGCTCTCAACAAGCGAAGTGTCCAGGCGTCTCGGAGTGAACCAAACCGATGTTGTTCGGACGTGGAGGAGATACAGAGAGACAGGAACTGCCAATGACACGCCTGCTACTACTGCAGTGGATGACCGCTACCTACGGATTGTGGCTCGGAGGATCCCTGACAGCAACGCCACCATGTTGACTAAATGCGTTTCGTGTTACGACTCAAACTGTGTGCAATAGCCTGCATGATGTGCCGACATTCACGGTGAGGTCCGTCTTTGAGACCGCGACACCATGCATCGTGGTACAGATGGGCCCAACAACATGCCGAATGGACCACTCAAGATTGGGATCACGTTCTCTTCACAGAAGAGTGTCGCATATGCCTTCAACCGAACAGCCGTCGGAGACGTGTTTGGAGGCAACCCGGTCAGGCTGAACGCCTTACCACACTGTCCAGCGAGTGCAGCACGGTAGAGGTTCCCTGCTGTTTTGGGGTGGCATTGTGTGGGGCCGACGTACGCCGCTGGTGGTCACGAAAAGCACCATAACGGCTGTACGATGCGTGAATGCCATCCTTGCACCGATAGTGCAACCATATCGGCAGAATATTGGCGAGGCATTCCTCTTCGTGGACGACAATTCATACCCCCCATCGTGCACACCTTGTGAATGACTTCCTTCAGGATAGCGACATCGCTCGACTAGAGTGGCCAGCATGTTCTCCAGACTTGAAATCTGTTGGAAATGCTTGGGATAGATCTAAAAGGGCTGTTTATGGACGACGTGAGCCACCAACCACTCTGAGGGATCTACACCGAATCACCGTTGAGGAGTGGGACAATCTGGACCGACAATGCCTTGATGAACTTGTGGATAGTATGCCTCGATGAATACAGGCATGCATCAATGCAAGAGGTCGTACTGGGTATTAGAGGTACCGGTGTGTACAGCAATCTGGACCACCACCTCTGAAGGTCTCACTGTATGGTGGTACAACGAGCAGTGTGTGGTTTTCGTGAGCAATAAAAAGGGCGGAAGTGAAGTTGATGTTGATCTCTATTCCAGTTTTCTGTACAGGTTCCGGAACTCTCGGAACCGAGGTGATGCGAAACTGTTTTTCATGTATGTCGTCACTCAGTTTCTAGACAGTTAAGGAATTGTGTTTTCTAGGGGAATCTAGTAAGACACTGATTGCGTGTTCAAACAAAGCTATGGAAATGACTTAACGCCTGATTGGTATGCAACACACCCAGTGTAGAGGTAACGCGAAACGACCTGGACTGAGCAAAGCTACTAGGAAAGTTATGTGGCTGGATTCGTGATTTTCTGTCAGAGAGGTGACAGTTCGTAGTGACTGACGGAAAGTCATGGAGTAAAACATGTATAGGTACATCAGGTAAAGCTCCAACAAGCTGTGACAAAAATTTAAAACCAATGATAATAATTATTAGTGCGGCCGTTGTAAGCGCCGATAAAGATATATTTTGCTACGCCGGAAGGCGGATAACAACTGATCAAAAATTCTATCCACTCTGTCTTTAGTTCTCGAGCGGAGGAGACGTATTTTTGTAAGATGTGTGTGGTGGCCATTTGTGTTGTCTGAATAATAGTTATTATTATTTGTGCAAAACCACGAAAGTTTTCGTTTCTTCCGCGTATCATCTCAATGTCAGCGGCCTGCATCGGTAGAAGAAGCCCGACGAAGAACTAATGTTAAACACACGGTCAAGAGACAATTACTCGTGCCAAGGACACCAGAAGTAAGTTGACGACACGACTGGCTCACAATTTACGAAATTTGTGGATTAAAGGAAAAGACAAATTATTCCCTGCAAAAACTCATAAAAAATAAGTATGCCAATAGTATACAAGCAAGTTGTTTAATTTTATATATATATATATAAATTTGCACAAACACAATGACTTCCCCAGGGTAGTGTTGTAGGCCGTGACAATCTGAGCAGGTTGTTTGTAGATGCAAAATGATTTAGAAAAGATATCTGAATGGTGTGAAAAGTGGCAGTTCACTCTAAATTACGAAAAGTGTGAGATCATCCACATGAGTGCTAAAAGGTATTTGTTAAACTTCAGTTACACGATAAATCAGTCTAATCTAAAAGTCGTAAATTCAACTAAATATCTAGGTATTAGAATTACGAACAACTTAAATTGGACAGAACACATAGTAAATGTTGTGGGGATGGCTAACCAAAGACAGCGCTTTATTGGCAGGACACTTGGAAAATTTAAAAGATGTACTAAGGAGACTGCTCATACTACGCTTGTCCGTCCTCTTTTAGAATACTGCTGTGCGGTGTGGCATCCTTACCAGAGAGGACACACGGAGTACATCGAAAAAGTTCAAAGAAACGCAGCACGTTTTGTACTATCGCGAAATATGGGAGAGAGAGTGCCAGTGCAATGATACACAATTCTGGAACAACATCACTGAAACAAGGTCGTTTCTCGTTGCGACTGTATCTTCCCACAAAATTTGAATCGTCACATTTCTCCTCCGAATGCGAGAATAGTTTATTGACTCCTAACTACGTAGGGAGAAGCGATCGTAATAATAAGATAACGGAAATCAGAGGTCGCACGGAAAGATGTAGATGTTCGTTTATTTCGCGCGATGTACGAGATTGGAATAATGGAGAATTATTGTGAAGGTGATTAGATGAAACCTCTGCCAGGCACTTAAGTGTGATTTCCAGAGTTTCCGTCCGGATGTAGACGTCTGTAGTGACAGGTGTACGTGTGTAAGGCGTAACGTGGTGAGCTGTCTATTCCGCTGCGCATTCGCACCGACACACCGTTTCCATCACAGTTTTGGTCGTGTAGGGAAGCGTTAGTTATAGCTAGCGGTGACATCTGGTGTTTCTGCAGGCTAAAGTAACCAGTACCCGCTACATCGGACAGACTGGTATGTTACCCCGGGCTACCGCCATTTCTTCGACACGAATGTGATGTGGCCGCTGTGGCCGAGCGGTTCTAGGCGCTTCAGTTTGGAACCGCGCGACCGCTGCGGTCGCAGGTTCGAATCCTGCTCGGGCATGGATGTGTGTAATGTCCTTAGGTTAGTTAGGTTCTAGTAGTTCCAAGTCTAGGGGACTGATGACCACAGATGTTCAGTCCCATAGTGCTCAGAGCCATTTGGACAACGCGCGTTCATATTACTCCTTCTACATCGCTGCCGAGTTATAAGAAATGGCGTCAAATGCTTCTGACAGTCTATCGCTTGATGCTATTCGGCACTTTCAGAATCGTTAGCTTGTGACAATAGGCAATCTGATGGCGTAATGATGCGATTGTTTGGGCACCCTCTATTGCGACACGTGTGTTTCGTTTGGTCTGTGTTCATCGTACGCTCCCACTTGTCAAAAAAATCGCGTCGTCCCGCAGGGTGCTGCATCTTTTCTTCCCGCCTGTGTATATTCGCAGCGTCTTCCGCATGAGCAGGTAGACGGAATATTAGTTTCGTCAGTCCGTAGTCAGTAGCAGCCTTTCGACGTCACGTATCCTTCTTGCCGGTTGATCGAAGCTTAAAACAAAAAGTTGCATTAACGAGGCGAAGTCCGCGGTATTACTCGGTCAAATAGGTATTTAGGACCATGAAAAGGACTGGAGATGACTCAGTGAAACTGTGTTATTTTCTCTTTAAAACGACTACAGCGTGCACGAGGACAGAAACAGAGAGCGAGTAGTGGTCGGCTGGTATTTTGGCGTCGACTTCGAGACGCGGAACAGCGTGAGGTCTGCAGCACCCCTCTGCCCGTGTTACTCCCAGCCACTGCTGGCTGCGCGGGAAAGCCTCGCAGAAGAGCCACGCGCCGTGTCGCCGCAGGGCGTGACGTCACTGGCCAGCCGCCGTGACGTCACTGGTCACGTGACCGGACACAGATCAGCTGCAGATCGCTGCGTGCCGCTTCTCAGCCTGGCTGGCTGTTAGACCGCGGCGTGCGCGAGCAGTCTCATGAAAGCTACGTTCGGACTTTGAGTCACGGATTTCGATGCGCTTCAAACATGTTGTAGAGGCACTTACCGTGAGTACGTGGCTATCCGGTCTTTTAGCGACAGGCCTTGCTTTTTGAGAAAATCGATTCTGAAGTTCATTGCGTGCTTTGTATACCCGTAACATTACATATGTTCCGAGCAATTCAGCGTAGCGCAGCGGTAAAGGTTCACAGCCATCGCGCTAGAGGTACCGTGCTCGATTCCTGCTCACATTATTTTTTTTTTTTTTTACGTACGCAGGAACCATCTGGAAACTTTGGTCCTAACATTCAAAAACGAGTAGACGACTTAACTGGGAAATACAGAAATGTAGTCGTGTCCTGCATCAATCCGGCAAGTTCACGAATCTGGTGTATTAACAATTTTTGCGTTCTGTAATTGTTCCGTACGTGGGACAGAAAAAATGTTTCTCCATTATCAGTTCGTGGGTGGAGGGGTGAGGGGACCGATTAAACTTTATACGATGAAAGGAAATCTAGCACCTGCACCCTAAAAGTGGTATCACCAAAGTGCACTCCTTATTGCCAGCCGTGCGATGTTTATTTTTACCGACAGGTGAAAATATTCACGCAAATTATTCAGAACGCTCCCGACTTGATGAAAGACAGGTGAGAGGTCGCTTCTAGGGAAGATTCGATAGAATTACATTCGCTAATCCTACATCAGTTCAGCGCACTTAATTTTGAAAGCATGATCAGATACGCACGGTTCGCATCGAAGTTAGCGGATGTGTTTCCCCGTATCGCTCTTCAAGAAACCGTGCGCCTGCAAGACGGTTGCTTTCATAAAATGCGCGTGGTGCTGGGAAAATGTGTGCTTCGGTTGTTTCTACGATAAGTGTCACCCACAATATTGTTGTGGCACATGAGGCAATGTGGACGATGAAATATAAGATTTTGTAATATTGTGTGACAGAAAAAATTAAGAACTGAATATATCTTTATAATTACGCTCACCTTACACTTTCTTGATATCGTTTGAAATAAAATTGAAAAATTCGCTCGATTTTGGAAAAAACATACACGGGCAGGATTCGAACACGGTGCCTCCACCGCAGTAGCCGTAAACCTTTACCGCTGCGCTACGCTGACTTACTCGGAATACACCTATTGTGGCGAATATACAAATCGCGCAATGATCGATTTTCTCAAAAACCAAGACCCGTCGCTAAAAAACCGGATAGCCAGGTAGTCAGGGTAAGTGGCTCTACAACGTCTTTGAAGCGCATCAAAAAAAAAAAAAAGTTCAAATGGCTCTGAGCACTATGGGACTCAACTGCTGAGGTCATTAGTCCCCTAGAACTTAGAACTAGTTAAACCTAACTAACCTAAGGACATCACAAACATCCATGCCCGAGGCAGGATTCGAACCTGCGACCGTAGCGGTCGCGCGGTTCCCGACTGCAGCTGAAGCGCATCGAAATCCGTGATTCACAGTATGGAGGGTCCCCTCGTGAGAGTTCTTTGCTCTCAGGAAGTTTGGCACTCCCAGACGGTACTCGCAGAACTGTTTACACCAGGGGCCAATTGTCGCTGGTATACTTTCTTCATCGTAAGAACTGATGTAAACAAACACAAAGATGTTGATTGGTCAGGAGCTGTAGCACACTGGTGTTGTATTACCAAGTTAGGGCAAACAGCCATCAGCATTTTTCTTAATCGGGCTTTAGCTGTGTAGTTTGTACACCAAAAATCGTGTACGGTCGCAGTCTCTGTATCTGTGTATTGATGTCCTCTCATTGTCGCATTGTTAATACGCAGTGTGAAAATGGATGGGGCTGCTTCCTGCTCCGTAGTGGAACATCGCTAAAAATGACGAGAAACAGGTTGTTCTTAATGTTTCTGACAGGCTTACTGAAAACCATACGCTTTGAAGTTTTCCTAGTATCTGTACTTCCTATAGTATATGCGATCTATGAAGGGCATGCATGACTGAATGCGTAGCGCCGTAGAGTGGTAATCTGGTATAACCCATGGATTCAATTTCGGGTACCTATAACTTTCAAATTAATCAAATTTGTGATAATTAACACATGCCTAATCACAATTTTTTATGAAAAATGCAGGAGCTCTTTTTCTAATTACACGCTGTACGCAAAATTCCAGTTGTCATTCAAAAAGTAAACTATTAATCATAGATATTTTATAAAAGATCATTAATAAAGATTGTTTAACCCCAAATTTTAAGTACAAAAATGAGTATGTCCATTGTTTTGTACGACAGATGTGGTTTCACACTACGCAATGACATGAAAAACAACTTTCACACGGTCGAGCACACCGTACAGACAAAAGCTTTTTTTTTTTTTCTGGTCATCAGTCTACTGACTGGTTTGATGCGGCCCGCCACGAATTCCTTTCCTGTGCTAACCTCTTCATCCCAGAGTAGCACTTGCAACCTACGTCCTCAATTACTTGCTTGACGTATTCCAATCTCTGTCTTCCTCTACAGTTTTTGCCCTCTACAGCTCCCTCTAGTACCATGGAAGTCATTCCCTCATGTCTTAGCAAATGTCCTATCATCCTGTCCCTTCTCCTTATCAGTGTTTTCTACATATTCCTTTCCTCTCCGATTCTGCGTAGAACCTCCTCATTCCTTACCTTATCAGCCCACCTAATTTTCAACATTCGTCTATAGCACCACATCTCAAATGCTTCGATTCTCTTCTGTTCCGGTTTTCCCACACCCCATGTTTCACTACCATACAGTGCTGTACTCCAGACGTACATCCTCAGAAATTTCTTCCTCAAATTAAGGCCGGTATTTGATATTAGTAGACTTCTCTCGGCCAGAAATGCCTTTTTTGCCATAGCGAGTCTGCTTTTGAAGTCCTCCTTGCTCCGTCCGTCATTGGTTATTTTACTGCCTAGGCACGCTAAGCGTATGGCGCGAGAAATAACGTACAGGAGCTAACGCACGCACTTTTTTCACGTCTGCCGAACGTTTACGGCCTACAGAACGGCACGTCATAAAAGAACAACAGAGAATGCGGCGTCTGGATGGCTCGGTGGATTCTCTTGTCGAACGACTCGTTACCAATGTACCAAATGCCTATTCCGGAACTGAAATGTACTTCGCAGTTTCCAGTAAGGAAGGGGCTAAGAGATTACCGGACGGCTGAGTGTAATTACCACCTTCAGAGGCGTCAGTGATGGACAGTACTGTGGAATCCCTGCAGTATGCCTCTGCATGAGACATGGCTCGCTCCGAAAAATTACCATGTGTTTAAGTTAGGAATTTTCATCACTGTTGTTTGTAATTGGAATACTATGTTAGGTGAGAACGACGACACACCTCCTGACGATTACATTAAGCGAGCATTTTAATTTTTTAAATTCGGACGAAATTATACCATGTCACCAGAACTAGCCGGACACCCACAAAAACACACCTTTTTGATATTAGGTGCACTGTGCTGCCACCTACTGCCAGGTGCTCCATATTAGCGACCTCAGCAGTCATTAGACATCGTCAGAGAGCGGAATGGGGCGCTCCGTGTAGCTCACCGACTTCGTGTCCCTTGCGTCATACGTCTGTACGCGAGATTTCCACACTCCTAAACATCGCTAGGTTCACGGTTTCCGGTGTGGTAGTGAAGTCGAAACGTACAGCACGAAAGAGTACAGGCCGACCTCGTCTGTAGACTGACAGAGACCGCCGACAGTTGAAGAGGGTCGTAATGTGTAATGGGCAGGCATCTATCCAGACCATTACACAGGAATTCCAAACTGCATCAGGATCCACAGCAAGTTCTATGACAGGCGGGAGGTGAGAAAACTTGGATTTCATGGTCGAGCGGCTGCTCATAAGCCACAGATCACGCCAGTAAACGCCAAACGGCGCCTCCCTTCGTGTAAGGAGCGTAAACATTGGACGATTCAACAGTTGACAAACGTTGTGCGGAGTGACGAATCACGGCATACAATATGGCGATCCGATGGCAGGGTGTGGGTGTGGCGAACGCCCGGTGATCGTCATCTGCCAGCGTGTGTAGTGCCAACAGTAAAATTCGCAGGCGGCGGTGTTACGGTGTGGTCGTCTTTTTCATGGAGGGGGTTTGCACCACTTGTTGTTTTACGTGGTACTATCACAACACGGGCCTACATTGATATTTTAAGCACCTTCTCGCTTCCCAGTGTTGAAGAGCAATTGGGGGACTTCATAACGCACGTCATGTGGCGGAGTGGTTACACGACAGTAACAGCCCTGGAATGGACCGGCCTGCACAGAGTCCTCACCTGAATCCTATAGAACACTTGGGATGTTTTGGAAGGCCGACTTCGTGCCAGGCGTCACCGACCGGCATCGATACCTCTGCTCAGTGCAGCACTCCGTGAAGAATGGGCTGCAATTCGCCAGGAAGCCTTCGAGCACTTGATTGAACGAAAGCCTGCGAGAGTGGAAGCTGTTGTGAAGGCTAAGGGTGGTCCGACACTATATTGAATTCGAGCATTACCGATGGAGGGCGCCACGAACTTTTAAGTCATCAGGGTGGGCAGCAATCTGCAGTGGTTCGCTGGTGATGTTGATATTGGACGGTAAGGTCTCGAATTTGAGTGACCATGCGAGGATAGAAGATGATTTAGGCGAGACATCTAGTAGGTGTGATGAATGGCCGCTAGCTCTAGATCTAGAAAAAAAATAAGTTAATGCGGATGAGTAGGAAAAGCAAAGCCGTAATGTTCGGATTCAGCACTAGTATTGGTTTATTCGACGCAACTCGTAAAGCCCCGCACCTTTTGTCTGCGGGAAAGTGTTTTATTTCTAGATGCGACGGGGATTCCCCCTGGCAGAGACGTCACGTACACAATGCCCGCATTAAAAAAACAGGTTATGATTGCTTTTGAACACTTTTCAGCACATTGCAAAATGATTAACGAAGGAAACTGCGTTGATTTTTTTCAAAGTCATACGAATAATCGATAGACGAACGTGCGCTGGATGGTAAGCGCTTTGTGAAACAAGGCTGCGTCTTCAAGGATACGAATTCTGCGCCCCCCTGAAATTGCCGCCCGGGGCAGAACGCCCGGTTTGCTGCGCTTTAGATCCGGGTGTGCCAGGTGCAGAAGCTGTTAGACTGGCAGCCTGCGGCTGTGGCTGCGGTGCGCGAGGCACGAGCCGTGTTAGCCGCCCGTGTGGTCCCAGCTGTGCGGCGGCCGCGGGCTGCTAGCTGGGATGTGGCAGCAGAGTGTGCACAGAGGCGAGTGCTGCCGCCGCCGGCAGGTAGGTGTGCGCGGACCCCGCAGGAGTGGTCGCAATTAGCGGCGCGGCTGGTTGCGACAGCAGCAGGTTGCGGGCGCGCGCCGCACACGCAGCAGTCAGCTGCGCCCGCCGCCTATCGATTGGCCCTGCAGCCCCTCCCTGCCCTCCCTCCCTCCCTCCCACCACCACACTGCCGCGAACCAGCACGCCGCCCAAGGTTCGTGCACTGCAGTTATCGCCAGCCCACGCCCTTCCTGTAGTCCTCAATCGTCAGCCCCTAGCAGTAGCGTAGCGACGACCACGTAAACAGCGCCGTCCTGTCTCAAATGGTTCAAGTGCCTCTGAGCACTATGGGACTCAACTGCTGAGGTCATCAGTCCCCTAGAACTTAGAACTACTTAAACCTAACTAACCTAAGGACATCACACACACACACACCCACGCCCGAGGCAGGATTCGAACCTGCGACCGTAGCGGTCTTGCGGTTCCAGACTGCAGCGCCTAGAACCGCACGGCCACTTGGGCCGGCTCATCCTGTCTCAAGTATCACAGACTCCGTATATACACTGAAGCTCCAAATAGACTGGTATATGTATGTGTATAGAAATACGGACATATTTAAACAGACAGAATATGGCGCTGCGACTATATAAGACAACAGCTGTCTGGCGCAGTTGTTAGATCGCTTTCTGCTGCTTGAATGCCAGGTCATCAAGATTCAAGTGCGTTTGGCATTATAGGCGGCACACGAGCAATGGGACACAGCATCTCCGAGGTAGCGATGTAGTGGGGATTCTCCCGTACGACCATTACACGAGTCCACGAGTGAATATCACTAATCTGGTAAAACATCAAATACCCGACATCACTGCGGCGGGGAACTAAAGAGAATACTTCCAACGTGACAGATGCGCAGCCCTTCCGCAAATTCCACTGCTGGGCCATCAACAAGTCTTACCGTGCGAACTATTCAGGGAAATATCATCGATAAGTCCTGAAAGAGCTCGAGACCCACTCGTGTACCATTCGTGACTGCACGACACAGAACTTTACGCCTCGCCTGGACCCGTCAACACCGGCATTGCACTCATGATGATTGGAAACAGTTGTATCGAGCGTATCGACGTGTACAGAAGATCTCTAATAGTGTGGGGCGCATTCAGCTGGAGTGATATGGGGCCCCTGATACGTGTAGGTACGACTCTCACAGGTGAAACGTACTTGCGCTTTCCGACGGACTTGTGCAATTCCAACAGGACAATGCGACACGCCACACGTCCAGAATTGCTAGAGTGGCTCCAGGAACACTCTCAAGAGTTTATTCCCCAGACATGAACATGATTCAGCAATTTGGGATGCCTTGCAACGTGCTGTTCAGAAGATATCCCCACCGCCCTCGTACTCTTACTGAGTTATGGACAGTCCTACAGAATTCGTGGTGTCAGTTCCCTCGAGCAGTACACCAGACATTAGTTGTGTCGCGGCACTTGTGCGTGCTCGCAGAGGCCCTACTTGATATTAGCTTCTTTGGCCCTCCAGTGTAGTTGCACTCACGAACGATAGCTGTTGCGTTCAGGATTGTTCTGCGTCACGCATTTTCCGACAGCCAGTAAGCGCTCACTAGCGGTCTCAACACTCCGATGTGAATGTCGAATCCAGTGGTAACATTAAATGAGGTCGTTAGCGACTTACGTAGTGAGATTTTATTGCATTTGTTATGGCGTTGGTAGGTGACGAATTGTTCGTCGGTTCATTTGGGGGAGGCGACAAACAGCGAGGTCGTGGATCCCATCGGACTGGGGGAGAATGGGGAAGGAAGTCGGCCGTGCCCTTTCCAAGGGACCCACCCGGAATTTGCCTGAAGCGTTCTAGGGAAATCACGGACAACCTAAATCGGGAGGGCCGGCGGCAGGTTTTGAACCGCTATCTTCCCGAATGCGACTCCGCTAATCACCGTGCCACGTCGCTGGTCGACGAATTGCAGACTGGCTAGTGGGAGGAATAATTTCCAGGGTCACGTATTCGTGAGGCGCAAAAGGACGCGTACATCAAACTTCCTGGCAGATTAAGACTGTCCCGGCCGCTGTGTCCGAGCGGTTGTAGGCGCTTCAGTCCGGAACCGCGCTGCTGCTACGGTCGCAGGTTCGAACCCTGCCTCGGGCATGGATGTCTGTGATGTCCTTACGTTAGTTAGGTTTAAGTAGTTCTGAGTTCTAGGGGACTGATGACCTCAGATGTTGAGTCCCATAGTGCTCTGAGCCATTTGAACTAACAATGTGTGCCGGACCTTTGCCTGTCGCGGGCAACTGCTATAGCGCGCGAGCTACCCGAGCACGACACACACTGCTTTGCTGAGAATCGTGCTCGTTCCGCAAAATAGTGGCAAAAGTAAAGCTGTGAGGACGTGTCGTGAGTCGCAGAGCAGTTGCCTGCGGTAGGCAAAGGTCCGGAGTTCGAGTCTCGGTCCGGCACACAGTTTCAGTGTGCGAGGAAACTTCACATCACCTCGCACTCCACTGTAGAGTGAAAATCTCATTCGTCGCTCGGGATCAATAATAATGCGAGCGCGTGGGTGCCACGTTAGCCGCTCGTATGTGCTGCTAGGAGCCCGTCTCATGTTAACCCTTACTGTGAATGGCGCATACTCTCTCCTACTGCCGCTGTTCCTCTGTCTCCCCCGCCACTGTCTCTCTACTTCTCTGTTTCGGCACAAGAAGCGTGGCAAAATTTTTGGTGAGCAAGGTCGAATGAGGTTTGACGCAACTGGTTCTCACTTCCCTGTCAGCACCTTTTAAACAAGACCGTCTTGTACTCCGATAGGAACATTCTTCAGCTGCTTTCCATCTTTTACCTGCAGCATCACGGTTTGCTGCTTGTACGCGTTGCCCTAGAAATGATGCGACGAACTTGGAGCGGGCTGTAGAGAGTACTTTCAGGAATCATGATGGGGCCACCAACAGTATCCATTAGGAGTTTACTCAGTAACGGCCCTTCTTTCGCATCAGCGCGGGAGTATTGGCGTACGACGTTTACCCACCAATGGTAGCGACGAGAATTGTAACCAATACTCCCACTTCTCCATGGCAAACGCGGGGAAACTCACTATTATAAGAGAACGCGGCACTGGTCTATGACTGTATTCTAGCAATAGTGGACACCGAAACATCCTGAAGAAGATCCCATAAGAAGAGTCGAAACGTCGGTTATTCTAGAAGGAAATATGTCAAGGCCTAACAACCCACAACATTTTAATTTTAGTGACAACGGCCACGGAAGTCTGCAGACTTGGATAATACGTCTTGTCCTTCCAGACTGCCGGTCTGGCTCTTCCATTTACAAATCAGTGATGGCTAATTAAGTCTTTACTGATACTGGTGTTTGTAGTCATGTCTGCTCTCCAAGACTGCCGACCCATCTCTGATCTGACAGCCGAACCACTTCGTCCGCCATCCAAGTTTGCCGCGAAGCGAAGATATCGGAAGTGCTTCGTTTACCAATTGTTTGTCATTCTGATGATAATTAACAGTTTTGAAATAATGGAATGATACTCTGCTATTCAGAAATGGTCCTATATGAAATGCAAGTAAATTCACTGTTCAGTGAAGTTTTCTGATATTAATGACAGAAGTTTATCAATTTCGGGTGCTACTTTTCGAACACAGCAGCCAATCGCGGAGAAGAACCACAACTTAGGCGGTCTTTTCCACGATACTCCTACCGAACAACCGCATGACGTCATCTTGCCGCTGCTGCCTTCTCAACTGCTCTGAGAGGAGCTTCTTGTAGCTGGCTCTGAAGCCAGGAATTTTACAAGCCGATAGAGAGGATCTACTGTAACCTTTTTGTAGTCATTCCTGCCCTTAACTGCGGATACTTTTCTTTCGATTCCGTGTCCTAGGACGCGCTCCTGTCTGCTTTGGCGACACTTCGGTGTCTCGCCGTGTCTCGGCGGCTCGCGCCCCCCCCACCCCCGACCCCGCCCTCGTAGTACGCCCACGCGCGGCTGCGGCGCCCAGGCGGTTGCCATGGCGACGCTCGCCCCACTGCTTCCCTGTCTTAACGCGGCCCACGCGCCGGCCCATTATTTGCTTTGCGCTTCACGCGCCTCTGCCCTGCGCCGAACCTGCTCCCAGTCACTGCGCATGCGCGCGCGGCCCCGGCACCCGTTCTGGGCTTTAGGATGTCGGTGCTGTTGGCCGGTTGATTGACGGCAGAGGGACCTGGGGGAGGGGGGAGGGAGTTGTTGTAGAGAGACTCCCCCCTGTCCTTCGCAGCCTTTCTCCCTCCCCCCTCCACTATCTGCATTCGCGCCGGCAGCCAGTGGACAGACAGCGGCTGTATCGATGGGTCGACAGGCGCAGGCGCGGTTGTCATGGCAACGTTCCGGTCCACTCCACTGGCTTCCCTTCTACCGTGCCGGGCTGCCCTGGGCTACGCTACGCTACCCGTCCCGTCGCGTCTCTCTCTCTCTCTCTCTCTCTCTCTCTCTCTCTCTCTCTGCCCCCCTCTCCCTCTATATCCGCCTCCCCTCCTCTTCCTACCCTCCCCTTCACATACTCCGCGCCTCATACGCAGGCACTCAACTCCAACCTGTGTGTGTGTGTGTGTGTGTGTGTGTGTGTGTGTGTGTGTGTCCTCTGAACTCCCCCACCTATTATTTATTGTTAGTTGTTGCAGCCCCTCCCCCCTCCTCCACCCTCCCTGTTCATCCCCTCCCCCTCCTCTAACTTTTATTAAGGGACTTAAGGCTTGTTGTTGTGGT
Organism: Schistocerca serialis cubense; assembly: GCF_023864345.2. Lineage (NCBI taxonomy): Eukaryota > Metazoa > Arthropoda > Insecta > Orthoptera > Acrididae > Schistocerca > Schistocerca serialis. Next base: position 40,402,982 of record NC_064648.1, on the reverse strand, counting down.
CTTCAGTCCTGAGACTGGTTTGATGCAGCTCTCCATGCTGCTCTATCCTCTGCAAGCTTCTTCATCTCCCAGTACCTACTGCAGCCTACATCCTTCTGAATCAGTGTACTCATCTCTTGGTCTCCCTCTACGATTTTTACCCTCCACGCTGCCCTCCAATACTAAATTGCTGATCCCTTGATGCCTCAGAACATCTCCTACCAACCGGTCCCTTCTTCTTGTCAAGTTGTGCCACAAACTTCTCTTCTCCACAATCCTATTCAATACCTCCTCGTTAGTTATGTGATCTACCCATCTAATCTTCAGCATTCTTCTGTAGCACCACATTTCGAAAGATTCCATTCTCTTCTCGTCCAAAATATTTATCGTCCATGTTTCACTTCCATACATGGCTACACTCCATACAAATACTTTCAGAAATGACTTCCTGACACTTAAATCTATACTCGATGTCAACAAATTTCTCTTCTGCAGAAACGCTTTCCTTGCCATTGCCAGTCTACATTTTATATCCTCTCTACTTCGACCATCATCAGTTATTTTGCTCCCCAAATAGCAAAACTCCTTTACTACATTAAGTGTCTCATTTCCTAATCTAATTCCCTCAGCATCACCCGATTTATTTCAGCTACATCCCATTATCCTCGTTTTGCTTTTGTTGATGTTCATCTTATACCCTCCTTTCAAGACACTGTCCATTCCGTTCAACTGCTCTTCCAAGTCCTGTGCTGTCTCTGAGAGAATTACAATGTCATCGGCGATCCTGAAAGTTTTTATTTCTTCTCCATGGATTTTAATACCTACACCGAATTTTTCTTTTGTTTCCTTTACTGCTTGCTCAATATACAGATTGAATAACATTGGGGAGATGCTACAACCCTGTCTCACTCCCTTCCCAACCACTGCTTCCCTTTCATGTCCCTCGACTCTTATAACTGCCATCTGGTTTCTGTTTCTTAATTCTATTGGCGTCCGTAAAATACGGAGAAACTTTTGCTTTTTTGTAAACAGTATTCATCTGAATTAGTGTTCTTGCTGTGGCCTTCAGTCCAGCGACTCCCCATTAGTCTTTTCTCGGAATCATCCTCGTCTCCGAATATCTACATCTACTTACCAATTCTGCAAGTCATACTTAACTGCCTGGCAGAGGGTTCATCCGACCACCTTGGGACTATTTTTCTACGGTTCCATACTCCGTTGTTATTTTTAAAAATATACGGAATCCGATTTATCGATACTTGAAGAATCATAACTTTAGGCAGTGCATATATCGAAAAAGGTATCGACGTGTCGATAGGAAAAAGATCAACGTATCTGGAAATAAAAATATCGGCTCCGCACAGTAAATGGTTCAAATGGCTCTGAGCACTATAGGACTTAATATCTGTGGTCAGCAGTCGCCTAGAACTTAGAACTACTTAAACGTAACTAACCTAAGGACATGACACACATCCATGCCTGAGGCAGGATTCGAACCTGCGACCGTAGCGGTCACGCGGTTCCAGACTGAAGCGCTTGGAACCGCACGGCCACACCGGACGGCGCACAGTAAATATACCACCGGTTTGAAAGCTGTACGTTTAAGTATTTATTTATTATTGGACATTCGGTCCGTCCCCGGTAGCTGAGTGATCACCGAGTCGGAATTCCAATCCTAAGGGCCCGGGTTCGATTCCCGGCTGGGTCGGAGATTTTCTCCGCTCAGGGACTGGGTGTTGTGTTGTCCTAATGATCACCATCTCATCTCCATCGACGCGCAAGTAGCCGAAGTGGCGTCAAATCGAAAGACTTGCACCAGGCGAACGGTCTACCCGACTGGAGGCCGTAGCCATATGACATTTACATTTTTTTTATTGGACATTGTGTAAATCAACAAGTTGATCAGCTTGCGTATCCCCCATAGAGCAAGCTGTACTTAAGATTTTATATTTACTGCGCTACTAGTTTCGATGTTGCGTCAACGCCATCTTCAGGCTCTCACACTCAGCCGAAATCAGTTATGTGTCGCTCAGTGTAGAAGTCCGCGGTGAGATAAACATGTGCTCCACATGCACGGTGGGCAGTAACTGAGTTACGTGTTGGTCTCACCGCGGACTTCTGTATCGAGCCACACACAACTAACCTGATCACAGTGTAAGGGCCTGAAGATAGCGTTGACGCAACGTCGAAACTAGTAGCGAAGTAAATATAAAATGTTAAGTACAGCTCGAGGAATTTAATTTTTAATAAAAACTGTACCAGCTGTGTCCCACCTTCATCGAGTTTAAATTTTGATGTACGAAGATCAGTTACACTATGTCAGCGATTGCTGCGCAAACACTGTCTCCACGTACGCGTACACCATAATTACTCTACCACGCACACATTTGGGGTTACACTTGTCTGGTGTGAGACGTTCCCTGCGGGATCCACTGCGGACCGAACCGCACGATAACCGTGTGTTTGGTGTGGGGCGGCGGTGGGGTGGGTGGACTGCTGTGCCCTGTTGTGGGGTTGTGAACCACTGACGCCTCTCCGTCGTTTCTAGGTCGCCGGTTCAATGCACAATACAACATCGAGATGACTGGATCAGACCAACCGAGAGGATGCGACACTGGTGGTGGTGGTGGTGGTGGTGGTGGTGGTGGTGGTGGTGGTGGTGTGTGTGTGTGTGTGTGTGTGTGTGTGTGTGTGGCAGATGTGACCGGTTGTTTTCCTTTCGTGTTGCAGGTGAGCCGTCTGCGGCGGACTTTTGCCCGGCGACGCATGCACAGAGCAGGCAAGTGCGAGCGCCCCTGCCCTGCTGTTTGTTATCTCCTGTAGTAGCTGGCGCCGGCAGAATCGCCCGCCGTCTTGCTGTATGCTGCCAGATTGGCCATCCGGCGCAATGAAACAGTCGCAAAGCACAAAGTCTACCGTTCTCTTACAGAAAACTCTCGTGCTATAGCAGTGTAGACAACACGTGTGGGTGATGAAGGCTTCTGGGGTGTCCAGCCGGGTGGTAGGGTCGATGTATCGCGACGTTTCGGGAAGTGTCGTACTACCCATCTTCAGGTGAAGTGCCGAGATCAGCGGAGTGCGGGGTATTTACACGCGCGGCCGGACAACCGCAGCCACCCGAGAATTAGTGGAGGGGGGAGACCAAGCGTGTAAATACCCCACACTCGGCTAATCTCGGCACTTCACCTGAAGATGGGTAGTACGACACGTCCCGAAACTGTCGCGATATGTGATCGCTTATCACGCGGCTGCAGACCCGAGAGACCTTCATGAGTAATATGCGCCGGTGAAGCCTACTGCCACAAACTTGTGTGGGTTACTTCATTCTGTTGTAACGTACGGAACTAATGAACAAAATTGGCACATACGCGTTTCTGAAGTGTCGACATCGCAGATAATTGATCTCTCAGGTTTTCTCGGCGTGAATGGTTAACGCTTTCGATGCCGTTGATGTACACTGATCAGCGAGAACATTATGACCACATGCCGTTTAGCCAGTCTGTCCACCTTTGGCACCGATTGCGGCATGAAAGCAACGAGGCCTCGGTATGATCGCTGGAGGGAGCTGGCACCACACCTGCACACACAAAAGTCACCTGATTCTCGTCAATTCCGGGGAGGGGGGCGATGAGCTCTGGCGCCACGTTCAGCCACAGCCCAGATCGGGAGCTGGGAGGCCAGAACATCAATTGCAGCTCGCCACTGTGTCCCTCGAACCACTCCATCGCACTGCTGCCGTTCTGCATCTGCATCGATACTCCGCATGCCACCTGACGGTGTGTGGCGGAGGGTACCCTGAGTACCTCTATCGGTTCTTCCTTCTATTCCAGTCTCGTATTGTTCGTGGAAAGAAGGATTGTCGGTATGCTTCTGTGTGGGCTCTAATCTCTCTGATTTTATCCTCATAGTCTCTTCGCGAGATATGCTTAGGAGGGAGCAATATACTGCTTCGCTCTTCGGTGAAGGTATGTTCTCGAAACTTCAACAAAAGCCCGTACCGAGCTACTGAGCGTCTCTCCTGCAGAGTCTTCCACTGGAGTTTATCTGTCATCTCCGTAACGCCTTCGCGATTGCTAAATGATCCTGTAACGAAGCGCGCTGCTCTCCGTTGGATCCTCTCTATCTCTTCTATCGACCCTATCTGGTACGGATCCCACACTGCTGAGCAGCATTCAAGCAGTGGGCGAAATTGGCGCATTGTCTTGTTGAAAACTGCCACTGCAGTCGGGGAACATGATCGTCATGTGGTGTGCAACCTGTGTATGATACTCCTTGGCCGTCACAACGTCTTGCACGACCTCCACCGGACCCGACGAAGACCACGTGAAAGTTTCCCGGAGCATAATGGATCCCCCGCCAGCTTCTCTCCGTCCCAAAGACCATGTGTCGAGGTGGAGATCCCCTCTAAGATAATAGATTCGCCGCCTCCCATTGGCGTGACGAAGAATGTATCGGTACTCATCAGACCAGACAGTGCGACGCCCTGTGCCGATGGTCACGTGCCCATTTCAATCGAAGTTGCCGATGCCGTATGCACGGGTCGTCGGCTGCGAAGGCCTATCGTTAGGAGTGTTCGGTGCACTGTGTGTTCAGACACACTTGAACTCAACCTGGCCATCGAGTCTGATGTGAGTTCCGGCGCAGTTGGCCGCCTGTTCTGATTTATTGCTCTGCCCAGCCAACGACGTCCGACAGCTGTACTGAGGTGTGGTCGCCCAAACCCACAACGTCTCGACGTGGTTTCACCACTTCTTGGAGACACTCACCACAGCACCCCCCGAACACTCGACAGGTCGTGCCGAGCCTCACCACCATCACAATCTGTCCTGCGTGAAACTCGGACACATCGCGGGCCTTTCCCACTCTACACACGGACAGCACACTCACTGATATACTACTTGTGCAGTGCGTGTGTCTGACTAGCAGTCCTTCCTCGCCAGGTGACACTGCTATTTCCTACACTAGTTTATATCGATAGTAGGTCGGTGATCATAATGTTCAGGCTGATCACTCCTGTGCCGTTCTCTACATCTACATGCATACTCCGCAATTCACCATACGGTGCGTCGTGGAGGGTACCTCGTACCACAACTAGCATCTTCTCTCCCTGTTCCACTCCCAAACAGAACGAGGGGAAAATGACTGCCTATATGCCTCTGTACGAGCCCTAATCTCTCTTATCTTATCCTTGTGGTCTTTCCGCAAAATGTAAGTTGGCGGCAGTAAAATTGTACTGCAGTCAGCCTCAAATGCTGGTTCTCTAAATTTCCTCAGTAGCGATTCACGGAAAGAACGCCTCCTTTCCTCCAGAGACTCCCACCCGAGTTCCTGAAGCATTTCCGTAACACTCGCGTGATGATCAAACCTACCAGTAACAAATCTAGCAGCCCGCCTCTGAATTGCTTCTATGTCCTCCCTCAATCTGACCTGATAGGGATCCCAAACGCTCGAGCAGTACTCGAGAATAGGTCGTATTAGTGTTTTTTAAGCGGTCTCCTTTACAGTCGAACCACATCCTCCCAAAATTCTACCAATGAACCGAAGACGACTATCCGCCTTCCCCACAACTGCCATTACATGCTTGTCCCACTTCATATCGCTCTGCAGTGTTACGCCCAAATATTTAATCGACATGACTGTGTCAAGCGCTACACTACTAATGGAGTATTCAAACATTACGGGATTCTTTTTGCTATTCATCTGCATTAATAGAGTTAGCTGCCATTCTTTACACCAATCACAAATCCTGTCCAAGTCATCTTGTATCCTCCTACAGTCACTCAACGACGACACCATCTCGTACACCACAGCATCATCAGCAAACAGCGTTCCCATGTGCTGTGAGCGTCTTTACTGACACTGCGTGTTTTTTTTTCAAATGACTCTAAGCACCATGGAACTTCACATTTGAGGTCATCAGTCCCCTAGAGCTTACAACTAGCAATGCCTGACGAACCTAAGGACACCACACAGATGCACGCCCGAGGCAGGATTCGATCCTGCGACCGTAGCAGCAGCGCGGTTCCTGACTGAAGCGCCTAGAACCGCTCGGCCACACTGCGGACTTCCCTGGCCATCGCGCCGCTTCGCTTCCCGCGCCTGGGTTCCCGGGTTCGATTCCCGGCGGAGTCAGGGATTTTCTCTGCCTCGTGATGACTGGGTGTTGTGTCATGTCCTTAGGCTAGTTAGGTTTAAGTAGTTCTAAGTTCTAGGGGACTGATGACCTCAGATGTTAAGTCCCATAGTGCTCAGAGCCATTTGAAGCAAGTTATCTGGAGCAAAATGATCATTAAAACCACCGAATATCAGCCACGCACAACACTGACGTACGTTACCTGAAACAATAGTCTTCGCAACTCGTGCGTAATTAATTTCTGCTCCATGCATCAGCTGGAAAAAGTTCGTAGTATGGATCGTGCTATGAGCACTGAGCACTATTCTTGAAGAACCAATCTAATTCGAATTATTTTCATTAAAATTAGTTCGGGATCACCGGTGCACATTTATTTTTAGACGTTTTTATTACCTTCGGCATTTATGTCTGCAGAGTTGCGTAATTTGAATTTTCCACTAAGATAATTGTTAAGGTGGCGGCAGACAATTGACAGAGACTTTCTATTGTTAGAGCAAATTTCCTTTTAACAGGATAAGTATTTGAATTAATGCTTATTAAACTTTACTTATATATTGTGCACTATTTAGACTAATTTTCATCAAGCAAACCTTTGATACTTTCGTAAGAAAGAAAGATAAAATTCCGCTACAAATCGCTATCATCAATGGCTGCGCTCCTTGCAGCGGAAAGAAATAATTAATACAGATAATGCTTATTTGGAGAGGAATTAAAGTTACAAATAATTAGTCACAGATATTTATAATAATAATAATAATAATGAACTTTATTCTCAAGTAATAATTACCAAATAATTACAATTTCTTAACAGATCTCAGTTTGGTATGCGTCTTGCGTTCGAAACGTACAAAAGCCAACCAAAAAAAGGTAAAACAAAGGAAGACGAACGCAGATCATAAAAGGAATTTACAATTGTCATTGTCTTTGTGTGATACACATCGAAATGTCCAATTACATCATAAAATATTGTATAAATAATTAATATCGATCATATTTTTGTTTTATTTCACTGTTTTTCTATACGTCGGGTAGATAATGTTTATAACTGTTAGAGGCACAATTTCCTCTCGTCGCACTGTAGCTGAAATTTATCTCGTGGATGTTACAAGCTCCCGGCAAGGTGGCGTAAGGCCGTAGCGCTGAACAGAGATTATGTTGGAGAATGGGGTTTTGTAGCCAGAAGAGTGACCGAATAAACCCAACCTGCTTTCAGGGAGGAAAAAAATGTGTTGCACTACTTATTGAACGTCGCTTGTGTACCTGTCACGTGTGAAAGGTGGGAAGCAAAGAGCTAGCGGTAGATGAGATATGTTTCACGGTATGCAAGATGAAGTAGTCTTCATACTCCTTAAGGTATGCATTTTAGACCGCATCTTCACTGGAATTTTTGTGCTGCGGATGGTCGTTGCCGTCAGATCCCTGAATACTGACCGCTGCTCCCGGCACGCCCCTGTATCAGCACGCGGCTAGATGTGTATACCCAAGTATTCATTTATCTTGGGATATTCTCTGTATTAAAAAGCGAGGAGTTCTTAGAGCAAGAACTGAAAGGAAAACGTTGCACGTTCACGGTTGGCGATAACCACTGACTGCAGGTGAGTCGCACAATGGAAGGTGACCGATTGGTCCGTCGCTCGGTTTTGTCACTTGTCGGACGTGCCCGACTTCCCTGCTCTTTCATTTCCGCAGCTGCCAGCGAGCCAGCAGTTGTGGTGTGGGAATTGCGTGGTGAAGGCAGACGTTGGCAGCGCTGAGCGACGATTAGGTCAGCATTTGCAGTGACGCGTCTGCAGCCACCACGGAGGACATGGTTGCCATTTAGATTTTATTCATCAGTTTCAGCGTCTGTCAATGCCGATGTCAAGAAATAGCACACTAGTTGCGCTAAAAATTGTTTTCTATCGCAACTAGGGTGCTATTTCTTGACATCGGACACCTTGTTATTTGATTCACACCGCCACACCCCAGTGCAATTCGAGTCATTCTTTTGTGCCACGTTTACCTGCTTCCCACGGTCAAAGTTTGGACGTGATGCGAGCTCGAAAAGCAGTAAAACACCTCTACACAGTGATAGTAAAACTATGTTCTACTACAGTTTCAAAAGGATAACTTCAAACATTTACCGGAAATTGTGAAAAAAAAGATATAAAACGTATCAATGTGTAATGAAAAAACAAGAGGTTACGAAGTATCGGAGGAGACCTGCGATTGGATTGAGGTCTTCGTTGCAGATAGAACTTAAGACGTTGCTCTTAACGGAACCAAATGGACAGGTGTATAGTATAGGCAGTGGCCAGAGTACCACAGGGAAGTCTGATAGGAGCGTTGCTGTTTAGAATAGATATAGTAGAAAGTGTCGGATGGTCTTTAAGGCTATTCGCAGATGCAGTTGTCTGTGCCAAAGTAGCAACGCCAGAAGATGTAAGAATTTGCAGAAGGATCTGCAGAGAACTGATGAATGGTGCAGGCTCTGGCAGTTGACCCGGAACGTAAATGAATGTGACGTATTGCCCATACATGGGAAAAGAGATCCACCACTGTACAACTACACTATTGATGACAAATGGCTGGAGACAGCGTCTGCCGTAAAATATCTAGGAGTAACTATCCAGAGCGAAATGTCTTCAACATGTCGCGGCCCCGTCAGAAACTATAAGTCTTAATTTTAATTTTAATGATGGACAGCCTCAGTTGCCTAGAAATTTACCTAGGTTTCAGTCGGGATAACCCAACCTTCTTCAGAATAACAGTATCTATGGACAAACGATAGATACCGTTATTCTGAAGAAGGTTGGGTTATCCCGACTGAAACGTATGTAAACGGTGCGACTGAGGCTGTCCATTATTAAAATTAAAATTAATGTCCAGGGCTACCTTAACTGGAATGACCAAATAAAACAGATAGTGGGAAAATGACACACCAGACTCAGATTCACCGGAAGAATCTTAAGGAAATGTAAGTCATGCACGAAAGAAGTGGCTTATAATGCGCTTGTTGTCCCGATTCTTGAGTATTGTTCACCTGTCTGCGATCCCTGTCAGGTAGGACTGATAGAGGAGATTGAGAAGCTCCAACGAAGAGCGGCGCGTTTCGTCACGTGACCGTTTAGCTGGCGAGAGAGCGTTGCGGAGATGCTGAACAAACTACACTGGCAGACGTTAGAAGAGAGGCGTTGTGCATCACGCAGAGATTTACTATTGAAATTTCGGGACAGCAGTTTTGAGGAGGAGTCAGACAACACACTGCTTCCCCCCGCCCACATACATCACGTGTATTGACCATGAGGAGAAGATTCGAGAAATCAGAGCCAATACAGAGGCTTCCCGCACACTATTCGCCAGTGGAACAGGCTTGGAGGGATCACATAGTAGTACCGAAAATACCGTCCGCCCCACCCCAACAGGTGGCTTGCTCAGTATGATGTAATGTTGTTGTGGTCTTCAGTCTTCTTGATGCAGCTCTCCATACTACTCTATCCTGTGCAAGTTTCTTCGTCTCCCAGTACCTACTGCAGCCTACATCCTTCTGAATCTGCTTAGTGTATTCATCTCTTGGTCTCCCTCTACGATTTTTACCCTCCACGCTGCCCTCCAATACTAAATTGGTGATCCCTTGATGCCACAGAACATGCCCTACCAACCGATCCCTTCTTCTACTCAAGTTGTGCCACAAACTCCTCTTCTCCCCAATCCTATTCAGTACCTCCTCATTTGTTCTACCCATCTAATCTTCAGCATTCTTTTGTAGCACCACATTTCGGAAGGTTCTCTTCTCTTCTTATCCAAACTATTTATTGTCCATGTTTCACTTCCGTACATGGCTACACTCCATACAAATACTTTCAGAAACGACTTCCTGACACTTAAATCTATACTCGATGTTAACAAATTTCTCTTCTTCAGAAACGCTTTCCTTGCCATTGCCAGTCTACATTTTATATCCTCTCTACTTCGACCATCATCAGTTATTTTGCTCCCCAAACAGCAAAACTCCTTTACTACTTTGAGTGTCTCATTTCCTAGTCCAATTCCCTCAGCATCACCCGACTTAATTCTACTACATCCCATTATCCTCGTTTTGCTTTTGTTGATGTTCATCTTATGCCCTCCTTTCAAGACACTGTCCATTCCGTTCAACTGCTCTTCCAATGTAGATGTAAAATGAAAATATCGGCAATCGATACAGCCATCGTTATATCGGTGCATAGACGTCTGTCGATAGTTCGTGGTGGAAGTATCTTCATACCGGTGTGTTATGAGGATCCGTAACCAGAAGGGAGTGTTGGTAGGGTGGACGGGGGACGTCGACAGCCAGCCAGCCAGCCACCTGCGTCCCAGTAGAGCCGCCTGTCCAGTGGAGAGGCGGCAACCCCGCAGCGGCCAGCCGGCATTCCTCCTGCCGCTGCCGCCTCGGCGGACACAGGCCGCGCCGCGCTGCGCTCTGCCGCACCAACGCATTGCGCGCCGCGCGCCGGAGCGTCTGCGGCCGCCGGCGCTGCTTAATGGCGACTCGGCGTGCAGGCGGTGAGCCAGCACTTCCACAGCCTGCACCGTGCCTCACTCCCCAACACGACATCCCCGTCTCCGCCGGAAATACCACGTCGCCGGACACTTTTCACTAGACACTTGCATCTACGTGATTGCTCTGCTTTTCACAATAAAGTGCCTGGCAGAGGGGTCAGTGAACCACCTTCAAGCTGTATCTCTACCGTTCCACTCTCCAACGGCGCGAGGGAAAAACGAGCACTTAAATTTTTCTGTGCGGGCCCTGATTTCTCTTATTGTAACGTGATGATCATTTCTGCCTATGTAGGTGGCTGCCAACAGAACGTTTTCGCAGTCGGAGGAGAACTGGTGATTGAAATTTCGTGAGCCCGTCGCAACGAAAAACGCCTTTCTTTTAATGATTGCCACTCCAATTCACGTATCATGTCTCTAGCACTATCTCCCCTATTTCGCGATAACACAAAACGATCTGCCCTTGTTTGAACTTTTTCGATGTCAACCGTCAGTCCCACCTGATGCGGGTCCCACACCGCACAGCAGTACTCAAGAGTAGGGCGGACAAGCGTGGTGTAAGCAGTCTCTTTAGTAGACCTGTTGCACCTTCTAAGTGTTCTGCCAGTGAATCGCAGTCTTTGCTTTGCTCTACCCACGACATTATCTATGTGATCGTTCCACATTAGCTTATTTGTAATTGTAATCCCTAAGTCTTTAGCCGGCCGGTGTGGCCGTGCGGTTAAAGGCCCTTCAGTCTGGAACCGCGTGACCGCTACGGTCGCAGGTTCGAATCCTGCCTCGGGCATGGATGTGTGTGATGTCCTTAGGTTAGTTAGGTTTAATTAGTTCTAAGTTCTAGGGGACTGATGACCTCAGAAGTTGAGTCGCATAGTGCTCAGAGCTATTTGAACCTAAGTCTTTAGTTGAATTTACAGCCTTCAGATTTGTGTGACTTATCACGTAATCGAAATTTAGCGGGATTCTTTTAGTACTCACGCGAATAACTTTACACTTTCCTTTCTTCAGCATCAATTGCCACTTTTCGTACCATACAGATACCTTATCTAAATCATTTTGCAAGTCGTTTTGATCATCTCATCACTTTACAAGATGGTAAATGACAGCATCATCTGCAAACAATCTAATTGTCTCCTATGTCGTTAATATACATTAGGAACAATAGAAGGCCTGTAACACTTCCTTGCGGAACGCCGGATATCACTTCTGTTTTACTCGATGATTTGCCGTCTATTACTACGAACTGTGAGCTCTCTGACAGGAAATCACGAATCCAGTCGCACGACTGAGGCGATACTCCGTAGGCCCGCGGTTTGGATAGAAGACGCTTGTGAGCAACGGTGTCGAAAGCCTTCTGCAAATCTGAAAATATGCAAACAATTTGACATCCCCTGTCGACAGCACTCATTACTTCATGAGTGTAAAGAGCTACTTGTGTTTCACAAGAACGATATTTTCTGAATCCGTGCCGATTATATGTTAATAAATCGCTCTCTTCAAGGTACTTCATAATGTTCGAATATAGTATATGTTCCAAAACCCTACTGCAAATCGACGTTAGTCATATAGGCCTGTAATTCAGCGGATTACTCATACTTCCCTTTTCGGGTATTGGTGTGACTTGAGCAATTTTCCAGTCTTTAGGTACGGATCTTTCTGTGAGCGAGTGTTTGTATATAATTGATAAATATGGAGCTATTTTATCAGCATACTGTCAGAGGAAACTGACTGGTATGAAATCTGGACCGGAGGCCTTGCCTGCATTAAGTGATTTAAGCGGCTTTGTTACACCCAGGCTATCTACTTCCATGTTTCTCATGTTCGCAGTTGTTCTTGATTGGAATTCAGGGATATTTACTTCGTATTCTTTGATGAAGGAGTTTCGGAAAACCGTGTATAATAACTCTGGTTTAGTGGCATTCTCATCAACGACTTCGCTCTTGTTATCTAATACATAAAATAATAGAATAACATTAGCAAAAACTATTAATATAGTAATACTGTCCAATATAATAATAATGGAACCCAACATCTTTCCACTCACTCATTCATGAACCCCTCCACAGAATACTGAAACGAAAAGCCAAATCAGCCGTCACCAAAGTTTTCAATCACTCACAAACAGATAGTACATCGCTCCCCCCCCCCCACCCCCTCCCCCCCTCTCAAAAGAAAAAAAATAATTCGCGACTCTATCTCCCTCTCACTCACACACACACACACACACACACACACACACACACACACACACACACACGGTATAAACATCATAAATAGTAGTTAGCCTCGAACATATTCTTCGTTAGGTTGACAACAAATAGGCAAACAAAGAAGATCAAACACGTAATGGAGTCGCAATATTTACGTTGTGAAAAACAGTGTACGACGAAATAGTTCTCTCGTGTGACAAAAGATCAACAGTCCACCACAAAAAAGAGTGAGAAACATGGTGAACAGTGTGTGGAAGGCGAGAACACGAAGATGTGGTTATGTGGCAGTGGTGAAAGTGGTAGTGCGACCTCCAGACCAGATATCAGGAAACGCAGATCAGCAAATCCTAAGTAATTACTTTTTTTACAAAAAAATCGCGAAGTGAACTGTTTGACAATCTAAAACTAACAAAACTGTATCGTTACAGATCCCACTGATGATGCTTTAGAACAAGAAGAAGGCGAAACGCGTATGCGATAAACAAACTAACTAGCAGCAGGAAAAGGCAATTTCATTTACAAAACAAGTATTTATATGCTTGCTGCGGAGGATGGCCTCATAAACAAACTTGTTAATAAATTAGACGATCCGAAAGTAAAAATTATCAACATACCATAATGAAACTTCCTGGCACATTAAAACTGTGTGCCGGACCGAGACTCGAACTCGGGACCTTTGCCTTTCGCGGGCAAGTCCTCTACCGACTGTCCGGCACACAGTTTTAAACTGCCAGGAAGTTTTAGTAGTTGTGTTTAACGTTAAGAAAATCTGTACGTGTAGGATGTGTATCATTTGAGAAACACTGTATAGTACTGCATTATTGGGCAGATGAAACTTAGGATATAAAAAAAAAAGTAAATGGAAAAGTGTAAGCACTGTTGTAACTGGGCAGCGCGGGAGCACGGTGTAGAATGCGGGGGTACTTGCACCACAAGTAAGTACAGTCAGAGTCAAATGGCGAACGCACGGGAAGAAACTTCGTTGGAGACGTTTTCGTGCCGTCAGCGTGCGAGGAATCGCGGCTGTGGCGTCGGAGTGTGCGAATTTTCGTGCTGCCTGTACAGCCAGCAGGTCTGGAGGCAGGGCTCGCCTTGTTCCCCCACGGAGGCCGGGGGCGGTTTTTTGCTGGCGGTTTCTTTTTTTTTCCGCCACCATCTCGGCGCGCTCCCCTACCTATCACACACACACACACACACACACAGCGCCGCGATATGCGATCGATAGCTCGCCTCAGGGTGCGCTGTACACGGCCCCACGATTCGCTCCGGCGCCTGGCGGAGGGTGCATATGACGCCGTCGCGCGTTCTCTCACGTCTGCAATAGACGGCCGGTCAATCCCGCACTTTTCTGCCCCCATTCTCCCCTCCCCCATCCCTTCCTGCCTTCCGCCCCCTCCTCTCTCTCTCTCTCTCTCTCTCTCTCTCTCTCTCTCTCTCTCTCTCTCTCTCTCTCACTCTCTCTCCCCGCCCCCACCACTCTCTTCCCCCCCCCCCTTTAGCCTTAGAGACGAACTATTACACAAATGATTAAAATTGGATGTTGAGCTTGCAGTATGATGCGACATAATTGTCCACAACATTGCGGCCACCGGAATAGCAGCCACCTCTACGACAACATTACGGGCCACTGTTGCACGGCAATGTTTACCGCAATAGGCTACATATCCGGGCGAGAAGCGTTTACACGCGGCCACACTACCGCTGCGAAATGGGCTAACCCTGGTCAGTAGAAGTGATCGTCGCTTCCCTCATTTACATCACAGAAGGAGTAAAGAATTATAAGGAACAAGAGAAATGGGGCTTTTTGGATGCGTTCTTTTCAAGAAAGTTGAGTTCTTCAGAAAACTGGACTTGTAAACTGATGGTCGATACACACAATTTGCAGAATGCTGAAACGCGATTTTGTATATATCGTCTAGAAGCAGTTCTAGAACTGGGAGCACCAAAGTGCACCACTTACAAGGACAGTGGCGCACACGCTTCAGTTTTTCGTTGCTGGTGATTCACGCAGAACTCGGATTTACCTCTTCAGAGTTCACTTCCCAGCGATAGGCCTCTTGGTACCAAGCCTTTGCACTGCGTTCGTGGAATAACCCTGAAAATTCATTAGTGTAGTTTGAAACAACGATCGTCCCTTTGTGTTAATATTTTATTCAGGTTAAGCACTTCAGTCATAGCAGTATTAATTTCCTAATTGGCGTACATTTACCACCCGAGTTATGGGACGTGATAAGTAATGTCTAGCTGCGTGGTCTCAGAAGCCTTGCCACGGTTCGCGAACCTTCCCCCGTCGGAGGTTCGAGCCCTCCCTCGGGCTCGGGTGTGTGTGTTGTCCTTAGCGTAAGTTGAAAATGGCTCTGAGCACTATGCGACTTAACTTGTGAGGTCGTCAGTCCCCTTAGAACTTAGAACTACTTAAACCTGACTAACCTAAGGACGTCACACACATGCATGCCCGAGGCAGGATTCAAACCTGCGACCGTACCGGTCTCGCGGTTCCAGACTGTAGCGCCTAGAACCCCTCGGCCACTACGGTCGGCGCGTGCTCCAGAGCCGCGGCCAGCTCCGATACGTTTCTGTGTGTGTGTGTGTGTGTGTGTGTGTGTGTGTGTGTGTGTGTGTGTGTGTGTGTGTGTGCGCGCGCGCGCGTGTGATACCAAGCGCCCTGGCATATTAAAATTACACTCCTGGAAATGGAAAAAAGAACACATTGACACCGGTGTGTCAGACCCACCATACTTGCTCCGGACACTGCGAGAGGGCTGTACAAGCAATGATCACACGCACGGCACAGCGGACACACCAGGAACCGCGGTGTTGGCCGTCGAATGGCGCTAGCTGCGCAGCATTTGTGCACCGCCGCCGTCAGTGTCAGCCAGTTTGCCGTGGCATACGGAGCTCCATCGCAGTCTTTAACACTGGTAGCATGCCGCGACAGCGTGGACGTGAACCGTATGTGCAGTTGACGGACTTTGAGCGAGGGCGTATAGTGGGCATGCGGGAGGCCGGGTGGACGTACCGCCGAATTGCTCAACACGTGGGACGTGAGGTCTCCACAGTACATCGATGTTGTCGCCAGTGGTCGGCGGAAGGTGCACGTGCCCGTCGACCTGGGACCGGACCGCAGCGACGCACGGATGCACGCCAAGACCGTAGGATCCTACGCAGTGCCGTAGGGGACCGCACCGCCACTTCCCAGCAAATTAGGGACACTGTTGCTCCTGGGGTATCGGCGAGGACCATTCGCAACCGTCTCCATGAAGCTGGGCTACGGTCCCGCACACCGTTAGGCCGTCTTCCGCTCACGCCCCAACATCGTGCAGCCCGCCTCCAGTGGTGTCGCGACAGGCGTGAATGGAGGGACGAATGGAGACGTGTCGTCTTCAGCGATGAGAGTCGCTTCTGCCTTGGTGCCAACGATGGTCGTATGCGTGTTTGGCGCCGTGCAGGTGAGCGCCACAATCAGGACTGCATAAGACCGAGGCACACAGGGCCAACACCCGGCATCATGGTGTGGGGAGCGATCTCCTACACTGGCCGTACACCACTGGTGATCGTCGAGGGGACACTGAATAGTGCACGGTACATCCAAACCGTCATCGAACCCGTTCTACCATTCCTAGACCGGCAAGGGAACTTGCTGTTCCAACAGGACAATGCACGTCCGCATGTATCCCGTGCCACCCAACGTGCTCTAGAAGGTGTAAGTCAACTACCCTGGCCAGCAAGATCTCCGGATCTGTCCCCCCATTGAGCATGTTTGGGACTGGATGAAGCGTCGTCTCACGCGGTCTGCACGTCCAGCACGAACGCTGGTCCAGCTGAGGCGCCAGGTGGAAATGGCATGGCAAGCCGTTCCACAGGACTACATCCAGCATCTCTACGATCGTCTCCATGGGAGAATAGCAGCCTGCATTGCTGCGAAAGGTGGATATACACTGTACTAGTGCCGACATTGTGCATGCTCTGTTGCCTGTGTCTATGTGCCTGTGGTTCTGTCAGTGTGATCATGTGATGTATCTGACCCCAGGAATGTGTCAATAAAGTTTCCCCTTCCTGGGACAATGAATTCACGGTGTTCTTATTTCAATTTCCAGGAGTATATGTGTGGCAACGACACTCCAAATCGCCTCTGTCGCTAGCGTTCTGGTTCGCCCTGTACGTCAGCGATTACCAACCTACCTCCGAGTTCGACCAGATATCAGTTGCCGACCTATCATAAGAGGCTAACTAAACTTTACGACGAAGAAATTTCGGTCGAACACTTCTGTTTGTGAAATTTCCTGGCAGATTAAAACTGTGTGTGTGCCGGGCCCGGGTGTGGTACTAGCCTTGCAAGTTTTGCACGAGAGCTTCCGTGAAGTTTGCAACGCAGGAGGCCGAGGTACTGCGAGAAGCAGAGCTGTCCCGAGTTCGAATCTCGGTCCTCCACACAGTTTTAACCTATCAGGACACTTGTTATCACGAGTTTTAACCTATCAGGACACTTGTTATCAGGACAGACACACACACACACACACACACACACACACACACACACACACACACACACACACGGCTGCAGAGTGAAAATTTCGTTATGGACTTTCATTTTTAAGGATACAGGGAACTTATAAATGGTGAAAAAATCTACAGTCTTTCCTGATTATTTTGATATATACATTATAGGGTTTCCAATGAAAAATCACGTATGTATACCAAATTTTAGAGCTACAGTCATGTATGCTGACACGCCCCTTTTATTCCTGTTAGAGAAACCAGTATTATTTCGAGAATAACTGCGAACTTTCTCTTTCCAGTGAGTATACGTATGATACATTGTATATGTTGGTAACACTGCAGGTTTCTACAGTCTATAAATGATTATCTTTACTAGTATTTTCTCTGAAGCAGTTTGTTCACATGTTACTGAATGTTTGTTGCCCAACTGGTACATACATTTGTGGAAGTACGTATCCTTAAGTGTGCAATAACTACGAACTGTGCCCACGCATCAAGAAATTCAGTAAAAGGAAATTCTGTGGTAACTAGTTCACAGACAAAGCAGGCCACACTGTTGAAAGTAACCTATGTATCAGTTCTTTAGGGAAGAAACTCCCACATGGCACGCCTCCTGTCATTCAAATTTTTGTGTTAACAGTGACGCTGTTTGTAGTGGATTTATTGATTGGGCATCTTATCTTCCTTGATAAAGGAAGTGGCGAAATGTAATCAATGTAATGGTGTAGGCTGTCTGCAAGTAACTGAACTACAAAGTAGCAGGAAGGGTTTAGCGTCAAAATTAGTTGTTCTGTGTAAATCCAGCAATAAATCTACCTCGAACATTGTGCATAAGTCATATGATGTCAATTTGAAGGTAGTGTATGGAATGTGTGCAATAGGAAAAGGAAAAATGGCTGCTCAAAGTTTTGTGGTTTGATGGACCTTCCTCCTGGTAGGTTTAGCAAGTATCTAAAATAGTTTTAGGTGTTGTGTCTAAAGCATCCATGAAACGTGCAGTACAAGAAACTGTAAATATTAGTGGAACCAGGGACATTGCTGTTTGCACTTGATGGGACATGGCAATGTGAGGACATCATTCATTGAATGGTTTTGTAAGTGTTACTTCTCTGGAGAATGGAAAAGTTGTTGATGTTGCATGCTAAGTACTGCCACACCTGCCCTGGTAACACTGAAGGACATATTGAATATCAGTGTTCTAGGATTCATGATGGTTGCAGTCGAGGTGTGGAGTGCGCTGGAACTCTAAAAATATTTCACATGTCAGTGCCCGTTTATAATGTTAGATATACGAAGTGTCTAGGCGATGGAGCTTCTAAAGCTTTCAATAAAGTTAATGAGTTAGATGTTTATGGTGATACCTTGGTAACAAAACTGGAGTCTTGTGGAGATGTGGAAAAGAAAATGGGTGCTGGATTGAGTAAGCTATGAAGAGAAATGAAAAGAAAGTTGCTATCTGATGGAAAATCTGTATCTGGCTGGCCGAGGCAGATTGACAGAAACTGAAATAGACCTTCTTCAGAGTTATTATGGATTGGTCATTTGACGAACTGCACCTCTGAATGATGTTACAACAATGAGAAAAGCTATATGGGCCACATACTTTCATAAGCTGTCCACAGATGACCACCCTGTTTACGGACTTTGCCCTAAGGTAGCAGATTCTTGATGTGGTTACCAAAAAGCAAAAGAAAGTGGTCAAACATACCATCATAAGCATTCTCTTCCTGCGTCAGTTATGAATGAAATAAAATCAATTTTTACAGACCTGAGTGAGCCTGTTTTGCTTAGTAAATGTCTTCATGGGGACACACAGAATACAAATAAAAGTTTCAACCATTGCGTATGGGAAAGATTACCCAAGAATGTTTTTGTAGGACTAAATACATTAAAAGTTGGTGTACTAGATGCAGTGAATGTTTCAATGATGGAGTGATAGGAAGGTTGGGAGTCCAGAGAAAGTTAGGGATAAAATGTGGTACTACTATGGAAGATCAATTGCTTGAGTGACAGACAACGGGTGGATGAAGCTGAAACATTCGCACTTCAAATTACCAAAGAAGCAAGAAGTGCTAAAAGGAATGCCAAGAGGAAGCTTGAAGATGAAGAAACGCTGCAGGACGAACACTGTGCTTCAGGAATTTCCCACAAGTAGTATTTTTCAGAATTCAGGTACAAATATGTCATAGATTATAAAGCATTGCTTTAATTGTTTCTGTAATTTCCAAAAGTTCGTACTTATGTAGTAGAACTAAGCTTTATTGCAGATTCAACTAACTTATAGAAAAAATAACGTTTTATTAGGAAAAAAAATTACAAAAATTAAGATGTAAGATGTGATATTTTTTATCCTTGTAATATGCACAGTAGGTGGAATTAAATACGTCTTGTACCTCAGCCATCATATCATGCATATCTGGTGAAAATTTTGTCGCCCTCAAATGTATAACTTTGGATTAAATGATACCTCAATTTTAGGAACCATTTGGGGAAAAATGCATCAATTTCTTTGTAATTTTTTTAATAACTCTAAACAAATTCAAAAATTTTCAAAATACTTCTAATTTGTTTAGAAAGTGTGGTGCATTACCTGATATCAACAAAAAATCTGTAAAACATATACATTATAAACAGTGCGTGAAAAAAATAGGTGTTGATTTTAACATAATATTTAGCCGGAAAAGTATGCTGTATCCTTAAAATGTCGGAAGATGGGCAGGGGAGCAGGCAAACCGGGGTGTCTGCCCCGGGCGGCAATTTCAGGGGGCATCAAACCTTGAAGGAAAAAACTTTGTTTCACAAAGCGCCTACCATGCAGCCCACGTTTGCCTATCTATGATTCATATAATTTTGAACCGCATCGCAGTTGTTTATTCCACATTTTTCAGCACATTCTAAGCTGATTTCTGAACGAGTCATAACCTGTTTTTTGAGTGCGTACGTGATGTCTCTGCTAGGGGAATCCACGTCGCATCAGTAAAACATTCCCGCACACAAAATGGGACAGGGCTATACGGACTGAGCGGAATAAACCAGAGCGTGTTTCGCCATGGTTGGGAAACACAGTAGATCCGGGGCTGTGCTACAGTACAGTCTGTAGTTACCGTTGTCTTGCCGTCTCGTCAGTTTAGTGTTGCGAACTAAAGAGCGAAGCAATTCGTGATGCACTGCAGAAACTGCCTATAGTTCAGAGAAGTCATTTCCATCAGATATTTAATCGTATGTGACGCATGTGTCTCAGTTTTACTGTTATCGGTGGATGCTACAAGAAGTGTGTGTTTTCTGCGTGGACTATGCGAGGGAAATATTTGTACATTAGTTTCACAAGCTGTAACTTCTGCCACACTGCGTCACACGTTAACTCTAGCCTTTGGAAAAACGGTACTTTTTGGTATCTTTTGAAATAAATTTTAGTCTTCTGCAGTACTGATAACAGAAATGATGTTTAAAAATTGTGTCATTCTGCTTTTAGTCCTGAGCAAATGTCATTACGGCAGGTTGAGAACCACTAGTGGATAGTGTGGCCCAGGTGTGACAGCGAGGGAGACCGAGCTGCAGTGGACAGCCGCTTCCACGCCTGCGTTTACGCGGCCATTGGCTGTCTCGTCCGGGGGCGGGGAGCACGCGGTGACCTTGAAGCGTGACCTCGCGGCAGTCAGCTGTCGGAGCTGAAATAGGCAGCCAGCGGCGCTGGCGTTTGTTTTGGAAGTGCCGGCCGGTGACGTCACACGGCGCCGAGCCGCTTGTGTTGTAACCGCCGGCCGGCGACGACGTCATGTGACCCGCCATCTCTCTCTCTCTCTCTCTCTCTCTCTCTCTCTCTCTCTCCCTCTCTCTCTCCCTCTCTGTCTCTCGCTGTGGTTACGCAACAGCCGTCGGAAGCGGTTTATCGGCGAGTTGGCCCCCGGCCACGCCTGTCTCTCTCTCGCTGCTACCGCCTCTAGCGCCAGGCCCGTCACACGTGCATATAAAAAACCACGGCTCATAGGGGCTGAGCAAAGGTCCAGTCACTAGACACCGTAGAGGCTGTGCACCTCGCATGACGTCACTATCTCGAAGACCACTTCTCGGTCGGCTGACTGTGAGCGGCAATCATTCGCGAAGTGTGCGCACCCGGTAGCTGAATGGACAGCCGGCACGGTAGCTCAGCGTTTCGCTCAGAGGGCTGCTCACCGTCTGTAATAAAAAAAATAAAAAAATAAAATAAAACTGAGTAAAGGAATCAACGACCAACTTGAACAGATGTCTTGTGACGTCCGCCTAGGCCAAACGCAGCGAACAATACCGAAAAAATGTAAAAGAAAAAAAAAATGGTCAGCGTGACGGATTGTCAATCCTTTGGGCCCGGGTTCGATTCCCGGCTGGGTCAGGGAATTTTCTCCGCCCAAGGAACTGGGTGTTGTGCTGTCATCATCATCCTATTCGACTGCAGGTCGCCGAAGTGGCGCCAAATTGAAAGACCGGGACCCGGCGAACGGTCTGCCCGACGGGGGGCCCTAGCCATACGAATAAAAAAATAATAAAAAAATTCTCTAAGTATTTCTGTTCGTGTCCACCGACAGCTGGAGTGTAACTTTGTGCACTGTCTATCCACCATATGCTGCACTAAAAACGTTTTATTCGTCAAAACCAGTGTCGTATAGGTTTGTAACAGTGGGACCTGACACAGAGGAACAAACAAATGTGTGTGCATCGATTTTTACAGAATGATGACTTCTGACACATCGAGGGATCACCAATTTAGTATTGGAGGGCAGCGTGGAGGGTAAAAATCGTAAGGGAGACCAAGAGATCAATGCACTAAACAGATTCAGAAAGATATAGGCTGCAGTAGGTACTGGGAGATGAAGAAGCTTGCACAGGATAGAGTAGCATGGAGAGCTCCATCAAACCAGTCTCAGGACTGAAGACCACAACAACGACAACGACTGAACATATACAGGGTGAAGATTAACAAAATCGATAAACTGCAGGAACGGATACCTGACTGCAAATGGAGAGGAAAAAAAATAAGTCCTACGGAGATGTGTCCGGAAACGCATCGTTGCGACGGTAGATGGCGCTGACGGATGACGGACGCTTCCTCTGTCCACGTGCCGTGTGTTCGTTGTGTGTTGCAGGCCGTGTGAATGACGCGGCGTACTGTAAGCAACAGAATGGACCGGTGTTCAAGTGGGGAACAAACCGAGGTGGTGTTTGTGTATGGAGTTGGAAACACGCGAGAGGCAGCGCGGCTGCACCGAAGCAACACCTCACATACACCAACCATCTCACCAAACATTTCATGTCCTTCTCTGTGCGTGTACCAGGTTTGGAGGACCTGCTTCTACAGGACATTGAGACTAAAGCCGTCGGCACACGGACCGTACTGTCCAACGTGAACGTTGAGCGTGCCAAGTTCAACGTGCTGCTCAACGCTCAGGAACGATGCGACTTGTGCACACGGTACGTGGGCCCCAACGTGGTACACGCGATCGCAACGCACTCCAGCGGCAGTTTGAGCGATGTTTCTAGTTCGTAAATCACTCTGTTTACTCAACGGGCGAGCGTAAAATTACCACGTTACCTCTATTAAAATGTACATTTCCTTCATCGTCCACGAAAAGGAAAGTCCCATGCCCAATCAATAAGTACAGAGACATATAAAAGTCCCATTACAAACAGTGCGGTACAAATTTGCAATACTTCTCCGCATTAGATAAACATTATTTGATCATTCCCACATTTTAGTAAAACCGCAAGGTCAGTCTTACTTGATCACTGTTCCTACCCAGTAGCAGAATCTTTGCAACGTGTGAATTACGAAGCGTAAAAGAAAAAGGAGCAAAATATCTTTATACAAGTAGCACAAGCTGTCCTGTAGATTAAGCCAATCGAACAAAGCCACCCCTCAAAAAAAGGTGAACTCATATTTACATAACATCAAATATCATAGTATATACTTATATTAAACTAATAATAAAGTATCAGAACCTAATAAAAACGCTAATGTTAGGAAATAAAGTAGAGAAGGGTCAAGACGCGAACCACCGCCCCAGCTACCAAATTTATACGAGACAGTTATGCTACTCATTACGCTAATCCAACAACTCGCAGATACATGTCGCAAGTAATCGAAGTATGTTACCCGTTGCAGAAAACCTTACCGTAGATACGTTACTAATTGAATTTTAATTATAACAAATTGTACAAGAGCAATGCGTTTTGGGTGAATCTTCCATGTGTCACTGCCGTCAAATAGCCTACTCTCATAATATGCAAGATACAATAACTCTTTTGCCTCGAATCACACAACTAACAACGGGTTTTCCAGTGATTCTCAATTTGCTGGTGCTCAGAAACGGCACATATACATACAGGCTTGAACTGAATGCCAATATGGCGATTCCCAACTCTGTACTGAAGGGAGATGGCGTGCGTGTGACGTAGGTGGCGTTGTGCCATCTCACTGGTCAACGCTCAGACCCACGCTCAGAAAATCTGACATGCCAGATACTGCTCTGCACGTTCGGAAAGACTCCCGAACGTGCTGTTCCACGCTTTGACGTCAGAAACTCGGCACGCCCAACGTTCGGATGCACGGTCCGTGTGCCGTCGGATATTGAGACTAACCCTAGTACAAGCAAGCTCCAGGGAAGTGGGCCGCCAGCGTGGTGTACCCCATAGTACGATTACGTTTATTCTATATTACATTTTATGCTTAACGCCTACCATGGAGGCGACTCTGAACACCTGTTGTGATGTCGATGCGATGCAAAATGCTTCAAATGGCTCTGAGCACTATGGGACTTAACTTCTGAGGTCATCACTCCCCTAGAACTTAGAACTACTTAAACCTAACTAACCTAAGGACATCACACACATCTATGCCCGAGGCAGGATTCGAACCTGCGACCGTAGCGGTCGCGCGGTTCCGTACTGAAACGCCTAGAACCGCTCGGCCACTCCGGCTCTGTACTGTCGTCGTTGCACACACACCACCCATTTCCGGACACGTGCTCACAGTATCTTGTTTCCTCCATTTGCAGTCAGGAATTCTTTCCTACAGTTTGCCGGTTTTATTGATACCCAGTGTAGCAGTAATATAAGTCTACTTACATTATGCACTTCTGTAGAACTAAAATCCTTGTTGGTTAACACGACAGGACCTGAAATACGGCCTGTGACATAGCACACAGTTTCTCATGTATGTTATTTCTATAAAATTATAGGCAGTGACAATTCTTGATAATGTTTGACATAACTGTCGTATAGACTAAACATGGAACCGACAGGTCACGAGTCTACATTATCGCTCTTTTATTATTTCTAATGTCATTTATACATGTCTCTGACATGGCATTCGTGTAATTACGTAAATTACAGTTTTTTGACAATTAGCATCTGGAGATAGAATATGCAGAAGGTACAGGATTGCAAAATAATCCAACGTATCACGTGAAATTTCACAATATTACATTCAGGACATAGACCCCCCAAAGCATAATTGAAAATTTGTGTATATGATACCGGCCAAAACCGATTTTATGATGAACTGGTTTCGCCGAAGTCAAACTCGTTCATCGTGTTACCCATAGGATAAAACAGTTTAGCCTAGGTGGAATCGGTTTATCCTAGTTAGTATTTACAAGCTTTAGGATAAACTGGTACGTCCTAGTCTGCACTAGTTTTGCGTAGTCGCAACGCATGTCGCTGCCTGTATGAACGGGGAATCCCCGAATCATCTCTGGCTCGCCCCTCGCACCTCTCAACCGCTCTTCGCTCGCACTGTTCTTTCTTTTTGTATTTTGCATCGACGAGTGCGCGTGTTAAGTGGCTGGATGCGTTTAGAGTGTTTTATTATAATCCTAGTATAATTATTGTGATGTGTTTCATCATGGATGAGCCTTCGCGTAGTAGACAAGCCAATCAAAAGCTGCGGAGAGAGAAGTTTCTGGAGGAAATTTTGCAGAGTGAAAGCAAAGAGTCTTCTCATTATAATGTGTTATCAGTAGACGAATATGCGGATTTGGTTAAACAAGTAGAAGACGCGGAAAAGTTGGAAAAAAGAACATCATTACAAAAAAGAAGACTGAAACGATTAGCTGTTTTGAAAATTGGTGATGTCGGAAAACTCGTTGCGGGGATCGAAGGGAATATAAAATACTTTGTTCCAGCTGATGAACTTTATGGTGTGATTAGCGTAGCTCATGTAGTCATAAATGATATTCAGGATGAAGATGACGTAAAGAAGGCAATCGAAGCAATACTGACAGCAATACTGAACAGTACGAAGGCAGTGATGATGATAACATTGTGAAAATTGACACAAATGACATTCAAATTCTAGAAAACTTGCGACAGAAAGTAAAAAAAAAAAAAAAAAAAAAACTAAAAGAATGAAAGCTTCCTTTGACAAATCCCTTCCAGCAGCTGAGATTGGAGACAACGTAACCCTATTCCAGATATACGTAAAGCCAGAGGTGACTTTCGAAACGTAATTGGAGTAATACTTCAAAAGACTGATGAGGGCGTCTATGTAGTTGGCACGAAACGTGGCGTACTTCAAAAACATTATTGCAGCTATAATTTTATTGAAATTTTCCATAATTTTTGTAAGTAAATATTAAAAAATATTTTTTAACATCTTTTTTATTTTTGTTTACAACTGATTTGGACGTCTGCATCCAGAAGTTTTTACATATGGTAGATATTAACCAGTATATTGATATCTTTAAGGACTGCAACTACAAAGCATAGTGTTGGATCGGGGCAAGGCTTCGTCAAGGGCATTTGGATGAAAAACTGTACAACAAGCAAATGCAATCGTAAGAAAAACAAAGTACTCTGCATTTCTAAGTGCCACCAAAGTAAACCTTGCACACATAAGTAAATAAGCAAATTGCAGATAAGGTGATTTCTGTTGATCTAGTGATACATGTGAAATTACTGATCAGTGAATCACGTTGACTATTTTATTTTTGTTCCTTTATTGAGTTTACTTTGAAAAGTTCATAGGAGGAACAAACTAGGTGAAATCAGTTCAGACTAGGACGTACAAGTTTATCCTAAAGCATGTAAATTGTAACTAGGATAAAGCGATTCGACGGAGGGTAAACTGTTTTATCCTGGTCGATAACAGGATGAACGAATTTGACCTAGGCGAAAGTGGTTCATCCTAAACTCGGGTTTGGCCAGTAACACATACATCTTATTGTGTAACATTGCTTGTTCATTAAGTATGTGACCTGGTTGTTTTGTCATATAGGTCTATATTTGAATTTTTGCTAGAATATTTAATAATCTGCCTTTTTCTTCTTTGTGGAGAATGACGATGTTTTCGTTAATATCGTTAGAAGAATGTTTTCATTCTCGGCAATGAACACTGCATGCTGAGGGATTCGTTTCATTAACATACCCATGTATTTGTGGTTTGTGTAGAATCGTCATCCATACAGCCAGTGCTACACGATTTCGCTGACTCTTTATCATTAATGTTATGATGAAGGCAGTTTTGCATGGAACCTGTTACTGACTTTGATGCGCGCGATGTCGCCTAAAAGCGTCGAAGTTTCTACATTATTTTTCATTATAACTTACTATTTGTCAACTTTCAGGCGAACTAGCTTTGTTGCGACTTTTTTTAAGGTACTATCGCTTACACGAGGAGAGTAGACGGGAGTAGGGCGTCGGTGACACAACTCCTCGCCATCGGGCACGAACCGGAACGGGTAGCCACAGAGTTGAGCCGTGCCAAGTCCTGTTTCGTTTTTTGTTTTAGTGCCCAACTAGTATCATACGCGCGTGAAGTTCCTGTGCAAGATGGGCGCCCCAGTTGTCGGACGTTATCCAGAATGAGACGGGTGGGCGCATTCGGCAGGCAGTGCGTCGACCCGTTCAAACATCTGCATTTATACTCCGCAAAGCCATGCAACGGTGTGTGGCGGAGGGCACCTTACGTGACAATGACAACGTGCACCGCCCGTGTTCGTGCGTGCCGCCCGCGCTATAGTTGCAAAGACCACGTTGCTGGTTCCGCGTGGCAGCGCCCTGTCCCCGTGTCTTCGTCGTAGCAGCGGTACAAATTATGCGTCGTTCCGAAGTCAGATCTGGAAGCTGGAGAGACTGGACAAGAGTCCTTAACCGTTATTTCCACCAACCTGCCGTCTTCTAGAAGTTGCGTCCCCAGCGCAGAAGGCAGCTCGTCGGTCGTGGGATCTCCTTCGTCGGAGGCTGCTGTGCTGTCATCTCGAACCTGTGCTTGTGCTTTTTTTTTTTTTTATTGTGGGGTGCCACTTGCCCGGATTAGAGGGCAAGAACTGTAGTACTGACAATGATGGTAGCCGACATCTCTCATTACTCTATCCTGTTTTGTTATTACTTAGTATTCACACACCTCACACTCTCTTTTACCACTGTCGGCATACCTTTCTCAATGGTACGACAAGTTTTCCATTGAACAGTACGACGTGTCCGTCCCTCCAGGGCGCCCCGAAACAGTCCCAGCAGCGCAGCCCAAGTACCTCGTCTCCCAGGCGCGCCAAAGCCACCCCTAGGTGCCCGAATAACGTCGGCTGCAAAGTCGTTACTCTTACGTTTTTCAAAACTAGTGAAATTTAATAAACAAAAACGATAGATTCGTAGTGTAGCCACGAGACATTGTCATACTAAAAACTTGGTCAAGTTCAATGAAAAGTACACGGTGTTTCAAAATGAATGTACGGGTTTTAAAGCTTTGTAGCATTTACTATATTCAACATAAAATTATAAACAGAACATTAAATGAAAGAGAATCTCAGTTTTTGCGCAAGTGTTCAGTGTGAGCAACATTTGTCGCTCGTCGAGTCGACAGGCGAGTTCTTCCCAAACCTTGATCACTGTGTCTGGAGAAATTGTTGCAACAATGCTGTTTGTAAGGTCGCGTGGATCAGCCGGTAGCGGACAGACATACACACAATCCTTCATTAACTCGCAAGGAGAAAAATCGGACAGCGTAAGATCGTGTGTGAAAATGGAGGTCACTGCAGAACAATATCTCTCATGCGGCCACCTGCGACCAATCAATCGGTCGGGTACAGACAGCATCGTTTAACCAATCGCGTGCTGAGTTACGTCAGTGAGTCGGCGCATCATCTTGCTGCCGAGTAGAGTTCTGTCCAAGCTTCTTCCAACTGAGGGAAGAGCCATCGTTCTCGTGTATAAAAGATAACAAACACCGGTCACAGTTGCTTCACCGGAGAAGAAAGGCCCATAAACTTTCCGCCTGGATATGGCACAAAAAACATTCAATTTAGGGGAGTCTCGCTGCAGTTACACGATGTCGTGGGGATTTGCTGACCCGCAGATGCGCACACTGTGTGTGTTCGCATTTCCACTTAAGCCGGCCGCGGTGGCCGACCGGTTCTAGGCGCTTGAGTCTGCAACCGCGCGACTGCTACCGTCGCAGTTTCGAATCCTGCCTCGGGCATGGATTTGTGTGATGTCCTTAGGTTAGTCAGGTTTAAGTAGTTCTAAGTTCTAGGGGACTGATGACCTCAAATGTTAAGTCCCATAGTGCTAAGAGCCATTTGGACCATTTCCACTTAGGCGAAATGTCGATTCTCCGCTGAAGACGACACGATGTAGAAAATCTTCATCGCTGTGTAGCAACATTTCGTTAGCCTGTACGCTTCAGAGCTCTTAACAACTGCAAAAGATGAGGACGTAATTGTAAGCGTTTCCTTAAAAGTCTCCGTACAGACGTCACTGGAACTACTAATTCACACGATTAGCATTCCGGACTGATATCTTGGGGTAACCGTGAAAGATTCTCACTCGGTCAACAAGTTGCGCAGTCACTCCGTACTCGTCCTTCCGTACTCTTCCCTGTGTACACAGGTGTACAGACAAGACTAGTTGAGCTGCTCTTTCATTTGATGTATTACTTATAATTGTAAGGTGAGTGTAATAAATGCTGTGAAGCCTTAAAACCTGTATATTCATTTCGAAACAACCTGTATATAAATAATTAATAAGAGGTGTTAGGTGTTTTGGCGCCTAACACCCATATGTGGCGACCAATCAGAAGCAAGTTCAGTACCATTGCCGGACTCTGCCACGGGGCTGGCACACACTGTACCATCTGCCGCTTGTACATCAGTCCACTTTCGTGCCGTATGCTGCTTCACGTGTATCAAGCTGCGTCGAGGCGAGCTTCTAGCAAGATAGAATACTGCCGGACACGGCCAGGAATGTGAGAACTGTCCTACTGGAAACGAATACTGAACACTAAATACGTAGATCAAGAAATAAATGACGAAATACTCAGATGAGCCGGCCTGTGTGGCCGAGCGGTTCTAGGCGCTACACTCTGGAGCCGCTTGACTGCTACGGTCTCAGGTTCGAATCCTGCCTCGGGCATGGTTGTGTGTGATGTCCTTAGGTTAGTTAGGATTAAGTAGTTCTAAGTTCTAGGGGACTGATGAACTCAGAAGTTAAGTCCCATAGTGCTCAGAGCCATTTGAACCATTTGGCAAGTATAAACAGCTCAATGGGCTGGGGAATTAAGTTACCAATAATTGGAATCAACTTGCAATAATCGGGAAGATTACATGTCGCTTACCCTTGTGTTTGTGAAAATGTGACTGCGTTGGATGGATTTGGAGAAAAATTTATTTGGCTCAACTTCAAGGTTCTATTTGTAATAACAAAATTTCCAGATTGTCAGATAAATACACGGTGAAGAAAAATTCGGGTACTCGGACTTCGCAGCGCCAATCCACACATACCACCGATACAAAAATGTCTGTCACAAAATTTCGTCCTGCGCATATTTTGGGCAGTAAATGAACGTTAAAGTTTGCCAATCTCGAAACACTGTAACCACATGAATGGTGAGTATATCTGTCCGGATGCAGTGCTGTGCATTTGGTGCAGTGGTTAGCCTTTTGGGTTAGCACGCAGGAAGTCGAGCGTTCGAGTGTATGTTGAAGCGTATTTGTATTTATTTGCTAGAAGCAATCTGTGTGGGTTCGTGGAATCTTAATCGTCATACAGCGATCACAGTAGATCTTTTACAAAACATTTACAGGTACGTACTACGGACAAAGGAATGCAAATACAATCGTTTTCATTGGTCAGCTTTTAAAGAAACGTTTTGCACTCCATGGACGCGAATTGTTTCGCACTACTCTATCTGCTAAATTCCAAACTTGTTCTGTGTGCTCCCTTCCCCAGTGATCCCATCGATTAATACTAACTATTACTCTTGCGACGTTCAGATACTTTCGATTTCTTTAGGGTCTTACGCACCCGTGCGGATAGCAACGTGCTTTGCAAATAATTTCTATGAAACCATCGGGGGAGGGTACACAGAAAACAGGTTTGGAATCTATCAGATGCAGTGGCGCGAAACAATGCGCAAATGGCTTCTTTAAAAGCTGGCCAATGAAAACTATATTACTTCCATTTCGGTGTTGGTAGTATGTAACTGCAAATGTCCCGTAGAATATCTACTGCAATCGCTCTATGACGATTGAGACGCCAGATACCCTACCAAATGAAAACAAATAACCCAGCATCGAACCCTGGACCTCCTGCATGGTAACCCAGAACGCTATCCACCGCAGGAACTGCACGGCACTGCTCCATCTGCTGACACGGCAGTTGTCGGACGTGTGATTACAGTGTTCCCAGACTGCCAATCTTTTAGAGTCCATTTACTGCCCGAAATAGGCGCAGAACGAAATTTTGTGGAAGACATTTTTGTATTGCTAGTATGTGAGGGATGGCGCTCCGAAGTCCGAATGCGCGAAATTCTCTTCACCCTGTGTATTCTGAAGTACCGGCTGAATGCCGACGTGTCGCTTAAGGAGCACTTTCTCAGGACTTGGCAACTAATATTGTGGCAGGAGACAGGTGAGGTATAGCTAAGCATTTTATACTGTCGCACCTGAATATGCTGGTGAGCTGTATGTCATTCATTATCAGAATACCTGGAGTAATAAATAAAAACCCTGTACACGTTGCTCCATTTGCCCTTCGCGAGCAGAGCAGTCCAGTAGTAGAAGAACGGGGACCACAGCTGACACCTGTGTGAATGATTACTGAAACGACCTCAACTGTATTACTAGACATTCATTGTGTCACAGTCGGTTTCGTTCGTGGAACATCTTCAGGTTGCCGAGTTGTGCTAAAGCCGTAACGCATATCGCCTGGTTCTGGTATGTAATGTTCAAGAGCGGATCAGAAAAAACTGATTGTAAACATTATGCCGATTGTCTGGCAGACGTATGGCGAGGAGACACGGCATGCTGCCGCCATACAGTAAAACATGTTTTGAGACGAGTGTTTCTGGATTTGGTCTTCGACGTTACGTACGACAACAAGACCGTTTGTGTCGTTACTTTAGCACAACTCGGCAAACCGAAGATGTTCAACGAGTGAAACCGGTCGTGACACAAAAAATGTATATCAACATAGCTGGGGCGCTATTCACTAGCCTTTAACAATGGGAGACATGTTCTGTTGATGAGTCCAGGACCGGTTCCACACCAGCCACGTATCATTTGTAACCCTCCCATTCATTATTAGTTTTCCCCAGTTTTTTTAGGTCTCGTTTATTCAAGTCACGCTTTGTAGATTTTTTACAAGCATCTTTTGGGTATACTCAAATTTACTGTCACAACCCAGCATCGTGGTTTGACTTTCAACGTGAATAACTTACCGAAATATGGAACTCCGTAACAGCCCATCTAGACTATGGAAATATAATTATTCCGAGAAGTCCTCATTGTTTTCTGTTGAATCTTGACACTGTGATTCTGTATTTCTACAATTTCACACAATGATGTGTACTTCTCACAGATAAACGTGAAGATGGGTAGTTGCAAATAAAGCACTTCCAAATAGCTATGCGTCTTTTGTAAACGCCTCATTATTCTTGACTTTTTAATTGTTGTAATTTTTATGATGATTTGAATGGTTGTTGAGTGTTATTGATATTCACAATGTGCCTGTGCTGAGAGTGCCCTCTGCAGAATGTTGTTTGATTTCTTTCGGTTATTGGAGTTTTCGGCTGGAAATTATGCGGTCTCTCTCACCTGGTCACATGCTGGAGGTCGCTCTAGACTTCACTTATACGAAACACAAGCGTATTTTCGCAAGTGAAGTTTTAGTGCGACCTCCAGCATGGGACCGGATGGGAGGGAACGGAGGTACCAACCATGAAATACCAACCACGAACTCGAATAACTGAAAGTAATCACTTATTTACGCAAAGAATAAGAAGCGAACTGTTTTATAACCTGCAAATATCGCATATCAAAACAAAACTGTAGCGTTCTAGATGCCACTGAAGACGCCTTAAAAGTAAAAGGCGAAACGCGCGTGTAACACACAAAATACATTAAATGAAGATTAAGGCCGTTTTTATTTACGAAATTAATGTTTTCGTGCGTGCTGCGGATGATGGCCACGAAACAAACTTGTCCATCGTGTTGTCTCCCCTATTCACGGCCAGCAATTTTTTTGCCGACCGTCGTCTTTTTATTACGCTCTTTGAATAGCAATATTGTTTTTCAGGCGCCATAACTATAGTCTTAAATGTGTTATATTAACGATGCTGTTACTTCCCTCACTGTTCTGATGAACCGCGATAAAACAGTGAGACAAACGTTTGAGTGCTATTTCAAACTTCATGAATTCTTCGAGTCGTTCCACAAAGAGTTTCAACATTCGGTAAACGGTGTGTATTCAGCCAGCATTAGTCAAGGACTTAACAAAGTTTCGGAGACATGAAAACAGAACGCGCCTGTTTACGCCGCTTGCTGTGTCCACACCCACCAACTCTCCCAATTTAGGTGGGAGACTACAGATATCTGGACTCTCGATTGTTCCATATGTGCTCCCGATTTTTAGCAAGTTATCGTCAAACGGTATACTTTTGTTTTCCAAACTCATCATTACAGTTGTTTGTGGCCAGCGGTCGGAAGTCCTCCGCCCATTAGCCGTTTTTAATCGAAACACGTATCGGAGTCGATAGAAATCAGCGAGTCGCACGCGACCTGTATATCTATCGTTATTTTTCGTCATCCTCGCACAATTTGCAGAATTCATGAACTTATCGCTCAATGTTGTGCTATGTTTGGACCAGTGTTTGTGTGTGGCCGTTGTGCTGAATTGAAGTCGCTTATTGTTCAACGTTTCTGTTATCGGTACAGATCTTTAAAGAGGGTGTCATTATCAGCGATATTTTGTCAGCTGGCCCCCTAAAATGCTCTATTTTTACGTAAGCGTTATTTCACGTGTGGCTAATTCGACATATTCGTAAGTATTTTGATTCGGTGCTTTGTTTCTCATTATAGAAAAAAAAATAACGCTGTATTCGTGAAGCAATATTCGGAACAGTTTCCGTGCATTACAGAGTCTAGGGAAAATGGCAGCTAATAAAGGGTGACACAGAATAATGGGAATGTTTGAAATGAGTAGTGGCAGCCGTGGGCAGGTGGCAGCACTGCAGTTTCGTGACAGTTGGCGAGCAGACAGTCCGCCATTCCAGTAATCGTGGGTCAGGGGAGCGGACGACAGCGTGCGTTAGCCATGTTTTATAAAAACAACGATAGTTTGGCAGCGGCGCAGAGGGAGTTTCGACGTTTTTATAATTTAGGTCGTCATGATGCCGTTGCGTCCAAAGACGCCATAAAATGTTGGGTTAATAACTTTGAAGAGACTGGATCTGCCGTCAAGAAGAAACGTACAGGACGACCGAGAAGTGTGCGTTCTCCAGCCAACATTGATGTGGTGCGCGAGGCTGTCTTGCGGAGCCCACGGCGTTCAATTCGTAAGCGAGCAGCGGTGGTTGGAATGTCCCGGGAGAGGGTTCGCAGAATTCTTCATCTCGATTTGAAATTTCGTCCGTACATACTACAGATGGTGCAACAATTGAAGGACAACGATTACCGGCTACTATTAGGATTCTGTCAACAAATGATAACAAAAATAAACAACGACGCTGAATTTATAAACAAGTTGTGGATGTCAGATGCGGCACATTTTCGTCTCACAGGTTATGTGTATAAACAAAACTTCCTAATTACGTTCATGAGCGCCCTTTACACGCCAGTAAAGTGACAGTATGGTGTGCTGTTTCATCACATGGCATCATCGGACCGTATTTTTTCGCAAATGAGGGGAAACGAAATAACTGTCAACGCCGGTCTTTACGTGGAGTTGTTACGGACGGAGTGCTGACCCTCTGATATTGTTAACTGTCGATAAACCCGAAGACGGCTGTTTGCTAGAAACGTCTTTTGTCTATACCTCCTCAGCTGCCCCGCTTTTGTTGATTGATTACTACGACAGCAACTGCAGCTGTCTCCCGGAAAGTAGCCAACTTTGCACCACACCGACGCGCTTAATTCGTTCACTGGTGCGTTGGAATGCGTCGCCCACGACTACAGACGCGTTACAACTGCAGGGGGCGTCTCTAACTTAAGGCTGCGAAAGTTGAAACATTTTATTGGCTCCCACTTACATAGGGAGAAGTGAGCACCGTATAAGAGAGAGCACAGTTCGGACGGTGAGATCTGAATCTCCGTTCTCGCAGAGCCGGACGGCAGAGAAATAGTCTGAAAGTCGTTGTGTGGAATGCTTGGTTCTCATGCACATACACATGTTGACGTGGGGTGTCCAACAAAAGTAAGAGACACACCTCCCTCCCCTCTCCCTGGTGTTTCCGAAGCAATCACACCTCTACTTCCAGATGCAACCACTCTACCGATTGCCAAATTCTTTCAGCGGATTGTTGCGTTAAATTCACTTCGTGAAGCCGCGAAAGCGCACGGGGGACTCGCTGGCCCAAGATGAGTGAAAAGTACGCAAATACCTGTACAAATCTGTAAACACTAATGCGTTTTAAAAAACAGCCATCAGCCAAAAAAATTAATCAGTACAGCTAATTACGGGAGAAAATCGTCGAAACATGAGTTAACAGCGCTCCAAATTTTTTAAATACAGACATTAGTCATGTGGAAACGGTCAAAAACCTCGAGTATGTAAGAGACGTGATCCAAGAAAATCTGTTTGAAGAATATCCCATAAGTGAAAAATACACAAAAAAGGAGGCAAACATACAGAATAACAAAACATATTTACCGTAAAAAATAAATGTCAAGGAGTGCCAAAATAGAGCATTGCTGCATTGTAGAGAAAGGAAATACTACAGAGAAGTAATATGACGAAAATTTTTAGGTGCAATGGAAGTACGCCTCAGAATTAAGAAGAAAAGATGGAATAATTAGAGTACAGAAAATGAATGAGAAAAAACAACAAGAAGAATATTTATGGGAGATGTATAGAGGATCACAAAACAAATCTTCGAGTGCGCCTGCGGAAAGAAATTAATATAAAACTGGATCCAAGAATTAAGAGGAAATACACAACATAAATGCAAAACAAGCAATAGACAGAGAAAGATGCTAAATTTAGGATTTCAAGACAGAAGCAATAACACAACAGATGTCAAGTGGTCCGAAGCAACAAATAAAGGTGAAATAGCATTATCGAAATTGAAAGGATCAGACGAGAAGGTTGTGAAATTGTAACACGATACCCCTTGAGGAAGAAATCAGAAATGATAATAATAATGTTTGTTGAGGTAATAAAAAACTGTTACGTTTTTTCAGAGACATGTTTCAGCACGAAATTTTTTAGCAAGAAAAAAGCGAAAAGGTGTTGTAAAATACGTGGAATATTTTCCAATAATTAGCTACGATTACCAAGTAAAAAACCGCATTTATTTCCTTTACTGTCAGGACCTCCCAGTTGACATTTGGTATAATTGCATGTGACAGCATGTTTCTTCCTGTGTAGGTAGGTAGTAGCGACATTTCGCTTCCTATGTGCTAAGAAGCACGTTATGTACATTTTATGTAAGCCGGCACCGTGTATTTTCGTAGTTCACTGAAAAACACGGGTATTTATCGACAATGGGCGGTGGGGGCAATTGGTTGGGTTACATGCTTGAAGAATGAGAACGTGAAATTTGCAGGGTAGCTCTGCAGACAAAACATAATTCATTGTATTACTGCTCACTGTCTGAGACAACAATATGCAGCAGAGATATCTTGACAATATTCCCAAATGACGTCGCGTACCATAGGACGAAACTGACGCGTAAACACTCGCTGTGTGTCATATAACTGATATTTATCACAGATTATGGTATCAGCGCGGAATAAAATATGATTCACAACTGAAGGCGGAGATCTAAGAGTTCCACAGTGGTAGATAAGGATTTGGTGGCAAAGCCTCGAGCACAGAATATCACAGGTTGCAGAAAGTAGGTTTCAAATCAGGTTGAAAGTAAGTTTTAAACTGGATGGACAATGTCACAATACGCCATTCTCCGAACATATCGAAAATCATCGTCTTTTACTTTTGTGTTTAAGTAAATCATGGGCTTAATAGCCCACAGCTGTGTCATAATCAAAACCGTGCTCTCTCTGTATCTCTCGCTCGCTCACTGCCTCTCCCTCATATCAGTGTAATATAATAATAATAATAGTAACAAGAAATCTTATAGACTTTATTAGTCTGTGTGTTTTTGCACGACATATTCGGTTGCTTCAGTAATACACGGCGTATGGTGTTTTGGATGTGATGTAAAAAAGACAGGAGAAAGACGCCCGTGTCCACAGCCCATCACAGTAATCAGAGCCCTCCACAACAGTTCGAGCACTATGCTAAAATTGTATTTTGCGTTGTGTCGCACGTTACACGTCTTATTAATTGTCATAAATCCGTCTGATGATGGAAGTGTTCAAGCCTCCGAAAGTAAATAGTGACTGGTCACTGGTCCTCAAAAGGCGCGATCGGGAATGGCGACAAAAGCGGGCACTGAAAGCACTTCTTTCGCTATCAGTTGTCGATGGACGGAGAAGTAGACTGAACGAGGACCACAGCTGCGCAGTACTCGCATCCCACTGTGGGCAGAACCACACACAACTCACACCGTCGTTAGCTTGGCCATTTTACTGTTTGTTGAACTCGGTGGCTGCGTATTGTGTTTCGGGCAATTAGCCATCTTCAGGTAGCGTAATACATGTTTAAATCAGCATTGGCACATTAGTAACATACCGAATGCACTTCGGATACTGCAGCCACCTTTCTGTTCTCTTTGTTGTCGATCGTATCCTCCGCATTTATCAGCGTGGCACAAACACTTCTTCTGACTGTTGATGCGCGAAACCGGCGTAGCACTGGCTGCGTTGTCGACGGCCTGTTGGCAGAATAGAAAGGTAAGCAGCAGCAGCAGCATCCAAAAGGCACTCGATGTATCCTGATAGTATGCCCCTGAAGATCTAAACGTGCATTACGGCAACTGAAGATGGACGAGTGCCCGAAACGCGTATTTTGGGATAAAAAATAGTTAATGCCTAACATTAAACAATAATTTAGATAAATTTGAAATATCAGCAGGTTAGGAAAGTACCACGCCTACGAAAAACTGTGGAGGATTGGAAATTAATGATAAAATTTTTCGAAACAGAAAACACATCAAAAGTAACGAGTAAGCCAGAAAAAATCAAATAAAAAGATCTTCGTATATTTGTGGAATAAAAAAGTTCGGTACAGAAGTAAAATAAAATTAAGAAAAAAATAATACAAGATCTGAAGAAACGACAGATGCGTTTACGGAAAAAGTATTGCATACGGAAGTGAAGAAACTGGTGAGAAGACAGGAAGAAAAAAAAATAACGAACAGATAAAAAATACTGGAAGAAATGAAAGGGTAACAAGGAATACACACGTGTTGCATAGCTTCCTCATCCGAAACAAATGTCCCTAGTCGCTATATTTCTTAAAGCAACGTACTTGGGCTGCACTAGACGTGCAATGGATTCACAGAGTCGGGCCGACCACTTACTGGGCTGTGCTTATAATGAAACAGCTTCCCTGCCTGCACTGCGCTGATGCTCTTGGTGGCATTAATTATGTAATGCTCTATAAATTACTGCTGTAACTGTTGTTGGAAGTTTCAACTAAAGGAAAGACTCATACGTTCATCAGGAAGGCAGCCGTTGTAAGTTCCAACTGCCATTATTGCTGTACCCACACGCCAATAAAATATTGAATAAATGAGACGTGGATTGTGACGGGAAATTGTCTCCCGTCCACTCTCGCATTATGTGCGATTACGGAAGTGAACAAGTGCCCAAACGGAAAATTCAGCAAAACTAGACGATAGCGAACTTTATACTTGAAAGATTATCCTCAAGTTGTACAAGGACCAGACCGCAGTTATAAGACGCGCTGGGCAAGAAAGGCAAGCAGTAGGTGGATGGCGATTGAGACAAGGTTCATGGGCGTCCGCGGAAATTAATTGAGGGGCGGCGGTCGAGACTCTGGTTGCCGTCCTCCGTATCAGTTATTATAAGCCCGCCGCCATCAGCCACGTAATTCTAGAACTGCCGAAAGACGAGGTTTGGTGGCATCGCGGGACATTACTTTTAGGAATGTATGAAAATTGAAAAGTCTGTAACGAATGAAAACTATCTATTCCAGAGTCCAATTGGGTGGGGATGCATATGATAAGGTAGTAAACATATCCCCCATGTTATTGAATGCGTTCGCTCAGAAAGCTGTGAAGAAAACGGATTTAACTTCATAGAGGAGAAATGAAAACTTCAGTTACAAGAGGAAATAGAACGAACAACCAAAGGAAAAGTTATTTTCGACAGGACAGATGCAGCGTTTTAATACGTAGCCGACAAAAATCCTTGGTGTTAATGAAAATAATAAATGTATTACTGTTATTGAAGAAGGCTAACGCGTGTTGGCAAAAATAAAATTGTGCAAAATGGGACTGGGCGCAATAAAACTAAAGCTTTGACTATGCTGTACAGTGGACGTAAAACAGTTGAGGATCGTCGAGGAAATCAATTAGGAAAACGATTCTGCCGCTACTGGACGCGTTTCCGTATTGTACAGCAACAACAGTATGGCACACGGTACGGTTTGTGAATGATATAACAAGGCACAGAAGAATGCTGAAGATTACACGGGTAGATCGGATAACTAATGAGGAGAAATGCGGAAAAAAGAAATTTGTGGCACAACTGGAATAAAATAAGGGGTCGACTGATAGGGCACACTAAACAGGCATCAAGCAATTTTTACTTGGGGATGGTGTGGAGTTAAGAATTGTAGAATTCAGAAGCTATATAGGCTAGCTGCCGTCTTTTGCAACTCTAGTGAAAGTTTCGATTGTTCCGAAGGACTGCCGTCACTCGCCGTTTCGTAACACGAATTGGCGAGGCGAGATGAAAGTTCTTCCCGACACCGGATCGTGAGTGTATAGTGCAGTGAAACTATGTGTGCTGAATATCCAAAACACGCACGCCGAAGAATTAAAAAAAACCTGACCACTGAATATGCTTTAGAATAGAGCAAAACACGGCAATTAACCTATACAATTTGTACATCGGCAACTGCGGAAAAAGAGGCCGAAAAACAAAGAAGGCAATTTGTATAGGCCTCTTCAGAAGTCTGTAGAATGTAGTAGTCATTCTGAGATGAAGGGTCTTGCAAAGGAGAGAGTAGTGGGAGAGCTGCATAAAAACCACAATAATAATTTGATGAAATGGGAAAAAATGGTGAAAAAGCTTTTGATAAACTTTAGAAACGACATGATGTAACATCGTAAGCCGCCGTTTTAAATATTCGTTAATATATCAGCCACTGGATTCGGCAAAGACAAATTTCGAGCACAACTTGGATTAACAGCAGAATATCTGCAACTTTGTCTCATGTTCAATTAAGTTATCATTTACGTATTCTTTATCTTATAAACACTATTTCCAGTCGACATGTTGCTTTTTTTACGTCAGTGATCGAATCCGGTGGCTTATTAACGAACATTTAAAACAGCAGCACTCACTATTACATACAGACGTTTCTAAAAACAACAATAGGCTTTGTATAAACAAGTTACGTTTTTTTGAAACGTAATACAACACCTTTCAGGAACTTATTCCTGTTTGCAACTACCGCCGGAGTTTACATTAGTAATGTATGCGGTATATTGGAGTCGTCTTTTCTGTGCTGTAAAGGCATTACGCCTCCCACAATATGCAGAAATTCACGCACAGGCATATCATCAAAGCGTGTGTGTGTGTGTTTAAAACAGAAGTAATATCCGACGTTCCCCGAGGAAGTTTTATAGGACCTCTACAGTTCCTGCCCTATATTAACTACATAGGAGAAAATCTCAGTAGCCGTCTTAGATTGTTCGCAGATGATGCTGTCATTTAGCGTCTCGTAAAGTAATCAGATGACCAAAACGAATTGCAAAATGATTTAGATAAGATACCTGTCTGGTGCAAAAAGTGACAGTTGACCCTGAATAAGGAAAAGTGTGAAGTTATTCACATGAGGACTAAAAGAAATCAGCTAAATTTCGATTACGCGATAAGTCACACAAATCTGAAGGCTGTAAATTCAACTAAATACTTAGGGATTACAATTACAAATAACCTAAATTGGAACGATCACATAGATAATATTGTGGGTAGAGCAAACCAAAGACTGCGATTCATTGGTAGAAAGAAAGTTCAACAGGTCTACTAAAGAGACTGCTTACACCACGCTTGTCCGCCCTATTCTTGAGTACTGCTGTGCGGTGTGGGATGCGTATCAGGTGAGACTGACGGATCACATCGAAAAAGTTCAAACAAGGGCAGATCGTTTTGTATTATCGCGAAATAGGGGAGATAGTGCCACAGACATGATACGTGAATTGGAGTGGCAATCATTAAAACAAAGGCGTTTTTCGTTGCGACGGGCTCACGAAATTTCAATCACCAGTTCTCCTCCGACTGCGAAAACATTCTGTTGGCAGCCACCTACATAGGCAGAAATGATCATCTCGTTAGAATAAGAGAAATCAGGGCCCGCACAGAAAAATTTAAGTGCTCGTTTTTCCCTCGCGCCGTTGGAGAGTGGAACGGTAGAGAGACAGCTTGAAGGTGGTTCACTGAACCCTCTGCCAGGCACTTTATTGTGAATAGGAGAATAATCACGTAGATGTGTGTGTGTGTGTGTGTGTGTGTGTGTGTGTGTGTGTGTGTGTGTGTGTGTGTGTGTGTTAATTTCTGCGTAGTGGAGGAAACCCAACGCCTGAGAAGCATGAAAATACGAGTTTTGAAGCAAGAACAACACACAGACGTCACATACAACACTAACGTAAAGTTCCACTGCGCTTGAAAAATGGGAATAAATTCGTGCCACGCATGAAGAAGAGAATGGTGCAAGACATCATTATTTAAAATCATTGACACAGACGCAGTCTTTTGGAAAACGTCGTTGACGGTGGGTGCAATTCCAAAGTTACCGTAATAATACGGTAATGTGCCACTTCCAGCCTCGCAAGATAAATTTTACAGAAAAACACCACGTCTGAGTAATAGCACGTCAACCGCAGTATAGCAGTAAGTCACCGTGGCAGGCGACCACACTGTGGCGAGGTTCCGCCCACAACACTTTCCACACGTCCTATGCTGGCAATCACACGCAGTTGCACTGGCGCAGGGGCACCAGACCTCCTGAGACGAGCTGATGGCAGCGCCGCGCCGCGGCGGGTAGGCGCGACTGTCTAACCCCCCCTCCCCCACCACCCTAACGTGTTACGGTCCGCCTGCTGACTCAGCCATCGATCGACTGAGCCGCTGCCGCTGGCGCGCCCGAGGCGAACAAAGGACTGTCGGCGGGGCGCGGGCGGCGCCGCCAGGCGGCAAGCGCGCGCACTAGAGCCTCAGCTGTTGCCGGCCAGCGATATAGAAAGGGGACCCGTAGCCGCCGCGTTGCCACGTCTCTGGCCGGCCGTTGAGCCGAGCCGAGCCGAGCAGGGCTGGGCTGCCTGTTCGCTGCGTTCTCAGCCCTCCGTCTTCTGCCCTGTAACACCTGGTTGTGAAACTAACTTCCTGAAACCAATTTCGTTAGTCGCAGTCTACGTGGCGACATAAACGTAGTTTCGGCTTTTTGTGTGTACCGAAAATTATTTCCGTCTCCGAAATGAAGATTATGACATTTGAAATCGTGTTTGATTTTCCGACTGGATGAAGAGATGTTGTCAGCTTGGATGCTCAGCAACGAAATTTTGGTAGTTTCCTCCAGAAGCTCTTTTAATAACTTAAGAATGACGTCAGAACAGTTCCCGGATCAAAGTTGGAGATTCTGTAAGGAAAGAAATGCACATCTGTGTGTGAAGCACTGGGGGAAATGTACACCTGCGTGTGAAGCATTGTTGTCCGAATTCTTGTTGCCCGTAACAGTACTCATATCGCGTTCCGAAGTCCACAAGTGTCGGTGATGCCAAGTATTTCAGAAGTTTCTTGTCTCCAACTTCAGGACTTCGCACTTTTTGCTCCGCACATGTTAAATTTTCTATTCCCTCTCTTAGTTCCACATTGTATTGCTTCATTAGTTTTGTA
Organism: Schistocerca serialis cubense; assembly: GCF_023864345.2. Classification (NCBI taxonomy): domain Eukaryota; kingdom Metazoa; phylum Arthropoda; class Insecta; order Orthoptera; family Acrididae; genus Schistocerca; species Schistocerca serialis. Next base: position 40,360,194 of record NC_064648.1, on the reverse strand, counting down.
CGCCTCATTATTTCTTATACTGTATTTCTGCCCAGTAATTCCCAATATCGGAAATGCTTCGATGTACATCAAATTGTACAGATTCGAGACTCAAACGATTATCCTCACAAGCGCCTGTGCACTGCGTACCTTCCCAGGAACTAACATCATTCTCAGCTGACCCACCGTATCTCGCCTTTATTGAAACGCCGCCTAACACAAAACCAAATGCACCGGCAGTTTCCGTGTCGAGTAAGTTGGAGCGCCCTGAAAAAGAATACTTTCCCCACCGTAGGCCGAGCGAGTACAGTTGCTGCAACTAGTTCAAATGGCTCTGAGCACTATGGGACTTAACAGCTGAGGTCATCAGTCCCCTATAACTTAGAACTACTTAAACCTAACTAACCTAAGGACATCACACACATCCATGCCCGAGGCAGGATTCGAAACGGCATCCGTGCGGTCGCGCGGTTCCAGACTCAAGCGCTTAGAACCGCTCGGCCACACCGGCCGGCGCTGCAACTAGTGTCCCCATGTAGAGTGGGTCTTAGGAAACTACTTTGCAGTTATGTATTAACTTCTGCAACCCGCCCAGTTATTGGCTCTGGGCTAGCGTCGAAACTATTGGACTGTATAATTAACGATGTGCAGTCTTTTTCTTTTTGTCGGGTGACTGTATTGTTCTTTTGCCTTCTTAATTAATGTGCAAAATTCGTTTCCATATGACAGGATAGGGGTACCATTACTCTGAAAATTTTTTAGCTGTTTATACCTTCCGTATCATCCAGTGTTCTGTGTATTGTACCACATAACATTCGAAACTTTATTACTGACGTCATTGTCACATTCATAGCTAATATCGCATCTAGTACTATTTTACAGCTTGCTCGAAAAAATCTCTGTTAAGACATACGTTAGTGCAGGGTTATTGTAAATGATGGACCCATTTTCAAAGATGGTTCAGATGGCTCTGAGCACTATGGGACTTAACATCTGAGGTCATCAGTCCCCTAGAACTTAGAACTACTTAAACCTAACTAACGTAAGGACATCACACACATCCATGCCCGAGGCAGGATTCGAACCTGCGAATGTAGCGGTCGCGCGGTTCCAGCCTGAAGCGCCTAGAACCGCTCGGTCACACCGGCCGGTCCATTTTCAAAACTTCGTATTTATTCAAGTACAAGTTTGTACTTGAATACATACGAATTTTTGAAAATCGGTCCATCATTTACAATAACCCTGTATTTGTTTACTGACGTATTTAGATGATTTTCGTATATATTTCATCAAGGCGACGCACTGCAAAGTCGAGTTCGTTTTCTGTATCCTGAATGATTATTTGGTCATCGGCAAAGAACGGTGTGTGTGTGGGGGGGGGGGGGGGTGCATTATTCTGACACCTTGTGTGACTTCTTAGTGTCTTCTAGGATCATAGTGAGTGTAGTAGGTTAATCTTTATTGACCCTGTCTACTCTCTTCATGCATTTATTGTCTGTAATATCGGTTGATACTACAAAGCTGCTTTAGGTCCGATATCCGCAACGTTATCTCGCTGAGTGAACTGTTGTCAACTCTCTCTCTCTCTCTCTGATACCAACGTGCTTACACACTACTTAAACTAACTTATGCTAAGAACAACACACACACACACACACACACACACACACACACACACACACACACACACACACCGATGACCGAGGGAGAACGCGAACCTCCGGCGGAAGGGGCCGCGCAATCCGTGACATGGCACCTCAAACTACGCGGCCACTCCCGCTGATGATATGTGGACTACATGTTTAGAGTTGTCTCAGGACGCCCTAGAAAGCCGAAAGCCGGTTCACAACAAAGTATGAAAGAAATACAATATGTCCCAGGAGGAGTGGCCAATATCTAGGGGTATGAGACGAAAGGTCATTCGAAGCAAAATGTCCATTAGAGACTGGCTCTGAAGTACGTATCTTAAGAGCTGTGAAACACACCTCTTCTGTTGAAAAAGTGGCCACTACTGTTAAGGCGTGTGTTTTAGAATTTTAGAAGCCTTGTTTACTGACAAGTGTTGTTTTTTTGTTCAACGCTATCACCTCACAAAATATGAAAAACAAAGGCAGAAGAGAAGTGTGTGACATTATCAAAGATCAACTAGTGCTCAGAGTTCGTAAGGCATGCATTTCAGAGACCATGTTTATTGGGCTTTCTTGCTTCTAACGACCGCTCCTGTCATGCTCCTGAAGACTGACCATTCTTCCTGGGGTAACCTGCACGTTTGTGGAACATCAAAACTGTGATCTGAGATTTTAGTATGTCTGTATTCCTCCAAATACCGACGAAATGTTGTGTAAATGTTGAAAGGTGTTACTTGCTCCGAAGTCTTTCCTTCCGACAATATTTTGGGGAACCTTCGTTGTTTGTTGATTCTCATAACTATGATCTTCCCGTATTTATCCTCATTCCATACTCTTCCACACTTTTACCGTCGCCTCCATCATAAACTGCAGTTCTTTCTGTGAGCCAACCAACACTTTCTCCTCCTACTGATGTAGTCCTTTGCCTGTTTTTCAGCACAGGCGTTGAATAGCATCGGTAACAACCAAACCTCCGACTGTCCCGTTGATTTCATCATTGGCAATACCTCACTGCTTCTCTCTCTCTCCCTCCCTCCCTCTCTCTCTCCCTCTCCCTCCCTCCCACCCTCCCTCCCTCCCTCCCTCCCTCCCACCCTCTCTCTCTCTCTCTCTCTCTCTCTCTCTCTCTCTCTCACACACACACACACACACACACACACACACACACACACACACACAGAGTTGCGTCATAAGTCCTCTGGAGGACTGTCTGTGTGTTGTCACCGCCAGACACCACACTTGCTAGGTGGTAGCCTTTAAATCGGCCGCGGTGCATTAGTATACGTCGGACCCGCGTGTCGCCACTGTCAGTGATAGCAGACCGAGCGCCACCACACGGCAGGTCTAGAGAGACGTACTGGCACTCGTCCCAGTTGTACAGCTGACGTTCATAGCAATGGTTCACTGACAAATACGCTCTCATTTGCCGAGACGATAGTTAGCATAGCCTTCAGCTACATTTGCTACGACCTAGCAAGGCGCCGTATTCAATTGATAATTAATATTATGAAGCATGTACCGTAACGAGAGATGTTCTACAATTGTGGATTAAAGTTAAGTATTATATCAACTACGTACTTTATTTGCAATTCTCAAGATGTTGTCCTGTTCCAGACCTCACACCAGTCAGCGTGTAATTAAACGCGTGCATTTCGGCCTCTTCTAGAAAAACAGTGTTGGCTCTTCTGCCAACACTACACTCTGAAACACGTTTTCCCAACAAAAATAACGTACGACAACACGTTTATATTTCCCCGTTAGCGTATAGTTTTCCTTTGTGCTGCTATCATCAAACATGGAAAAGCATTTTACCTTCCTCTCCTTTCCTGAATCCAGGCTGAGCCGCCCCTTTGCTTTCTTCACTTCTTCTTTCTAATTTTGCTAATAAAAGGCCACACACTACCTTTGCAATGTGCCGTATGGAATTAGCCGCCCTGACATCTTTATATTTCATTACATGATAGAGAAATACGTATAAGGTAAAGGCAGACAACCATTCGGATTAGGCACAACAATGAAATACAGAAAGGTCTTGATCGCACAATTCTTTGTTAGACGTTACGCGTTTCAAGACTTCACCAGCAGACTAAAGCTGTGGAACTAAGTGCACAAGGAAATTAACGGTAGCAAATGTGTACACAATAAACCCAAGTGTGCATGTTCCTAGTACACCGTATACAGAAATTTCAGTTAGGATCGTAATTATATTTAAATCAGACGTAAGTAAAAGTCTGACGGAAGTGAGCAGAGAGACTGAATGTAATAGAGCTGTCATTTCATATAGGCATATTCGACAGTGCGGTTGTCTCTCCTAAGAGAACCAGTTCCAAACTTAACTGTGGCAATTAAGTCATCTAACGGTAAGAAGTAAACGAAAGCCGGGAGGTGGCGCTAGCATTAATCGTACGAACAGTATCTCGGAAATGACCCAAGATTGCTTACATTACCATTTCATCGCAACACGCGCGTGCTTCCTCGCCATGGGTTCCACGTTGTCGGCAGAGTAAATTCAACTTCTCGTTTTGAATACAGTTACACTAGACGCAAATTGGATTGTAGTTAACCCTACGAAAGTTGAATTTGTGAGTTTCACTGCCATTTCCAAGAGCTTATTTTTGTTGGATATGCTGTAATTCTGCTTTTCCATGCTGTTATACACGTTCCCTTCACATTGCGTACAACTCCACGTCCAAATGGAATCCATTAAATCCGAAATAGTATGACCACTATTTCGGCATTACGATTGCCTTGGCATCAGTTTTCGTCAACTACTGACCCTAACTCTACATCGTCAACCACAATATGCTACCAAGGTTTTTTGGGTGCCCCCAGGCATCTACTTCAAGCTAGGCTGCTATACATTGTGATATCATGCGTTTACGCTTTTTAATAGTAAATAAAGAAAAAGGAAAAAAATAGACGGAAAACAAAATTCTAATATTAACTTCTATTTTATTTCAGATTGATCTAACTGATCTAGGCTTACCTAAATGATTTTTGTCGTATGTCATTTATTATTGTTGTTGTTGTGGTCTTCAGTCCTGAGACTGGTTTGATGCAACTCTCCATGCTACCCTATCCTGCGCAACCGTCTTCATCTCCCAGTACCTACTGCAACCTACATCCTTCTGAATCTGCTTAGTGTATTCATCTCTCGGTCTCCCTCCACGATTTTTACCCTCTACGCTGCCCTCCAATACTAAATTGGTGATCCCTTGATGCCTCAGAACATGTCCTACCAACCGATTCCTTCTTCTACTCAAGCTGTGCCACAAACTCCTCTTCTCCCCAATTCTATTAAGTACCTCCTCATTAGTTACGTGATCTACCCATCTAATCTTCAGCATTCTTCTGTAGCACCACATTTCAAAAGCTTCTATTCTCTTTCTGTCCAAACTATTTATCGTCCATGTTTCAATTCCATACATGGCTACACTCCATACAAATACTTTCAGAAACGACTTCCTGACACTTAAATCTATACTCGATGTTAACAAATTTCTCTTCTTCAGAATCGCTTTCCTTGCCATTGCCAGTCTACATTTTATATCTTCTCTACTTCGACCATCAGCAGTTATTTTGCTCCCCAAATAGCAAAACTCCTTTACTGGTTTAAGTGTCTCATTTCCTAATCTAATTCCCTCAATATCACCCGACTTAATTCGACTACTCATTTATTGTATGTTGGACTATTGTAATATGATTTCATTTGGTGATACTTACGTAACATTTTATGTAGTGATGGTTAGAAATTTATTGTGTCAGAATTTATATTTTAATTTTTGGTCTTATCGATTTTATGCTTACATTGTACCACGCCAGTTAATGGCTGCAAATATGTCTTGTGTTTTGATTATTGTCCAACGATTATCTCTGTAACGTTGACGCACATTTCGTGCCGTCAGTATAATTTTTTTCCTCCGTAAAAGTAGCGTGAATGTATGTTTCTCAGTTTGTTCACGATGTTCTGACATGTAGTCCAACACAGTGTGTAGTTCTTTGTAAAGTTACTCTTTGACTTAATTGTATAACTAAAGCTACCACCATCTATCGGTCTTCGTTTACCTCTCACCGTTAGATGACTTAATCGCCACTGTCATTTTGGCTGTGGTTCTCTTAGAACAGGGTTCTCTTAGAACAGACAACGGCACTGAGGAATGTGCCTATATGATATCAGATGAGGTCTGTATTATATTCAGTGTATGTGCTCACTTTAGTGAGCTATTTTCTAAAGTTTGATTTAAATGTAAGTAGACTAAAAACGGAAATTTCTGTGTATAGTATAGCAAGATGCATATCTATCAAATATATGCTCTCGCTAATTTCCTTGTACACTTTATTCGACGTGTTCAGTCTGGTGATCAAATTTTGAAACGCGTAACGCTTGATAAAAAAAAAATGCGTGATGAGGATCTTTCTATATTTTAAAGTTGTACGAAATCTTTGTATTGTTCGGTGTTGTATTTCTTTGGCAAAAGGTCCAGGGGAATTTTTGTTAGGTGTTCAGGCCAAATGCCGTCATCACAGTCGTGCATCGTGCTGCCGAGGTTATTTACAGCTTACGGATCATCATGATCATCATCGTCATCGATTATTCTCTTTAGAGAGCATGTGAGCTTGAGGCACTCACGGCTCTCTTCTGTTTTTGTTTTCTTCTCAAAACCTCTCCTTTAACTCACTGTGATTTTTTTCTTACTTCCCTCTGACCAGTTTTTTTCTGTTGTTTCTTTTCTTCAGACTTGTTCGATTTTCTTATTTCTGATTTTATTTTTTATTTGTTAATTTCGTCTTGTCAGATTTTGAATCGTGCCTGGTCATCTTCTGTTTCCTTCACGTAACTGGTTCTCAATTTGCTTGTATTGACGATGTTAAAAATTTTCTCGGTGAGTCTGTTTTCATCCAACCTACATAGGCGTCCAGTAGAACTCTAGGCGCCTTCTTCTAAGTTTATCTGCGATACTGCGTCTGTTTCCTTAGAGTTCCGTTACAGATCGTCTGGCCAAGGTCCGTCTCTGAGAACAGCGCCGTAGATATTTCTAAAAAATTTTCTAGTTTCTCGATGTCACGAATTTTCGTCATTCCTGTAATTATTGAGTTTCTGCCGCATACAAGACTTCTGGTAAAACAAGCGCGTTGTGTGTCGTAGTTTTGCACCACGATATGCTGTTCTTTGTCGTAGTGATTCCATGCCAGCTTTTATGCGTGCTGCAGACGCCGAAAATTTTTTTTCCAGTAAATGACTGACACTGTCTCCTTATATATAATGCGCTTTCATTAGATAAATAATCACTTTTGCTGAGCAAAGCTTCGACTGTGGTGGCAGCAGAAGGTTACGGGGCAGTTGAAAATTAATATAGCTGTTACAAACTGATACAACTATTTCATACATAGCAATACATCGTGAAGGATTGCAAAAAACTTAAAATAAACTTTAAAAAATTTCGATCGTTCCACAAGCGAAGCGAATCCGTTGGAATATTTTTAAATCAGCGTCAGACGAGAGAGTTGCACCGGTCCCACAGATCATGACAACACTGTGTCCTTCTCTTGGCTACGTGCGTCTCAGGATACGACACACGTAGATTTGTTTTTCATGGGGTTATGTGAAAATCGATTCACTGCTCGTATTATCCATTAAATAGCTGTAACTGTTACGATCACTTTATTCAGTTTGAACGCAACGTGTACGAAATTAAAGAACGAAGTGTTCGGATGAAAAACAGTTTAAGACATGGATGCAGTCTTTGGCCGCTGATGTTTGGTCTCCACATCGAAGAACCAATGACGGAAATAAAACAAGGGTTCAAAAGTGGGATTAAAACCCAAGGTGACGAGATATCAATGGATTAGCGGATGACAATGCTATCGTCAGCGAAAGTGAAGATGAATTAATTGCAGGCCGTGTTGAATGAAATGGACAGTGTAGTGACTAGAGAATATGGATTCACAGCAAACCGAAGAAAAACGAAACTAATGTGCAGTAGCAGAAATGAGATTAGCGTTCAAGTTAACTAGAAAGCTGGTGACCAAGAAATAGACAGAGGAAAGGAGTTCCGCTTATTTGGAAGCAAAATAACACACGATGGACGGGACAAGGAGGATATGAAAAGCAGAGTAGCATAGACAAAGAGGGCAGTCATGGTGAAGAGAGACCTACTGCTATCAATATAGGCCTTAATTTGAGCAGAAAATTTGTCGGAGTGTTCGTTTGGAGCACAACATTCTATGGCAGTGGCGCGTGGACTGTGGAAAACCCGGAACAGAAAAGAATAGAAGCGTTTCAGATGTGGTGCTACAGAAGAATGTTTAAAATTAGGAGGGCTGGTAACGTAAGGCATCGCATTAGAAGGTTCTGCGCAGAATCGGAGACGAAAGGAATATGAGGAAAACACCGACAACCAGAAGCGCCAGGACAAGACGATGTCTTAAGACATCGGGGACTAACTTGCATCGTGCTGAAAGAAACTGTATAGGGCGTAAGCTGTAGGGGAAGATAGGAGAGTAGTCATAAGACTGACGACTGAAGAAGTGGTGAAGTAACTTGTGTGTGTGGCTCGTTTGCCGAACACTATTACACAACTCAAAATGTCCTTTTCTGATGCGCTAACGTCAGAATGCGTGGCAGGAAATATAGTATCGGTCAGATGCCGTCCGTGTGGTGTGGCCGAGCGGTTCTAGGCGCTTCATTCTGGAACCGCGCTGCTGCTACGGTGGCAGGTTCGAATCCTGCCTCGGGCATGGATGTGTGTGATGTCCGTAGGTTAGTTAGGTTTAAGTAGTTCTAAGTTCTAGTACACTGATGACCTCAGATGTCAAGTCCGATAGTGCTGAGAGCCATTTTTTTGCCGTCCGCGTGTGTGACTAAGGAAAGTGTCACAGAACCCCTATACAGCATGTAAAACGAATCGTATGTTTGTTTTTTTCATTCTTCTGATTATATATGTGTATGTGTCTACGTATTAAATAGTCGCAAAGCTCTATTGATTTTTAACTGCCGTGCCTTACAATTTCAGTTATACCGGTACAGTATACCCACAGCAACTGAGCCTGAATACAAGTCAGTGGTTTCATTTAATTTTCCTCGTAACAGGGCAGTGAGGTCCACTGACGGCGCCGGCAGTTACGAGGCTTACACTAATATCTGAGGGCCTCGCTTTTGTCACTTAGGTCTCTATGACGCGCTTTTGTCACTATGTGCGTCGAAGAATGTATGGCAAATTTGTTCGACAACAGTACGTCGCTGAAGCTCTGGTAAACTTTTTCGTCTTCGTTTTCTGCCTCTTTGTGTGTGTGTGTGTGTGTGGGGGGGGGGGGGGGGGGAGGGGGGGGGGACGTACTCTAACCGTCTTTACGAATTTTTCCACGCAACCATGGTACAATTAGTTTTGTAAAAATTACGGAATAATATTACAAAGTATGTTCGGCAAGTTGCATAAATTTATACAGGTACAAATATCCACACATAATGTTCCACGTTACGAACTGATAAGACTAAAACTGTAACATAGAACATTTTGAGTAGCTTGTCTAACCAACCAGTTTAGACTGATGGAGCTTCTTTTCATTTTTCATGCGATCTTCGTATGTCAGTCTGCATTAAACATAATGGACAAGCTAATTAAAAAAGAGGTACAAAATATTACGTCCAGCGGCGCTAGAAATGTTGAGGACAAAACTACACACGTTAGTACTTTTATGGCTCACGTTCCTGTAGGGAAATGGTTACGTTCATTACAAACTCATATAATGGTCTCCAGATTGCTATATGGACTACTTTCGGTGTTCTATTTGCTGTTCCTCATATAGAGTATATAGTATGACACGCAGTTTTTATATGGAAATTGCATTGGGGCTGCTATTCATTCTTTTTTATGTTACTTTCCGCCACTAGTTTCGAGGACGGCTCGTTTTCAACCGGTATCTAAATTTCTCAAATATAGTTTGATACATAGACATACGTATACACACATGGTATTAACTAATATGTGGGAAACCTGTGGGGTGAATGGAGGACTTACAAAGAAGCAAAAAGTTCACGTATATATATGTGATCACTTTTTTTTTATTTTCTTATTTACATCCTCGTTTTTGTTGTTACGTGTTTCCTTCTTGCCTGTTTTTTTTTTTTTTTGTTTCAATTTTCCAGTTTGGGTCTGCACGTTTGTCTTCATTTCAAATGTTGCCTTCTCATGGGTAAAAGAAATGCTCAAATTTGTCTACGATTAGCTGTAACACAAGTTTTCAAACGCCGCACGTAGGTTGTCTTACCCACAAAATACATTCAAGTTTCCTGCCGAAATCCTCCTTGAACACGCCGGCGCAGAATGTCAACATTCGTGCTAGGTCTCGGGTACACCGTGTGCTGTAAATGCCCCCAGAAATAAAAATGCAGTGGCTTGAGATCAGGAGACTGAGCAGTCTTCGGTCCACAACCTACACGTTTCTTTGAGAAACTGTTTAAAATTGTTCCTCTTTGCAGAGCAAAATGAATTGGTGCCCAGTCGTGCACGAACCACTTGTTCTGACGTAAGTGCAGTGGAACGTCTTCCAGCAAAACTTTCAAATGTTCGATTAGAAATTCACGGCACTCAGTGCTCCAGGGAGTCAATTAATTTCCAGTTACGCCAGCCAGCCCGTACATTAATGCTAAGCTCTTGCTAATGTCTTGTTTCCGAAGGATTCTCAGTCGCCCATACGTGAGAGTTGAGATAATTCTGCACTGCAATCCTTGTAAATTTTGTTTCATCCGTTATTAGTTTGGCAGACAGAAAGTGTTGGTAATGAGCTCACGTCCTGAGTGACCGAGTACAGAAAGCTTTTCTGGATGTAAAATCTGTTTCAGTAAGACGTTGGACTCTCTCAATCAAAATGGTACGGATAGAGGAACTTGCTCTCGAAACACTTTCCACACCGTTACTTAACACAGATCGTAAGTTTCTGCTACTTTCTGGCATATATATGCAAGTTACTTACCGTAAGTTTCTGCTACTTTCTGGCATATATATATATATATATATATATATATATATATATCGTATAGCTTGAAGATACACTGTGTTGTTACAAAATACAATTTAAAATTATTTACATATTTACAAACGGATGTCGTGTATCCTTAAGCACTGCACAGCTTCCTCACTGGCCTAATGGATCTCCTCCATTGAACCTTCGCAGTGGACTATGCATAACGGTGTGGCTAACGGTCTGAGGCACGTCTGCACAGTCGCAGAAAGGGCCGTCAGCAATCTCCCACTTGTGTCTCCTAAACTGACATCCGCCGTGATGGGTTGTTATCCGGTTAAGTGATGTCCAGATTGTCATCGGTTGGTTGAAACCAGGGGGTTGCTTGGTTGGGTGTCCGAGATCAGTCCAGATCTGTCTGGGCTTGAAGACAGCCAGTCGCTGCAAATTGATCTTGGGGCAGCTTCTTTCCTAGAATCAGAGAAAGGTTCCGAGGTTTCAGCCTGAGCTATTCATGTAGTCAGTCTTCTTGTATTGGTAACAGAGGGTTGTCACAGCACTTATGCCATTCTTTCTTAGTGTCCTCAATATGGCGTAGTGTTCGATCTCCTGAATCAGATGTTCTAACACTATTTGGTTTTGTGCAACGAAATGTCCTTTCCTCGAGACAGCCGTCTCAATAAGACCACGTTTTCCTCGAAAGGCGTTGTTGTTCGGTAAATGTGTGTTAGCAAATCTCCCTTGAAAGAAACGTCCGACATGAGGCGGACCGCTCGCAACTGGAAGGCGGCAGACACTGGAACGCGTGGCTCTCCAGCGGAGGTCGCCAACGGACGTGGCGCCCCTCTCCGAAACAGCCGGTCCGGTTCCCGCCGGGGAAGAATGTTCAGCAACGACTGCAGAGCAGGCTTCCATTACTGACTGTGTCGTCAATCCTAAAGGGATTTCTTCATCTACTAGTACCGTGGCGGCCAAGATAAACGTAAAACATACGACACATGAAAAAAAAAGTATAGAACGGAAGTGGAAATTTGAAAACAAAAAGATAGGAAGTAGGCAAACGTGGAACAAAACAAAAGTGTATATACCTGTGATCATGATGGTGGTGGTGGCGGTGGTGGTGGTGATGATGTCCCACACTCCGAGGAGCGTAGGGGACGATGCGGGAGACCCGCACTGCCGTACTAGGCAAAGTCCTAGGACGGGTGGTTTGCCATTGCCTTCCTCCGACAGTAATGGCGATTTTTATTAAAACGTTTATAATCTCTTATTTACGAAATAACAATTTTTGTTTTACAAAGACAGTTCACATTTTACTTCTTCCGATAAGACAATCTGTTCTGTGCTTATATTTTTTGACTGTCTGTGAGACTGAGTTCATTAGTAGTTTCCTACGCTGTTTATTATTTCAGTTTAGCGTTTTCAGAGTCTTGATACACTATATTTGTACTTGTGGCACAAGGAATTTGGAAGAGACCATTGATTGCAAGCTCTAGTTAGTTACACACAGTAATTGGTGAATTAAAGTTAGTTTAAGGTACTTTCAATTATTACTAGTTTTATTATTATTATTTTTTGTATTTTGAATTGTGGATGTTTTCTATCCATTTTAAAGTAATGTTGTATTTTTAACTATTTCCTTCATAAGTCTAGTGTTAAAAAGCAAAATTGGGAGACATTTTACGTTGGGCCTTGAAAACCAGACCGTAGTGTAATATACACTAGACATGAAATGAACTTGACAGAAATATCAACGAATGTATCGAAGTGTCAGCCGTTATTTGGTGAGAAAAGTGGTATCTAAAGGAAAACACTCATGAATAAATATCTTAACATAGAAAACAAACCATGATAAAAACGGAACATTACCATCATAGCGAATTTTTAAAACCATCGTCAGATTGAGCTAAGAGCAATACACTAGGAAGCAGTGGACGGTGCAATCGTAGAGCTAGTTTCAGACAGGTGGTGAGCGAGAGTAAGGTAGACTCAAACGAGCGAAGGAAGCTATTCGTGGTGGAAGGCAAGGCATATATAAGCACGCGAAGCACTAATTTGTTGCCTTGATAGAACTAAAATGATATTTAGCTACTCACTCTTGGGCACACCTCTCGCTTGCACGCGAGGAAGATACAAAAACACTCGAAGCAAGGGTTACACTGACAGGGTATGGCAGACTTTTGCGTGTTATAACACTTTTCAATGGCACTTGTTTAACACTTTGCGACAGACGTATCACTATTGGTGGTTTTGGGGTGTGGGAGGCCGTCGCCGACGAGGGCGTGGGGGAGTTTGTGGCGGTGGGCGGCGTCGGCGAATGACGATGATGAAGACGACATAACAGCACCCAGTCATCTCGAGGCAGGGAAAATCCCTGACCCTGCCGGGAATCGAATCCTGGATCCCGTGCGCGGGAAGGGAGGACGCTTCCGCAAGACCACGAGCTTCGGACACACACACACACACACACACACACACATATATATATATATATATATATATATATATATATAATCGCCAGAATGAGATTTTCACTCTGCAGCAGAGTTTGCGCTGTTATGAAACTTCCTGGCAGATTAAAACTGTGTGCCCGACCCAGACTCGAACTCGGGACCTTTGCCTTTGCCTTTCGCGGGCAAGTGCTCTACCATCTGAGCTACCGAAGCACGACACAGTTTTAATGTGCCAGGAAGTTTCATATCAGCACACACTCCGCTGCAGAGTGAAAATCTCATTCTGGAAACATCCCCCAGGCTGTGGCTAAGCCATATCTCCGCAGTATCCTTTCTTTCAGGAGTGCTAGTTCTGCACGGTTCGCAGGAGAGCTTCTGTAATGTTTGGAAGGTAGGAGACGAGGTACTGGCAGAAGTAAAGCTGTGAGGACCGGGCGTGAGTCGTCCCGACCGAGACTCGAACTCGGTCGGGCACACAGTTTTAATCTGCCAGGAAGTTTCATATATATCACCAATTTAGTAGTGCAGGGAAGTGAGCCGGGTAAGAACCGTAGAGGAAGACGAAAACACAATAAGCAGGTTCAGAAGGATGTAGGTGGCACTGGTTATTCGCCCATGAAGCAGCTAGCAGAGGTTAGACTAGCATCGAGAGCTGGTTGTACGAGTCTTTGGACTGAAGGCCACAACAAAGAGAACCATGTCGAGAGCGGCTACAGGATTTCTGGGACTCTCTGTACCGGCAGTCGTGTCGTTATCACGTTACGCCGTGCCGCTAGAGTCCTCTTTGTTTGTGGAACGGCGATTGGTCGAGATTTAGATGGGATGAGAAAAAAAGTCGTAATGGCTGCACAGTGTGTGTGTGTGTGTGTGTGTGTGTGTGTGTGTGTGTGTGTGTGTGGCAGGCGGCACAGCCGCGGGCTTTCCGATTAACCCCCTCTCTCCCCCGTAGAGGGGTAGTTTGGGCGCTGCTCCCCACGCAGATTATTGCGCTAGGGGAGGACCCACGGCGTAGGCTGCCGGCCTGGGGTTAAAACTCGGAAAACACAAGTGAACGGCTTGTGTGTGTGGGGGGGGGGAGGGGGGGCACCCACCCTTGTGCAGCGGTGGTCGTGATGACGTCACCCTTCGTAGCTGCCTCTGCCGTGGAGTGGGGGCCGCCGCGGAACGCTCCTCACACGTCTTCATCGTCAGCCGTCGGGCGTCCACCCGTTGCTGGTCAGACTCCAGTCCAGTCCGGCACAGCTCTGCAGCCACCGCGGTCTCCACACGTCAGCCGCAACAGTGCTTGTGCGGAACAACTCGCTCCTCTTCTGGCCGCGGTTTGTCGTAGGGTACCTGGGGACCGCAGAGAAACCCCACGTGTTTCAAATTTGTCGACACGAATCGTACGGCAGGTCCCCATTATTATGGCGCAACACTTTTCACTCCGTTCTGTTGTAGAGTAGTGTGGCCGAGCCGTTCTAGGCGCTACAGTCTGGAACCGCGAGGCCGCTACGGTCGCAGGTTCGAATCCTGCCTCGGCCATGCATGTGTGTGATGTCCTTAGGTTTAACTAGTTCTAAGTTCTAGGCGACTGATGACCTCAGAAGTTAAGTCCCATAGTGTTCAGAGCCATCTGAACCATTTTTTTTGTTGGAATATGTTCTGTGCTCATTATGACGTTTTTGGAAAACTAACATGTGCTATGAAAAAGAGACATACAGCGGCTATGTACTGGCTTAAGGCGGGAAGGCACGACTAGGTTCGAAGTATCACTGGAGTAGCAATTGACACAGAACGCCAATTAAAACATTGGAGGATTGCTACTGGGCAAGGTGAGTGGGACATAACTGGCAAGGCCCGCAGTCTACACCAGTTCTTTCCCGATGTAAGGGAGAGATTAAAACACAAACATATCCAGAATGAGATTTTCACTCTGCAGCGGAGTGTACGCTGATGTGAAACTTCCTGGCAGATTAAAACTGTGTGCCCGACCGAGACTCGAACTAGGGACCTTTGCCTTTCGCGGGCAAGTGCTCTACCGACTGAGCTACCCAAGCATGACTCACCCCCCCCCCCCCCTCACAGCTGTACTTCTGCCAGTACCTCGTCTCCTACCTTCCAAACTTTACAGAGTGAGTCGTGCTTGGATAGCTCAGTTGGTAGAGCACTTGCCCGCAAAAGGCAAAGATCCCGAGTTCGAGTCTCGGTCCGGCACACAGTTTTAATCTGCCAGGAAGTTTCGTTACAAGCATATCGATCCCGTCCGCTGTATCCTTCACTTCTTAACAGGACTCGGTCCTTATCCCACGCACGTAAACCGCGTGAGTCTGAGGCACACACCAACATGCACATGTGGGTGGGGGGGGGGGGGGAGGGGGGGGGGAGAAAGCTTTTTCTTTTTGTGCGGACGACGACATACCAACATCAGACACACAACACACTTAAACCTCAACAATATTCAAGACACCATACGCACAGTTCTCAGACGAAGACCAATGGACCATGTTAAACAGGCTCACTGGCGATATATGCCAAAGCGGCTTATAGAGAGTACGTCCGAGTCAGACAGGAAGGAATCCACAGGTTGGAAAACCAGCACTGATTCCGACACGGAAACAGGTGATGAAACTGATGCCGACATGACCGTAAATCGAAATGAAATAACACCCTAAAGAAGGAACACGACAGGATAAAAAAAAAATTGAGGTTAAGGTTCAGTCATTAGGAAATCTGGAGTAGCTGTTAGATTTAGACGAAGTTATGTAATTGGTGGTCGGTGGGTCGACGGACAATTTCAAGTCACTCACCGTCATACACACTTGCTGAAGGGACACTCAACCGCTATCATCTTTCCCATCTTCTGTTTTTATTTTTCCTAAAAAACTGGCTATGGTTTACAACTCGATTTCCCAAAATTCTTCCGTTTATGATCTTTTATCTATCCGCCTTATATGTAAGAATCTTGTTTATTTTTCGAAAAGAATTTCCGAATTTATAGTATGTCTTAAAGTTATATCATACGTCACAACCTCTCCTCTGTCTTTGTAAATTCCTATCTTCTATCCATAATTCCCTAATTTCAAGTTTTTCGGTTCTTAATTACTTTTAATTTCATAAGTATTGTTACAATATTATTAATCCTTTTTAAAAATAAGAAATAACAATTAAGTATCATATTCCGCACATTTACAATTTCGTATTGTGAAAGTACGTCCTGTCTTAGTAACAAGGTGACAGGTCATTTGTAAACGGCAGCAAACCAGAAAATAATAAATAATATGAAATAGTAACCTTGGGTTCTGGTAAGAGATGCGGTGTGAAAGGCAGCTTGCTCTATTCGTGCACGAGAGCGAGACAGGGGTGTCCAGTTTGGTGCAGTATTTGTCGTCTTCCGGAAGGCATTCGATAGGGTTTCGCACTCTGGTTTAGTGAACAAAATACTAAGTTGCCGACTATACGAGAAGATTTTTGACTCGCCACAGCATACGAATGGCAAAAACCGACCGGTTTTCAGTCACCGGTATTTTTTCGGTATGTACTTAGTCTCGGTTATAACAAGGTTTCTCATACTTTGCTAACATCCAGAACCGAGCGACGTGGCTACGGCAGTGATCAGCACATTGGACTCGCATACGCAAGGACGGTTCAAACCCGTGTCCGGCCCTTCTGATTTCCCTAAATCGCGTCAGGCAAACGCCGGAATGCTTCATTTGAAAGAATATGGCAATTAGAAAGAGGGAGTGGGGGAGAGAAGGTGAGGGAGAGTGGGTGTGAGACGGTGAAATGTTTTTGAGGGAAGGGGTTTATCATACGTGTGCGTGTGTGTGTGTGTGTGTGTGTGTGTGTGTGTGTGTGTGTGTGTGTGTGTGTGTGGGCTCGCGCGCGTACGTGCGTATGATAATCACCTTCCATGAAAACTATTTCCGTCATTGATGATACCTCCTCTGTGTTACCACAGATCTCATTTGTACTAAGATCGCAGTACAACCGAGGTGTCTGTTTGCTTCCACCGCCCGAGTGGAATGCGTAAATTCTAACAAATGTTGATCAACCTGAAATCTTCCACAGTTGTTGTCCCCTGCGCAGAGAACAGCACTCAAGTCGTGTATCCGTTATCAGTTCGTTTCTGCGGGATCCCACTCGCTTTTTATTCGCAGAACGCGAGAAACTGCACTGTTACAAGAGCCACAGATAACTTCTTTCTGAAAAGTACGCTGCAAGGCATCCCAAATATACTCAGTAATGTTTATGTCCGGGTAGTTTGGTGGCCAGCGGAGGTCTTTAAACTCAGAAGAGTGGTCCTGGAGCCACTCCGTAGGAATTCTGGACGTGTGGGGTGTCGCATTGTCCTGCTGGAATTGCCCAAGCCCGTCGGAACTCACAATGGACACGAATGGATGCAGGTGATCAGACAGGATGTCTACGTACGTGTCACCTGTCACAGTCGTAACTCGTTCTAGACGTATCAGGGCTCCCACATCACTCCAACTGCACGCGCCCCACACCATTACAGAGCCTCCACCAGTTCCCTACTGACACGCAAGGTCCGTGGTTTCGTGAGGTTGTCAGCATACGCGTACCCGTCCATCCGCTCGATACAATTTGAAACAAGACTCGTCCGACCAGGCAACTCGTTTCCAGTCATGAAAGAGTGGGCCTTTGGCTGCGAAGGCCCATGTCAATGATGTTTCGTTGAATGGTTCTCACGCTGACACCTGTTGATGGCCCATCACTGAAATCTGCAGCAATTCGCGGAATGGTTGGACTTCTGTCACGTTGAACGATTCTCTTCAGTCGTCGTTTGTCCCGCTCTTGTAGGATCATTTTTCGGCCGCAGGGTTGTCGGAGTTTAGATATTTTATAGGATTCCTGATATTCACGATACACTCGTGAAATGATCGTAGGGGAAAATCCCGACTCCATCGCTCCCACCGACATGCTATGTCCCATCGCTGGCGTGCCGACTATAACACCACGTTCAAACTCTTTTTTTAAATCTTGATAACCAGCCATTGTAGAAGCAGTAGACAGTCTTAACAACTGCGCCAGACACTTGTTGTCTTATACAGGCGTTCCCGACCACAGGGCCGTATTCTGCCTGTTTACGTATCTCTGTATTTGAATACGCATGGCTATACCACCTTGCTTCGTGCTTCAGTGTGCAAGGAGAAGACACCAAGAACGTTTCTTGCAACAGAAGATAAATATAATTCATATAGTATTGTTCATCTGCTATAAATGCGGTATAATATTCCAGCCATTAAGTATGTGGTTGGTTCAGGGTCAAAATTTAATGCCATCCAAAAGTGACAATGCAGGTAAGTGATGAAGTCGTGGCGTTTGGGTCCCGCTTTCGCAGCGCCATCTTTCCTGGACACAGTGGGGCCGGTTTTTGCCACAGCCTGGACAGCGCATTGGCCGTCATCTGCTACTCATTCATTCTCATTAGACGTTTTGATTCTTTGTCCGAAGACTACAGTTATTAGTAGTAAAAGAACCGAAAATGGGTTATTTACAAAATCGATTATTTTAACGGTTTTAACGTTCAGGTTAAACTGGAGACGAAAAGAACCTGTGCGGCCGAAAACCGGTTGTTTCAGCGGTTACCGCCAACCCTACGAGAGGACTTGTTAGCAAATAGAAAGCAGCACGCCGCTCTTAATGAAAGAAGGTAACAGATGTAAAGGCGATTTCAGCAGTGCCAACCAAGTGCGGCAGGGCCGTAAATACTCGGAGGGATGATCGACACCCTCCCGGACAGCGGAGAGCTCTGTCGCACCTGCTTCCGGCACCGCTGTTAAGGCGACGCACGCAGCCCAGCACTCATCGACGAGGACCCGTGAGCTTTCTGGGCCCGACAGCGCGCAAAATGTGTGTACAGTGACTGTTCGCAAAGTCAGGAACGACCGGTCGCGAAACGTAAAGCACAGTGAGAATCTCGTGAAGCTTTGCCTGGGTGTGTTGGGGAGTGCGTCTGGTGCGCTCATAGTTGACGTCACGTCGCTCTTTTCAATCCTCAGCGCACAGTGAGCACGTGAAGTTGCTTACAGTAGTTTCTCGGCCGCCTGCCGAGAGATGTCGCCTGATTTCATGCAACCCTGTATAACGCAACTGTCGTGCGTCTCCTCCTTGTCGGCCGCACTCTGCAGGGGCAATGGAGGTGCTCCTCTAGCGTTTTGGATGGGAAGTGTTTGGTCACCCACCAGACAGCCAATAATTTGTTGTCTCTCATTTCCGTCTCTGCCGCTATGAACTGCTGGCTCTGGAGACAACGAGCAGCAGCCCAGCATACAAGATTGCCGCAGACAACAGATGGCTGCCTTGTATGATGTGGGTGCTGGAAAGTTGCTACTGTGTTACGTCAAATGTCTCAGTCGCAGCGACGACTACGCAGAGAAGTAGCTGGAAGGTGCAGCTAACTATTGCAACAAATAAGACAGATTTTACTTTCACTGTCGTTTCCAAATCGCGACCTATCGTTGTTTCCTTTTCGAATAGCCCTCGCATGTGCACATATATAGACGGTGCTTCATCTGCCCGTGCGGATGTGTTTCATGCAACCTGCATCACCTCCGGATCCCACATGCGGGATATTCATATTCTTTCGCTCGCTATGCGCAAACTATTAGTGCTATAGAAAAATGAACAAGACCTTTTTGTAAGAAGTTTAATGTAGTTGAACTTTGTAGTGCGATACGTTTTCGCTAGAACCAGCAGTTTTCGAATGACTGAAGGAAAATCTACAAGAGTGATCTTCAACTCGAAAACCGTGGCCTCCAGTGAAAATATATCGCATTGCAAAATTTAACTACATTTAATTTCCAA
This sequence comes from Schistocerca serialis cubense, assembly GCF_023864345.2. NCBI lineage: Eukaryota > Metazoa > Arthropoda > Insecta > Orthoptera > Acrididae > Schistocerca > Schistocerca serialis. The sequence continues at coordinate 40,340,366 of NC_064648.1, read as the reverse complement.
CAAAATGCTACTATCTGTTTTTTTTGTTTTGTGACTGGTAGTTTGCGCGAAGCAATCGAGAAAATTGGAAATTTGTGGTAAGTTCATGTCGGATCAAAGTGCAGAGGTTCATCGGCCCCTAGGCTTACAGACTACTTAATCTAACTTAAAGTAACTTACGCTAGGGACAACACGCACACCCATGCCCGAGGGAGGAGTCGAACCTCCGACGTGGGGAGCCGCGCGGACCGTGGCAAGGCGCCCTCCACCGCACGGCTACTCCGCCCGCTGCAAGCAACAGAAATGAAAATATCGTACGTACTTATTTAACATGTTGCAGGCTCCATGAAGCCGATTGCTAGCGGTAGTTCAACGACCGTGTGTGTGTGTGTGTGTGTGTGTGTGTGTGTGTGTGTGTGCGTGTGTGTGTGCGCGCGCGCTGACAGGAAAAGCGGAAGTACCCAAAAATAATTTGTGTGAAGAAAAAGATTTCGGGAACACATTTGTGTAGTGTACATATAAGTTATTAATATTGCAAGATCATAGGCTAGTGTAAGGGTGAGATAAGCCGCTGCGAGCTGCTGGTACATTAATAACCGCTCTCTTGAATGCAGCCATGCACTGTGCTGTACAGGTTCCCGACGTCACTCTATGGGATGGAGTTCGCCTGCTGCACTTGGTCGGCCAACACAGGGACGGTCAACGCTGTTAGTGGATGATGGTGAAGTTGTCGTCCCATAATGTCTCGTATGCGCTCCATTGGAGATGTGACGGAGCAGGTCAGGCTAACATGTCGGCAGCGTGTAGTGCCAGCGGTGTCGTGTTGGAAAACACCCTCGGAATGGCTGCACAACGAGTCGAATCACTAGACTGACAATTTTGCAGTCAGGATGCGTGGGATATCCACGAGAGTGGTTCTACTGTCAGACGAAGTCGCTCCTTAAAGCATAATTCCAGGTGTGGGTCCAGTGTGGCTGGGAAGCAGACGGGTTGGTTGCAGGTCCTCCTAACCAACACACGGCCGTCACTGGCATTGACGCAGAACCAGCTCCCATCAGGGAACGCAACACACCTCCAGCTTGCCCTGAATGAGCTCTCGCTCGACGCCTCTGAAGTCGCAAATGGCGGTGGTTTGGGGTGAGTGGAAAACCATGCTACAGGGCATCTGGCTCGGAGATGCCCTCGAAGTAGCTCATTTGTAGCAGTGCGTTGCGTCAGTGTGGTGTTAACTGCTGCTGCGGATGCAGCACAGCCGTACGCCGAACACGACCGTCTTCCTTCCCCGTAGTGCCACGTGGCCGTCCGGAGCTGACTCGGTGAGGTGTTGGTAACGGCCTCTGTACTTCCTTAAAGACGTTCTTGACTATCGTCAACTCAGGACGAAGAACGGAAGATGGGTTTCAGCGCCGCGTCGATAGAGACGGTGGACAAGCTAGAATTGCGTCAAAGGTCCGGAAGGAAACCGGCCGTGCCCTTGCACAGGGACCAGCCCGGCGTCCGCCTGGAGCTGTTCGGGGAAATCACGGAGTACTTACCTCACCACGTTCAATCTCGGAGGAAGCCAGCGCTCACTGGAGTTACCGCGCGTATCTAAAGCGAGCCCGACCTGCGACCTGACAGTGGTACTACCAAGTCCACTGGTGTGCGATTGCTGCGTAATTTGAGTAGACATCGCGCTTCAGACGTAGAAACACGCCTAACATTCGCTTATGTCGCACGACTCCTCCTCGGTGATGCCGTTTTCTTGCCGCGAGTAATGCAGGAAGATTCGCAGGAGAACAGTGGTTCTTCTACGTAGAAAGGAAGCGCCTACACTGCTGTGGTCACTAACAGCGTCTGCCAGAGACAAGATGGCCAAAACGGGTGTGGCAATGGACTGCACATCAAAGAGCAAAGCGCGCTAGACCTGCTATATGCTGGGAAGACGACGTCAACGAAGCAATGGCGGCGAGAGGTCTTAATGAAGGAGGCTGGAATGACCGTGAACGACGGAGATTGGGATGCGAGAGGCGGCGGCAGCCGTAGAAACTTCGCTCAGACACAGTGGTTGTCGAACGAAGTGGCTTTTGAAGCTGAGGGTAGAGGAATGTAATGTACTTGTACTGCGGCTAAAATTAATGGGCGGAGAGATTCCCTACTGTTTAAATACATTTTGGCGACAAATCACTGGGAACGATGACAGCCGTAAACTATGCGTGAGTAACCATCCGGTGCGACCCAACTGAAATGATCACGTAATACCAGTAGTGGCAGAGGCAGCTGCCATTGGGAGAATCTTAAGCAGACGCAAGTCTTCCAGAGAGGAACTGCACTGCAAAACAAATTATGAACCGATGTTAGCGTGTCGGCCATCAGTAAGGGACCCTTACAGGTTGAGCTGACAGAAGTGATGGAGAAGATCGCAGTTTGGGCGTTGCTTTCCGTCGCGGAGTCCTTCAGTCTGCGCGAGGTCTTTACAGAGACTCTCAGCACACTCCACAGGCAGGCGGTGCGAGAGAGGCGTTACGCATCACGGGAAAGGTTACTGCTGAACGTCCGTCAGTAATGTCACGCACAAGAAGGTGTAAGTAGATGAATGACGGAGACTAACTTCACTTAACGAAGGTTTCTTCAGCACTTGCGCATACAAGAGCGCGGAGCGAACTGCCTCCGGCCAGAACACGTACGGTATACACAGGGTCTTACAAAAAGGTGCGGCCAAACTTTCAGGAAACATTCCTCACACACAAATAAAGAAAAGATGTTATGTGGACATATGTCCGGAAACGCTTAATTTCCATGTTAGCGCTCATTTTAGTTTCGTCAGTATGTACTATACTTCCTCGATTCACCGCCATGATTTCATACGGGATACTGTACCTCTGCTGCTAGAATATATGCCTTTACAAGTACGACACAACATGTGGTTCATGCACGATGGAGCTCCTGCACATTTCAGTCGAAGTGTTCGTACGCTTCTCGACAACAGATTCGGCGACAGATGGATTGGTAGAGGCGGACCAATTCCGTGGCCTCCACGCTCTCCTGACCTCAACCCTATTGACTTTCATTTATGGGGGCATTTGAAAGCTCTTGTCTACGCAACCCCGGTACCAAATGTAGAGAATCTTCGTGCTCGTATTGTGGACGGCTGTGATACAATACGCCATTCTCCAGGGCTGCATCAGCGCATCAGGGATTCCTTGCGACGGAGGGTGGATGCACGTATCCTCGCTAACGGAGGACATTTTGAACATTTCCTGTAACAAAGTGTTTGAAGTCACGCTGGTACGTTCTGTTGCTGTGTGTTTCCATTCCCTGATTAATGTGATTTGAAGAGAAGTAATAAAATGAGCTCTAACATGGAAAGTAAGCGTTTCCGGACACATGTCCACATAACATATTTTCTTTCTTTGTGTGTGAGGAACGTCTCCTGAAAGTTTGGCCGTACCTTTCTGTAACATCCTGTATACAACTGCACAACATTCCAGTACAATGAGTCTTGCCGTTTGTGGGTACTTCCAGAATTTAGTCGAACTGAATATACACTCCTGGAAATGGAAAAAAGAACACATTGACACCGGTGTGTCAGACCCACCATACTTGCTCCGGACACTGCGAGAGGGCTGTACAAGCAATGATCACACGCACGGCACAGCGGACACACCAGGAACCGCGGTGTTGGCCGTCGAATGGCGCTAGCTGCGCAGCATTTGTGCACCGCCGCCGTCAGTGTCAGCCAGTTTGCCGTGGCATACGGAGCTCCATCGCAGCCTTTAACACTGGTAGCATGCCGCGACAGCGTGGACGTGAACCGTATGTGCAGTTGACGGACTTTGAGCGAGGGCGTATAGTGGGCATGCGGGAGGCCGGGTGGACGTACCGCCGAATTGCTCAACACGTGGGGCGTGAGGTCTCCACAGTACATCGATGTTGTCGCCAGTGGTCGGCGGAAGGTGCACGTGCCCGTCGACCTGGGACCGGACCGCAGCGACGCACGGATGCACGCCAAGACCGTAGGATCCTACGCAGTGCCGTAGGGGACCGCACCGCCACTTCCCAGCAAATTAGGGACACTGTTGCTCCTGGGGTATCGGCGAGGACCATTCGCAACCGTCTCCATGAAGCTGGGCTACGGTCCCGCACACCGTTAGGCCGTCTTCCGCTCACGCCCCAACATCGTGCAGCCCGCCTCCAGTGGTGTCGCGACAGGCGTGAATGGAGGGACGAATGGAGACGTGTCGTCTTCAGCGATGAGAGTCGCTTCTGCCTTGGTGCCAATGATGGTCGTATGCGTGTTTGGCGCCGTGCAGGTGAGCGCCACAATCAGGACTGCATACGACCGAGGCACACAGGGCCAACACCCGGCATCATGGTGTGGGGAGCGATCTCCTACACTGGCCGTACACCACTGGTGATCGTCGAGGGGACACTGAATAGTGCACGGTACATCCAAACCGTCATCGAACCCATCGTTCTACCATTCCTAGACCGGCAAGGGAACTTGCTGTTCCAACAGGACAATGCACGTCCGCATGTATCCCGTGCCACCCAACGTGCTCTAGAAGGTGTAAGTCAACTACCCTGGCCAGCAAGATCTCCGGATCTGTCCCCCATTGAGCATGTTTGGGACTGGATGAAGCGTCGTCTCACGCGGTCTGCACGTCCAGCACGAACGCTGGTCCAACTGAGGCGCCAGGTGGAAATCGCATGGCAAGCCGTTCCACAGGACTACATCCAGCATCTCTACGATCGTCTCCATGGGAGAATAGCAGCCTGCATTGCTGCGAAAGGTGGATATACACTGTACTAGTGCCGACATTGTGCATGCTCTGTTGCCTGTGTCTATGTGCCTGTGGTTCTGTCAGTGTGATCATGTGATGTATCTGACCCCAGGAATGTGTCACTAAAGTTTCCCCTTCCTGGGACAATGAATTCACGGTGTTCTTATTTCAATTTCCAGGAGTGTAGAAATTAAAATTTTTCAATTCAGGTGAGTTTTGAGGTCACGACCCTCCTTGCAACAGTCTAGTATCATAACGACTGTGCTACTGAGCTTCTGCGACAATATTCTCCACACTCGTCTCGCTAAATGAGCACGGCGAGGCAATCAGAGATATCGGACCTCGTACGGTCGGTTCGAGCGAGAGTCTGTCTGTCCGCCTACCATCAGCGAGTGGAACGCGGAAGGGACGGGCTGACACGGGGGCACAAAGCAGCCGCCGCCCCCGCGCGCTAGTATCTCAGATGTACGTGCGCCGCCCCCCTCCGCCTCTGTCTGTTGCGAAGGGAGGGGAGCAGCGCGGCAAGGCACCCTCCGCCTCGCGCCTCCCCCAGCGCCAGATCGCCACCACTCCTCCGAGTAGCTGTCGCCATCTCCGGGACTCAGCCCGAAGAGCGGCGCGCATCTACACGCAGCAGGGGCGACGCTCCACTACTGGAGGTTGCGATAGGCGTGTCTGCTGTCGCTGCAGTATTCGAAGCTGGTGCTGCCTTCTTCACTTTTAGGAAGTGACAACCTCGCTATTTCATGCTGTTATCTACATACTCCCTTTGTCACAGAAGTTCCGGGAGAAATAAAAACTTGCCGATGACATTGTAGTTCTGTCAGAGACAGCAGAGGACTTGGTGGAGCAGTTGAATGAAATGGACAGTGTCTTGAAAGGAGGATACAAGATGAACATCAACAAAAGCAAAACGAGGATAATGGAATGTAGTCGAAATAAATCAGGTGATCCTGAAGGAATTAAGGTTACGAAAAAATTTTGAAATTTGTGGTAAGTTCTATGGCGCCAAACTGCTGACGTCATCGGTCCGTAAGCTTGCACACTACTTAATGTAACTTTATTTAACTTACGCTAAGGAAAACACAAACACACACACACACACACACACACACACACACACACACACACACACACACACAGAACCATGCCCGAGGGATGACTCGAACCTCCGACGGGGGGCAGCTGCGCGAACCCTGGCAAGGCACTGCAGTTTCGTATTTACCTGCTCATACGGGGCAAGCGGCTTCCAAATAGAGCGTCTGACCTCCACGGGAATGTACATTATGTGACCAAAAGTATCCGGACACCTAGCTGAAAACCACTTACAAGTTCGTGGCGCCCTCCATCGATAATGCTGGAATTCAATATGGCGTTGCCCCACCCTTTGCCTTGATGACAGCTTCCACTCTCGCAGGCAAACGCTCAAAAAGGTCGTCGAAGGTTTCTTGGGGAATGGCAGCCCATTCCTTACGGAGTGCTGCACTGAGGAGAGGTAGCGATGTCGGTCGCTGAGGCCTGGCACGAACATCCCCAAGGTGCTCTGTAGGATTCCGCTCAAGACTCCGTGCAGGTCAGTCCATTACAGGTACGTTACTGACCTGTAACCACTCCGCCACAGGGCGTGCGTTATGAACAGGTGCTCAATGGTGCTCAAAGATGCAATCGCCAACCCCGAACAGTTGGAAGCAAGAAGGTGCTTAAAACATCAGTGTAGGCCTGCGGTGTGATAGTGCCACGCAAAACAACAAGGGCTTCAAGTCCCATTCAACAAAAACAGGACCACACCACAAAACCACCGCCTGCGAATTTTACTGTCGGCACTACACACGGTGGTAGATGACGTTCACCGGGCATTCGCCGTACCCACACCCTGCCATCGGATCGCCACACTGTGTACCGTGATTCGTCACTCCACACAACGCTTTTCCACCATTCAGTCGTCCAATGTTTACGCTCCTTACGCCCAGCGAGGCGTCGTTTGGCATTTATCGCCGTGATGTGTGGCTTATGAGCAGCCGCTCGGCCATGAAATCTCAAGTTTTCTCACCTCCCGCCGGACTGTCACAGTACTTGCAGTGGATCCCGATGCCATTTGGAATTCCTGTGTGATGGTCTGGATTGATGTCTCCCTCTTACACATTACCATCCTCTTCAACTGTCGGCAGTCTGTGTCAGAACAGCCGAGGTCGGCCTGTACACTTTTGTGCTGTATGTGTCCCTTCACGTTTCCACTTCACCCTCACATCGGAAACAGTAAACCTTGAGATGTTTAGGGGTGTGGGAATCTCGCGTGACACACAATCACCTGACCACTTTCGAAGTCCGTGAGTTCCGCGGAGCGCCCCATTCTGCTCTCTCACGATGTCTAATGCCTACTGAGGTCGCTGATATGTGGTACCTGGCAGTAGGTGGCATAACACTGGACCTAATATGAAAAATGTCTGTTTTTTTTCAGATATCCGCATACTTTTGATCACATAGTGTACGTTGTGGGTGTAAGAGTCCAAGTCGCAGACGCATGGTTGAAGACGTGTGGAAGTTTGGGTGTGGCCGTGAGTCGTGCACGGATAGCCGAATATGCGGGGAATCGGGCTTCGAGTCCCGCTCCGGCACAAATGTTCATTGTTGTCATTCCATTCCATACCTGAGGGTAGTCCTTACTCGCAACTGCGAATTCATTTGATGCGTTTTTAGTAGGGCAGTGCTGCATGTAATGCACTGTGGAGGATTTGGTAACAACCTCGCAATGAGGCTATTCATTCAAATTAATTTTAAAATTTAATAATGAACGGCCTCAGTTGCACCGTTTACCTAGGTTTCAGTCGGGATAACCCAAACTTCTTCAGAGTGACTGTAACTGCCGTTGGTCCATAGTGGACATCGTCAAGCTAAAACTACAAATCCATAAATTAGCGTCAGACTGCAAAAACTTGTGTGGCACTGCCTCGGCCCCACTTCGCACTCGTGGCTGCAGCCTGGCGATTAATTAAATTAATATTTATACAGTTGCTGACAGGGCCGCGAAATGTTGAAGATATTTAAATTCATTCAAACCATCCATGTAGGTTTCGTACGACTGCATTCGACCCTCTAGTACAAAGTAGCTTGTTGGTGACCAGTGCAAGTGATGGAAATTGTTTTAGGATACACGCGATACCGGACGAACGTCAAACTTGATGTGGCCCTACGTACAAATGAGATTGCTTAGAATCAGTTTCGACTTTCAGCTTCAACTTATGACTCAAAGTAAAACTTGCTGCACACTCGCAAATGTGTCGCACAGCACGTCACAGATCAGGAACAAAGTACATTTACAGCTCTCTGAAGGTAGAGCGAGTCATCAAAGGGTAACAAAAGAAAGATGAACCGTTTCAGGCGTGCACAGTCCAGACTTATATCTGCGCCCCCGACCAGGCTGGAGCCGTAGACCCGCATTCGGGAGAAGACTGTTCAAATGCGCTTCCGACCACCCGTCTTTAGGTTTTCCGTGTTTTCTCTAAGTCGGCTCCAAGCAAATGTCGGAGATGGCTCCTTTGAAAAGGCACGGCCCATTACCTTCCCCATCCCTGAAAGAATCCGAGCTCGTGTGCGTCAGTGACCACCATGTCGACGGGACGCCGCTAAACACTAATTTTGTTTCTTCCTTCGAATGTGTATCCGCTAATACGGAATACTAGCGTCTCCGGTCAACGAAAACCATCGTAACGGCCGGGAGAGCAGTGTGCTGACCCCACGCCCCACCTATCCGCATCCGCATCTGAGGATGACACGGCGGTCGGATGGTACCGATGGATCACTTGTGGTCCGTAGACGGCGTGAGTCGAATTTTTAATTGACCACTATACAGGCTAATTCTCACACATGCGTCGCTTTTCTCATGCCTCGAAAAATATGACGGGAAGTAGAAATTACCGGTATCTCCCTTATTGGAATCCCCAAAAAATGGTTCAAATGGCTGTGAGCACTATGGGACTTAACATCTGAGGTCATCAGTCCCCTACACTTAGAACTACTTAAACCTAACTAACGTAAGGACATCACACACATCCATGCCCGAGGCAGGATTCGAACCTGCGACCGTAGCAGCAGCGCGTTTCCGGACTGAAGCGCCTACAACCGCTCGGCCACAGCGGCCGGCCTGGAATCCCCCTTTTCGAGGTCAAGATGTTGGCGTTGTCTATGTGGCACGTTGTGTCTCCTGCCCTTTGCCGATACGCTGTTCGATTCCCGTTGATCCTGAAATGGCGTCTGAAGCTGTTTGTTGTTTGCCTGCACTTTGTACGGTCTCAGATCCCACGATTTGTTTTCTTCAGGTTCCTTTCTAGCGCCCCCCACTCCCCCCCCCCCCCCCCCCCCTGCTCGAATTATCGGGAACCTCACTCCTTTAGTCAAGTTGCCTACCTCACAATTCTCTCTTGTTAGTTAGTTGTCATTGATCGCAAAGACACCCCCGTTCAGTTTTGGTATTCCTTTTTCAACTCACTCGTTGAATCTTTGGTTTTCCTACTACAGTTAGTCCCTTCCTCATAACCTATTTTGACTATTATACGTAGACTCGACTGGAGAACAATGAAAGGAGGAGATAAGCGTAATTAACGTAGGTCCGGAAAGAAATGGTTTCCGAGTAGGACATGTTACGACTGAGTTCATGTACACGTTATAATAACGAAGTGCCAGAGGGTCGAAACTGCAAATGAAGAAACCATTACAGTGGGTGGCCATCGTTAATGTGGAAGCATTCTTCAGCCCATTCGCCGAGGTACGCACGCACGCACGCACGCACGCACACACACACACACACACACACACACACACACACACACACACACACACACACACGCCGGAGGCCAAGGCATTGATGAGTGTCGACCAGTACAGGTCTTGTTTAACCAGTACTTAGCCTGAGTGTGGTTAAAATTAAACGAAGGCTGTTTATCACTTTGCAATTTACGGCTCAGTTGCGGTGTTACGAAAGGGATGTAGCCTTAGACGCGGCACGTCTCCACTTGTGCGTAGGTGTTATCGGGAAAACCATTGGCTTTCCGACATGTGGTTGCTAGGGTTATTTACACGCCTCTTTCGGCTCTTCCCCTGACATTGAAGCACCCTGTATAACTCACTGTACATTCTCGATCTTTTGCTCAATTGTGTTGCGGAAAATAGTGCCTGGCTGAGCGTCTCTTAGTGCTGGCCTGCCAACCGCAGAGAGAGAACGTATTTTAATGAACGTGTCGTAAGGCACTAATGGGTTGTCTCTGCCATCGCTTTCGCTAGTTCGTAGTTCAACCTTTCTTCCAAATACGGCAAGCTGTCAACTGTTTTTACCTTACCGTGCCCCGTCCTCGGGCGGCGAAGGGCGGCTTCGATTTTTTTCTGTCATATACATCGATAAGCAAAACCTGTTTCATAGCGTGTTGTTCCACTTTGCAAGCACAGTACAGCAGAGACTGTACCTGGCAAGGATTCTGCGAGTCTTTGACAGGATTCCAGAAGTGTGTGGTACCATGTGTCCAGGGACAGGTGAAGCAATTCCCGCAAATTATGGGATGGTGGTTTACGGGCACGCAGCTGGCGTGTTCCAGTGGGAATACGTTAGGCACATTTCCTGGCCGAGACGTCAGTGTGAGTTCTCACTATAACGCCCCTCAGACCACTGCAGCACGGTTCTGACCTTGCAACGCGCTCAGTTGTCCTGCTGGAAGATGTCATTACTGTAGGTGGGAGATTTCGAGCTTGAAGCAAAAAAATGGCTCTGACCACTATGGGACTTAACATCTGAGGTCATCATTCCCCTACAACTTAGAACTACCTAAACCCAACTAACCTAAGGACATCACTCACATCGATCCATGCCCGAGGCAGGATCCGAACGTGCGACCGTAGCAGTCGCGCGGTTCCGGACTGAAGCGCCTACAACCGCTCGGCCATAGCGGCCGGCTTGAAGCGATGCAGGTGCTTCGCAGAAGTTTTCACGTACTTCACTGCTGTCACCACAGACTGCTTGGAAACCCAGCTCAGTGTGCGCCACAACAGAATTCTGCCCTCACCGGCCCACTTCCGTGGCGCCGTGCGCGTTCCGCGCAGCCACTCGCCTTGCTGACGGCGTGTAAGGACCCAGCCAGCGGCCCGGTGCGACAAGGAATGCGATTCATTGGACAGGCTACCCGTGTCTACTGGTCCACGGTGGAGACTCAGGAATGCCGCGCCCACTGCAGCCGGGTCGACACAGAAACACGTAGGCGTCGTGAGACGTGGAGCTCCGTGCTCGACACCGGCCTTCTGACTGTGTCCTCCCGAACACCTGTGGCCGCACCCGCAATGCACTCTGACCTCACACCTGCCACGAGACCGCTGCCTATGCTGGATTCCACGGTGCTTTATCCTCCGACCTGTGGTTTTGTGGTCGTCCAGTACCTCACGGCCTACGCGTCATTCCACCATCCTCCCTCACCACAGTAGTACGCCAACAGGCGGCCAGCTTCGCCGTTCCAGATTCTTCTCTCCAGCCGCAGCGCCACAAGAACGTGCCATTTGTCGAAACTGCTTGTATCAGTCGATATCCGTATTTGCGACCGTGTCTTCGTGTCTCGCTTACATTCTGTCTTCACTGCGTCACTTGCCCGCTCCACGACCAGGAGAAATTCAACCCTACGGCGGGCAGTGGTCCTAATATTTTGTCTCCTCAGTTTTCCCAAACAAAATTTCTGCTCCGGCCTTTTCTGCTTGTAGCTTTAGTGTACTTACAGGATGACAGTTATTGAACTACACTCCTGGAGATGGAAAAAAGAACACATTGACACCGGTGTGTCAGACCCACCATACTTGCTCCGGACACTGCGAGAGGGCTGTACAAGCAATGATCACACGCACGGCACAGCGGACACACCAGGAACCGCGGTGTTGGCCGTCGAATGGCGCTAGCTGCGCAGCATTTGTGCACCGCCGCCGTCAGTGTCAGCCAGTTTGTCGTGGCATACGGAGCTCCATCGCAGTCTTTAACACTGGTAGCATGCCGCGACAGCGTGGACGTGAACCGTATGTGCAGTTGACGGACTTTGAGCGAGGGCGTATAGTGGGCATGCGGGAGGCCGGGTGGACGTACCGCCGAATTGCTCAACACGTGGGGCGTGAGGTCTCCACATTACATCGATGTTGTCGCCAGTGGTCGGCGGAAGGTGCACGTGCCCGTCGACCTGGGACCGGACCGCAGCGACGCACGGATGCACGCCAAGACCGTAGGATCCTACGCAGTGCCGTAGGGGACCGCACCGCCACTTCCCAGCAAATTAGGGACACTGTTGCTCCTGGGGTATCGGCGAGGACCATTCGCAACCGTCTCCATGAAGCTGGGCTACGGTCCCGCACACCGTTAGGCCGTCTTCCGCTCACGCCCCAACATCGTGCAGCCCGCCTCCAGTGGTGTCGCGACAGGCGTGAATGGAGGGACGAATGGAGACGTGTCGTCTTCAGCGATGAGAGTCGCTTCTGCCTTGGTGCCAATGATGGTCGTATGCGTGTTTGGCGCCGTGCAGGTGAGCGCCACAATCAGGACTGCATACGACCGAGGCACACAGGGCCACCACCCGGCATCATGGTGTGGGGAGCGATCTCCTACACTGGCCGTACACCACTGGTGATCGTCGAGGGGACACTGAATAGTGCACGGTACATCCAAACCGTCATCGAACCCATCGTTCTACCATTCCTAGACCGGCAAGGGAACTTGCTGTTCCAACAGGACAATGCACGTCCGCATGTATCCCGTGCCACCCAACGTGCTCTAGAAGGTGTAAGTCAACTACCCTGGCCAGCAAGATCTCCGGATCTGTCCCCCATTGAGCATGTTTGGGACTGGATGAAGCGTCGTCTCACGCGGTCTGCACGTCCAGCACGAACGCTGGTCCAACTGAGGCGCCAGGTGGAAATGGCATGGCAAGCCGTTCCACAGGACTACATCCAGCATCTCTACGATCGTCTCCATGGGAGAATAGCAGCCTGCATTGCTGCGAAAGGTGGATATACACTGTACTAGTGCCGACATTGTGCATGCTCTGTTGCCTGTGTCTATGTGCCTGTGGTTCTGTCAGTGTGATCATGTGATGTATCTGACCCCAGGAATGTGTCAATAAAGTTTCCCCTTCCTGGGACAATGAATTCACGGTGTTCTTATTTCAATTTCCAGGAGTGTATGTGAAATAAAGGCGTTGATTTATGAACGGTTTGCGTTATGACGTTTACTCTCCACGGTTGGCCACGCGGCATGATGGGAATTAGTGAGTACAGTGTGGTTTAGCGACGAAGACCACCTTCGTTTGGACGGGCTCGTCAATAAGCAAAACTGGCGCATTTCCAGGACTGGGAAACCACATTTCGCGATCGAGAAGTGTCTTCACCGACAACAGGTCACTGTGTGGTGTGCAATGTCCAGCCACGGAATAATAAATGGAACGATCAGATTACACAAGTAACGGGTAAGGCGAACTCTAGATTGCGGTTTATTGGTAGAATCCTCAAGGAAATTGCTTACAATACTTTAGTTCGTCCAGTATTGTTCGTCTGCATGGGACCCTTACCAGTTCGGTCTGATTCAAGAGATTGAGATTGTCCAAAGAAGAGCGGCGAGATTCGTTACTCGTACATTTAGCAATCGCGACAGCGTTACAAATGTCATAGAAAGTTTCAAGTGGGACACACTTGCAAATAGACGGAAGGGGCTGCTCACTAAATTCCGATCTTCGCCGAGGATGTACAGCGGGTGTTGTTACCACCAACTTTCAAATCGCGCAATGATCGCCATTGAAAGATAAGGGAAACTAGAGCTCGCACTGAGACGGTCAGACAGTGATTTTTCTTCCGCGCGATCCGCGAGTGGCACAGACGGTGGGAGGGAATATCACTTTGGCGCGAATAGTGCCCTGCGGCACACACCGCTCGGTGGCTAGCGGAATATACCTGTAGTTGTAGAATCGCTGCGATATTCCTTGGTGGCACGGTGACTACCGAAGGGTCCGTGTAGGTTTTGGAAGATGATTCCATCCCCATTGTGCAAAGTGACCCTCATTTGGACACGATGTGGTTCTTGCAAGACGGAGCTCGACCCCATCGAAGCAGGAGAGTGTTTGGTGTCCTGGAGGAGCACTTTGGGTCCCGAATTCTGGCTGTGGGGTACCCACAGGCCACTAACATGGGCCTCCAATGACCGCCATATTCTCCGGATCTGAACGTACTCGACTCTCTCTCTTTTTTTTTTTGTGGGGCTATATTGAAGACAAGGTGTACAGCAATAACGTGAAAACCATTGCTGAGCTGGAAACAGCTATTCAAGAGGTCATCGACAGAATCGGTGTTCCGACCCTTCAGCGGGTGATGCAGAATCTCGCTATTGTCTGCGCGACATTATCGCCGATGATGGCAGGCATATCGAACACGTCATAACCTAAATCAGAATATCTGTAGTGACGTTTACATGTTGAATAAAGTGTGTGCACACCGTAGTTTTGTAACTAATTTGTATTTTTTTTCATATAGTTCAGTCATTCTCACCCTTTCATTGCTGTGGTATATCGAGAGGTTGTAACAGTGGAAAATTGTACTGAAATGCAGGAGGATCTGCAGCGAATTGACGCATGGTGAAGGGAATGGCAACTGAATCTCAATGTAGACAGGTGTAATGTGCTGCGAATACACAAAAAGAAAGATCCTTTATCATCTACCTACAATATAGCAGCTCAGCAACTCGAAGCAGTTAATTCCATAAATTATCTGGGAGTACGCATTAGGAGTGATTTAAAATGGAATGATCATATAAAGTTGATCGTCGGTAAAGCAGATGCCAGACAGACTCATTGGAAGAATCATAAGGAAATGCAATCCGAAAACAAGGGAAGTAGGTTACAGTACGCTTGTTCGCCCACTGCTTGAATACTGCTCAGCAGTGTGGGATCCGTACCAGACAGGGTTGTTAGGGGAGATAGAGAAGATCCAACGGAGAGCAGGATCATTTAGTGATCGCGAAAGTGTTACGAAGATGATAGATAAACTCCAGTGGAAGACTCTGCAGGAGAGACGCTCAGTAGCTCGGTACGGGCTTTTGTTAAAGTTTCGGCAACATACCTTCACCGAAGAGTCAAGCAGTTTATTGCTCCCTGCTACGTATATCTCGCGAAGAGACCGTGAGGATAAAATCAGAGAGATTAGAGCCCACACAGAAGCATACCGACAATCTTTCTCTCCACGAGCAATACGAGACTGGTACAGAAGGGAGAACCGATAGAGCTACTCAAGGTACCCTCCGCCACACACCGTCAGGTGGCTTGCGGAGTATGGATGTAGATGTAGATGTACCTACTCTGTAGCTGTCTCAGTGTGTCGGCAGACAGTGCGAGCCAAACAAACGTGACGAAATATTAGCGAGCCTATTAAGAGAACACGGGGGCACTTGGCAGCGGTGTAGATGCTGTGGAACTGCCGTCAGGTCATCCTCCACCGGCGAAGTAGTCGCGGCAGTGAAGTGGGCCGTCTGTGTCAGCCTGTTGTGAGGCGAGAGCGCGCCAACGTGGGTCTGCATCGACGTAGACACGTGGCGCAGCGGGGCTGTCGTGTTTGCACGTGGCACCCACTGTACGCAGAGTTGGCCAGTTCCTCGTGACTATAGCGAATGGTGCGCCTCTCGCGGCGACGTAACGCGGCGTAGCTACAGTGGTCGGGAAAACGATCCCAATCTAGAGGGTGCGCTCGTGGCTGCGAGGCCTTGTGGACGTCGGGCGATTTCGAACCCGAGCAGGGATTGCTGCTTTCAGCGAATGCGGGTCCACGTCGACCAGTTTTCCCAGCGGACGTGGCGGTCGCTGTGAACAGTCTGCGTGTCCGGCGTGACGCCGTAACAGCAGGCTGTTGGCTCACAGAGGCGCGTCGCGCATCAAGCTGCACGCCTTCAGTTCCAGGAACAAAGCAGAAACCTGCAAGCGTGTAGCGTGGTGCAGCGGATCGCGATTTCGCCTCTTTTTCGAGTGATTCGAGGCGTCGAGTGGAGTGACAGCCCAGTGGGGCGTTTTACATCAGTGTCTGAAGAGAGTAGTTCGGGGTAAAATTGGTTACGTCACGTTTTGGACCTGTTTTTTAGCACTCTGACTTGCGGCTACTCGTTCATCTCAGTGTGAACATCAACCGGCATATTTACGAGCCACATTCAGACAGTAACACTACAACATTTTCAAACTTTTTTTGAAAAAAGTGTATTAGAAAACAATGACAGGTCTTGTTGATGCCACTGGTCACTACTTTTCCATATAATCGCCATCTCGTTCCGTGTACGTATTTATGTCCTCCTCCATGAACTCCACCGCCAGCTCCTGCCCACACTCGCAACCTCTCTCTGCAACCGCTTGTCGGTCGAAAATTCTACTCGTGCGCGCCTTCGGGGAAGCGAAAAGGCGCCAAATCGGGGAAAGTGATTCAAAACATCCTAACCGAACAAGTGAGAGAGTGCCTCGGTTCCTAAGGCTGGCTGAGAACCTTTCGATTTGGAGGCCCTTTGCACTGCCGGTCTACCCTAGAGGCACAAATTCCACCAAAACACTGAGGCCATAATTTTTTTGCTCGAAACTGTGGTTGCGCATTGTTTGGCAGCTGGGGAGTTTCTGTGGCGCCCGCCACTGTACAAGGCGGGTAATGAGCCACCCACGTTTCATCTCCACTCACCGGCAGAGGTGAGGAAGTCCCCCACATTCCGATTCGAGTGGCTTAAGAAACTCGCAGGGCCCGTTGACCCGATTTTTCGTGCGCTGCGCGGCCAGCTGTTTCCGCACCCCCGTTGCGCACAATTCTCAGTACCCCAACGTTTCTGTGAGTGTCTCACATAAGAGAATTCTGCAGCGTTGTGGAAACATCGCAGAAATTCCATCCGCTGTCGATCGGCGGTCTTCGCAATCAGTTTCCTCGAATGTTTGCACCGACTGAGCGGTCAAAATCGAAAGCGTCCACTTTGTGTTCGTCATGAACATTTGTCCTGTCTTCACTAATCACCCCACACCACTTGACATTGGTTTTGTTGATCACTTGCCACCGTAAACCGTTTTGATTCGCGAGAAAAAAAAAAAATCTGTTGATGTTATTCGTTCCATGAGTACGAGTACGCACTCGGCGGGACTTCTCACCGACATATTTCAAGAAACTGGGCGCTACAACGTGAGTTTACGTCCTATCGCGTGGTTTTCCTGCGGTGCTCACTCTGGTCAGGGGATTCCCCCCCCGCCCCACCAACACCACCACCGCTCAGTGTGGCCAACCCTCAAAAAACCACAGCTCGCTATGGTAACAGTACACTTAGTCTCTGAACATCTTATGTTTCAACGTTCTCGATGACAGAGTGTTTCACTCTCTTCTACAGTTTCATGATGCTGAGTTCAGTGGCATCTCGCAACATGACAACATTCGTATTCTCAAGGCTCCGAACGTACCTGACAAATACTCAGGCAGCCTGTCGAATCTAACACGGTAAATATTCTGACCTTAACCTCATTCTCGGTTGTGTTCCTACCTCTAGACATTCCCATTTGAGTTCCGTAATACTGGTGTGCTGATCGAACCTATCAGTAACAAATCTAGCAGCACGCCTCTCCATTCCTTCGATGTTTTCTTTCAGTGCGAGGTGGTGGGGAACCCACTCGAGCAGTGCCCCAAAACGTTCACTATACACGATCGCCTTTATAGATGAACGAGACTTTCCTAGAATTCTCCAAGGAAACCGAAGACGACCATTGTCCTTTCCCACTAGCGACCTTGCTTGCTCGTTGCAATTCGTATAGCTTTGCCACGTTACGCCTTATGTGCCGTAAGTATGTCGGACAGCTCAGTAGTATATTCTAATATTACAGGATTATTGTTCTTAGAGCAAGACGCCGTTCGTAACACCTTCGTGACCCAGACGAAGAGACTTGTCGATCTCTTGGTCGCGCAGTTTCGGGCATTTACCGACGCTAGAGACGGTTTGACGCGGCCTGCACGTGTTCGGGAAGTGGTGGACCTCGGCCCGCCGCCTGTGACGTCACGGCGCGCGCCATGTTGTGCCCGCGCTGCCTTTGTGCCGCGGCGCCGCCATGACGGCAAACATGTCGGCCGCCCGCTCGGCCGTCTCCGCCGCCGCTCGGGCACGCTCGGTCCGCCGCCCGAGGGGATTCTCGGCCAGCCCGCGAGTTGCGCAACAGGCCCAGCAGGGGGGGGAAGCGGACGCAGCCTTTCACCTTGCTCCTTTTGCGTCTCCCCCACTACCGAGCGGTCGCGACACTCCTGTCGCGAGGGGGAAACTGGAAAATGGGGAGGCAGGAAAAAAAGAGGAAGGTGGCACGGCGTCCATTGGTTATCGGGTTTTTATGCACGCAGCCGGGTCGTGTGGGGGACCGGACCAGACAATTGCCACACGACGGCCACGTCATCGCAGTAATGCTAGGGGGGGAGGGGGGGAGGTAGTCCATGTGGCCAACAAGAGAGCTCTCCGCCCAGCCGTGTTGAGAACTCCGATGGACCAGGGGACGCCGTCTGCTCTCTCCACAGGTCAGTCTCCACACCACTCGAGTTCCTCTCTGTCCTGGCAGTTGCGCGCTCTCTCTCTCTCTCTCTCTCTCTCTCTCTCTCTCTCTCTCTCTCTCTCTCTCTCTCACACACACACACACACACACACAGAGAGAGAGAGAGAGAGAGAGAGAGAGAGAGAGAGAGAGAGAGAGAGAGGATCAGAAATTTGATTTCCCTGTTTCATCGCAGTTGTTGACAGAATTTAAAAATTCTAAAATTCTGTCATAACCTGCTCAGTAACAGCTGCAATAGTGTCTTAAATCTTTGCCGCACTACAGCAGTTGCAAACTGTCTGTGTGTCTTGACGGAGTGTAACGCAGAGCGCGCAAATTACGCAGACTGTATTAATCCAGTATTTGAGAGCACCTAAGTCACTCCGAACAAGGTTTACACTCAACTTCAACCCTTTAAGAATATTTTTGTCAGTGACACGCCCCACTAAATGATCGAAGGAAAGAAATTTATAGTGGGGATGAAATCATCTTCCAAAACCTTCACGTACCAGTATCTGCTCACCGTGCCATCAAGGAATATCGCAGCGATTCTACATCTACTGGTATATTCCGGTAGCCACCAAGCGGTGTTTGACGGAGGCACTATTCGCGCCAAAGTCATATTCCCTCCCACCGTCTGTTCCACTCGCCGAAGGCGCGAGGGAAAAAAACGACTGTCTGAACGCCTCAGTGCGAGCTCTAGTTTCCCTTATCTTTCAATGGTGATCATTGCGCGATTTGAAAGTTGGTGGTAATAATACATTCTGTACCTCGGCGAAGATATTTTCGCCGTTCGTGCAGTCAGACAGCAGGATTAGGAATGTCGTTTTAATTTATTACTCGTTTGTTAATCCTAACCCATTTTGCATACACTATCTACAAAATTATGTCATTGTACAACACACAGTGCAGGAGCTACAGACTCCTAGACAACGCAGCGCAGAACACCCAGACTATATCCACAACAGACATCCAGCAAACTTTGCACATAATTGCAAACCTTCACTGAAGTATTTTTCGCGTGTACATTTAACGTCAAACGTTAATGCATCTACTCATTTGTGAAATAACCAGACGTTTGAAGCTGGTTTATATGCGACTATTCGATTCCTTACAGATTGGGGGCTGGGGGTGGGCGGAGACGTTGTGGTCTGACTGGAAAATTTCCGATAGGTGTAACAGCCCCAGGAAAACGTGGAAATTTGTATCCCCAGAGACACCTTACGACGTGTGCCGGAGGGGTACCCAACTTTTTGTAGCATTCACACCTACCGCTTTCGAGTTGCAGTCGTGTTTGGCCCGCGGGAAGAACGACTGCTGGCACGATTCCGTCTGGACACGAATCTCTGTAATCCTCATGAATTTAGACAACACTGTCTGTGGAGCACAGCTATCCGGTGCTATACTCAGGTTAAATCAACAGTCCAAATCGCAAAGTTGTTGTTGTTGTTGTTGTTGTTGTTGTCGTCTTCAGTCCTGAGACTGGTTTGATGCAGCTCTCCATGCTACTCTATCCTGTGCAAGCTTCTTCATCTCCCAGTACCTACTGCAACCTACATCCTTCCGAATCTGCTTAGTGTATTCATCTCTTGGTCTCCCTCTACGATTTTTACCCTCCACGCTGCCCTCCAATACTAAATTGGTGATCCCTTGATGTCTCAGAACATGTCCTACCAACCGATCCCTTCTTCTAGTCAAGTTGTGCCACAAACTTCTCTTCTCCCTAATTCTATTCAATACCTCCTCATTAGTTATGTGATCTACCCATCTAATCTTCAGCATTCTTCTGTAGCATCACATTTCGAAAGCTTCTATTCTCTTTTTGTCCAAACTATTTATTGTCCATGTTTCACTTCCATACTTCACTACACTCCATACAAATACTTTCAGAAACGACTTCCTGACACTTAAATCTATACTCGATGATAACAAATATGGCCATCTTCTATCCACCTTTCAAGACACTGTCCATTCCGTTCAACTGCTCTTCCAAGTCTCTGACAGAATTACAATGTCATCAGCGAACGTCAAAGTTTTTACTTCTTCTCCATGAATTTTAATACCTACTCCGAATTTTTCTTTTGTTTCCTTTACTGCTTGCTGAATATACAGATTGAATAACATCGGGGAGAGGCTACAACCCTGTCTCACTCGCTTCCCAATCACTGCTTCCCTTTCATGCCCCTCGACTCTTATAACTGCCATCTGGTTTCTGTACAAATTGTAAATAGCCTTTCGCTCCCTGTATTTTACCCCTGCCACCTTTAGAATTTGAAAGAGAGTATTCCAGTCAACATCGTCAAAAGCTTTCTCTAAGTCTACAAATGCTAGAAACGTAGGTTTGCCTTTCCTTAATCTTTCTTCTAAGATAAGTCGTAAGGTGAGTATTGCCTCACGTGTTCCAACATTTCTGCGGAATCCAAACTGATCTTCCCCGAGGTCGGCTTCTACCAGTTTTTCCATTCGTCTGTAAAGGATTCGTGCGAGTATTTTGCAACCGTGACCTGTCAAGCTGACAGTTCGCTAACTTTCACACCTGTCAACAGCTGCTTTCTTTTGTATTGGAATTATTATATTCTGAGGGTATTTCGCAATAACATTTATCATCATCGGTTGAGGCTTAAAGCTGCTGCTAGATTGTTTTGGGGCTCTGTGGCTGGTGCTGATTTTGTCTTGATGCACTTTGCTTGTGCTTGAGATACACCTGCGAGAAAGTAATACGATTCAGTGTGCTAGGAACATACGCTGCCAGAATTTTATTAGCAGACCACACCGCGATGCAGAACGGGTCTCTTGCGGCGTGTGCCACAGGAATCGACTGAGCATCTCTGTGAAGCTTTGGCGCTTACTAAATGAACTCGTAACGAAACGCGCCGCTCTTCTTTGGACCTTGTGTGTTTGCTCTATCAGCCCTATCCGGTGTGGACCCCAGACTGACGAGCAGCACTCAAGTACTGGTCGAACGAGGCTTTTGCAAGCTGCCTCCTTTGGACGCTTCCAGTGAATATGTCTAGCGCCTAACTTACCTGCGGTTACTTTGATGGGGTGGTGCAACTTTAAATCGCTCCCAGGCATATTGTGTGTGCTACTGCTCCCTCCGATTGTTCTGCAGTCGTGGAACCGTGCAGTGACGAGTCTTCCAGCCTACATACATTTGCTCATGCTGAGGCTCAACTGCGAACCCCTGCACCGAGCACACATTGTCAGCACTTCTTCCTGCATTTCGTTACAGTTTTCTAGGTTTTCGACGTCTGCGAGTACAACAGCACCATGTGCAAAAAGCATCACGGAGTTTCCTGTGTCATTTATACACGGACTTAGGGTCGTAAGTGCAAATATCTCTCTTGATAACTGACAATTGTGCACTGAACAATATGACATCAGTGCTTATGTCATTTGCAGAAAAAAAAATGGCTCTGCGCACTATGGGACTTAACTTCTGAGCTCATCAGTCCCCTAGAACTTACAACTACTTAAAGCTAACTAACCTAAGGACCCCACACACATCCATGCCCGAGGCAGGATTCGAACCTGCGACCGTAGCGGTCGCGTCATTTGCAGACTAACAATTGTAGCTATTAGGAGTAGCATGTTTTTAGGGTGTGCACCACGGCCAATTGTAAAATGTGCAGGAGGAAGCCTGGGCAGAAGGTCGGGCGTTGATGCCCGGACGCGTGGGCGTGGAAGGGATTGTTTCTACTGAGGGCCGTAGCGCAACTACGACCGTGCGGAAAACATCAGGCAGAGAATTATGTGACGTGTATGTGGGGAAGAATATTAGAAGTAACGAGAAAACAGCTAATGCTCCTCGCTTGGCGCACATGCGATGTCGCTTTTGCGCGTCTCGTGATCTGTGCAGGTTAATTCTTACAATAAGGCAACCAGGTACTCTCAATAGGCCCAGTGGGATGAAATGAGGACAAATATCGCTGCTAGCCATTTCGAACCGTCAGTTTCGTCATGGGAGAGCTGTCCACATTAAACATTACGTGTATTTTATGTTGTACATTCAGTGTGGCAGAAATTGCTTGCAGTCGTTGTGCCCTACAACAAAAGGATGGGGTAAGGAAATCGACTGCTTTACTATAATTGAACTCATCATCCGATTATAAGAACGTGAACAGGTGTCTAACGTAAGACCTGATGAGGTTGTGTTTAACTGGACAACCTGAGTCGTTCTGAAGCACAGGGCCTGTCTGCTATTATTACACGAGTGTAAGGGTTGATTTGTGTACTGCCACGGCCACGATCACACCTTGTCACTTTTCTAGAAAATAACTCTGTGGGCTTTTAGCCGCTGCTTTCTCAACTGACGTCAGTTCTGTGACGCGCATTTTTCTGACATTTGGCTTCGTTCTAAACTATTCGACTAGCAAAGCAGGTGTAACGCAAATCCAAAGTTATCTAGTTTTTCAATATCGTGACAATGATTTTGTTGCATAGACGTAGGAACAGCAGGTTATAACATCGCAGTGATACAGGGTGTCCCATTTATCTTGACCACCCTAAATAACGCTTGGAAGCAAAACGAGCATCATGGAATGTAGTCGAATTAAATCGGGTGATGCTGAGCGGCCGGCCGTTGTGGCTGAGCGGTTATATGCGGTTCAGTCTGGATCCGCGCGACCGCTATGGTCGCAGGTTCGAATCCTGCCGCTGGCATGGATGTGTGCGCTGTCCTTAGGATAGTTAGGTTTGAGTAGTTCTAAGTTATAGCGGACTGATGACCTCAGATGTTAAGTCCCGTAGTGTTCAGAGCCAGTTTTAGTTGTCTCACTCCCCAACGGTGATTCTATGTAGATCCCTCAGAGTGGTTGGTGGGTCACGTCGTCCATATACAGCCCTTTTCTATCTATCCCAGGCGTGTTCGGTAGGGTGCTGGAGAACGTGCTGGCCACTCTAGTCGAGCGATGTCGCTATCCTGAAGAAAGTCATTCACAAGATGTGCACGGTGGGGGCGCGAATTGTAGTTGACGAAGACGAATGCCTCGCCAATATAATAAACTCATGACTGACTTACTCTCTCTATCTCTTTCTCTTTCCCCCTCTCTCTCGCTCCCTCTTTCCCCCTCTCTCTCGGTCTCTCTTTCCCCCCTCTCTCTCCTTTCCCTCTCTCCCTCTCTCTGACCTTTCTCTCCCCCTCTCTCTTCCCTCCCTCCTTCTTTCCCCCTCTCTTCCCTCCTTGCCTCCCTTCCTCTGTCTCTCTTTCCTCCCTCCCCCCTCTGTCTCTTCCCTCCCTCCCCCTCTGTCCCCCCCCCCCTCTGTCCCCCCCCCCCTCTCTCTCTCTCTCTCTCTCTCTCTCTCTCTCTCTCTCTCTCTCTCTCTCTCTCTCTAGTAATGTATTTCCGTCGTCGAACGTGAGTGCATGGGTTTTGCGCGACACGCGAACGCAACCATGAGTTGTTACCAACTAACGTCTGTAGTGATATGAGCAGGCCGTCGTCTACGGTCCAACCGATGTGACCACGAGGTCAGAAGGGGGCGCTGCAGGCGATGCTGACACAGCCCACTAACGCCATATATCGCCGCACTGTAGTAACGGATACGTTCGTCATACGCCCCACATTGATTTCTGCGGGTTTTTCACGCAGCGTTGCTTGTCTTTTAGCATCGACAACTGAACGCAAGTGGTGCTGCACTACGTCGTCAAGTGAAGACCATCGTCCAGAGCGTCCTCTGTGGTGATGGGTAATGCCTGGAATTACGCATTCTGAGGACACACTTGACACTCTGGACCTCCGAATAGTAAATTCTCTTAACGATTTCCGAAATGGAGTGACACCATGCGTAAAGCTTCAACTGCTATTCCGCCTTCAGTGTCTGTTTATTTTCGTCGTGCGACCATAATCAGATGGAAAATCAGTTCACACGAACCATTTGAGTACAAATGATAGCTCTGCCAACGGACTGCCCTTTCAGATGTTGTCTGTGCGATACTATTGCCATGAATATAAGTGCATGTCTCTATCCCATGACTTTGCCAAGTCAGTGTACACTCCTAGACCGCTGTGGTACGGAAGAAAAAATTCAAATGGCGCATTACTCAATTACTAAAATCATTGTTACAACTAAAATGACCTTGTCACGAGTTTGTACTTGTACAGCATGAACTTGGAAATACTGCTCCGTGGATAATCTGCCACCAACGAAGTTTTTGGGTAGGGTCTTCGTCTTTCGTGAAAGAGGCTGCTGCACTTTCAACTTTACATTTGGGCGTGTTTCGTGCAGACCGAATTGCTATATGCTGTAGGGAGGTACAACAACCGAGCTTCATAGCAAGAAGGAGGAGTCACAACCTGTTGGCAGCCACAGTTAATTCGTGCAGTGTGATTCGTGAGATTACTGTGAACGGTGGATCGCAGCGACGTGCCGTGCGGCGAGACACGCGTTGTCTGCGGACAGATGGCGCATTCGAGCGACAGGTTGGAGGCGCGTGTCGGTCTTAACAAGTGTGACAGCTGCAGGGAGGGCCGTGTGGGGCGTTCCCCGCTGGGCAGGCGGCCGTGCAGCGACGTTTCGCGTCTGGTCAGCTCTGCGAGTGGCTGGCGGCAGACACGCAGGCCGAGCTTGTGCCGACACGACACAACTCGGTGCTCACGAGGGCTTCAGCAGCTGCTGTTGATACCCCCAGGCCCGGATCTAGCGGGCAGGGAATGGGGTGAAGGGTAGGGAGGGGGGGCGCAAACCAGGTATCTGCCCCGGGCGCCAACTTCAGGGGGCGCCAAATTCACATTCTTGAAGGGAAAAATCTTGTTTTACGGAGCACCTTGCATCCAGCGCACGTTGGTCTGTCGATTACTCATATCATTTTGCAGCGCATCCCTGCTGGTTTTTCAACACATTCTGTCTTGATTTCAAGCGCATCATAAGTTCATTGTGTACGTGACGTCTCTGCCAGGGGAATCCCCGTTACATGTAGAAATAAAAAGCTTTACCTCAGACAAAAGCGGACGGCCCTATATGATGATAAGAGTTGTCATACTTATTTGCGAAACCCATAGATTCAGAATACCAGAGTGGAAATGAACGACTAACTCGAATAACACGTAAGAAAGATTATTATCTTCTCTGTATATACAAAAAACTGAAATTTTCACGGAAATTTTCTGCCGGACCTCGGAATAGTGCGGAAAGCGTGTCGTACGAACATCTAATAACACCTAACCGCAGGACAAACGGGGACTAACTAAACTGCTGATTCTCGCAGGGTTAGTGAAGTTATCTGAGAATAAGGTTAAACGATGTCACGAATGCTTACCGAGAACCCACACAAGTCTTCGATACTATTCGTATTAATTGATCTTTCGCTATTGGACAACGTCATTCCCATTTTTTATGTACCGAAACGTTTGACGAACTTAGATGAGGTAATAGATCCTTCCGCAGAAAAAAAAAGCACGCCGTGTAAAGCGGCAGCACGATTACAGAGGAAGGAAATGCTGGGACCTAAGGCTTGACGAAATGTCTACTGCCTTGTTTGTCTTTTGTATTTACTGGTTTTACATTTCCTACATTTAACTTCATGCCACACAAAAGAGAAAGTTATTAGACAATAGACAGTGCAAATTTTCTGAACAGTTCTTATTCTAACAAGTCAGATATAATTTCACCCTGTATTAATTGTTTCTTTTTTTTAAGGGTTGTAGGATGTCACACCAGGACAGGCACCACAGAAAGATCCGTCCGTACCTGAAGACAGCAAAATTGCTCAAGCCACACCAATACCCAACAAGGGAAGTACCAGTAATGCGCTGAACTACTTGACCCTATCACTAACGTCGCCTTGCAGGACGGCTTCACAACATATGCCGTGTTCCAACACTATGAATTATCTCTAAGAAAACGATTTATTGACACATAGTCAGCACGCATTCAGAAAATACCGTTTTTGCGGAACACAACTAGCTCTTTATACTCATGAAGTAATAAGTGCTATCGACAGGGCATGTCAAATTGATTCCATATTTATAGATTTCCAGAACGTTAACGACACCGTTCTTCACAAGCGTCTTCTATCCAAACTGCGTGCCTACGGAGTATCGCCTCAGTTGTGCGACTCGTTTCGTGATTTCCTGTCAGAAAGGTCACAGTTCGTAGTAATAGACGGAAAGTCATCGAGTAAAACAGAAGTAATATCCGGCGTTCCCCCGCACCCGTAGCCCCACTCTTTACTCCATCAACACAAAAACGACTTCCAAAATGATTTAGATAACATATCTCTATGCTCCGAAAAGTGGCAACTGACCCTGAGTAAGGAAAGGTGTAAAGTTATTCACACGAGTACTAAAAGAAATCAGCTAAATTTCGATTACGCGATAAGTCACACAAATCTGAAGGCTGTTAATTCAACTAAATACTTACGGATTACAATTACAAATAACCTAAATTGGAACGATCACATAGATAACGTTGTGGGTAGAGCAAACAAAAGACTGCGATTCATTGGCAGAACACTTAGAAGCTGCAACAGGTCTACCAACGAGACTGCCTACACCACTCTTGTCCGCCCTATTCTGGAGTACTGCTGTGCGGTGTGGGATCCGCATCAGGTGGCACTGACGGATGACATCGAAAAAGTACAAAGAAGGGCGGCTCGTTTTGTATTATCGCCAAATACGGGAGATAGTGTCACAGACATGATACGCCAATTGGAGTGGCAATCATTAAAACAAAGGCGTCTTTCGTTGCGACGGGATCTTCTCATGAAATTTGGATCACCAGTTTTCTCCTCCGACTGCGAAAACATTGTTGGCACCCACCTACATAGGGAGAAATGGTAATCACGATAAAATAACAGAAATCAGGATTCGCACAGAAAAATTTAAGTGCTCGTTTTTCCCGTGGGCCGTTCTAAAGTGGAACGGTAGAGAGATGGCTTGAAGGTGGTTCATTGAACCCTCTGCCAGCCACTTTATTGTGAATAGCAGAGTAATCACGTGGCTGGAGATGCCATCGAAACATTTCAGAACACGTACATTTCTATGCTCGAGAAAAAAACTTTTTTCCAAACACATCGTAAAGTATGTAGAACGTAGCAAATAGCGCCATTTTGCTTTATGCTTTGTACCTTGTTTTCTTGCTTTTTTCGTCCAATAGTGCAGTTACGTACAGCGGATCTCCCGCCCTCGCAGTCCAACTCTGTGACCACACATGCATGAGGCAGTGACAGTTAACTGTGCTCCATATTCCGCTTCGCTGTTTCTAGTCTCCTCATTTTTTCACTGTCTAATACACCCTGTTTTCGTGCTTGGTCTATGTGTTCTTTTTCGAAAGCTATTCAATGGGCCAACTTAGCACTAAATGTGAGGGGGGAGGGGGGAGGGAGGGGGAGTGCCACCATTGGCGTCATAGAGACACTAGGGTCATGACTACATCAATGAAGAGTCAATACCAAGCTGCTGCTTCAAGTCCAAAGTGATGTCTTGGTGAGAGTTGATTTCGTGAATGTCGAAGTAGGCGTGTTGTTAAAAAAAAATTATTGCGATAATTACGTGAAGTCCACGGAATCCTGTTGGAACTGCGTCTGCGATAGTGAAAGGTGCTTCTCAGTATTCGTTTGCTTGAAGTATTGTGTGCTGATTTACACGACGGCACGGAAGGTGCACGCACTTCGAGTGGTCGATTCTGAGCGGGAA
This sequence comes from Schistocerca serialis cubense, assembly GCF_023864345.2. Lineage (NCBI taxonomy): Eukaryota > Metazoa > Arthropoda > Insecta > Orthoptera > Acrididae > Schistocerca > Schistocerca serialis. The sequence continues at coordinate 40,312,421 of NC_064648.1, read as the reverse complement.
GTCTGCCGCGTAGAACGGCTTATGGAGGGAGGCGTTCTCGGAGCAGGAGGGAAGCGTGGCGCCGTCCTCGCGGAACTGCACCGACTCGAAGGAAGGCCTCGGCGCTTGTCGGTGACGTCACGCCAGCTAGGCACGGCCAACGCCGGCTCTGTTGCAGGCAGAAACGCCTGGCCGTGCTTATCACTATACATCTCTTACTTTTGGACAACATGTTTGGTATTGTTTTGGATTCTGCAGTTTTATTTAGATGAAAGATTTTCTTGCTATCGTAAAGATACAAATGAAGATCATAGTTCTGTATTACTGAATCCTGTCAAAACATACGTAGATCAATATGAGAAGACGCTTTGCCCCATTGCAAGCATCGGAAATTTTACATTCGAGTAACTATATTTACTTGATCCATTTTGTTATCGAAACTAACCCCAACCCTCTTACAATTAACTCGTTTCTTTTATTTATTTTCGTTTGACATCGTCACTGGAAATGTGAACTAATTTACATGTGTAAATGTCCAACTGTTGCCAGTCATTAGATTACAGTCGTTTTCGACGAAAGGAAGTCTAAACAGGAAATAAAATAGCTTCGTACATCGAAAATACTGCTGAGCTTAAACTTTTTTAAACGTGCACATTCGAAAAGATAAATATTCTCCTCTTTCAACTGAAAGGAGAAACTTTTACAAGATAAGAAGAATTTATTTGATAAAACAAGTATCTCTCTCTTGCCTCTTCTTCTGTCCCCCACCCCCTCCCCCAAAGTGTACAATCGCAGGATATTTCATTAACATTCAGTGCTCCTCACCCCATAGTCAACCGAGATACCTAAAGAAGAGCACCAATATGTTCACAGTTTCTTGTAAAAGCAACCCAGTACAAACGTTACTCCCTCAGATTTACAAATAAGGTAAAGAAGTACGAACTCTGCTGCTGCTGGACCATGAAGTTGTTTTTGTATGTCAATCAAACAGGTGGAAATTTAAATTCACGAGTACACTATTTGTTAAGAAGTGTAATGAAGTGCACAGTTAATTGATTGCAGAAATCTGTCAGAACAATGTGTGTTCGTCAACTCCCGCCAGTAGTTTCACATTTTCCTGCGTCAGGGAGGGAGACACCAACACCACCATTATGGCTATCCCTGCAGCAGACGTGGCGTTCGCCGTGCCTAGCTGACGTGACGTGGTGAACAAGCGCCGAGGCCTTCCTTTGAGTCGGCGGCAGCGAGTTGGTGCAGTCCCCCAGAGGGCTGTGGTTGCGCCCGGAATGCGGGCCAGTGTGCCACTGTGTCGCATCGACGTGTCGCCCTATCGACCGCGCCTGGCCCCGCCCACAGCGTCGAGCCGCCGCCGCCGCCACTGCCATCTGCCGGCGCCGCTGCCGCAACTGCGCGCCGCTAGTTGGCGTTCCGGCCGCGCGGCGGCGCCGCCGTCGCCGATGCCATTCTTTCTTTTTGCTCGTCCCTGTGCCCGGAAACGGGCGGCCGGCTTTTTGCCGGGCCGGCCCTTTGTCTGGCAGCCCGCTGGGCGCTCCGGCCGCCGTAATGGGGCCGACACGTCTCTCTCTGCCAAACGGGACGCAACTTACTATCAGCTACGTGATACTCTGCAGAGCGCTGTGGAGTGCGTGGCGGGGCCGTACCCACAACGCAAGATCCCCGTCGCAACACCTTCAGTGGAGAGATGGAGCACGAAAACAGCAGCATGTGGGGGAAAAAAAGCGAATTAGAAACGGGGGAACGGTCCAACAACTAGAAGTGCAATAAACATCAGCCTAAAACAACAGCGGCGTCGTGGTTGCCGGCACGGAAGCTGAGTGTGTTCGGTCAGAAGGCAAGCAGCACTCTGTAATTAAAAAAAACTCACTAAAGCAATTTGAACGGGTCTTGTGGCGTCCGACCACACCAAACGCGGCGAACTTTATCGAACAAAATGAAAAAAAAGAAAAGGTGGCCATGATAATGGACTACTAAGCGGGCGAGCGGCGTTCAACACTCCCTATGTTTAACATTATGAACTGAACTGTCCGTCAGGTCCTCGCAATGCTTGTTCTTTCTTGGTAACACTTCAAATCGACGGTCTTCCGTTACCATTTTGCGCACTTTTGCAATGATTTCTGGAGCAGCGACACATCTTGGCCGACCACTGCGCGGATCCTCATCTAAGCTCTCCCGGCAAAATTTAAATTCATTTGTCCGCTTGGCAAGAGTTGAATATGAAGCACCAGAGTCCCCCAGTGTGTTCTGGAAATCGGCAGGAATGTCCTCTGCTTTCCTACCTTTCTTCACGAAGTACTTCATCACTGCTGGAATCTCGATTTTCTCCGTCTTCGCAAATGACTACGCGGGAACGACAACAGAGCCACGTCACCGCCACAGCTCTCTTTTGAGAGCACCGGCGTGGCACGTGTTTACAGGCAGCGGTCCAATGAATATCACGTGAACAACGCGTTCCGCTAGTGCTGACCTCTCGTGGGGATTCCGAGAAGTTTTCAAACCACCCTCGTATATTCCCGGAATTTCAGTAGTCTGTATTGATTATTTTGTGGTGTTGCGATATTTTTCTGTCCGTCTGTTTCACTCTGAGGTTATAGAAATAGTATAATTACTATAGTTGAATTCTTTTATCTTGGCGGTTCGCGCATGCCCGCCCAGACGCGGTAGATTGCTGCGTTGCCAGTTGCACACGACGCACGCGCCGAGAGAAGCAGCGGCATATTGTAGTATAGTTCGCAAACTTACGTTTGGGGGGGGGAGGGGGCGCAGTTTATGAAGTAAAGCCACCACGGTCGCATTAACCCTTTCGCTGCTACAGAGACGTCGTGCTCCCCGCATTCCGCGCTGTGCGCGATTTTGTCATCACTGCACTGCTCGCCTGTGCAGACACACGGTGTTCCGACTGCTTTGACACACTTATCATTCGATTTCACAAAAACTATTTGGGCCGAAAATTTGATTTTTACACGTCTTCTTGACTGATACCTTCCCCCCCATAAACGACTTAATTTTGTTTCGATGTTCAACGCAGTCATTGTGCAGCATTAAATGTAGTAAACCATTGCACGAAATTTTGAAGAGTTTACGGAGGTAAAAGTCCATAGCGTATACTTTCCATATGGTAGATTTTAGTTGCCACTAGAAATTTCAAAAAATTACATTCAAACGAATAAATAAAGATAATATCAAGCTCCCGCCAAGGTCTGAACTCAGAACCTTTCGCTTAGCAGCCATACACTTTAACCATTACGCTAACACAGCTCGCCATTCAATTTATCTCCTGGAAGACATTAAAATACCACGCAAAATACCGACAAACACCGTTGGTACGATTATGAATTACTCACGATTCGTCGAAGTGGAATAGGAAATAAACATTTACTGTTGTTCTTTATTGCGAAAAAGCGGTTAGTGAGAATGATATAAACACTTTTCCTTGCTATCGCCTGAATGACACTTATTGCTTGTTTGGTTTAATTAATTAATAGAATATGAAGCAACTGGTATAAAGAATGCTTTTTCCATACTTTCTATAAAAGAAAGTATGCTATCAAGACATTGCTTTTGTTCAGCTACTTTATTTATGACTGAACGTTTCTGAAACTAAAGACACTCGTCCGTGCATTCGAGCTCTGGCAACGTCGTTCTCCGTTCATTGGCTCACTGCGTTTTGTGACGTAAGATGCGCAGAAAGAACCTAAACTCGGCCGCCGTCATAAATGACGGGCACTTTAGTTGGGACTTATTACCGACTCGTCCTCATATGGTCGTATACGTTACAAAAGCTTGTCGTCATCTGCAGGCCAGCCTGACGTCTGAGTCATCAGGTGGGCTGAATGCGTTGTGTGGACTGCTTCTGATCCGTAGAGTAACCCGAGTGTGAGTAATTATCACACGAGCCGAACGCGTCACACAGACCTGTACCCATGTGTAGTGTAGCCCGAGGCCTAGGTTAGTTTAAAGTTGACACTTTGCATGGGAGTGGGCTAAGCGGTATCGAAGGCTTCAATAACCACAGCAGTTGCACTCCACTGTCCACGTGTTGTTGTTGTTGTTGTCTTCAGTCCTGAGACTGGTTTGATGCAGCTCTCCATTCTACTCTATCCTGTGCAAGCTTCTTATCTCCCAGTACCTACTGCAACCTACATCCTTCTGAATCTGCTTAGTGTATACATCTCTTGGTCTCCCTCTACGATTTTTACCCTCCACGCTGCCCTCCAATACTAAATTGGTGATCCCTTGATGCCTCAGAACATGTCCTACCAACCGATTCCTTCTTCTAGTCAAATTGTGCCACAAACTCCTCTTCTCCCCAATCCTATTCAATACCTCCTCATTAGTTATGTGATCTACCCATCTAATCTTCAGCATTCTTCTGCAGCACCACATTTCGAAAGCTTCTATTCTGTTCTTGTCCAAACTATTTATCGTCCATGTTTCACTTCCATACATGGCTACACTCCATACAAATACTTTCAGAAACGACTTCCTGACACTTAAATCAATACTCGATGTTAACAAATTTCTCTTCTTCAGAATCGCTTTCCTTGCCATTGCCAGTCTACATTTTATATCCTCTCTGCTTCGACCATCCTCAGTTATTTTGCTCTCCAAACATACATCTACTACTTTAAGTGTCTAATTTCCTAATCTAATTCCCTCAGCATCGCCTGATTTAATTCGGCTACATTCCATTATCCTCGTTTTGCTTTTGTTGGTCTTCATCTTATATCCTGCTCTCAAGACACTGTCCATTCCGTTCAACTGCTCATCCGGGTCGTTTGCCGTCTCTGACAGAATTACAATCTCGTCGGCAAACCTCAGAGTTTTTATTTCTTCTCCATGGATTTTAATTCCTACTCCGAATTTTTGTTCTGTTTCCTTTCCTGCTTGCTCAATATACAGATTGAATAACATCGGGGATAGGCTACAACCCTGTCTCACTCCCTTCTCAACCACTGCTTGCCTTTCATACCCCTCGACTCTTATAACTGCCATCTGGTTTCTGTACGAATTGTAAATAGCCTTTCGCTGCCTGCATTTTACCCTTGCCACTTTCACAAACTGGAAGAGAGTATTTGTCCACGTGTAAGATATTAAATAAATTGATATATTTATGAAAGGTGTGACGCGCATGGAAATGCAGTGCTGTCAGTTAACGCTTCAGGCCTTTCTCAGAGTAGCTGTGACGCAAGCTCTTGCAGGCTGTGCGCGCTCGGATGCTGACCGCCCCGTGTTTGTGTGTTACAGGTGGGGACAGCGGCGCGGCTGCAGACGTCCCACGGTAACCCTGGTGAGTACCGCACCGGCCAACACCTGGCTCCCCTTCAGCCAGTAGCTCGTCGTAGCGCTGAATGGTACCTAGCGCCCTTCAACTGCTCCTCAGTCCTGGTTTCAGCAAAATCCGTACTCATACTAAAATGTAGACTTTCACGGCCTGGAATTGTCATGTCCCTTATAATTATCCGGGCTGTTATGTCGTGGTCGGTTGATGAATTCCCAATGTTTCGTCCCCGTCTGCGGAGGACATCTTCAAGGGGGTCTGTAGCTCACTGACTCAGTCAGTAGCGAGCCAGTGGGTGTGTTGGACCCTCCATCGAGCTACAGACCCCCTTGAAGATGTCCTCCGCACACGAGGACGAAAGGTTGGGAATTGATCAACCGACCACGACATAAGAGCCTGGATAATTATAATGGACAAAAACCGTACTGCTACAACTTTTGCTCAAAACACGTGTCCTCACAGATGTGAAAGATTACAGGCCTGTATCGTAGACGTCAGTCTCTTGCGCTATTATGGAACACGTCTTATATTCAGATACGGCGTGACACTTGTTGAACTATATGAAATAAATTGGTCATAACTTCTGAACGGTTTGCGTTGGGACGTTCAAACTGCACGGTTGGCCCCGGGCCACGATGAGCATTAATGTGATTTGGTTTAGCGTCGAAGCCCTCTTTCACTTGGATGGGTTCGTCAGTAAGCAAAATTGAAGCATCTGGGGGAGACTGAGAATCCCGACTTGGCGATCGAGAAGTCTCTGCACCCTTCACGGCTGACTGTGTGGTGTGCAGTGTCCAGTCAAGGAATAATCGCTGCGATATTCCTCGATAGCACGGTGACTACCGAACGGTACGTGAAAGTTTTGGAAGATTTCATCCCCATTATCCTAGAAGATAGATTAAGGAAAGGCAAACCTACATTTGTAGCATTTGTAGACTTAGATAAATCTTTTGACAATATTGACTGGAATACTCTCTTTTAAATTCTGTATCTGGCAGGGGTAAAATACGGGGAGCAAAAGCCTAATTACAATTTGTACAGAAACCAGATGGCAGTTGTAAGAGTCGAGGGACATGAAAGGGAAGCAGTGGTGGGGAAGGGAGTGAGACAGTGTTGTAGCCTATCCCCGTTGTTATTCAATCTGTATATTGAGCAAACAGTAAAGCATACAAAAGAAAAATTCGGAGTAGGATTTAAAACACACGGAGAAGAAATAAAAACTTTGATGTTGGCCGATGACATTGTAATTCTGTCAGAGACAGCAAAGGACTTGAAAGAGCAGTTGAACGGAATGGACAGTGTCTCGAAAGGAGCGTATAAGAAGAACATCAACAAAAGCAAAACGAGGATAATGGAATGTAGTCGAATTAAGTCAGGTGATGCTGAGGGAATTAGGTTAGGAAGTGAGACAGTTAAAGTAGTAAAGGAGTTTTGCTGTTTGGGGAGCAAAATAACTGATGATGGTTGAAGTAGAGAGGATATAAAATTGAGACTGGCAATGGCAAGGAAAGTGTTTCTGAAGAAGAGCAGTTGATTTGTACAGAACCATAAACCCAGACCTTGCACTTCCACCTAGACCCACAGCAAAACCCAAAATACGTAAAGTACATTTAATATGTGTGCAGTGCCCTCGGAACAAGAAAGGAGGAGGATGAGCACAACAAAACATGACGAGCGCTCAGTGCAGGACGTCGTACAGATGGTTCTGCAAAACCATATATTGCAAAATCAAGTTGTCAAAAAAACAAAAGCACTGGTGATGGCACAGAGGTGCTGAAACATGTTTAGGTAACAACAACAAAAAAATAGTGTGTCGCATAAAAGTCGGAAGCCTTATCCAATAACTTAAACTGAAAACACGGAAGAAATAAGAGCTGCGAGCCTAAAGGAAGAATACTTAAATCTATATCCGATGCTAGGAAAAATCTCTTTTTGATAAATACTTTCTTTTGCTATTGCCAGTCTGCATTCTACACTGCCTGGCAAAAAAAAAAGCAACAACTTGAGGACGTGTTTGGACAGCAGTGTGGTCTCGTACACATTGACACAACCCGGGGGGAATGGGGGGGGGGTGTATCGAAGTGATTGGAGTTGCTGTTACCTGTGACAGGTGGAAAGGCCATGAGAGGGAATTAGTTCTGTTCGTGTTAAGTGTTCATACGACGCCGAGTACCATGTATGAGGGCCACGAACAGCGTCAGATGTTGAGAGGTCCACAGTGAAGGGGACGGAGGTGTCGTGTACTCCAGTGAGACAGCGTTATCAGCACCCGCCAGAGTTCGACAGTGGGTCTCTATTTGGCTGAGTGGTCGAATCGTCCAGTGTGGGGCTTCCAGACGTGACCGTGGCGCGATGTCGGACTGCACGGAGACCTAAGGGCAGACACACTCACCGACGCCAAGGTTCACAGTGAAGGGGACGGAGGTGTCGTGTACTCCAGTGAGACAGCGTTATCAGCACCCGCCAGAGTTCGACAGTGGGTCTCTGTGTGGCTGAGTGGTCGAATCGTCCAGTGTGGGGCTTCCACACGTGACCGTGGCGCGATGTCGGACTGCACGGAGACCTAAGGGCAGACACACTCACCGACGCCAAGGTTCACAGTGAAGGGGACGGAGGTGTCGTGTACTCCAGTGAGACAGCGTTATCAGCACCCGCCAGAGTTCGACAGTGGGTCTCTATTTGGCTGAGTGGTCGAATCGTCCAGTGTGGGGCTTCCACACGTGACCGTGGCGCGATGTCGGACTGCACGGAGACCTAAGGGCAGACACACTCACCGACGCCAAGGTTCACAGTGAAGGGGACGGAGGTGTCGTGTACTCCAGTGAGACAGCGTTATCAGCACCCGCCAGAGTTCGACAGTGGGTCTCTATTTGGCTGAGTGGTCGAATCGTCCAGTGTGGGGCTTCCACACGTGACCGTGGCGCGATGTCGGACTGCACGGAGACCTAAGGGCAGACACACTCACCGACGCCAAGGTTCACAGTGAAGGGGACGGAGGTGTCGTGTACTCCAGTGAGACAGCGTTATCAGCACCCGCCAGAGTTCGACAGTGGGTCTCTATTTGGCTGAGTGGTCGAATCGTCCAGTGTGGGGCTTCCAGACGTGACCGTGGCGCGATGTCGGACTGCACGGAGACCTAAGGGCAGACACACTCACCGACGCCAAGGTTCACAGTGAAGGGGACGGAGGTGTCGTGTACTCCAGTGAGACAGCGTTATCAGCACCCGCCAGAGTTCGACAGTGGGTCTCTATTTGGCTGAGTGGTCGAATCGTCCAGTGTGGGGCTTCCAGACGTGACCGTGGCGCGATGTTGGACTGCACGGAGACCTAAGGGCAGACACACTCACCGACGCCAAGGTTCACAGTGAAGGGGACGGAGGTGTCGTGTACTCCAGTGAGACAGCGTTATCAGCACCCGCCAGAGTTCGACAGTGGGTCTCTATTTGGCTGAGTGGTCGAATCGTCCAGTGTGGGGCTTCCACACGTGACCGTGGCGCGATGTCGGACTGCACGGAGACCTAAGGGCAGACACACTCACCGACGCCAAGGTTCACAGTGAAGGGGACGGAGGTGTCGTGTACTCCAGTGAGACAGCGTTATCAGCACCCGCCAGAGTTCGACAGTGGGTCTCTATTTGGCTGAGTGGTCGAATCGTCCAGTGTGGGGCTTCCACACGTGACCGTGGCGCGATGTCGGACTGCACGGAGACCTAAGGGCAGACACACTCACCGACGCCAAGGTTCACAGTGAAGGGGACGGAGGTGTCGTGTACTCCAGTGAGACAGCGTTATCAGCACCCGCCAGAGTTCGACAGTGGGTCTCTATTTGGCTGAGTGGTCGAATCGTCCAGTGTGGGGCTTCCACACGTGACCTGGCGCGATGTCGGACTGCACGGAGACCTAAGGGCAGACACACTCACCGACGCCAAGGTTCACAGTGAAGGGGACGGAGGTGTCGTGTACTCCAGTGAGACAGCGTTATCAGCACCCGCCAGAGTTCGACAGTGGGTCTCTGTGTGGCTGAGTGGTCGAATCGTCCAGTGTGGGGCTTCCAGACGTGACCGTGGCGCGATGTCGGACTGCACGGAGACCTAAGGGCAGACACACTCACCGACGCCAAGGTTCACAGTGAAGGGGACGGAGGTGTCGTGTACTCCAGTGAGACAGCGTTATCAGCACCCGCCAGAGTTCGACAGTGGGTCTCTATTTGGCTGAGTGGTCGAATCGTCCAGTGTGGGGCTTCCACACGTGACCGTGGCGCGATGTCGGACTGCACGGAGACCTAAGGGCAGACACACTCACCGACGCCAAGGTTCACAGTGAAGGGGACGGAGGTGTCGTGTACTCCAGTGAGACAGCGTTATCAGCACCCGCCAGAGTTCGACAGTGGGTCTCTGTGTGGCTGAGTGGTCGAATCGTCCAGTGTGGGGCTTCCAGACGTGACCGTGGCGCGATGTCGGACTGCACGGAGACCTAAGGGCAGACACACTCACCGACGCCAAGGTTCACAGTGAAGGGGACGGAGGTGTCGTGTACTCCAGTGAGACAGCGTTATCAGCACCCGCCAGAGTTCGACAGTGGGTCTCTATTTGGCTGAGTGGTCGAATCGTCCAGTGTGGGGCTTCCACACGTGACCGTGGCGCGATGTCGGACTGCACGGAGACCTAAGGGCAGACACACTCACCGACGCCAAGGTTCACAGTGAAGGGGACGGAGGTGTCGTGTACTCCAGTGAGACAGCGTTATCAGCACCCGCCAGAGTTCGACAGTGGGTCTCTGTGTGGCTGAGTGGTCGAATCGTCCAGTGTGGGGCTTCCAGACGTGACCGTGGCGCGATGTCGGACTGCACGGAGACCTAAGGGCAGACACACTCACCGACGCCAAGGTTCACAGTGAAGGGGACGGAGGTGTCGTGTACTCCAGTGAGACAGCGTTATCAGCACCCGCCAGAGTTCGACAGTGGGTCTCTATTTGGCTGAGTGGTCGAATCGTCCAGTGTGGGGCTTCCACACGTGACCGTGGCGCGATGTCGGACTGCACGGAGACCTAAGGGCAGACACACTCACCGACGCCAAGGTTCACAGTGAAGGGGACGGAGGTGTCGTGTACTCCAGTGAGACAGCGTTATCAGCACCCGCCAGAGTTCGACAGTGGGTCTCTATTTGGCTGAGTGGTCGAATCGTCCAGTGTGGGGCTTCCACACGTGACCGTGGCGCGATGTCGGACTGCACGGAGACCTAAGGGCAGACACACTCACCGACGCCAAGGTTCACAGTGAAGGGGACGGAGGTGTCGTGTACTCCAGTGAGACAGCGTTATCAGCACCCGCCAGAGTTCGACAGTGGGTCTCTATTTGGCTGAGTGGTCGAATCGTCCAGTGTGGGGCTTCCAGACGTGACCGTGGCGCGATGTCGGACTGCACGGAGACCTAAGGGCAGACACACTCACCGACGCCAAGGTTCACAGTGAAGGGGACGGAGGTGTCGTGTACTCCAGTGTGACAGCGTTATCAGCACCCGCCAGAGTTCGACAGTGGGTCTCTATTTGGCTGAGTGGTCGAATCGTCCAGTGTGGGGCTTCCAGACGTGACCGTGGCGCGATGTCGGACTGCACGGAGACCTAAGGGCAGACACACTCACCGACGCCAAGGTTCACAGTGAAGGGGACGGAGGTGTCGTGTACTCCAGTGAGACAGCGTTATCAGCACCCGCCAGAGTTCGACAGTGGGTCTCTATTTGGCTGAGTGGTCGAATCGTCCAGTGTGGGGCTTCCACACGTGACCGTGGCGCGATGTCGGACTGCACGGAGACCTAAGGGCAGACACACTCACCGACGCCAAGGTTCACAGTGAAGGGGACGGAGGTGTCGTGTACTCCAGTGAGACAGCGTTATCAGCACCCGCCAGAGTTCGACAGTGGGTCTCTATTTGGCTGAGTGGTCGAATCGTCCAGTGTGGGGCTTCCACACGTGACCGTGGCGCGATGTCGGACTGCACGGAGACCTAAGGGCAGACACACTCACCGACGCCAAGGTTCACAGTGAAGGGGACGGAGGTGTCGTGTACTCCAGTGAGACAGCGTTATCAGCACCCGCCAGAGTTCGACAGTGGGTCTCTATTTGGCTGAGTGGTCGAATCGTCCAGTATGGGGCTTCCACACGTGACCGTGGCGCGATGTCGGACTGCACGGAGACCTAAGGGCAGACACACTCACCGACGCCAAGGTTCACAGTGAAGAGGACGGAGGTGTCGTGTACTCCAGTGAGACAGCGTTATCAGCACCCGCCAGAGTTCGACAGTGGGTCTCTATTTGGCTGAGTGGTCGAATCGTCCAGTGTGGGGCTTCCACACGTGACCGTGGCGCGATGTCGGACTGCACGGAGACCTAAGGGCAGACACACTCACCGACGCCAAGGTTCACAGTGAAGGGGACGGAGGTGTCGTGTACTCCAGTGAGACAGCGTTATCAGCACCCGCCAGAGTTCGACAGTGGGTCTCTGTGTGGCTGAGTGGTCGAATCGTCCAGTGTGGGGCTTCCAGACGTGACCGTGGCGCGATGTCGGACTGCACGGAGACCTAAGGGCAGACACACTCACCGACGCCAAGGTTCACAGTGAAGGGGACGGAGGTGTCGTGTACTCCAGTGAGACAGCGTTATCAGCACCCGCCAGAGTTCGACAGTGGGTCTCTATTTGGCTGAGTGGTCGAATCGTCCAGTGTGGGGCTTCCACACGTGACCGTGGCGCGATGTCGGACTGCACGGAGACCTAAGGGCAGACACACTCACCGACGCCAAGGTTCACAGTGAAGGGGACGGAGGTGTCGTGTACTCCAGTGAGACAGCGTTATCAGCACCCACCAGAGTTCGACAGTGGGTCTCTATTTGGCTGAGTGGTCGAATCGTCCAGTGTGGGGCTTCCAGACGTGACCGTGGCGCGATGTCGGACTGCACGGAGACCTACGGGCAGACACACTCACCGACGCCAAGGTTCACAGTGAAGGGGACGGAGGTGTCGTGTACTCCTGTGAGACAGCGTTATCAGCACCCGCCAGAGTTCGACAGTGGGTCTCTGTGTGGCTGAGTGGTCGAATCGTCCAGTGTGGGGCTTCCAGACGTGACCGTGGCGCGATGTCGGACTGCACGGAGACCTACGGGCAGACACACTCACCGACGCCAAGGTTCACAGTGAAGGGGACGGAGGTGTCGTGTACTCCAGTGAGACAGCGTTATCAGCACCCGCCAGAGTTCGACAGTGGGTCTCTGTGTGGCTGAGTGGTCGAATCGTCCAGTGTGGGGCTTCCAGACGTGACCGTGGCGCGATGTCGGACTGCACGGAGACCTAAGGGCAGACACACTCACCGACGCCAAGGTTCACAGTGAAGGGGACGGAGGTGTCGTGTACTCCAGTGAGACAGCGTTATCAGCACCCGCCAGAGTTCGACAGTGGGTCTCTATTTGGCTGAGTGGTCGAATCGTCCAGTGTGGGGCTTCCAGACGTGACCGTGGCGCGATGTCGGACTGCACGGAGACCTAAGGGCAGACACACTCACCGACGCCAAGGTTCACAGTGAAGGGGACGGAGGTGTCGTGTACTCCAGTGAGACAGCGTTATCAGCACCCGCCAGAGTTCGACAGTGGGTCTCTATTTGGCTGAGTGGTCGAATCGTCCAGTGTGGGGCTTCCACACGTGACCGTGGCGCGATGTCGGACTGCACGGAGACCTAAGGGCAGACACACTCACCGACGCCAAGGTTCACAGTGAAGGGGACGGAGGTGTCGTGTACTCCAGTGAGACAGCGTTATCAGCACCCGCCAGAGTTCGACAGTGGGTCTCTATTTGGCTGAGTGGTCGAATCGTCCAGTGTGGGGCTTCCACACGTGACCGTGGCGCGATGTCGGACTGCACGGAGACCTAAGGGCAGACACACTCACCGACGCCAAGGTTCACAGTGAAGGGGACGGAGGTGTCGTGTACTCCAGTGAGACAGCGTTATCAGCACCCGCCAGAGTTCGACAGTGGGTCTCTATTTGGCTGAGTGGTCGAATCGTCCAGTGTGGGGCTTCCACACGTGACCGTGGCGCGATGTCGGACTGCACGGAGACCTAAGGGCAGACACACTCACCGACGCCAAGGTTCACAGTGAAGGGGACGGAGGTGTCGTGTACTCCAGTGAGACAGCGTTATCAGCACCCGCCAGAGTTCGACAGTGGGTCTCTATTTGGCTGAGTGGTCGAATCGTCCAGTGTGGGGCTTCCACACGTGACCGTGGCGCGATGTCGGACTGCACGGAGACCTAAGGGCAGACACACTCACCGACGCCAAGGTTCACAGTGAAGGGGACGGAGGTGTCGTGTACTCCAGTGAGACAGCGTTATCAGCACCCGCCAGAGTTCGACAGTGGGTCTCTATTTGGCTGAGTGGTCGAATCGTCCAGTGTGGGGCTTCCACACGTGACCGTGGCGCGATGTCGGACTGCACGGAGACCTAAGGGCAGACACACTCACCGACGCCAAGGTTCACAGTGAAGGGGACGGAGGTGTCGTGTACTCCAGTGAGACAGCGTTATCAGCACCCGCCGGAGTTCGACAGTGGGTCTCTGTGTGGCTGAGTGGTCGAATCGTCCAGTGTGGGGCTTCCAGACGTGACCGTGGCGCGATGTCGGACTGCACGGAGACCTAAGGGCAGACACACTCACCGACGCCAAGGTTCACAGTGAAGGGGACGGAGGTGTCGTGTACTCCAGTGAGACAGCGTTATCAGCACCCGCCAGAGTTCGACAGTGGGTCTCTATTTGGCTGAGTGGTCGAATCGTCCAGTGTGGGGCTTCCACACGTGACCGTGGCGCGATGTCGGACTGCACGGAGACCTAAGGGCAGACACACTCACCGACGCCAAGGTTCACAGTGAAGGGGACGGAGGTGTCGTGTACTCCAGTGAGACAGCGTTATCAGCACCCGCCAGAGTTCGACAGTGGGTCTCTATTTGGCTGAGTGGTCGAATCGTCCAGTGTGGGGCTTCCACACGTGACCGTGGCGCGATGTCGGACTGCACGGAGACCTAAGGGCAGACACACTCACCGACGCCAAGGTTCACAGTGAAGGGGACGGAGGTGTCGTGTACTCCAGTGAGACAGCGTTATCAGCACCCGCCAGAGTTCGACAGTGGGTCTCTATTTGGCTGAGTGGTCGAATCGTCCAGTGTGGGGCTTCCACACGTGACCGTGGCGCGATGTCGGACTGCACGGAGACCTAAGGGCAGACACACTCACCGACGCCAAGGTTCACAGTGAAGGGGACGGAGGTGTCGTGTACTCCAGTGAGACAGCGTTATCAGCACCCGCCAGAGTTCGACAGTGGGTCTCTATTTGGCTGAGTGGTCGAATCGTCCAGTGTGGGGCTTCCACACGTGACCGTGGCGCGATGTCGGACTGCACGGAGACCTAAGGGCAGACACACTCACCGACGCCAAGGTTCACAGTGAAGGGGACGGAGGTGTCGTGTACTCCAGTGAGACAGCGTTATCAGCACCCGCCGGAGTTCGACAGTGGGTCTCTGTGTGGCTGAGTGGTCGAATCGTCCAGTGTGGGGCTTCCAGACGTGACCGTGGCGCGATGTCGGACTGCACGGAGACCTAAGGGCAGACACACTCACCTACGCCAGGGTTGCAGTTGACCACGTCTGACCAACACGAGGCAGCATCGCCGTATTGCGCACCGAGCACATCGGTGATTTTTTAAATCGTCAGTCTTCTGACTGGTTTGATGCGTCCCGCCACGATTTCCTCTCCTGTGCCAACCTCTTCACCTCACAGTGCCACTTGCGACCTACGTCCTCAATTATTTGCTGGATGTATTCTAATCTCTGTCTTCCTCTGAATTTTTTTGCCCTCTACAGCTCCTTCTAGTCCCATGGAAAATCATCCCCTGATGTATTAATAGATGTTCTATCGTCCTGTCCCTTCTCCTTGACAGTGGTTCCCACATATTCCTTTCCTCTCCGATTCTGCGCAGAACCTCCTCATTCCTTATCTTACAAATCCACCTAATTTTCAACATTCCTCTGTAGCATCACATCTCAAATCCTTCGATTCTCTTTTGTTCCGGTTTTGCCAAATGTTTCACGACCATACAATGCTGTGTTCCAGACGTACATTCTCTGAAATTTCTTCTTCAAATTAAGGCCTATATTTGATACAGCTACACTTCTCTTGGCCAGGAATGTCCTTTTTGCCAGGGCTAGTTTGCTATTGATCTCCTCTCTGGTCGGTCCGTCATTGGCTATTTTACTGCCTAGGTAGCAGAATTCCTTAACTTCATCTACTCCGTGATTATCACTTCTGACGCAAAGTCTCGCTGTTCTCATTTTTTTGTTTCTTTTCCATTTACTCTCAATCCATATTCCGCACTCATTAGATTGTTCATTCCATTTGGCAGATCGTGTAATTCTTCTTCACTTTCAATTATGATAACACTGTCATCAGCAAATCTTATCATTGATATTGTTACGCCATGAATTTTAATCCCACACCTGAACCTTTCTTTTATTTCGATGATTACTCCTTCGATGTACAGATTGAACAGTAGGGGCGAAAGATTACACCCCTGTCTTACAACCGTTTTAATCCAAGCACTTCGTTCTTCGTCTTCCACTCTTATTATTCCCTGTTGGCTCTTGTACTGATTGTATATTACTGGACTCTCCCTATAGCTTACCCCTACTTTTTTCAGAATTTCGAACATCTTGCAGCATTTTAAATTGTTCAACGCTTTTTTCAGGTCTACAATACTATGCACATACCTCGATTTTTCTTTATTCCTATTCCCATTATCAACTGCAACGTCCGAAATGCCTCCCTAGAGCCTTTACGTTTTCTAACGCCGAACTGATTGTCATCCAACACATCCTCAATTCTCTCTTCCATTCATCTGTATTTATGCTTGTAAGCAACTATGATGCATGAGCTGTTGAGCTGATTGTGTCATAATTCTCGCACTTGCCAGCTCTTGCAGTGTTTGTAATTGTGTGGATGATATTTTTGCGAAAGTCAGATGGTATGTCGCGAGACTCATACGTTCTACACACCAACGTGAATAGACGTTTTGTTGCCACTTCCCCCAATGAGTATAGAAATTCTATCCCTTTTGCCTTATTTGACTTTAAGTCCTCGAACGGTCTTTTAAATTCTGATTCTAATACTGGATCCCCTATCTCTTCTAAATCGGCTCCTGTTGCTTCTTCTTCTGTCACAGTAGACAAATCTTCCCCTGTAGAGGCCTTCAAAGCACTCTTTCCACCTGTCCGCTATCTGCTCTGCATTTAACAGTGAAATTACCCTTCCACTCGTTAAAGTTATCACCCGTGCCTTCAATTTCACGGAAGGTTGCTTTGGCTTTCCTGTAAGCTGGGTCAGTCCTTCCGACAATAATTTCTGTTTCCATTTCTTCACATTTTTCATAGAGCTATTTCTTCTTGCCTTCCCTTCACTTCCTATTTATTTCTTTCCTTAGTGACTTGTATTTTTTTGTGTTCCTGAATTTCCCTGAACATTTTTGTACTTGTTTCTTTCATCGATCACCTGAAGCATTCCTTGCGTACCCATGGTTTCTTCGCAGTCACCTTCTTTGTATGTTTTTCTTTGCAACTTTTGTGACTGCTCTTTCTAGAGATGTCCATTCCTCTTCAACTGTACTGTCTACTGAGCTTTTCCTAATGGCTGTATCTATGACCTTAGAGAACTTAAAGGACATCTCGTCGTTCCTTAGTGCTTCTGTACTCCACTCCTACTCTTCATCATTACTACATTGTGATCTGAGTCTGTATTTCCTTTGCAGTATCTGATTTCGGGATCTCTGTCTGACCATGATGTAATCTAGCTGAAATCTTCTCACATCCCCCGACCTTTTCCAAGTATACCTCCTGCTCTTGTGATTCTTGAACAGAGTACTCGTCTTTACTAGCTGAACTTTATTGCCGGCCGGAGTGGCCGAGCGATTCTAGGTGGTACAGTCTGGAACCGCGCAACCGCTACGGCCGCAGGTTCGAATCCTGCCTCGGGCATGGATGAGTGTGATGTCCTTAGGTTAGTTAGGTTTAATTAGTTCTAAGTTCTAGGGGACTGATGACCTCAGAAGTTAAGTCCCATAGTGCTCAGAGCCAGCCTTTACCAAACCCAGTCCTTCCAAACCCAATGCCTGCGCGCGTCCAGGTGAGAACTGTGGTTAGTGAACTCGAACTGCCGAGTTCTTTGTAAATCTGATCTCACTTTCTCATGACTCAAAAGTGAAATGATGGTATGGCGCTCCTGGCTGGGAGGCCCTGACCGGGGAAGTTCGGCCGCCGAGTGGGAGTCTTATTTCAGTTGACGCCACATTTGGTGACTCGCGTAGTCGACGAGCGGAGAAAATCTGCAACACGGCCAGGAATCCAACCCGGGTCCGCTTCACGGGAGGCAAGCACGTTACTATTCAGTTAAACAGGCGGACACTCGAAGACCACCACATGTCCTGTCAACCCGTGGAATTGCATTCCGTTTCGTCGTTTCCTTCTTGATGCTTCATTTTTTTCTCAGGCAGCTCATATCCTGCTGCCAACGGCCTTCCCGCAGTGGTAACACTGGTTCCCGTCAGGTCACCGAGGTCTACACCTACATTTATACTCCGCAAACCACCCGACGGTGTGTGGCGGAGGGCACTTTACGTGCCACTGTCATTACCTCCGTTTCCTCTTCCAGCCGCGTACGGTTCGCTAGAAGAAAGACTGCCGGAAAGCCTTCGTGAGCGCTCGAATCTCTCTAATTTTACATTCGTGATCTTCTCGGGAGGTATAAGTAGGGGGAAGCAATATGTTCGATACCTCATCCAGAAACGCACCCTCTCGAAACCTGGACAGCAAGCTACACCGCGATGCAGAGCGCCTCTCTTGCAGAGTCTGCCACTCGAGTTTGCTAAACATCTCCGTAACGCTGTCACACTAACCAAATAACCCTGTGACGAAACGCGCCGCTCTTCTTTGGATCTTCTCTATCTCCTATGTCAACCCGATCTGGTACGGATCCCACACTGATGAGCAATACTCAAGTATTGGTCGAACGAGTGCTATGTAAGGCACCTTCTTTGTCGTGGTGGGCTAGCACTTGGATGAGTGATCATTTGGTCTGCCGACCGCTGTTGGGTTGCGGAGTGCGGTCGAACGAGTGCTATGTAAGGCACCTTCTTTGTCGTGGTGGGCTAGCACTTGGATGAGTGATCATTTGGTCTGCCGACCGCTGTTGGGTTGCGGGGAGCACTCAGCCCTTGAGAGGCAAACTGAGGAGCTAGTTGACTGAGGTGTAGCGGCTCCGGTCTCCTAAACTGACATACGGCCAGGAGAGCCGTGTGGTGACCACATGCCGCCCCATATCCGCATCCAGTGCCGCCTGTTGCCTGAGGATGACACGGCGGCCGGTCGGTACCGCTGGGCGTTATAGCCTGTTCTGGCGGAGTTTGATTTTTGTTTTAGATTATATCCTGAGAATTAGCATTATACCTGAAACTTTCTGGCAGATTAAAACTGTGCAGGACCGAGACGTGAACTCGGGACCTTTGCCTTTCGCGGACAATTGCTCTACCAACTGAGCTACCCAAGCACGACTCACGCCCCGTCCTCACAGCTTTACTTCTGCCAGTACCTCGTCTCCTACCTTCCAAACTTTACAGAAGCTCTCCTGCGAACCTTGCAGAACTAGCACTCCCGAAAGAAAGGCAAAGGTGCCGACTTCGAGTCTCGGTCGGGCACACAGTTTTAATCTGCCAGGAAGTTTCATGTTAGCGCACACAACGCTGCAGAGTGAAAATCTCATTCTGGAAGCGTTATACGTTTTTGTCCTGTCTAACGAACGTTTCCAGCTGTATGAGGTAGAGTAGGAAGTTCAGAATCGAGTGTGGAATTTGTATCAGCAGCCGGTAACCTAGGCCATCGTAAAGCAAAAGAGAATGCGGACGAGTATAGAATGGTTCAAATGGCTCAGAGCACTATGCGACTTAACTTCTGAGGTCATCAGTCGCCTAGAACTTAGAACTAACAAGGGAATCTCCCCATCGCACCCCCCTCAGATTTAGTTATAAGTTGGCACAGTGGATAGCCCTTGAAAAACTGAACACAGGTCAATCGAGAAAACAGGAAGAAATTGTGTGGAACTATGAAAAAAATTAGTAAAATATACAAACTGAGTAGTCCATGCACAAGATAGGCAACATCAAGGAGAGTGTGCGTCCGCTATATTTGCTGGATTCATATTGTCCACGGAATGCATCTCACGCATTTAATGCACTCTCGTGCAGAGTAGCGAACAGTCAACTGCCAGCCAGGGAGCCTCGTTAGCAGGAATACTCTCTCTTCTGTGCGCTGTAGTCGACTGACGTCGTGTGTTTCGCTGTTTGTTTAGGTGCAGCGTCCCCATACTACGGCGCAGTTACCTCGCATCGGACGGACGGACGGAGAGATAATAATTGTCTGAAAATAAAAAATTAAACTTTTCACTCGAGAGAAGACTTGAACCAAGGACCTCTCGTTCCGCAGCTGCTCACGCTAGCCACGGGACGACGGCGCTGCTGAGCTTACAGTATCCTTGATGTTGCCTATCTTGCACATGGACTACTCAGTTTGTATATTTTGCTTATTTTTATCATAGTTCCACACAACTTCTTACTGTTTTCTCGACTGATCTGTGTTCAGTTTTTCAAGGCCTACCCACTGTGCCAACTTATAACTAAATCTGAGGGGGGCGCGATGGGGAGGTTCGCTTGTAAGTAAACCTAACTAACCTAAGGACATCACACACATCCATGCCCGAGGCAGGATTCGAACCTGCGACCGCTCGGTTCCACACTATAGCGCCTAGAACCGCTCGGCCACTCCGGCCGGCGAGTATAGAATGCTTTGCGAAAATATCCCTTGCGATAAAGCGTAATATGGCTAGCGGGATGCAGATGCGGCGATGTCTGGTGTCGGAAGTGAAGCCGGTGTACTGTACTGGACTGCGCTGTAGCCTGGTGTAGTGCAGTGTGTTGTGCGAGGGACGCGGCGCGGCGTTTCTTTGTGACCGGGCTGTACTACGAGGGGGACGGCGGCGCGCGGAGATCGATACGATAAATCGACTGGCGGCCTTGTCTCGCCCCCCTCTGCCCTCCCGCCCCTCCACCCCCTCAGTTTCTTCCCGCAAGCAGCCGCCTCTTCCCCTCCCCCTCCTCCCCCTCTTGTTCCATCGGGTCCCCTCGCCCACACACCTCGCTGGCTCTTTCCGATTTATCGGAGCGCGTCCGCGGCAAGGAAGGAAGAAAAGAAAGGAGAACAGGGGAGCCGGCCGGTAGCGCCGTGTATCGGCGGACGGGGGTCGCAAGAGAATCGGGGCGAGCCGGGAGCTGCGTGCGTGTTAGGCAGGGGGCGGGAGTGGGGGCTGCTGGGCGGGCAGACGCAGACGTCGACGTCGCGCCGCCGCCAGCGCAAAATAAGACCCTGCCTGCCCGCCTGCCGCGCCGCCGCAGCACCACAGCACGCGCCGTAGTGGCCGACTCGCCACTCGCCACTCGCCACTCGCTTCTCGCCGTTTAGCGTCACGCCACACTGGCTGATATTATCCGGTCCGCGTGCCCGCCCCCAGTAGCTGAGTCGTCAGCGTGACAGTGTGTCAATCCTAAGGGCCCGGGTTCGATTCCCTCGTGGGTCGGAGATTTTCTCCGCTAAGGGATTGGGTGTTGTGTTGTCCTATTCATCATCATTTCATCCGCATCGACGCGCAGATCGGCGAAGTTGCGTCAAATCGAAAGACTTGCACCAGGTGAACGGTCTACCCGACGGGAGGCTCTAGTCACATGCCGTTCTTCTTCTTCTTCTTCTTCTTCTTCTTCTTATTATTATTATTATTATTATCCGATCACGCTTACCAAATAACCCTGTGACGAAACGCGCCGCTCTTCTTTGGATCTTCTCTATCTCCTCTGTCAACCCGACCTGGTTCCGACCGCACTCTGATCAGCAATACTCAAGTATAGGTCGAACCAGAAATATCCACGTTACTTAAGTGTTCGGCGGAAAGGTTGTCGAACCATCCTGACTGTTTTCGGCCGGTCCATTCTCGAGTAACATGTGCGAAAGATAGAGACTTGAATCTTTTTGTGCGAGGTCTCGGTTTATCTTGTTGTTCGGGGTTGTCAACGATCGCTCGAACGGAAAACGTTTTCTAGGCGCCGCCTCTAACACCTGTGAGCACTTGTTTACCTTCGCTACTGTGAAACAAAAAACTGACTAGTAAAGATACGCTCTAAAATGCGTCTCCACCTCTAAAGTACGGAAAGAAAAGATCTTACAGTAGAAGAACTTTCTTTCACATTATGGAAGATGAACAAGCCCGCATACCTCTCTAGGTATTGCATTTTACGGAACATTTTTACTAGATTTTTCGGCACTTACGCAGTTTAGGGGATACATGCGCTGATCACGAGAAAAGTGCCTATTTTTGAACGAAACGCGTATTTCCGAAGATATAAGCATGTATGTGCACGGAATCCCCAAAAAAAAAAAAAAATTTATTTCAAAAATTGTGTGTTCCACAATCATATGTGATGCGCTCGTCACGAAAAAAAGGTTCAAATGGCTCTGAGCACTATGCGACTTAACATCTGAGGTCATCACTCCCCTAGAACTTAGAACTATTTAAACCTAACATCCATTCCCGAGGCAGGATTCGAACCTGCGACCGTAGCTGTCGCGCGGTTCCACACGGAAGCGGCTAGAACCGCTCGGCCGGCGCTCGTCACCAAAAAAGCATTTATTTTCATATGGATGCAAAAAAAGATCAATTAACCGTCTCAAAATTATTTTATCAAAAATGATGTATTGCATATGTATGCACGGAATTTCAAAAACATTTTTTTTTGCAAGAAAGATGGAATTAATAACAAAATTTTCTCAAAAAATCATATTTGTTCATTTTGCACAGATATACATTAAGGCTCGAATGACAGATTAGATAAAAACAGCTACCTCAAGTTGATTAGCGGCACTACGATAGATTTTTCAAACATGGTCAATGAAATTGTGGAATGGATTTTGCCCCAAACGTTGACGCCAGAGAAATTCCGCCAGGTAGTTATTCAGCATAGCACGGTGAGTTCCATAACGCCTTTTATTCTATTCTTTAGCTTTTTGCCAGACTGATTTGTGGTTGCATTTGTAAAGGGATCGACAAAATAAAGCGAATGATTGTCAGGTGACTGTAGCCCAAGTTACCTATGGTGTTGTAAGCTTGCCACAACTCGGAAACTACTGTGGTTTCAGGCAAAACATACTGTTGCAGCAAATGGGTAGCATCGCGTTGTGGCACAGCAACCATAAAGCTTTGCCTTGTCTGAACGTCATAACCACCAAAGACCCATTGCTCCCGCACCGTATGACCTCGATGGTACTTTCTCCTGACGAAGCAGCTCACAGCGCATGTACCCCCTAAACTGCGTAAGTGCCGATTTTTCTAGCTTCGATCGCTCCCTTCGTACCCCTGAAACGTGATCGTTCCTCCCGGCTCACGCTGTATTGCGCGGATCATCCCTCCTAATCTAGCTACGCGCCAACAACACATGTTCGCATTCGAAGCAGACAGTGGCGACTGAAATTTTGTGAAAAACATGTCGTCCGAAAGATGAACGGATCTGTGTTACTGATTACCACCCCAACTCGCATATCGTGTCCGTGAGACAATCTCTCCGCTGTTCCGCGATAGTACTACGGTCGCAGCTTCGAATCCTGCCTCGGGTATGGATGTGTGTGATGTCCTTCAGTTGGTTAGGTTTAAGTAGTTCTAAGTTCTAGGGGACTGATGACCTCAGATGTCAAGTCCCATAGTGCTCAGAGCCATTTGAACCATTTTTTCGCGACAGTACAAAACGAGCTGCCCACGCCTGAAGCTCTTCGATGCCCTCCGCCAATCCTATCTGATGCCGACTCCATTCTTCACAGCAGAACTATAGAAGACTACGAACGAGTGGGGTTTAGGCACTCTCTTTTACTAAACCCGTTGTACCTCCTGAGTGTTCTGGCAATAAAGCAGTCTTTGTTTCGCCTTCGCCACAAAATTATCTATGTGATCATTCCAATTTCAATTGTTCATTACTGTAATTCCAAAATATTTACTTGCATTTACGCCCTCCAGCTTTCGGTGATTTATCGTCTGACCCAAATTTAACAAATTCCTTTTACTGCTCATTTGGATGACTCCACAATTTTATTTATAGGCAATTCCCACTTTCGTACCGTACAGATATGTTGTGCAAATCATTCTGCAGTCAGTTTTGATCATCTGATGATATTACAAGACGCTTAATCACAATATCATCCGGAAACGATGTAACACGGCTGCTCAGATTGTCTCCAGAGTCGTTTATATCGATTAGGAACATATTTTTATTTATTTATTCGTATGGCTCACGTGCAGTTTAAAAATACAGGTATATGTTGTTGCTGTTGTCGTCTTCAGTCCAGAGACTGGTTTGACGCAGCTCTCCATGCTACTCTATCCTGAGCAAGCTTCTTCAACTCCCAGTACCTACTGCAGCCTATATCCTTCTGAATCTGCTTAGTGTATTCATCTCTTGGTCTCCCTCTACGATTTTTACCCTCCACGCTGCCCTCCAGTGCTAAATTGGTGATCCCTCGATGTCTCAGAACGTGGCCTACCAACCGATCCCTTCTTCTAGTCAAGCTGTGCCACAAACTCCTCCCCAATTCTATTCAATACGTCCTCATTAGTTACGTGATCTACCCATCTTATCTTCAGCATTTCAAAAGCTTCTATTCTCTTCTTAAATAAAATGTTTATCGTCCATTTTTCACTTCTATAAATGGCTACACTCCATACAGATGCTTTCAGAAAGGACCTTCTGACACTTAAATCTATACTTGATGTTAAATCTCTCTGATTCAGAAATGCTTTTCCTGCCACTGCCCGAGTTACATTTCATATCGCCCCTACTTCGAGTATCATCAGTTACTTTGATTCCAAAATAGCAAAACTCATCTACTACTTCAGTAGAGCTGCATGCACTCGAGAAAAGTTACGACTTAGTTTCCCCTTGCTGTCAGACGGTCACAGTACCAGCAACAGGTATATAACATTAGTAGCTATATGTATATCAGTATTTTAAACATAGCTGCACAACAGTTGGGTGTGAGCTCTGCAAGATCCATGTACTAATTTATATTTACGTGACAAACCCTATTTCTAGGGCTATATTTTATTTTGACAAATGGATCTATGCCGACATTTGTAAAAACGGCGATGGTACATTAGTCCTTACTAAAGTAAAATTGCCACCTTCTGAAGAAGACAAATTTAAATTTGTTGAAACCTAGGTAAAGAATTCTTTATCCATTGCAACTGGTCGGCTGTTTATAATTTTACTATATATATATAACAAGAATGTGAAAATACAAAAATACATATAAAATTAACTAAATGTCAATACGTAAATTCCTAATCCATATAAGAGCTGTATCATCAACTTTCTGTAGGTCCCTCCAACTCTTCTGATAGGAATCCAAGGGGCATGTCTTGCTGGGAGCCCTACAGCCATACCCCGGAGAATCTGTAGCATCCCATTTGTAAAGAGAATTCCTTTGGAACGTGAGACGTCAGTTCCGTTTCTCTCGATGACTCTGCGTCAGTGACTACAAATTCTGGCAGGAAGTCACGAACCCAGTGGCGCGACTGGGAACTAGTCGGCAGGCACGCAGTTAGATTAGAAGTCGGTTGTCAGGAACGGTGCCGGAAGCGTTCTTCAAATCTAGAAATAAGGAATCAATCTCCAATCGAGCTAACTGATGCAAAACGCGCTACGCACACTGGACCGGAACTGTCGTTGTGGTATGGAATGGGCCACACAGTGTTTTTTTTTCTTTTTTACGCGCTAATCTGTCGGTGATGTCCCTTCCACGCAGGGCCTGCCTTACAGCCAGCCACAGGGTTTACACTGCGGTGTGTGTGCGGTGGGGTCTGAACACTGTACGGCAGCTGAAGTATCCTGCAAGAAATACACGAATATGTTCACCCCCTGTATTTAAGAACACCGTAACTTCAACACAAATAGCCTTCATTGACCGTCAAAAGGAACAAGTAGTCAACTTTGCAACTCTTTCCTAACAGGAAAATAAGTTCATAACTAAACGCAAGGACTTGGAAGAACAAAAGGAAGGCTTTGACAGTCATAGTTCCTTCACTGCTACACTGAAGCGCCAAAGAAACTGGTATAGGCATGCGTATTCAAATACTGAGATATGTAAACAGGCGGAATTCGGCGCTGCGGTCGGCAACGGCTATATAAGACAACAGGTGTCTGGCGCAGTTGTTAGATTGGTTACTGGGGCTGCAGTGGCAGGTTATGAAGATTTGAGTGAATCAGAACGTGTTGTTATAGTCGGCGCACCAGCGATGGGTCGCAACATCTTCGAAGTTAGCGATTAAGAGGGGATTCTCCCGTACTTTTCATTTCATGAGAGTACAGTGAATATCAGGAATCCGGTAGAACATCAAATCTCCGACATCGCCACAGCTGGGACCAACGACGACAGAAGAGAATCGTTCAACGGGACAGAAGTGCAGCCCTTACGCAAATTGCTGCAGATTTCGATGCTGGGCCATCAAGAAGCGTGAGCATCCGAACCATTCAATAAAACATCATCGATATGGCCTTTCGCAGCCGAAGGTCCACTCTTATATCCTTGATGACTGCGCGACACAAAGCTTTACGCCTCGCCTGGGCCCGTCAACACCGGCGTTGGACTGTTGATGACTGGAAACATGTTGCCTAGTAGGACGAGTCTGGTTTGAAATTGTACCGAGCGGATAGACATGTTCGGATATGGAGAGAACCTCACGAAACCACGGACCCTGCATATCAGCAGGGGACTGTTCAAGATAATGGTGTGGGGCGTGTGCAATTGAGGTGATATAGGACCCATGATACGTGTAGACACGAGTGTTGACAGGTGACACTTACGTAAGCACCCTGTCTGATGACGTGCATCCATTCATGTGCATTGTGCATTCTGACGGACTTGGGCAATTCCAACAAAACAATGCGACACCCCACACGTCCAGAATTGCTACAGAGTAGCTGCACGAACACACTTCTGAGTTTAAACTCTGCCGCTGGCCAGCAAACTCCCGAGACATGAACGTTATTGAGCATATCTGGGATGTCTTGCAACGTGCTGTTGAGAAGAGATCTCCACCGTCTCATACTCTTACTGATTTATCGACAGCTCTGCAGCATTCGTGGTGTCAATTCTCTCTAGCACTATTTCAGATATGAGCTGTGTCCATGCCAAGTCGTTTTGCGCGGGCCCTATACGATACTAGCAAAGCGTACCAGTTTCATTGGCTCTTCAGTGTATTTGACTGTCAAATGTTTAAGTCCTCGGTCTGTTAGAGTGGACAGACTGTGACAGTTAATACTCGAGTTACAGTTTGTACGGTCTTTCCGAGCGAGTGGCAGGATAGCAAGAGGCCTGCGAGCTGGTTGCGAGGTCCCCTTGTCGGCGGGGTCGGCGGTGCTGGATCCGGAGCAGACTTCGTGTCTCGGCTGGCTGCGTCGCAACTGCCGTGTTCGCCGCGGACGCTGTCCTAAATACCCGCACGGTGATTGCTTACACGTGACATTGGTGGATGCAGCAAAAGGTTCGTGGTAGGAGGGACCTCTCTTGCTGGTTTACGCGCAATCTGTAGTGTGGTGTGCAGGTCGCGCTGCGAAGGAGTGGGGACTTGGCAGGGGCTGGGCTGGCAACCAGCCCGACGGCGGTGTGTTGCGGCGTGGCGTCGGCACGGGACACGCCAGTCGCTGCAGCCGCAGTGCTGGCCACTGAACTAATAACAACTGATGTGCACGAATAAATATCCCAACAGCACACAATCTCCACATCACAAGCGTGGCGTGTCGAAGAAAAAGGTATGTGAAGATGCTTTTTGGACTGAGAATGGCTCAATGAACGAATCCAGCTTTTTCGTAGCAGGCTATGTCTTGCAAGGGCGAGCAAGATCCAGGATGCAGCAAAAAGAATCATAGAATTTGGAACGTCTTTATTTTTGAAACTAATAAACAAATACAATGAATTTTTGTCTTCTCAGAGTGAGATTTACACTCTGCAGCGGAGTGTGCGCTGATATGAAACTTCCTGGCAGATTAAAACTGTGTGCCGGACCGAGACTCGAACTCGGGACCTTTGCCTTTCGCGGGCAAGTGCTCTACCAACTGAGCTACCCAAGCACGACTCACGCCCCGTCCTCACAGCTTTACTACCGCCAGTACCTCGTCTCCTACCTTCCAAATTTTACAGAAGCTCTCCTGCGAACCTTGCAGAACTAGCACTCCTGAAAGAAAGGATATCACGGAGACATGGCTTAGCCACAGCCAGGGGCTGTTTCCAGAAACACTTGGCCGCAAAAGTCGGAGGTCCCGAGTTCGAGTCTCGGTCCGGCACACACTTTTAATCTGCCAGGAAGTTTCGGTACACTTTGTTCATTGCGAATGCACAAATACGTCAGACCTCCAGTGGGAATCTCCAAATAGCGAACGGCAGTGGACAGGGACTGTGGACAGGTGGCTCTCGGTGGGAGTGTGGATCGGCCGTGAGCCGTGCGGAGACAGTCCGTGCAGCTGCGATGACATTCTGTCCCGAAGGCGCCGTGGTTACCGCCCGTGCCTAGTAAGCAGGAGGGCCCGGGTTCGTATCCCGGTCCGGTACACATTTTGACTCGTCGCCGCTGATTCCGCTTAATGTGCCGGTGCAGCTGATAGTAGTCAACCGCTTCAGTTTTTTTTCCCCATCATCAGTCTACTGACTCGTTTGATGCGGCCCGCCACGAATTCCTCTCCTGTGCTAACCTCTTCATCTCAGAGTAGCACTTGCAACCTACGTCCTCAATTATTTGCTTGACGTATTCCAATCTCTGTCTTCCTCTACAGTTTTTGCCCTCTACAGCTCCCTCTAGTACCATGGAAGTCATTCCCTCATGTCTTAGCAGATGTCCTATCATCCTGTCCCTTCTCCTTATCAGTGTTTTCCACATATTCCTTTCCTCTCCGATTCTGCGTAGAACCTACTCATTCCTTACCTTATCAGTCCACCTAATTTTCAACATTCGTCTATAGCACCACAGTTTACCCACTGTGAATTAGCCTACGTCTGAGAACCGGGCGCAGCCTGATTCGGGCCGCAGTTTGACGACCGCGGCTCCAGGTCGCAGGTGTAGGGTCAGTACGAGCGCGTCCATCTGTAGGCCGCCCCACACTGCCCAGTCCGTTTCACTGGACAGCGGAGTGAACAGAGGGGGGTCGAGTGTGCGCCGACAAGCAGCGCGGTACGGCCTGTCACGTCGCCACTGTGCGTAAACCACGAGCAGCACTACCGTCAGGAGGGTGTGTACAGTCTAACAACCCTACCACAACAAAGGTCAGAATTTAATAATGATTATGGTGTTGCTCACGGTGCTAAATACTGTATTTTCGGGCAACAACAAAGTTATATTATGTGGCAGGTGTCATTAGAGCACAGTTAATAAAGTCATTTCATGTAATAATGAATAAACTAGGCACTTATCTTTTCGTGTTTCCCACGCTGGTCTCGTTGTAAAATCATGGCCCAATCGTCGAAAATCTAGGTGGTGATGATTCCAAGCTCGGATGCAAAGAGGCCTAGGTGTTATTCTGCGATATTCAAAAGTTTTATAGATGTGTTTCATAAACCATTCTTGAAGATTAAACGTTTGAAAGTTAGCACAATGGTGATGTAAAAAATAATCACCACTCCGAATTTAAGTTACGCTTCCTTTTTATTGCTATTGTTGCAATATCACGTAACACACGAAACATCACATTATAAAACATACTTGAAAACATCTTCCTCACAGTCACTGTTAAAGTTCACACTTTATAAACCGACTACAATATGCGTCTTTCCAACATGACGTCCAAGGCTTGACCTTCTCAAGGTCCGACTCCCTAACAAACTAATAATCCCTTACGCGCAAAAAACTCAAGAGTTACAAGTACGTCAAAGATCATAGTGACAAAAGAAAGAATACACATAAGAATAATATCATTGCAATATAAACATATCGATGTATCAAAGTACCTCTACATTAATGAAATCAAATCTGAATGTTGTCTCAGAAATATGTTAACTATTCTACAGAAATACACTAGAATATTGCTGGTATCGAGAGGTTAAGTTGAGGTGCCGTAATGGTTACGTAATTCAAGTACCATTACACAGCAAACAGAAAGTACCGTATAATATTCGACTAAAAGTTTAGCGGCGAACATCTTCAGCACGTCACACGGTATAAATATTTGGGGGTGATACTAAGCAACAATAAAAAATGGGACTATAAAACGGAAATGACTATTAGAAAAGGCGACTTCAAGACTCTGATTTCTTCGAAGCGTTCTCGGAAATTGAGCTACGTATGTGAAGGAAGTCGCATACGAGACGCCGATGCGACCAGCTCTGCAGTACTGTTCCAATGTTTGGAGTGCTTATCAAGTAGACGGGACGGCAGACACGGGAAGAATTCAACAAGTCGCTGCTGTGGTCCTTAACGGGTCCGGTATAGGCCATACCACAGTGTAACAGAGATGCTACGCGAAGTGACGTCAGATTGCTTGCAAGAAGAGCACGAAGTGAGATTTTGACTCTGCAGCGGAGTGTGCGCTGATGTGAAACTTCCTGGCAGATTAAAACTGTGTGCCGGGCCGACACTCTAACTCGGGACCTTTGCCTTTCGCGGACAATTGCTCTACCAACTGAGCTACCCAAGCACGACTCACGCCCCCTCCTCACAGCTTTACTTCTGCCAGTACCTCGTCTCCTACCTCCAAACTTTACAGAAGCTCTCCTGCCAGGAAGTTCCAAGAGCACGAAGTTCTCACGGAGCCGTGTTGGTTAAATTTAGGGAAGCTCCATCCCCAGAAGACAGTGCCACAGGTTCGCTGCCACGAACTAACATCTTGCCGTAGGGATCGTCAGATTAATGTGGAAGAAGTTATCCACGTACAGAGGCGTGAAGACAGTGTTCCAATACGCAGGTGGAATATCATACAAAATGGATAATATTCATATGTTGTTCCCTTCGCCGTGCCCTATAGAGTGACTTGATGCGTATATACCCACTGTACCAGAAAGCGTCGTCAGTATTCAGGGATATGACACCACCACTAAAAAAAATTAAATAAATAAATACATCTTATGGACATGTGCTTCCGGGATACAATACAGTTAACCTACATTGTTACTTATTTGAAGCATTACTCGATGCATTGTCACGTTTAGATACGTACAAGACTTGGTAAGCATCACAACATGCATTTTACAAAGTATCAGTTGAAAAATACGTACGAGGGTAATCCCAAAAGTAAGGTCTCCTCTTTTTTTTTTTGCTAGTTCAGGACTCTGTTTGTGTGGCAGTTGGTCACGCCGCTATGAAGAGTGCGTCACGCGCTGTGTGTAAACACGCGCACGCCGCGCTGAGGCGCTGAGTCTCGGCTCGGCAGCCGTTTAGAATGGAGCTGCCGTTGGATGTTACCGCCGAGTGCGAACTGCGCATTATTTTTGAACGCAGAGGGCACTGCGCCGGTTGAAATCCATCGCCAATTGACGGAAGTCTATGGTGAGTCGTGCGTGGATGTCAAAAATATTCGTAAGCGGTGTAGAGAGTTTGCAGTTGGTCGGACCGAAATTCACGACGAACAAAGGAGCGAGAGACCGTCAGTTTCTGAGGAGACATTGTTGAAGGTTGAGGAAAGCATGCTTCAAGATCGGCGGATCTCCCTGGATGATCTCTGCACGTCGTTTCCTGAGGTTTCCCGAACCACCGCTCACAGAATTTTAATGGAAACACTGAACTGCCGGAAGGTGTGCGCAAGATGGGTGCCACGCACGCTGACTGAGGACCACATGCGGCAACGAGTTGATGCTTCCCGCGCATTTCTTCACCGTCTCGCAGCCGAACAGGACAGCTTTCTGGACTGGTTAAAAGAACATTTGGCCGGAAAGCGATTCAGCTTCGACGACGAGGTGAAAGAAGAAGTTCATAACTTTCTGAACAGCATGACGGCGAGCTGGTATGACATGGACATACAAAAACTGCCACAGCGTCTACAAAAATGCGTCGACAGAAATGGTGATTATGTCGAAAAATAGCTAAATGTTCAAGCTGTAAACTGATGTAAACCATGGTAGAAATAAACAGGTCTAAGTACTTATAAAAAATAAAAGACCTTACTTTTGGGTTACTCTCGTATTTTAACACTTTCACCTACAGAAAGTCACGTCCGCAGCTCATCGGCTAGTGGCTAGCGTTGCTGCCTGGGGTCCCGGGTTAGATTCCCGGCCGGGTTGGGGATTTTCTCTGCCCTGTGACTGGGTGTTTGTGTTTCCCTCCTCCTCCTCCTCCTCGCCGGCCGGGTTGGCCGAGCGGTTCTAGGCGCTTCAGTCTGGAACCGCGTGACCGCTACGGTCGCAGGGTCGAATCCTGCCTCGGGCATGAATGTGCGTGATGTCCTTAGGTTAGTTAGGTTTAAGTAGTTCTAAGTTCTAGGGGACTGATGACCACAGATGTTAAGCCCCATAGAGCTCAGAGCCATTTGAACCAATTTGAACCTCCTCCTCCTCCTCCTCGTCCTCCTCATCATCGTCATCATCATTCGCAACAGTGGCTAGATTAGACTCTGTAAAAAAATTGGACTGAGTAAAAACTGGGACTTTGTATGGGCGCTGATGGCCGCGCTGTTGAGCGCTCCTCAAACCAATCACCATTACAGAAAGTCACCGTGTGCTGGTAGTAGGAGAACATCGCAATAAGTGTTTCACGCAGTGTCCGAAAACACTCTGCAATGATGATTTCGACGTGTCGCAAGGCGCCGAAGCTATTCCTCGAAACAGTAGGAGCGCCAGCGTCATACAGACCGTAAACATACACCGTGTCTGTCTATTCTTCGTTAGTATTTATGCGCTGTATTTTAGACAGCGTATATAGAAGCACAGTTAACTTATGCTTTTCCCCGATGCACTCTGAATACGACGTACTATTTCACTCATATCACACCGTCGACAACACTGCATTCAACGGACACCCCAGCAAAGAGGTTGAAGACGACGATATGGATTGGGCTAGAATGAAACGTGAAAGAGGTTTTGTGGGTAAGACGAACATGTACCCGGCACTAGTCGAGAAACACATCCCTGTAATATCCATAGCAGACTCTGTATATAGTAGGTCGATGCACGTGAACTTCCTTCTGATCGTAACCTGACCGCGACAGTGGGGAGCCCCTAACGAGCGCGGTGTATGCCACCCGCCATACGGTGGAGTGTTGCGGAAACTCCAAGTACGCAGGCGGCGCTGATGTGTTTATTACTTTCGTAAAAGCCCTCCACAAGGAAAAAAAAGGAAACAAGAAAGAGTGGAACATAAAGGGAACCGGTATATGTGTGTGTGATGGGCGGTGGAGGGGGGGGGGGGCAGAGGACTTACAGAATGCAAGAAGCAGGGATGGGAGCCGCATGCAGGCAAACTGGACTGCCATTCGTTACTGCCGATGGAATCGACGAAATGGAAACTTGCATGTTCTTGTTTATCGGTGCGAGGTCACCAGTACCGTGAACAAAACGGGAACAGCTTCTGCTGACTACTATGTGAGTAGTACGTCGATTTCTTTCATGTTACCTCCGTCTAGGTGTAACGGAAAAAAAAAGGAATTCTGCCATACAATTCGCGTTCCGTCTTTATTTTTGAAAGAATTTACCAGTGACTTGGGTATAAACGTATCAGATACTATCCATTGTGGTTGTAAAGACCTCGGACGCTTCCTCATTTTTTGTCACGTGATAATGGCCCGGTTCTACACCTCTGGTCTCTCTCCTGAGGGGCTACATGGCTTCTGTGGAGTCACAGGATGACGTCCTTGCCCGTGTAATGGCTGCGTCAGCAGTCATTTGCCACGCACCAGGCCTTTTGGACGGTGTATGTATATGGACATTCTTCGGAGGTACACTTTCTGCAACGAAACTTGTAGTCGTCACGTCAAGCATATGTTCTAGTTCACGCAGGTAGCAGTTGTTCGATACACAAGCAGCGTATCCCTTGACGATCTTTCAGAATCGTTTATCCTCCAAACAACGCATTTCCAGACATGGGTTCGTTGCCAAATATTGCCCTCATGAGCCCCCTGTACAAAAGCTACACTATGTGATCAAAAGTATCCGGAGATGACCTGCGACGTATCTCATTTGTGCTAACCTTGCAGTACACACGAGGTGCGTATTTGCTTCCACCGCCCTGAGTGGAATGCGTAAGTTCTAATAAACGTTCACCAACCTGCAGTCCTCCGTAGTTGTTGCCTCTGCACAGAAAACAGCCCGTGGGTCGTGAATCAGTTATCTGGAGGCTGCAATAAATTGTTAGCGAGGAACTGTGATACTCTATGAATAATAACATTTTCAATTAGTTTGTTTATGTGGGATGCCACTCGCTTTTTTTATCAGCAGAACACGAGAAACTGCACAATTATAGTACACTTTATGTATCACAAATAATCTCGATTCTTCACACTTTCATGGGAAATAAACAAATTGATGAACAGCGTATTTACGTAGCTACCATCAAATTGTTCTCAATTACATGCCCACATAACCAGAGATTGCTAATTAAGTCTTAACTGGCAGCGACGGCGGCACACAACATGTCTGTCCTCCTGGACTGCCGAGCAAACTCTGATGTTACAGCCGCACCACTTCACCCGCCCTCCAAGTTAGGCGCGATCCGAAGATCTCCGAAGTGCCTTTTCGTTTACCTGTCGTTTTCTACTCTGCTGGTAATCAACTTTTTGAAATAATGGAATGATAGCCTCTTCTTGAGAAATGCTCTTACATGAAATGCTGGTAAATAGATTGTTTACTTTTTCCAGTTTTAATGATAGGAGATTATCATTTTGGCACGTAACTACCGAACGCAGCAACCACAATCTAGTCGGTCTTTTCCAATACACGTACCGAATAAACCATCTGTTCCCGATACGTCACACCACATTATGTCTTCTCGCGACTGATGTCTTCTCAACTGCTCTAAAAAGAGTGTCTAGCAGCTGAATATGATGCCTGCAGAGCCAGAAATATTACACATTGTGTAGCGGATTCGCGTCCCGCTGTACCGAGACTTTCTCCCCCAACTTCGCGTTTCCTAAAAAGTCTGGGAATTTCTTATTAAATTAACAGAAATAATTTCTATAATTTTTGATATTATGTAAATAGAGCTGCACACTCTGTCAGGAGTAAGTTGGTTCGATTTTGTGGACCTTTATAAGCTTTAATTTATAAGCCCTTACTGACCTGGAGTGTAGCTTTACGTTTGGTCTTATTACATGTTCATGGATACTAGAATTTTTATTTGTGTGTATCACGGACAGAAAAAATGGACTAGCATGTAGACAAGCGGAGAAATGTGTTTTTTGATAGAGCTAAGGTAGGGAATTTCACATGCACCAGTTTTCGTAAACAAACCGTGTAGTTTGCGAGCCAAAAAAGTCTTTCATAGAGGGGTCTCACCAGAGAGCGCTGAGAGCGCATATCACGCTATCAAGCTCGTCCCGTGTGCTGCCGGCTAACGGGATGTGTTCGCAGACGAGCTTTCTGCCCGGCGAGTGCATTTCAGTGGCTGAAGACGTGCTACAGCCACTCTGGGCGACCACCAGCTGCGGAAACGATGGCGAACGTGGCGCGAAGTGCTCCACAGGGACCCGAGCCGGGCATTCCGAGGTGTCTGCGAAGTCCTCGCGACATCCCACGCGACTTGTCGACGCCAACCGCAGGCGAAGCAGGCGAATTTCACCGAAGTTCGAACGGCACGTTGTGGAATGAAGTGAACTGTTTCAGACGTCATGCTCAGGGTGAAAACTGCCGATGAATCGCGTGACTGTGAAACTTAATGCAGCAGTCTTGCCAGTGGATTACTCTCCGCGCCCCAAATACTGCACCAACTTCACACCAACAGGTCACGCGTAGTAACTTTTTTTGCTAACTTTTTCCAAGCTGTCAGTAAGTCATAGGTCACTACTACTGGGATGTTTTGAGGAGACAGGCGGAAGATGAAGAATGCAAAAGGCCTCAGAGATGGATGAACAAACGCCGTTTGCTGTATTGTGACAATACGCCCGCACACACCTCGCCCATCACGTGTGAATCCCTGGCAAAGAAAGGCGTGGCAACTGTCTTTACCGCCACCTTACGCGCTTCATGTAGCCCCTTGAGTTTTCTTCTTCTTTTAGATAATGAGACTGAGGCTGAAATGGCGGCTGTTTGAGTCCACACAAAAACTACACTGAAGAGCCAAAGAAACTGGTACACCTGCCTAATATATCCAGCAGCTCGACGTGGCGTGGCCTCCACTAATGTCTGAAGTAGTGCTGGTAGGAACTGACACCATGAAACCGCCAGGGTTGTCCATAAATCCGAAAGAGCACGGGGGGTTCGAAATCTCTTCTGAACAGTATGTTGCAAGGCATCCCAGATATGGTGAATAATGTCCATCTCTGGGCAGTTTGGTGGCCAGCGGAAGTGTTTAAACCCAGAAAAGTGTTCCTGGAGCAATTCTGAACGTGTGGGGTGTCGCATTGTCGTCCTGGAATTTCCCAAGCCGATCGGAATGCACAATGGACATGAAAGGATGCAGGTGATCAGACAGGATGCTTACGTGCGTGTCACCTGTCAGAGTCGTATCTAGACGTATCAGGGGTCCCGTATCACTCCAAATACAGACGCTCCATACCATTACAGAGCCTCAACAAGTCCCCTGCTGACATGCTGGGTCCATGGATTCATGAGGTTGTCTCCATACCCGTACACGTGCATCCGCTCGATACAATTTCAAACGACAGAACATGTTTCCAGTCATCAACACCCCAATGTCGGTGTTGACGGGTCCAGGCGAGGCGTAAAGCTTTCTGCCGTGCAGTCACCAAGGGTACACAAGTGGGTCTTCGGCTCGGAAAACGCCTGAGTTTCGTCGAATGGTTCGCACGCTGGCCCTTGTTGATGGCCCAGCATTTAAATCTGCAACAATGTTCGGAAGGGTTGCCCTTCTGTGACGTTGAACGATTCTCTTCAGTCGTCCTCGGTCCCGTTCTTGCAGGATCTTTTTCCGGCCGCAGCGATGTCGGAGATTTGATGTTTTACAGTATTCCTGATCACAGTACACTCGTGAAATGGTCGTACGGGAAAATTCCGACTTCATCGCCACCTCGGAGATTCTGTGTCCCGTGGCTCGTTCGATGTTCCAACTCAATGAAATCTTGATAACCTACCGTTGTAGCAGAAGTAACCGAACTAGCAACTGCGCCAGACACTTGTTGTGTTGTACAGATATTGCCGACCGCAGCGCCGTCTTCTGACTGTTTACCTATTGCTGTGTTTGAATACGCGTGCCCATACTAGTTTCTTTGGCTCCCTCTGTGTACGAGAGGACTCACTGCTAATTCTCAACACTATCCAGACAGCATACTTACGGGAGTGCTTCCAGAAGCGGGAAAATTGCTGGAAGTGTTGCGCAGAAGCGCGAAGCTTACGGTCGAAATTAAGGTTGCACCTCGTAAAAGTTAATTGCGAGTAAGGCGTGTAACGTGGCCTGCATTTGAGCGTGCGGCTGCGTCGCCTGCGTGTGTGGACTTCCCGCCGTGCGCTGCAGCTGTGCGGGCGGCATACGCGACCGCGGTCAGGGGCCACGTGCGGTGTGGTTGAGACCAGAGCCGTGGGGTGTGTGGGAAGAGTCGGGTTACACACTGTGTGCTGTCACACCATAAGATGTACAGATTTCGTCGATTTAACTGTATAGCTAGCCATTACGATACGATCACCAGTAACTCAAATTCGAACCATGATACAGAAAATGTAAAGGCGAATGCGAATCAAACTGATGGCTCGCGATCTTCCACCATAACCATCAACATGAGATAGCAAATATGAGGTAGCCCAGCAGGTGGAAAGGTGGGTTCTTTTGTGCCAAGACTGCTTGGTAGCTACAATAGGAAAACACGATTGATTAGCACGAGTACAAAATAAGAAAGTATTTATTGCTTTGCTGTAGACCATGATCTGTTGGTTGACAATTATAGAAGACGCGACTAGACTGCGCCTGTGTAGAATGACATAATTTACAAGTCAAAAATCTCGCAGTGACGAATTAATCTCTCGTAATCTTGAATGTCGAATCCGGTGAATTTCAAGACTAACTCGGCACTGGGCAACAAAGACTTGACGGCAGCAGTGACTGAGCTGCAGACGACGACTGACTCACATCGGCGCCGGCTGACCACTGAGCGCGGCTACGCACTGCAGGCCGGCGCGACTGCACCACACGGAGCGGCCTCGCGGCCAGCGCAAGCACTGTGCACTCTTTGGCCAGCACAGCCGTTCTTCTGTTCCGTTCATCGAGAGAATCGCATCCGGCGGATCGATCTCTCGGGCGGCGGTGTGGTCGAATGGCTGACGTCGTCACACAAACACTGCCATTTACTCCGGGAACACTTAGAAAATCCAACAAATCTATTGAACAGATGGCTTAGGCTATGCTCTTACCTCCTGTCTTCGAGTATAGCTGCGCTGTTTATCAGAAATGGTCGGAGGACACCGAAACAGTTCAAAGACGATTACCGCGAGATACGAGAGGAGTGTCAGGGACATGGCGCGACAGTTGGAGTGGCAGTCATTAAAACGAAGGCGTTTTTGTGTGTGGATGTCCGACAGAACAGACACCACATACCTCCAAGGTGCGGCAAAACAGTTTGACCGAAACTGTGGGACAGAAAGACAGCATCGAACAAAGGAATCTGAGTGTAGCAAATGGTTCAAATGGCTCTGAGCACTGTGGGACTTGACACCTGAGGTCATCAGTCCCCTAGAACTTAGAACTACTTAAACCTAACTAACCTAAGGATATAACACACACCCATGCCCAAGGCAGGATTCGAACCTGCCACCGTAGCGGTCGCGCGGTTCCAGACTGAAGCGTCTAGAACCTCTCGGTCACCCCAGCTGGCTGAGTGTAGCAAGTAGGGGTCGCAGTTCCACATGTTCGGCGCTACACGAACGTAATTGAAATCTGACATGCGGACGTCTTTACTCAAAAATGAATTTAAGTCACAAAAACTATATACATAAACAAAATGTGTGGACTTATCAGTCGTCATAATGAGAGTAAGAAAAAAAAATCACATATACGTCTTGTATCGTACTTAGCTGACGTACCACACACCACTTCTTTAGACAGGAAAACAATCACACGTCCATGTTTCAGCATTTCCTAAAACGGCGAAAGTGAATGAAAAACTAGTACGCTCATGTACACGGACCTGTCTGCACTTAATTAACGGAAATATGTCGTAGTAAATGTTCAAACAGACCACCGTATCCACGCTGACGTAGCGCCGTAAATATCCAACTCCAACCTCTAGTTGTTATACTCAAATTCCTTCGTTTGATGCTGTCTTTCTGTCCTACACTTCCCCGAAAATCCTTTTTCCGTGAGCTGTACATAAATGTGAGTGAAGACGGCCTCGGGTACTTACAGCGCGGATGCCCGTGCGGCACTTGGCGAATACTGCTGCCAGCAGAGGGGGGGGGGGGGGGGGTAATGGGGCTACTTAAGCTGCGTCACAGTCTGAGAATTTGGGCTGCACAGAAATCGTGTCCGGATAGCCGAGGCGGTTAAAACAGCCGTAGAAAGACAGTATCAAACGAAG
The DNA here is from genome assembly GCF_023864345.2 of Schistocerca serialis cubense. Classification (NCBI taxonomy): domain Eukaryota; kingdom Metazoa; phylum Arthropoda; class Insecta; order Orthoptera; family Acrididae; genus Schistocerca; species Schistocerca serialis. Next base: position 40,273,333 of record NC_064648.1, on the reverse strand, counting down.
GAATTTGAGTATAGCTACTAGAGGTCGCAGTTGAATATTTACGGCGCTATGTCAGCGTGGATACGGTGGTCTGTTTGAACATCTGCTACATACTTATGTTAATCAAGTGCTGGCAAGTCCGTGTACATGAGCGTACTTGCTTTTCATTTACTTTGGCCGTTTTAGGAAATACTGAAACATGGACGTGTGATTGTTTCCATGGCGTATGGTGTATGGTACGTCAACTAAGTACGATACAAGACGTAAATGGGATTTTTCCCCTTTTTTATCATTGTGATGACTGATTAGTCTACATATTTTGTTTACGTTTACATTCCATCTTGAGTAAAGACTGGTGTACAGCCTAACGTAGGCAACTGCGACCCCTAGGAGAAGCGGGGCATCCAGGTTAAGAGTCCCGGTCAGGCACAAAATTTGAACCTTATTTCAATGTCTGTAGGCTGATAAAGTCCTGATTTCTCGTAATAAAAGGCGTCTTTCGTTTCGGCGAGATTTGTCGACGCAATGTCGATCACTACATTTCTCCCGCGCATGGAAAAATATTTTACTGGCTGCTACCTACATAGAGCGAAACGACCGTCACTCAAATAAGAGAAACGAGAGCTCGCACGGGAAAATTTTCGAGCTCGTTTTTCTCACTTGATATTCTCGTCAGCCCACACGTGTTGATTGTGAAAATTTACAATTTGGTCACGTTGGAATGAAGCCTCATCCGTAAAGAGAACATTTGCACTGAAATGAGGATTGACCCATTGTTGGATGAACCATTCGCAAAAGTGTACCCGTGGAGGCCAATCAGCTGCTGATAGTGCCTGCACACGCTGTACACGGTACGGAAACAACTGGTTCTCCCGTTGTAGAGCAATGAGTGGCATGTCAACACAAGCACCGAAGTCAACATTACCTTCCTTCAATTGGGACAACTGGCGGTGAATCGAGGAAGTACAGTACATACTGACGAAACTAAAATGAGCTCTAACATGGAAAGTAAGCGTTTCCGGACACATGTCCACATAACATCTTTTCTTTATTTGTGTGTGAGGAATGTTTCCTGAAAGTTTGGCCGTACCTTTTTGTAACACCCTGTATAGCTGGGTACAGGACATACCACGCATTAAAACCAACACTGGAGGTGTGGGAAAGACTGCTCCCAAACAGATGAAATGAGTTAACTAAAACTAAGTACAGTGATTGTCGTTTCGCCAGTTCCGTAGGCACCATACACGCTATTCACGCCATTAAAATCGTAATGAAAGAATACAAAAATCTCAAGAAAGATAACCATCTTGTGGTTATTTGCTTCGAAACAGCTCTCGACCGAGCGCTAAGAAAGCTTGTATGACAGGCTCTTGGCAGGCAGTGCGTCCCAGAGCACTATAAAAGTATCTACATTCACGAAGACGTGTAAGAACACATCAAGACGGAAGGGGTCAGCGAATAACTGGAGGTAAAAATTGGGATCAACCAAGGATCCCCTCTCACCCTCCTGCTCTCAATCCGGTCGCGATCTGTGTCACGGAACACCTGCAGAAACCGACTCAATTGGCACTTTTATACGCAGACGACATAGTTTTCGTAACAGAATGTCTACACGCCATAATAAACAAGAAAGCCTTTGTTTTGGTGTATATCGGTTGAACGGAGAGGAAGCAGGAATAAACGGACGGTTAGGTAACTTGCTGCAAGTACTCGAGAACGACAACCACTTCGAAACCGCAAATAGGTCTAGGCATTGCGCTTATAATACCAAACTACGAGTTCTAGGATCGGTAATAACATCCATAGCTTCAATGGGTAAAGACATTGAAAACCGCATGAAAAGCCGGTCGAGGGGTTGAAATGGAGGTCACTGACAGTAATTATCTGCGATGCTAAAATGTCTGTCGAACGCCAAGGAAAATAACAATATCCCCAACTGTAACGTACGGCCATGCGCAAATCAGACGAACTGAAGCGTCAGGTTACGAGGATAGTGTAGGACTCCAAAGAACGACCTGGAAACGAGACTGCCCCTGAAGTAACAAGTACGTTCAAAATGGCTTTACAAGATGAAGAGGGCAGCGTGCTGCTTAAATTCACCCTGCTGAAGCGAGGAAAGATTCGTACAATGTGGATCATTTCAACTGTACGAGAGTGGAAGAATGTTAGACGAGGGTAAAGGCAGAAAAAACCGAGCTGATGGAAATTGACAGAATCCTACGCTGGTACTGTTGTGCTGCGACCACCTGTTGAGCGTGCCCGGCCACCTGTTGCATCTGCCGGCGCTATCAATGGCGTCTAATAAAAGCGGGAACGGGCGCGCTGCGCGGCGAATGGGCTGGCCGGCGCTCGCCATTGGCGGCAGCGCGCCGCACCGCTCGCTCCCATTGGCCGTTCTCCCTCCACAGCTACTCCCCCCCCCCCCTCCATCGCTCGTGCCCTGTGGCGTCGTTGACTCCACGTCTGACCGCCAGATCGCGCGCTGAGCGCCGTTGCTGGCCACGCAGGCGCGCCGCCGACACTCGCGATCGGCGTTTATTTTTTCCCTCCGTGCCCCGTTGGCCTGCTGTGACGTGGGTCGATAAGCAGATGAGCGCCATTGCGCATGCGCGTCCGCGCCGCTTGAAATAAGATAAGGGCGAGGACCCGCGTGTGCAGTGGACGGACGGTTGCGCGCGGTCGTCGCAAGGAGGCGCGCGCGTCTCAGACATCTGAGCGTCTGGCTCGAGACAGTTGCCCGGTAGTCCCTCCGGAATATGGCGGTGAATTCTGTACTTACAAAGCTGCGCTCACGGCCCCACCGACGTCGGCTGACAACGGGCGGTCTTTTCAAATCGATGGACTAGCACGTGCATGGTAACAGTATAGCAGATTGTAGCTGAAAATGAAGATCAGTTTTCTTCGATCGAATCGGTCGACGTTCGCAGAGAAAAAGGACGGACTGCAACAAACTTACAAGTTTAGTCCAGGAAAAGAGTTTGTGGCATCCTGAGGATGAAAAATACTGTAGTCGGGATATAGTTCGGAATCTATGAACTGAAATCGCAGCTTTATTGGAAGCAAGTAGACAAAATCTCTATCGAAGTTTTAGGCGTAAATTATAACGTCGAAAAATAATTTGTTGGAAGAATAGGGTGCTACTACAGAGGTTATTTTGTAGTGGGAGGGGGGGGGGTGGAATTAACTGACTTCAAATTATAATTAGGTGCTTGTTAGTGGTTTTATGCCAGGTGGATGGTGGTCCTGTTTGTATGAGGTGGTTTGCAAATGCGACAGCACTGTTCGGTGTTCTAGGTGTTAAGTGCATCTTATTCCGAAATTTGTCCTGATTGGCAGCCATTGAAGGCTGACTGACTCATGTCTGTTTCGCCGAATTTGCTTTCCAATCTTGCTTTTCAGTGTCACCGCTAATCATGCAGAATACGCAATAGCACATTTCCCTCTTCATGCCATATATTTCGTTAAAGTTGTCTGATTATTGCAGTTATTGGGGAAGGAGTGTACCGTATTCGACCCGTCCTTTCGGAGAGAGACATATTGGTAGCTCGTTCAGAGGCGTTTGGCGTCTTTGCAAGAGCTAAAGGCGCAGTACACCCCCCCTCCCCTCCCCCCGTTCCACAATCACGGGGGCGTCGTGGCACCGATCGCGTCCGAGGAGATTAAAGCAGAATATGACCTTGTTGACAGAAAGATTGTAACGTCTTTGACTTTGCCAAAACTGACGAAGGCAATAGGACGCTGTCGGTCGGTGTTGGATCTGCCTCTGGTCCGAAGATGGTTTTAATATATCGAAACCGCTCACCTGAAGTAAAAAAATAAAAATAAAATCCTTACTGAAATTCGGATTGCTTTTTAATACTAGCGGAGTGCGTGGCGTTACCTGATAATATATTTATTCCAATCTTTATCAGTCCATCATCTCCTTCTCTCCTGATCCTCGACCCTTCTCTGTCAAATCTTCAAATGTGTGTGAAATCTTATGGGACTTACGTGCTACGGTCATCAGTACCTAAGCTTACACACTACTTAATCTAAATTATCGTAAGGACACACACACACACACACACACACACACACACACACACACACACACACGCCCGAGGGAGGACTCGAACATCCGCCGGGACCAGCCGCACAGTCCATGACTGCAGCGCCTTGACTGCTCGGCTAATCCCGCGCGGCACTTCTCTGTCCATCACCCACAATCCAATACAAGCTTGGTGGTTCTTACCACCACAGTAGTTGTTTCCAGATAGGCCTACTGACTAACATGTGTGCCAAGTTTGGTTCAGTTCGATGCAGGGGTTTGGGAGCAGCAATTTACCCACGGGTACAATCTGTACGTACGTGTCACACCTGCAGTTATCAGCAGAGTGACACAACGAGCTCTTTCTAAGCACTCTGTCTTCAGGCCACAAGTGGCCCATGAGGACCATCCGACCGCCGTGTCATCCTCAAGTGAGGATGCCGATAGAATGGGCGTGTGGTCAGCACACCGTTCTCCCGGTCGTTATGATGGTATTCTTGACCGCAAATTTGTACGTCAGTCTGGTCGTTCAACCTGTTGTGCTGCCATTCATGAGCCGCGTTCCAGGGGGTGTTTTCCAACAGGATAACACTCGTCCACATACGGCTCTTGTAAGCCACAGAGTGCCGACATATTGCCTCGGCCTGTTCAGTCACCATATTTGTCTGCACTGGAGTACATATCGGACATTATCCGATGAAAATGCCGGCGTCGTCAACAAACAGCATTAACCGTCCCTGTACTGACGGACAAGAGACCCTGAACTCCACCGCAGAATCTGACATGCGGCAGATCTAGAACGGAAACCACGCTCCTTCCCAAGCATGCGTTCAACACTCTAGCAGTTAGACAGGCTATTAACGCGCCAGCATTTCAGATTTGCAGTGACTTAGCTCGCGCTTACATTAACCTGTGATTCTTGCAGTGTTAATCACTTAAATATGTTATCTTGAGACGTGTATTCCCGAAATTGCAGAACCGAGCGACGTGGCGCAGTGGTTAGCACACTGGACTCTCTTTCGGGACGACGACGGTTCAATCCCGCGTCCGGCCTTCCCGATTTTTCCCTAAATCGCTCCAGGTAAAAGTCGGGATGGTTCCTTTAAAAGGGCACTGCCGACTTCCTTCCCCGTTCTTCCGTAATCCGATGAGACCTATTACCTGGCTGTTTGGTCTCTTCCCCGAAACAACCGCCAGCCGCTGGGGCTGAGCGGTTCTAGGTGCTTCAGTCTGGAACCGCGCTGCTGCTACGGTCGCAGGTTTGAATCCTGCTTAGGGTTTGGATGTGTGTGATATCCTTAAGTTAGTTAGGTTTAAGTAGTTCTAAGTTCTACGGGACTGATGACCTCAGATGTTAAGTCCCATAGTGCTCAGAGCCATTTGAACCCAAGCAACCCAACCCCCAACCCGAAACTACACAACATTAATTATGCACTACTGGCCATTGAAATTGCTACAGCAAGAGGAAATGCAGGTGATAAACGGGTATTCATTGGACAAATATATTACACTAGAACTGACATGTGATTATATTTTCACGCAATTTGGGTGCATAGATCCTGAGAAATCAATACCCAGAACCACCTCTGGCCGTAATAACGGCCTTGATACGCCAGGGAATTGAGTCAAACAGAGCTTCGATGGTGTGTACAGGTACAGCTGCCCATGCAGCTTCAACACGACACCACAGTTCATCAAGAGTAGTGACTGGCGTATTGTGACGAGCCAGTTGCTCGGCCACCATTGACCAGACGTTTTCAATTGGTGAGACATCTGGAGAACGTGCTGGCCAGAGCAGCAGTCGAACATTTTCTATATCCAGAAAGGCCCGTAGAGGACCTGCAACATGCGGTCGTGCATTATCCTTCTGAAATGTAGGGTTTCGCAGGGATCGAATGAAGGGTAGAGCCACGGGTCGTAACACATCTGAAATGTAATATCCACTGTTCAAAGTGCTGTCAATGCGAACAAGAGGTGCCCGAGACGTGTAACCGATACCATAAAGCCGGGTGATACGCCAGTATGGCGATAACGAATACACGCTTCCAGTGTGCGCTCACCGCGATGTCGCCAGACACGAATGCGACCATCACGATGCTGTAAACAGAACCTGGATTCATCCGGGAAAATGACGTTTTGCCATTCGTGCACCCAGGTTCGTCGTCGCAGGCGCTCCTGTCTGTGATGTGTCAAGGGTAACTGCAGCAGTGGTCTCCGAGCTGGTAGTCCGTGCTGCAGCAAACGTCGTCGAACTGTTCGTGCAGATGGTTTTTGTCTTGCAAACGTCCCCATCTGTTGACTCAGGGATCGAGACGTGGCTGCACCATCCGTTACAGCCATGCGGATAAGATGCCTGTCATCTCGACTGCTAGTGATACGAGGCCGTTGGGATCCAGCACAGCGTTGCGTATTACCCTCCTGAACCCACCGATTCCATATTCTGCTAACAGTCATTGGATCTCGAATGACGCGAGCAGCAATGTCGCCATACGATAAATCGCAATCGGGATAGGCTACAATGCGACCTTTATCAAAGTCGGAAACGTGATGGTACGCATTTCTCCTCCTTACACGAGGCATCACAACAACGTTTCACCAGGCAACGCCGGTCAACTGCTGTTTGTGTATGAGAAATCGGTTGGAAACTTTCCTGATGTGAGCACGTTGTAGGTGTCGCCACCGGCGCCAACCTCGTGTGAATGCTCTGAAGAGCTAATCATGTGCATATCACAGCATGTTGTTCGTGTCGGTTAAATTTCGCGTCTGCAGCACGTCATCTTCGTGGTGTAGGAAGTTTAATGGCCAGTAGTGTATTTTGCTGATGCGATATGTTCTTTACGTCATTATCTCTCTCTCTCTTTCTCTTTTTCGCCTTCTTTCTCTTTTTCTCTCTCTCTTTCTTTCTCTCTCTCTCTCTTTCTTTCTCTTTCTCTCTTTCTTTCTCTTTCTCTCTTTCTTTCACTTTCTGTCTCTCTCTATCTCTCTCTTTATTTCTCTGTATCTCTTCTCTCTCTCTCTCTCTCTCTCTCTCTCTCTCTCTCTCTCTCTCTCTCTTTATTTCTCTCTCTCTCTGTCTCTCTCTCTGTCTCTCTCTCTCTCTCTCTCTCTCTCTCTCTCTCTCTCTCTCTGTCGGCTTATGCCTGTGTTCTTTTACTGTGTGACAAGGGCGACGCGTGAGTTACCGTGTGTGGTGTTGGTGTGTTGCATGTGCAGACGCAGTGGCCGTCCTATGAGCGCAGCCGCCGGGTGACGCCGCCGGGGCCATGGAGCAGCAGCCTCAGCACCAGGTAACGCAGCCCTGCCTGCTCTCCTTCCTCTGCTCTCCTGTCTCTCCACTTACACTCCCTGCCTTTGTGTGCGCGAGGCTGCTACCAGCCACTACACCACCCCGGCATCGTGGCTAACACAGCTGCACCGACTGCCCTAGTGCACACACGTCAGCCCGTCTCCATTTTCCCCTTCTTAAATCTTTAGCATTGCGGCGGCTCTACGGTATCTCAACAGCGACCCAGCTTTGCACGTAATGGGGAAATCCCGGCTGTGCCTCAAGTTGAAAAACTGGTAGAAGCCGACCTCGGGGAAGATCAGTTCAGATTCCATAGAAATACTGGAACAAGTGAGGCAATACTGACCATACAACTTATCATAGAAGGTAGATTAAGGAAAGGCAAACCTACATATGTAAACTTTGAAAAATCTTTTGACAATGTCGACTGGAATACTCTCATTCAAATTCTGAAGGTGGCAGGGGTAAAATACAGGAAGCGAAAGGCTATCTACAATTTGCACAGAAACCAGACGGCAGTCATAAGAGTCGACGGGCATGAAAGGGAAGCAGTGGTTGGAAAGGGAGTGAGACAGGGTTGTAGCCTATCCCCGATTTTATTCAATCTGTATATTGAGCAAGCAGTAACGGAAACAAAAGAAATATTCGGAGTAGGTATTAAAATCCGTGGAGAAGAAATAAAAACTTTGAGGTTCGCCGATAACATTGTAATTCTGTGAGAGACAGCAAACATCGGGTATAGATTTAAGTGTCAGGAAGTCGTTTCTGAAAGTATTTGTATGAAGTGTAGCCATGTATGGAAGTGAAAAATGGACGATAAATAGTTTCGACAAGAAGAGAATAGGAGCTTTCGAAATGTGGTGCAGGAGAAGAGTCCTGAAGATGAGATGGGTAGATCACGTAAGTAATGAGAAGATATTGAATAGAATTGGGGAGAAGAGAAATTTGTGGCACAACTTGACTAGAAGAAGGGATCGGTTGGTAGGACATGTTCTGAGGCATCAAGGGATCACCAATTTGGTACTGGAGGGCAGCGTGGAGGGTAAAAATCGTAGAGGGAGACCAAGAGATGAATACACTAAGCAGATTCAGAAGGATGTAGGTCGCAGTAGGTACTGGTTGATGAAGAAGCTTGCAGAGGATAGAGTAGCATGGAGAGCTGCATCAAACCAGTCTCAGGACTGAAGACAACAACAACCACATCAAGTGCAGATGATGTATTTAGATCTTCCTGGAGAAACCTGAGACGGGCTGATGTCTGAGTTGGAGTTCGTACTAGCAACGCCACTAGACTAGACTAGTCTGTCCGGCTGTGTTACCCACACTGTCAGGGTGCTGCGGTGGACAGCACGTCAGGCTAGTAACCAGCAGACCCGGGTTCGACTCCCAGCCTTTGCACAAATTATAGTTCGTTACTTGATCTTCAACACTTACCGAAGATAAAGTAGAGTGTCTGTGGGAAAGTGTAAATTACATCAGAGCAATGATCAGAAATGGGCGGAAGTTAAAGCAGAAGACGAAAAGAAAGGTGACGAAGAGGAAGGATCAAACGAGAAGACTGTAACAGCAAGGTGCGAGGAGGGAAGGTAGGCCGACACCAAAGTGATGAGAGCAGTGTAGCCACGAAAGAAGGCAAATACGCAACTGTTACTTAACGTAGTCCTAATGCGCTTATTCGTGAATAGTAATAATAACGATAATAATATACACTCCTGGAAATTGAAATAAGAACACCGTGAATTCATTGTCCCAGGAAGGGGAAACTTTATTGACACATTCCTGGGGTCAGATACATCACATGATCACACTGACAGAACCACTGGCACATAGACACAGGCAACAGAGCATGCACAATGTCGGCACTAGTACAGTGTATATCCACCTTTCGCAGCAATGCAGGCTGCTATTCTCCCATGGAGACGATCGTAGAGATGCTGGATGTAGTCCTGTGGAACGGCTTGCCATGCCATTTCCACCTGGCGCCTCAGTTGGACCAGCGTTCGTGCTGGACGTGCAGACCGCGTGAGACGACGCTTCATCCAGTCCCAAACATGCTCAATAGGGGACAGATCCGGAGATCTTGCTGGCCAGGGTAGTTGACTTACACCTTCTAGAGCACGTTGGGTGGCACGGGATACATGCGGACGTGCATTGTCCTGTTGGAACAGCAAGTTCCCTTGCCGGTCTAGGAATTGTAGAACGATGGGTTCGATGACGGTTTGGATGTACCGTGCACTATTCAGTGTCCCCTCGACGATCACCAGTGGTGTACGGCCAGTGTAGGAGATCGCTCCCCACACCATGATGCCGGGTGTTGGCCCTGTGTGCCTCGGTCGTATGCAGTCCTGATTGTGGCGCTCACCTGCACGGCGCCAAACACGCATACGACCATCATTGGCACCAAGGCAGAAGCGACTCTCATCGCTGAAGACGACACGTCTCCATTCGTCCCTCCATTCACGCCTGTCGCGACACCACTGGAGGCGGGCTGCACGATGCTGGGGCGTGAGCGGAAGACGGCCTAACGGTGTGCGGGACCGTAGCCCAGCTTCATGGAGACGGTTGCGAATGGTCCTCGCCGATACCCCAGGAGCAACAGTGTCCCTAATTTGCTGGGAAGTGGCGGTGCGGTCCCCTACGGCACTGCGTAGGATCCTACGGTCTTGGCGTGCATCCGTGCGTCGCTGCGGTCCGGTCCCAGGTCGACAGGCACGTGCACCTTCCGCCGACCACTGGCGACAACATCGATGTACTGTGGAGACCTCACGCCCCACGTGTTGAGCAATTCGGCGGTACGTCCACCCGGCCTCCCGCATGCCCACTATACGCCCTCGCTCAAAGTCCGTCAACTGCACATACAGTTTACGTCCACGCTGTCGCGGCATGCTACCAGTGTTAAAGACTGCGATGGAGCTCCGTATTCCACGGCAAACTGGCTGACACTGACGACGGCGGTGCACAAATGCTGCGCAGCTAGCGCCATTCGACGGCCAACACCGCGGTTCCTGGTGTGTCCGCTGTGCCGTGCGTGTGATCATTGCTTGTACAGCCCTCTCGCAGTGTCCGGAGCAAGTATGGTGGGTCTGACACACCGGTGTCAATGTGTTCTTTTTTCCATTTCCAGGAGTGTATGTCGTTATATGTTATCTGTCTTGAGGTGACTGCAATCTAATTAAAAAGGAATTACAGCAGACGCGTTTCGCTTTTATTTACAAAGTATCTTCTGTGGTGTTCTGTAAGTTGGATACACACGTTTGTACGATTACTCTTCATTCTTTTAAGCTTAACGCAGCGTTTTCTTTATGAAGTTGGTCTGTAAGCTACTCACGGTGTTTCTTCACATAGTCTCCACCTTCCCCTCTTGCTGGCAGTGGTTGATGTCGACACAGTTCATTTCACGTCTGCAGTTTTTGTCATTTTGCGTTATTTCCTGCGTTTATGTGGGAGGGGTAAGGTTAGAGAGGACAGTTTGTCAACACGGTCTTCATCAGATGAATTTGTTTTATTTGTCGTCGTCGTAGTAGTAGTCTTGGGCCCAGGCACTGGTTTCGTGCTGCTCTGTTCCGTGCAAGGCTGTTCATCGTTCCACAACTACCAGATGCGTCTCAGCCTGCACCAGCTTATTGTACTCAGCTCTTCGTCTTCCTCCTACAGTCTTCATCCCCTACCCCCCCCCCCCCCCCCCCCCACACACACACACACTTCCCTTGACCATTCCATGATGCATCACTACGTGTTCCATCAACTCACCCTTGCCATAAATTTCTCCGATTCGGCGCCTCTTCGGCAATTACCTCAACTACGCCCCTAATCTTAAACACTCCTCCCTAACACTGCTTATTCATTCTCCTGTCTATCGTCCACGCTTCACGTGCGTTTATCGCTTTCTCGAACTCAATGTCAAACAGAAGTGCGGACAGGCCATGTCATTGTCGTGGACAAAAATGTCTATTAAGAAGCATCAGAAGCAACTTTTTGCTACGCAGAAATTAGATTATGGCGAATAAAGCAGGATTCGACTGAGGCTGTCGATTTGCAATCGATCAATCCTTCGCAGTCCATTTCGGGTTTATAACGGTGCGTCTACATCTACATCCATACTCCGCAAGCCACCTGACGGTGCGTGGCGGAGGGTACCTTGAGTACCTCTATCGGTTCTCCCTTTTATTCCAGTCTCGCATCGCTCGTGGAAAGAAAGATTGTCGGTATGCCTCTGTGTGGGCTCTAATCTCTCTGATTTTATCCACATGGTCTCTTCGCGAGATATACGTAGGAGGGAGCAATGTACTGCTTGACTCTTCGGTGATAGTATGTTCTCGAAACTTTAACAAAAGCCCGTACCGAGCTACTGAGCGTCTCTCCTGCAGAGTCTTCCACTGGAGTTTATCTATCATCTCCGTAACGCTTTCGTGATTGCTAAATGATCCTGTAACGAAGCGCGCTGCTCTCCGTTGGATCTTCTCTATCTCCCCTAACAACCCTGTCTGGTACGGATCCCACACTGCTGAGCAGTATTCAAGCAGTGGGCGAACAAGTGTACTGTAACCTACTTCCTTTGTTTTCGGATTGCATTTCCTTAGGATTCTTCCAGTGAATCTCAGTCTGGCATCTGCTTTACCGACGATCAACTTTATATGATCATTCCATTTTAAATCACTCCTAATGCGTACTCCCAGATAATTTATGGAATTATCTGCTTCCAGTTGCTGACCTGCAATATTGTAGCTAAATGATAAAGAATCTTTCTTTCTATGTATTCGTAGCACATTACACTTGTCTACATTGAGATCGAATTGCCATTCCCTGCACCATGCGTCAATTCGTTGCAGATCCTCCTGCATTTCAGTACAGTTTTCCATTGTTACAACCTCTCGATATACTACAGCATCATCCACAAAAAGCCTCAGTGAACTTCCGATGTCATCCACAAGGTCATTTATGTGTATTGTGAACAGCAGCGGTCCTACGACACTCTCCTGCGGCACACCTGAAATCACTCTTACTTGGGAGACTTCTCTCCATTGCGTCGAGTTGAACAGAACTCTGTAACATTCTAGATGATGTGTCGGCGTAGTGCTGATGTGTATACTGTTTACAAATGAAATGACACAACTTGATAGACTTTACTGGTCTCACACAGACCTGCCGCCGCTGTCTACTTTAGATTCCCTTTTACACACGGGCAGAACTGCCGGGGCTCTGCATAGTAACTGTATGAGACCAGTCAAGCGTCTGAAATTGTGTCATTTCATTTATTTAAGTAGCTCCATCTGGCTTTCAGGCTGGATGCCCCATTTACATTCGATGCCGAGCTGCTATTGCAGAATGTGGGGAGCCTCGGACGTTCAGTGCCTGCGTGAGGGGGAATTTGAAGTAGACCGGGGCGGCAGCGAGAATTTGGATCGAGGTGAAGACCCGCCAGGGTAACCCGTGCAGGTGTGTGAACCGCTGTGCCGTGGCGGCTCAGAGGCTAACGCACCTGCCTACTGAGCAGGAGGCGTGGGTTTGGTTCCCGGCTTCAGTTTATATACATAAAGTCGTATCTCTCTGCTGTTTATTACTACGCAGTCTGCCTGATATACCACTGTAATGTCAGCAGAATGAGATTTTCACTCTGCAGCGGAGTGTGCGCTGATATGAAACTTCCTGGCAGATTTAAACTGTGTGCCGGACCGAGACTCGAACTCGGGACCTTTGCCTTTCGCGGGCAAGTGCTCTACCAACTGAGCTACCCAAGCACGAAAGGCAAAGGTCCCGAGCTCGAGTCTCGGTTCGGCACACAGTTTTAATCTGCCAGGAAGTTTCACTGTAATGTCGCCCACACGTGTGCGTTCTGCAAGGCGACAACACCCACACCCTGAAATACCCTACAACGATATTTGCCCTCACTAACACGTCGTCATTCCCATTCGCACTATTGGTGTGATCCTGTGCGGCATTGAGGACGAAAAGCGCGGGGGGGGGGGGGGGGGGGAGAGGGGGAGGAGGAGGGGCAATATGGCAGGCTACGGCCTGGGATATTTGTATTCTTCGTGTGGGGAGGGGGAGTGATGTTGCCGTCATCGTCTAATGCCACCGACGATATTACAAGGTCTAATAGTAGTAGTCGGTAGGTGTTCACAGATTTTGTAATTACGTTAGAGATGTCACGGCTAAGAATGAAGTGCTTCATTGTCCCTGAACGACCGAACTCACTAAACTATTGTTTTTCCTACTGAATCTGTGCAGGGCCGGTTTTAGGCCCAAGTGACGCAATTGCGACATTTCTATAAAGGATGTAACATAAGTAGCCGGTCGGAGTGGCCAAGCGGTTCTAGGCGCTACAGTCTGGAACCGCGCGACCTCTACGGTCGCAGGTTCGAATCCTGCCTCGGCATGGATGTGTGTGTTGTCCTTAGGTTACTTAGGTTTAAGTAGTTCTAAGTTCTAGGCGACTGATGACCTGAGAAGTTTAGTCCCATAGTGCTCAGAGCCATTTTTGTAACATAAGTAGTAGCGAAAACTGACAGGGGTGACGGAGTACGACTGGACAATCGAAACTGTTCCAGTACGAATGTGTCCGGTCAAAAAGCAATGGAAAAAAACGTCTGTTTCGTAAACAACTCACCTTGCTCCTTAAGATAGTCTCCTTTGAGGGATAATCACCTGGGCCAGCGATCCTCCAGCTTTTTCATTCCATGACAGAAATAAGTTCTGTCACACTCTGCAAAATACTCTTTGACGGCAACTGTCACTTCCAAATTTTATGAAACTTCCTTCCTAGCAAGCCAGAGTTTCAAGTTAGGGAAGATGAGGAAGTCGCTTGGGGCAAAGTGTGGCGAGTAGCGCCGGTGAGGAACCAGTTGGAAGCTGTCGTTACTGCTGATGTGTGGGGCGCTGCATTACCCCGATAAAAAGAGCACTTTTCTGCGTGCCAACCTCAGTCTCTTTTGTCAACCAATGCATCCAAAGTCGAATTATCGTTCTGCCTTAAAAAGGGTGGCACTCACCTTACCAGCTCACAAGACCCTCTTTGCATATTTGGGCGCATTTTCGCCAGATTTTGTCCATTCTTTTGACTGCCCTTTCGGCTCTGGTGTGTAATGATGTGTCATGCTTCATTTGGAGGCAATGTAATGTTGTGTTTGCGTCACTGCTTTTTTCCCCCTTTAACTAATTTGTGCCTGATTTCACTCTGAGAAGGTCAGTAATGTATGTAAATACCGTAAATATAAATGTGATTCAAAAAGTACTTGAAGTGAAGTGAAGCGCATCTGGACAGCAAGAAACCCTTCAGCGCGCAATCCCAGCAATGATAGTATTAGAGGTCTTTGAATGTGGACTCAAATTTTTTTAAATTTTTTCTTATTTAAAAAAAAGACTGTTAATCTGTATCTTGTGGAAACAGGACGTGTGCTAGGCTGTCGCTCAGAACGTATTGTTACATTTAATGAAAATTGATATTTTAGTGATAAAAGAAATATCTTGTTTTTGGAAAAGGAGGTGAACTTCATTGTCGTCGCCGCCTATCAATAGAGAGAATTGTAAGTGTACAAAGTATATTAAAATAGAGAAAAAGAAATGCATTCTCTATAGTTTCCATTCAATACGTAACAACCTCTCATAATTTCTTAATTACGAAATGGCTCTGAGCACTATGGGACTTAACTTCTGAGGTCATCAGTCCCGTAGAACTTAGAACTACTTAAACCTAACTAACCTAAGGACATCACACACATCCATGCCCTAGGCAGGATTCGAACCTGCGACCGTAGCGGTCGCGTGGCTCCAGACTGTAGCGCCTAGAACCGCTGGGCCACCCCGGCCGGCTCTTAATTACACTAATTGGATTATGTTCTTGTACAATAGTATGGTGCTGAACTCCACTGACCAATTTTGATGTAGCAGGACGTGTAGTTTGAAGGAAGTTTGTGTGCCAAGCAGTCTCCTTTTCTCACGAAAAGCAGATTGCTGTTTGATCTTATTTGCTTACAACAGTGGTCCCTTAGGTATGAAAAGCCGCAAAAACCTGGGCTCAAAGCTATACACATTACGACCAAGTAACTAACAGAGTCGTATTTTAAAGCTTAAAGAACGATAACTTGCTCCAAATTGTAATACGTCACCAACTGGTGCAGAAGCTGATCATTCAAGGAGGCAGGAACCAAAATTCAGGTACCAGTTACGACTTAAAGTAAAAATCTCAAGCAAAAATCAGTCTCTCTCTCTCTCTCTCTCCAAACACATATATAAATATTCATATTACTAAGATGAAACTCATTTTATAGATGGAACCAGGTTTCATCAGCAGGCACAAATCCGCGCAAAAAGTCCCCCGGATTGCGATGAAACATTGCCGGAGTTCGTGGTGAAACGTCGTGCCGGACGCGCTTCTGGTCGACTGTGGGCAGCAGTTGCAGGAGCCAGTTCGCATTCAGCTTCTTCACAGCCAGTTCCCCTTGCACAGTGTCACGCATTCGCTCAGTTCAGATGCCTTCAGTCTCAGCACACTCTCACAAATGTTTATTCGTCGACGTCGCATTGCTACATCACGAATTTTGCCGGTGGTTTTTTCCTTTCGTCTTTAGTGGTTGTCGTACCACGTTTAAATTCATTGACGCAAAAGTAAACGATGCTGCAGAATCCGCTTTAGCTTCGTCCAGTCCTGTTTTGATTTGTGCGGCACTCCAACCCTTGAAAAGCACAAAACTCCGTTTTCTCCCTTTCGAATCGCAGTCCACACACTGACGAGTTGAGACGGCTGTCAACAATGAACTGTACGCTGTACATTGTTGAAAATCTCTATACGATCCTTGGAGTAATCAAGCTTACCAGCCCTAAAGGCGCAACAAAAGCGACATTTATCAGAGCTCGTGAACGTGGGTCCCCGAGCTAGCCGTGTTCACGATGTAAGAGCGCGCGCACGGTCTGTGCGGCTGCGAACCTCCACAGACCCCAGCGTCAGGCAGTGCCGCAGTTAGCAGAGCACGTCGGAAGCTCCTTTTAAGGCTGTTCGCAGACGACGCGGATGTCTCTGAGAAGCTTGCAGCGCCACGACGCGGTAACGATGTGCAGGACGACACGCACACCCGCGACGAATGGTGTAGCGTCAGGCAGTTGTCCAGGGAGTAAATACACTGAAGAGCCAAAGAAACTGGTACACCTAACATCGTGTATGGCCCCCGCGGAAGTGCCGCAACTCAGCGCGGTATGAAGTCGACTACTGTGAGACCTCAACTTTTCCCGGCGAATCGGATGTTCAAATAAGGTACAGGTTTGCTGCTGGGTGACGTTGTCGAACGCCGCCGATGTTTCGACAGGAGCACACCGTGCCATTCTCAAGGGACAAATGCTTCGGTGACAGAAGGCACGTAACGCTCAGTTTGGGATGAATTTGGCTATCGTGCAGCCAGTGGGGGACATACTGAACGTTTATGATGAATTTCTGTAAACTTCTGTCTTCTTTGAGGAATTTAGTATGCAATTTGTCGGTGTTAAGCACTTCTTCCTAGTAAATAATTCTATTTAAAATTGGGTCATTCTTTTTGGGACACCAAGTAGTATTACACTGAGGTGAGAGCAGGCGTGGGATAACGATATTCACATGCGCTGATGAGCCAAAGCACTACGACCCGCACCCACCACGAGGTGAAATGCCTGCTAGTTGCATTGCTGCGACACAGTAAGGAAACAAATGTCAGCAGAACAGAGGCGAATAGGCAGTGATTAGAGGGAAGGAGAAGATACGGGCCCCAAATGTGGAAATCCACTGATATAAGCTGTTTCAGGCCCGGATCTTGGGGGGGGGGGGGGGGGGGGGGGGGTGTACCTGTCCCCGGCGGCAACTTGAGGGGGTGCCAAATTCATATTCTCGAAGGGAAAGAAAAAACCTTGTTTCAGGAAGCGCCTAGCACTCAGCGCACGTTGATCCATTGATTATTCGTATTATTTTGAAATGCATCTCAGTAAATTTTTGAACACATTCTAAGTTGATTTCTGAACGAATCGTTAACTTGATTTTTCAATCCATGCATAGTGTACGTGATGTCTCTGTCAGGGGAATCCCTGTCGCAATCAACAAATAAAACACTTTCCCATAGACAAAAGGGGACTGGGATGTACAAACTGACCCCAATAAACCCTAATGGGTGAATGCCATTCGCTGCTCGTTTATGTGGTTGATTGGGTGCGCTAATGATCAGCGTTGTTATAATTACTAGCGAAATCCATAGATTCAGACTACCAGAATGGAAATAAACGAGGAAATACATGTAAGAAAGATCAAATGCTATCGTCTCGGTGTATCAAAGAAAATGAAATTTTGACCGAAAGTTTTGGCAGGACGCTACGCTACTAATAGCCAGTTGCACAGTCGCCGCTTAGCAACCGTTGAAGTTCCATTCTCGGGACAGCGCGGAAAACACGTCGTACGAACGCGTAATAACGCCTAACTGGAGAATGAAGGCGGGATAACTGAACCCGTGATTCTGCCAGGGTTAGCGAAGCTAATAGTTAGAGAATTAGTGGTGATGACAAGATTGATTGTTAAAACGCCGAAGGTGAAGAAATGGGGACATCATACGAATTATATGGAAGAATGAGACGATTCCAAATTTATACAGAAATTTCGTATGACTGCTTTTCGATCTCATGCTTGAGAAACTGGACTGTATGAATGAAATGTGAAACTATTTCCTAAAATAAAATTTTTTGCTTGTAGTAGGCTTAATAGCTCTTTGATATTGGTACTTTGTGAATTATACTCTGTCGTATTATTTATATAAATGAGTTACATACAACTGACCAACTCTGCGAAAACAGTCCCGCTTATTTGTGGTGCATTAAAATTACTCCAATATTAGAAAGGCCTATTCGGTTGTATCTAGCAGACAGTGGCAAAACAGATGTAATCAAATCTGGAAACCACACCAGCCGACCCCAGTGGCCGAGCTGTTCTAGGCGCTTCAGTCTGGAACCGCGCTGCTGATACCGTCGCAGGTTTGAATCCTGCCTCGGGCATGGATGTGTGTGATGTCCTTAGGTTAGTTACGTTCGAGTAGGTCTAAGTTCTGGGAGACTGATGACCTCAGAAGTTAAGTCGCATAGTGCTCAGAGCCATTTGAAACTACACTGGTCTTGTGAACTATTCGCGTCAACAAGTTTTTCAGCATTAGACAATGACATTTTCACTTTTTATGTAGCAAAACGTTTCAAAAAATGGTTCAAATTGCTCTGAGCACTATGGGCTAAGCTGTCATGGGTGTTTGGCTACTGGGAGACCATTTGCAGCCATTCATGGACTTCATGGTCCCAAACAATGATGCAGTTTTTATGGACGACAATTCACCCTGTCACTAGATCACGATTATTCGCAATTGGTTTGAAGAACATCCTGGACAATTCGAGCAAATGATTGGGACACTTAAATGGCCTGACATCAATCCCATAGAGTATTTATGGGACGTAATCAAGAGGTCGCTTCCTGCAGAGTATCCTGCACGGCCAACACTTCTACAATTGTGGCTGGGTGTTTGGCTCAGTATTTCTGCACGGCCAACACTTCTACAATTGTGGCTGGGTGTTTGGCTCAGTATTTCTGCACGCCCAACACTTCTACAATTGTGGCTGGGTGTTTGGCTCAGTATTTCTGCAGGGGACTTCCAACGACTTGTTGAGTCCGTGCGACGTCGATTACCTGCACCTTGCTGGGCGCATGCAGTTCTGACACGTTGTCAGGAAGGGTCTCATAACTTTTACCACCTCACTGTATGCTGGCAAGGTCTTAAAATGCGGGAGTTTAGTGCAGCCTAGCGAGTATTCACCTGTAGATGGCCAAAAGACTCCGCACCAAAATATCATGGCAGCAGCTTGCAAATATCAGGCGGTTTGCCTTAAATTTCGTGGTACAATCCGTAAGCAGGGAAAGTTTTAATTTTAAAATTTGATGGAGTGCTGTAGAGCACACGCAATAGATCAGCAACGAAGCTTAGGGTATTTAAAACTATTGGACAAAGTATACCGACATATGGAGAAGAGAACTTGGAAAATAAGTGAATAAATTAAGAACAACTTAAGTGTCAACAGACATGAGATTCTCGAGGCACTGCTGTTGGCTGACACAATGGCACACAATTGAAAGTGAAGGCACATTTAAGGGAACAAACTTGAGCTTGACTGTAATGGACTCAGTTGGAGAAAAACTACTGAGATGTGATCTTGAGGGAGGATGGATAGCGTAAGCGATGGAATCTGTTTGAACTTACAGAATAAGAAGAAGAAAAAGAAAAAGAAGAAGAAGAATAAGAATAAGAAAAAGCTCAAAACCTTAATGGGCAAAGGCAGTCAGAAGAACTGTGTTGGAGAAGAATTTGCAGATTAAAAAGACTCTGGAGGCTAGGATGTGAGAAACAGTTATAAAGTTGTATTAAGTCATGAATTTAAATAAATTGCATGGTATGCACTTGCTCTGAGTAGCCAGTAATGAGCAGAAAAAGTTATCATAAAACGGGATTCACTGAACACTTGTAGTATTCTTTCATTCCTTCGAACCGGCCGGGGTGGTCGAGCGGTTCTAGGCGCTTCAGTCTGGAACCGCGCTACCGCTAAGGTCACAGGTTCGAATCCTGCCTCGGGCATGGATGTGTGTGATGTCCTTAGGTTAGTTAGGTTTAAGTAGTTCTACGTTCTAGGGGACTGATGACCTCTGCAGTTAAGTTGCGTAGTGCTCAGAGCCATTTGAACCATTCCTTCCACTGTCGCCCTAGCTATTCAGGCATGCATTGACCTTCCATTAGAGGACTTGGCTCTCCATTGTTATTCTTTGTTCTCTGACTTGTCGGCTTCTTTTACTTTCCCAAGTTTCATGCATACTCTCTCAAATTTTGAAAGGTGTTGTCAGTCATCTTACCACTAGATTGAGGTAAATAGCACATCGAGTAAGCAGGTTTGGATTTATTCCACCACTAACCAATACGTGGCAAAATCATGATCTGACTGAGGAGGTGAATTTGCAATTATTGGGAGGAACTTCTAATTCCTACCCACTATATCCTAATGTGTTTCTATAGTTTCCCTCTGTTATTTCAGTTAACTGTGAGGTTGCTTCCTTAAATGAACTGTGTGTAAATTGAGGTCCCCTTTGTTGTTTGACATCAGATGTGATGTGATGGTGAATTCTAGCCTTTTAATGACACTCGGTAATGACTGCTACCGCTTCGTGTGTTCCTAGAAGATTTTCATGTAGAGCGAAGTGTGTCCGTCCAGTGTACAGCTGCAGGATCTGAAATGAGTACGGTGCTGTACCTCCATCCGCAGAACAGCGCAGTCCCCGCAGTTCTGCTCCCGTCGCAACGCTCCGGCCACTGCTGTTGCAGGTGCAGCTGTCTCACGACGCCAGCGCCGGGCAGGCGGCACAGCAGCAGCAGCAGCAGCAGCAGCAGGCGGCGCAGCAGCAGGCGGTGGTGGCCGTGCAGCAGCACCACCAGCAGCAGGCGGTCATGGTGCCCACGAGCGGCATGCAGCAGATAGCGCAGCAGGTCAGCCCGGCCGGCCGAGTGGGGCAGTAAGCTGGAGGGAGTAGAGTGTGACCCGTCAGGTGTGGCCTGCACAATTAAAATAGGTACAGTTACACGTCACTGGTACGAGTAAAATGGGGACTTAAAAGGAGACAATAAAATGACAGTAAAATGAGGCCAGTGAAGTGTGGTCATATAAGTAAAGTGGGACCTGTAAAATGTCACCAGCACAAGTAAAATGGGGCATGTAAAAAGGGAGCAGGGAAATGAGACAGTAATGGAATGGAGAAAGTAAAATTTGGTCAGTGAGATGTGGCCAGTAGAGCTATAATAGGGAGAGTAAAATGTCACCAGCACAATTAAAAGGGGACTTGTAACAAGAAGACTACAAAATGAGACAGAATGGGACACTCAAATTGAAGAAAGTAAGATGTGGCCAGTAGAGCTAAAACCGGAACAATAAAATGTCACCCATACAAGTAAATGTAAATAGGGAGCAGTAAAATGAGACAGTAAAATGGAGCAGTAAAATGGGAAAAGTAAACTGTGGCCAGTAATGTGTGGCCAGTGGAAGTAAAATGCGGAGGACAGTAAAATGTGACAAGTACAAAGTAAAATGGGGCCTGCAAAAAAAAAAAGAGGACAGCAAACTGTGAAAGTCAAATGGGGCAGTAAAATCGGAGAAAGTTGTTGTGTACAACTTTGTACACAGTGGTAAGGAGAGATCAGCTACAGCGTGGTGATGGAATTATTGTCATAGGAAAGCTGGACGCGAGCAGAAATGCTTAGTGAACAAGATACTGTGATAAACATAAGATTTACTTAACTTCTATTTCTTCAAGTTGGGTCCACGAGATCCCACACGACCGCTATCGGTGTCTGACGGAAACTTGCAATTCTGTTGCCAACTTCGTGACACCCATAGGTGGTATCAATGTGTGGTACCACAAAAGCAAAATGGGGAAGTAAAAAGTGACAAGGTGAAATGTGTCCAGTAAAATATTGAAGACTATAAAATGGGGGCAATATGAGTAAAATGCAGGCAGCACAATGGGTTCAGGAAAAGAGTCTTAGTGTAATGTACTGGAGATGTATTTATAATACATTGTAATTGTTGCAAACTGTCCCTTTCTATCTCACAATTTCGTTTGTTGTTCATTACCTCAGAAAGAAATTACTGTTACACTCTTATTTTCGTTTAATTTTATGGTGTCTAGAAATGCCCAAAAACAGATCACTAGGCAATGGGTAGGGTTTCATCTATTTGATTTGTAATATGGCTATGTTTCAAGTTCTGTAGCTGTCTTAAGAAACTTATGCTGCATTGTACTTGTTATGCTGCTGTGTTCAGGGCCCAAGATACAACTTTGATTGCCACAGGAAAGTGATACTGGTTCACAGTAGGTCTCTGTACCTCTACGTTAGCCACTACATCCATCCATCCAAACCTTTGGTATTGTACATTGGCAAACAATTTGGAAAGTTCCTAGTCTCTTCTTCTCTGTGCTCTTTATGTTAAATGTTTCACTTCGATATAAGGCTAAACTCCCAGCAGAGACTTTCAGAAAACTCTTCACACTTCAGTCTACATCATTAGATGTTAGTGTATTCATGTTTTGCAGAAAAGAATTTCATGGTTGTGAAGTGCATGCTACACAGAGCAGTATGTTAAAAACATGCTGGCACTTTGCATCCCTTTACACAAATACCTAAGTAAAGGTGTTCACATTCAGCTGTCTCAGACACGCCCCCCCCCCCCCCCCCCCCCCCCTCTGGTACCGCTAACTGGATTAGCTGGGTAGCGAGACTCACTGGAAGAATTTCACACCTTGGGATAAGGGCGATCTTCTAACGTTGCTCTTTACTCGAAGACCGAGCATCTGTTCATAGAGCGCGGAACTGTGAGGATGTCAGTGCTGTAACACAGACAGCAATAAATAACATTAAACCGACAAAAGTTAATAACTGAAACAGAACACTAAGCCTGTCTTCTTCCATCTATAGCACACATAAAGACTGTGAGGCACATTCGAGTAAGGCTACAAAACAAAATAATTAAAAACACTTGCAGAGGAAGAGAATAAGTATTAGGGTGGAAAAGTCAAAAAATGAAATAGGGACCTGTTTTATTATTCTCCAGTAATTTTTGACTCCATATCTTCACTCTCATTGATGTAGAAGTCTCATCAGACCCCTTCTCGAAATAAGTCACTTTAAAAGAAAACTCTGGATCCTCGTGTTTTCTACTAAGTAGACATCCTCGCTCCCAGCCGAAAATTAAATACCGTGCATTCCTTTGACAGTTATCGTTGCATTGCGGTGGATACACCTCTATGCTTTTTGACTGCTCCAGGTAGCACTCCCAACCTCTTCCTCTGTGTCGATTAGTCGCGTACCTTCTATAATCTCTCTCTGCTCTATTCATCTTCTCTCAGGTTTTTTGTGTTCACTAGTAGCCTTGTAGTTCCCAGAGCTTCTACAGTCATGTTACTACCCCAGGTACAACAAAAGCATTGTAGCTAACATTACTGTAGCCAGGTTTACTGTGTCATGTCTGGTAATCCGTAGGCTCTCACAGCCGAGCCTGCCTCCCACCTTCACAGTAGTCTGGGGACCATTAGCCAGGGAGATATTATTCTCACTGCAAATGTCGTCCATAGGAGGTTTCCGCATTGGCTTTCCGACACGAGAATAATATGTACCGAGTTAAAATGTTTCTCCCAATTAAGGCTCCACTGAATGAGTCATCACAATAACCCGCCTGAAAGTGGTCGTACGGTCCCAAATTCTGTCTGCTGAACTCTTTTTTGCTATAAAATTTATATTGTTCATTGCTTGCACAGCTTGTATTTTTTAGCTGCACCAGTTTACTTTTCAGTGACTATCAACAGCCCACAATATTTCTCGTCTGTCGACTGTGTCAGAGTAGGGTAGGAATGACGTGTCCTCGAGGCTCCCAATTGGGTCCCCCACCAGGGTCCAAGTTAAAAGCTCGAGTAGACTTAATGTATTTACCTAGTAGGAGCCTCGAGGATACGTTCACTCCCATCAAACTCGTGACACAGCCACTGGCCGAGAACTGTTGTGGACCATTGATAATAACTGAAAATTCAAAGCTGGTGTAGCAAAGAAGTAAAAACTGTGCGAGTACTGATTAATATAAAGTTTATAGGCAAGATTAATGACCTCACAGATCTTCTCCGTCAGTAACACAGAAGATAGCAGTGAAATATTTTTGGCATTAATAGTGACCAAACTCCGAATATCGTAGTTTCATACACTCGTCGGGACGAGTGACGCTCGTCAGGGGAGTCGTTCGACTGCCACGCTCCCCACGAGCCCGCCTGACCCGCGGCGCACCGTTGCCGACAGGTGGCGGTGTCGATGCAGCAGACGCCGACGGCCATCGCGCCGGCGCCGACCCCGCAGCAGCAGCAGCAGCTGCAGCAGGCGCAGCAGACGCAGCAGCAACAGCAGGCGCAGCAACAGGCTCAGCAGCAGGCGCAGCAGCAGGCGTCGCAGCAGCAGGCGCAGGTGGTGGCCGGAGCGCCCGCCATCACCACCATGTCGACGCTGCACCAGCCGCTGGCACCCGCGACGCCCCAGCCCCAGGCCGCGGCCCCGCAGCAGGTCCACGAGTGGGGGCACGGCAGGGTGAGTGCGGGGGAGGAAATACTGAGTACTGCCGATACTGACAGTTCGTGAGAGGACGCGGGACGGTCCTAGCCTTCGTGACCGGTAGTTCTTTCCTGGGGGAGGAGAGAGGAATAGGTTGGGAAGATTAGAAAGGAGGGGCAGTTCACGCACATCCCAGCATGAGAGGCAGCCACTTGAGGAAGACAAGGATAGGCAAAGATGAAGAGAGAGGCTATAGAGGGAGCATAAGGTCAGAGGTGGAAATCAGTAAGAAGTGTCACCTTGAGTACGGGGAAGACAGCGACAGAGTCAGCAGTAATGTGGAAATGAATAGTGCTGTTAAGAACAAGGAGAGGGTAGAGAGGGAATGGAAACAGTGACACGGAGGGGAGGGATGAGAACGAAGATGTAAAATCAATAAAGAAAATAGTGATACATTGAAAGTGAAAATAAATAAAATGTTGGATGCACCAAGTGTTATAGCAAAGTGGAAACAGCACTTCAACAAAAAGGGTTTTCCCCCTGCCCCATTGTACAAAACTGTGGTTGTGCCATAGTGACTGTAGTACTTGTGAAGATGAGACTGCGGTTTGCAGTAGTCGCTAGCACATTGTGGTGGGCACCGGGACGTGTTCCCAAATGTTACGGAATATGACTTAGGATGGCACGTGTTGTATTGATCTCTACTCCAGCAGAATTATCTTAACCATTGAGCAGTGCAATGTAGTAAAGACAGAATAACAACTCATCGAAAACTGTTATCTGTTGTAGGCAGAAACTATGTAAACAAAGGATGGTTGTGTAGGTGAACGATTTTAGCAATCAAAAAATTACTTATCAGCAAATACGGAATATGTTACCAGAGGAAGAAAAAATACTATATTATGAATTCAATATTATGAATCGAGATGAAAGCGTAAACTAACTAACAGAATTCCTATATCATTCAGTGTTTCTGATATGCCCTCTCAAAAGAGCTTATTAAGATGTTGTATAATTGGATTTATTAACTGGAAAGGGAAAGACACGTCAGTATTCATATAATGAATTCCACTGATTTCAGCTAATTTACCATTCATCTTTGAAAGGATCCAATTTCTGATAATATTCATGTACAATGTGATTTTAGATAAAGCAGAAGATGAAACATTCCATTGTTGCAGACTGAATGTAAGAGAATTACATTTCTCGCACAGGCAGTTACATGTAGCATCTTTGTGCATAGGATAACCACAAAACTTATTCACCTTTACACCTGAAAGGAAAACACCAAATTTATTTTATAACAATATACTTTGAGTAAGGTTGGGTCTTTGAGTAAGTCAGAAGCTATATAAATCAGATGAGTAATGGCACATTTTTCCCAATTGAGGAGACAAAGCAAAGTATGTTGTGTCCTTTTCAGCTAATTACTTTAGGAAAATTCTAGGTTGTGTCAAAGAAAATCGTGCATCGAGAAGAGGACACAACTGTGAACTCTATACAGAGGCAGAAAAGATCAGTAGCGGTTGGCAGCATTGAAAGGAGGATTATTTTCTACAGCCACCTTGGTGGTACAAATGATAAGAGGTTCAGACCCTAGATCTTGTGCTACTTTCTGAGTGAGAAAACCAAGATTTAGTACAATAAGATAGATAAAATTTTTCAAGAAGCGGGGATAGCACTGGAGGAAATCTAGAAAAAAATTTATTCTCGAAGAAACTCAGAGGGCTCCTCAGTTGCTAAGAAAATCCAAAACTAAAAATGCAAACTGTGGACTAAAAGGAGGAAAGAACTGGAAGGGAGACAAATCTAGGATTATAGGGCTAAAGTTGGAATACAAACGTCTCAAAAATGAGATTGACAGGAAGTGCAAAATGGCTAAGCAGGGATGGCGAGAAGACAAATGTAAGGATGTAGAGGCTAATCTTACTACGGGTAAGATAGATACTGCCTACAGGAAAATTAAAGAGACCTTTGGAGAAAAGAGAACCACTTGTATGAATATCAAGAACTCAGATGGAAACCCAGTTCTAAGCAAAGAAGGGAAAGCAGAAAGGTGGAAGGAGTATATAGTGGGTCTATACAAGGGCAATGTACTAGAGGACAATATTACGGAAATGGAAGAGGATGTAGATGAAGATGAAATGGGAGATACGATACTGCGTAAAGAGTTTGACACAGCACTGAAGGACCTGAGTCGAAACAAGGCCCCGGGAGTAGACAACATTCCATTAGAACTACTGACAGCTTTGGGAGAGCCAGTCCTGACAAAACTCTACCATCTGGTGAGCAAAATGTATGAGACAGGCGAAATACCCTCAGACTTCAAGAAGAATATAATAATTCCAATCTCAAAGAAAGCAGGTGTTGACAGATGTGAAAATTACTGAACTATCAGCTTAATAAGTCACAGCTGCAAAATACTAACACGAATTCTTTACAGACGAATGGAAAAACTGGTAGAAGCCAACCTCAGGGAAGATCAGTTCGCATTCCTTAGAAATACTGGAACACGTGACGCAATACTGTCTCTACAACTTAAGTTAGAAGATAGATTAAGGAAAGGCAAACCTACATTTGTAGACTTAGAAAAATCTTTCGACAATGTTGACTGGAATACTCTCTTTCCAATTCTAAAGGAGGCAGGGGTAAAATACAGGGAGAGAAAGGCTATTTACAATTTTTACAGAAACCAGATGGCAGTTGTAAGAGTTGAGGGACATGAAAGGGAAGCAGCGGTTGGAAAGGGAGTGAGACAGGGTTGTAGCCTCTCCCTGTTGCTATTCAATCTGTATGTTGAGCAAGCAGTAGAGGAACCAAAAGAAAAATTCGGAGTGGGTATTAAAATCCATGGAGAAGAAATAAAAACTTTGAGGTTCACCTTTGACATTGTAATTCTGTCAGAGACAGCAAAGGACCTGGAAGAGCAGTTGAACAGAATGGACAGTGTCTTGAAACGAGGGTATAAGATGAACATCAACAAAAGCAAAACGAGGATAATGGTACGTAGTCGAATTACGTCAGGTGATGCTGAGGGAATTAGATTAGGAAATGAGACACTTAAAGTAGTAAAGGAGTTTTGCTATTTGAGGAGAAAAATAAGTGATGATGGTTGAAGTAGAGAGGATATAAAATGTAGACTGGCAATGGCAAGGAAAGCGTTTCTGAAGAAGAGAAATTTGTTGACATCGAGTATAGATTTAAGTGTCAGGAAGTCATTTCTGAAAGTATTTGTATGGAGTGTAGCCATGTATGGAAGTGAAATATGGATGATAAATAGTTTGGACAAGAAGAGAATAGAAGCTTTCGAAATGTGGTGCTGCAGAAGAATGCTGAAGATTAGATGGGTAGATCACGTAACTAATGAGGAGGTACTGAATGGGGCTGGGGAGAAGAGGAGTTTGTGGTACAAGTCGACTAGAAGAAGGGATCAGTTGGTAGGACATCAAGGGATCACCAGTTTAGTATTGGAGGGCAGCGTGGAGGGTAAAAATCATTGAGGGAGACCAAGAGATGAATACACTAAGCAGATTCAGAAAGATGTAGGTTGCAGTAAGTACTGGGAGATGAAGCAGCTTGCACAGGATAGAGTAGCATGGAGAGCTGCATCAAACCAGTCTCAGGACTGAAGACCACAACAACAACTACAACAACAACAGGGCTAAAGTTAAAGCAGTTTAGTTGAAATAGCATTGCCTGTAGATGGCTGATGTGACAAAAAGAAGGATGTGAAAGAAATTAATGATAATGGAAAGAAAGTGGTAGAAAATATGTTAACAGAGGTTAAGCGTGGGAGGATGTTGGGATGTGAGTATGTGTTGCAGGTTCCCATCTTCAGAGGTGAGGGAAACTTGTGTCAGGCGGGGGAGGATCCGGCTCGCCTGTGTGGTGCAGCACGTCACTGTAGACCAGGCTTTTGCACGGATCGGCTCCTGCGAGCTGGCCCGTGCTTACATCGCTGTGACTGATGGGTGGTGGGAGGGACGGGAGGAGGGGGAGGAACCGAGGCAGGGTAGCTCTGGCCCTGAAACTATCGGAAACGAGTCTGTTGTATTACTGTCACTGTTAGTTGCACAGAGGTGTAATGCTTCACAGCAGGTACTGTCCTTTGCAACACATTTATTTTCTAGACTGTTGCACTGACGAGAAATGGGAATGAAACAGAAATTCAGGTTTCTGTTAATTGGTGAAGGGATGAACAGGGGGCAGCTAAGTTTGAAACTTGGTGTTTCTTACAATTGCAGTAGTGTGTTGAATTTTGTTTGTGGATAAAGCTTAAATTGACATTTTAGTCACAAGTTGAACATAAAAAAAATACCGGATGTCAGTGAGTAGAACTTACTTTGCTTTTCAATAAAGAATCAGTGTTTGGTACAACTTTTTGAATGCCACTAATTCAAAGAACAGTTTTTAAGTTCTACTCTGTCTGTGAACTTCTGTGGATAGACATCATTCTGTTCATTGCCAGAAAAAGTTGCTCGCACAAGTACGTCAGTACAAATGTCGGCACAATCGTAGCTACACAAACTTGTAAAAAGGTGGAAATTTAGGTTGAGAAAAGTTTTTTAAACAAGCCGACAAAACTACTTTTTACTATGAAACTTATTGTGCACCTGCCGGTCACACTGTAGGTCTATATGTTGTAACTGTACCTGGGCACGCTGCACTGACCTGTCGATAACTGATGTCCGTGTGTCTCGCCTCCACTTTGAAGTTCCTAGCCCGGCCATTACACTGTGGGGCAGGGATAATAGTTTGGGAACGTCGAAACGTCTGACAAGGGTGCTACAGGAGTCAGGGGGGTGACGCGAGGTGACAATGTGCGGTGTAGGGAGGATATCGGGCGGATAGAGTCTCATTTCAGGCATCGACTTGAGAAAGTTGAAGGCAGTCTAGCCTGTGGTGGTACTGAGTGATAAGAGGGGTTCTTCTGGGGTTCCTAGAAGTTAGAATTGTATTAGTCAGAAGGTCAGGAAAAGATACTGCCTGGAAGATTTGTTTGTGAACGAGACCTGTGGGATAGTTGTGAGAGAGGTGGTCAGTGTAGCTGTTGAGGGATTCGACAGTGGAGCAGACAGGTTTGCTTAGTTTTTTCGATTGAATTTATCTTTCAGTACAATGAAAAGAGCCATGGATAAGAAGCATATATACGACTCCTTACTTCAACTGAAATTTATGCTGATATGTAGCAGTTTTGATTTACTGTAATGATTTGCTCATCCACTCGTCCACTCAGCTTTGCAACACAAGAATGTGTTTTAAAAAACATTATTATATGTTCTTTGAATGTTCACTTTGTTGAGTGCTCTGATAAAACAACAGTTTAATGAGTGGTTTGTTTTATTTCGGTATGGAATATTATTGCTTTTGAGATTTTATTTTCTCACCTGTGTAACAGATTTGTCTACAGCTACAATTGTGAGGCCTATTTGGTGTGTTAAATTAAGTACGTACGGCATTTGATGCCAGTTTCCTGTATATTCGACAATCTTTATCTGGTTTGGCTCAAACTGTAGCGAACAAAACTTTATGCTACTGTGTAGATGTTATAATGTCGTTCTGCAAATGCTTATATCGTATGCTACTTAATAGTGATTTTGAGTTCTTAACAAGAAATGTTAATCTCCACTAAATGTCTACAGGTTGCTAGAGTATCATTGTTAAACAGCCCTGTGATGTGATGCTTCATATATGCCAATGTCCTTAGGAAAGCTAAAAAATGACAAATGTGGCATTTTGTCTTCTCTTTGTTGTTGCTCCAATTTTTTGTTAAAAGTCAACATAAACGGTATTGTTAACATTCATCAGATGTCGTACTCATCAGCGTAGCTTACTGGGTGTGTGGAGTGCTACTGCTGCTGCAGTGTACAGCAAAATAGAGAAGGGGTGCCACAGCTGTACACGCTTCACACTGTGGCTGCAGTCAAAGCTTTCACCCCCGACGCTTGGCGGCCACTCGACCGCAAGCATCAGTCCCTCGTGGCCTGCCACACATTTTTCGTTACGTGTGACCTGCACCTACATGTACTCTCTGCGTGCCACTTAAGAGTGAGTGACAGAGGGTGCTACTGCCACTATTACGGATTGCAAGCTCACCCGCCACACGCCTGACCCCTTCCGTGTTGCAGTCACGAAGTGAATGACTGCCAATAAAAGCTAATTTCTCTGATTTTCTCAGCGTGGTAATTTTGTGAATCTACTTCGATGCAAGTAATGTCTTGCCAATCACTTGTTACAGTGTGCAATTTCAGAATTTCAACAGTAAACCTCTTCTCTGCTACCAGAGCTTCTAAAGCATCCTGGTAACACTCTCAAGCTTACTAAACAATTCTGTTCTTCATTAGATTTTTTCTCTCTCTTTTCTACTATTCCTGCCTGGAAAGGGACCCAGACTTATGAGCAGTATGAAAGAAGGTTTTTGTAAGCTACCTGTTTCAGTGACAGATTAAATTTCCTCAAGATTCTTCGACAAATCTTCGGTCAGACATCTGTCTTTCCTACAATTTTTTGTACGTGACCATTGTAACTTAGGTCTCTCCAATTGTTTACTCTCCAATTTATGCACAATATGTTACATTTATTTATGCCAAAAGTCGACTACCAGATCTCTCTCCAGTTGTCAGTAGTGTGTAATTTTTCCTACATTTCGCTACAGTCTTCTGGCATCGGAACCTTCCTGTAGATGTCGGCACCGACAGTGATGTTATCCACTCGGTCACTAATACTTGTGTCATTAACAGTATTGGGCCTATTACACTCCCTCGGGGTGCTCCCGATGTCACTTTTGTGTCTCCAGATTTAGTGCCACCGAGAGCAACATGTCGAATCGCGTCTGTGAGGAAGTCCCGAACTGAGTCGCGGATACAGTCTCGTACTGGGTAAGCTTGTATATTATGTACGAAGGAGAGTGTGGAACCGTACAGAACGCTCGAGCCGGTGAGGTAGTGGTAGCGTAGACGAGCAGATTGCATTGCACTGCACTGTGAGTGTAAGAGTGAGGTGTGGTGTGTTGTTGCAGGTGCAGGTGATCCAGCAGCCGCTGCAGAACCCGACGTACCTGCAGCAGCTGTACAACACGCAGGGCCAGCTGCTGGTGCCGGGCAACCTGCAGCTCCACCCCGCGCCGCCCGGCATGAACCCCTCCTCCATACACGTGAGTACACTGTGGAGACACAGAGAGCGAGTCATTAACTGACTCGGCAAAGTAAACCACACGGACACTTGCCAGCAACGGAGGCAGGCATATTACATTTAAAACTGAAATACTTAACTTAGGTCACGAAATGTGTCATGCCACGGGTCAATTTCATAAGGAGAATTTCTTCTTCAATGCTAGAGGCAAAAATCTTGTACATTTTCTAAAACGTCAGTCCAAAGTGACAGTAGTTCCAAAATTGTGACGAGACCTCATGGCCTCTTCCACTTGTGTACTGTTTTTTTTTTTTTCCTCCTCTCCCCTCAACGATCAGGTTATATTGTCATGAAATGCGAAATAATTGTAAGGTATCATTGACCAGGAGATCCCACCTGACATTGTATGGCCACAAGGTGCAGCTCTTTTTATTCGACACCCCTGCAGCAAACTTTTCACCTATGGTGTGAAATGAGTAAGACAACATAAGCTCCCAGTCCCTGCCGGAAGGAAATCTCCAGCCCAGTCAGCAATTTGGACTCT
The DNA here is from genome assembly GCF_023864345.2 of Schistocerca serialis cubense. NCBI lineage: Eukaryota > Metazoa > Arthropoda > Insecta > Orthoptera > Acrididae > Schistocerca > Schistocerca serialis. The sequence goes on along the minus strand of NC_064648.1, from coordinate 40,241,255 downwards.
TCTCCCCACAATGTAGAGGTCGCGACACTAACCGCTAGCTGCAGCCTGCAAAATCTATCACAGTTACCTTTATTACTTTGCAATAATCTTTACACAATTTAGTGTATTTAATTTTCAGAGTTTGGTTCTCTCACCTTAAAATGCATGTTTGCTATGCAAAAAAAAAAAAAAAAAAAAAAAAAAAAAAAAAAAAAAAAAAAAATACATTTGTATTATTAATTGATTCCATATTTCATTTCATATGGATAATATTACACCTCAACACCCATTCACATGGATAAAGTGTTTTAACATTATACTACATTTGTAATCAATTCAAATTATGCTTAGAGGTCATAATTTATGGAAAGTTTTTGAATTTACATTATGTAAAACAAGGAATTTCCATGCTTGCATATTTTTATTAGTTATTATTGATAGTATCAATTACAAAATGAAATAAAATATTCAAATAAGTAACCAAAAAGATTGATTATATACTCAAAATCATTTGGCAGTGCCAAAAACACAAGTTACACATTTCAGAAACACTTGTGTTTCAGGTCTTTCACTAGGCCTAGGATGAAATACATTATAATCTCCTGATGAAGGTGCTCATAGTTTCATTTCAGAAGGCTGTTGCTTTATTTTGAATGCACACTGGCTCACTGAACTTTATACCCAATGAACCATGGATAAATCATTACACAGACTTGGGGTGTACACAGAAGGCTGGAGATGACACTGGACAAAGTATGTACAATGAAACAATGATCCAATTACTATGGAGGAACTGCAAGATGCTTTGAAAGGCATGAAGAAGAGAAATGCTACTGGGATCAATGGATTAAATGTAGAACTAATTAAATATGGAGGGTTACCATTAAATAAAAGACTTTTCCAGTTAATAAATGAGCGTTGGACGAACAGCAAGAGTCGAGACTCTTGGTACACAGCAGAAGTAATCTCTCTTTCAACAAAGGGAATGTAATGATTTTGAAAAATACTGTGGCATCATTGTTTTAAATCAAAGATAATCAACAATCACATGAACAATATCACAGAAACTATTATATCTGAAGAACAAAATAGTTTTAGATCAGGTCATTCATCCTCAACCAATATGCTCGTAATTAAAAACATTATAGAAAAACATAGGTAATTTAATACAGAAACGCTTCTGGTCTCTATCAACCTTCAGAAGGTCTTTGACTGCGCGAGCTGTGATAGCCTATGGAAGATTACGTCTGTAGGTGGATGTCCTAACTACATAAGAGAGAAAGTGAAATATCTTTAAAAAACTACATGCATTGTAATAAACACAGGTAGGAATGATTAGAAGAAATAATTATTAACCAAAATGTTAGACAAGGTTGTAACTATTACCTAAATATTTACACTGACTTCTTCGCAAATGGAAATTTAAAGTAAACAAGGGAATTAAGGTAACAAACAACAAACAGTTGAATGTACTTTTGTTTGTTGATGACGTAATTATTATTAAAAAGAATGAAGATGAGCTCCAAATATCAGTATACCAGCTGAACAAAATTTGCAAGAAGTACAATTATTAAAATTCCTAATAATAAAATGAAAATGAAAGCATTCTGAGGAAAACATACAGTCAGATTAAAAATTGTTTTCGATAGTTCAGTGTTAGAACATGTGACCCGAATCTCTTATTTAGGCTCTGCTATAAGTTTTGATTTTGGATCTGATAAAGTAATGATGGTTCCCGTGTTTTCCAATCGAAGTGAAAGCTGTGTTACCACAAAAACAAGAAAATAAAATTCAAACACTAGAGATGAGGTGTCTAAGAAAGACGAAGGGCCGCACAAGAAGAGACATAATTAGAAATGAAGTTATTAGAACAGAATTAAATACTGTATTTTCAATATAAATGAAAAAGACTCAGAAATCACATGAAGATTGGAGACATCATCTCATGAGAATGCCAGGTCACAGAATTTCCCAGAAGTTCCTGAACTACAAGCTGAAGGGGAAAAGAGACATTGGAAGGCTTAAAAAAAGATGGTAATGAATTTCTTTGTGAATTTGGAACAGACAACAGCCTAATTGTTGACAGGAAGAAGATGATGATGATTTTATTTTGTCGTTTAGCAGTTAGCTAATGTAGCCCACTGGCTATTGTCAAGCTACGCCATATAGTAAAAATTGTTATGCTTGCGTCAGTGTGGGGAAACTGCAACATGTGGTTACATCCCAGTATGAGTTTTGCACAACTGTACTAGGTGCAGGCATGACTGTCACAAACATAATCACTATCACTATAGTCTGCAATCATGAGCAGGTTTTGTCACTTTGTCAGCACGCAACAAGTTAAAATTTGTTAGTATAACTATTGTGTGGAAACACACATGGCGTGGTCAGCATCTTAAAATGTGATAGTATGCATTTTGATGAAGTTAACAGCACCTCTCCGCTCTTATCTGCACTGTATTGCAGCTGGACTTGGAACTGCAGTGAGAACTGCTGCCATGGATTGTGTTATTCACATCTCAAAATGTTCCTCCCTACTATTGATGTGTGCAATAATTTGGTGAAAACTAAGTACATTATTAGTTTACTCAGTACTTTTTTATTAGTTTACTGGGTACTTTTTCCTTTGGTGCAATAGTGAAAAACTAATTGAGCTACATGCATAGTTAGGAATACCTCTCCTTACACCTTAAAAATTTTTAAAATGGAAATACCTGTCTTAAAAATTATCCCAATAGTCCAGCAGTTTTAGTATTTATGAATGAGACGTATATGTTATGATACATTTACTTTGTATGTCCATGTCCAGCCAACCACAATTTACCCTGACAAAGAACTTGATACAGAGCCAGACCAATGCAAAGACATAGGCTTACTGATGCCTCAGACACAGCCACAGTTAGTTCCAATTTTTCCGCGGCAGTTATTACTTTGGAAAGGTTTTATACAAAGCTTGTTACATACTACAATTTTTTTATTTCTTTTTATAACTAATAATATTCCACACATGGCTGATAGCAGTAACTTTCAATAAATGATGGGTGCAGTGAATCTGTTGCATACAGTTTATTGTAATAAGCCTTAACAAGGTTTGACCTCCTTGATTATTATCAACTGCAGTGTAAAGAACTGTTAACGTTTATATAATATTACTATCTTTTTATAAATTTGACGTATTTTTGTACCAATGTGCAGTTTTTTTTTTTCATATGAGCTATGCATCACAGTTGTTTCACAAAATTTGCTACTTATATTGTGCTTTGTAATACAGGGTGTACATAAAGTCTGGGAACACTTTCAATTATTTACTGCACATGAACCAAACATTGTACAGATATCATACTTATGTCATTTTGAAGAGAAACCCTGAAAGCTTTTTTTCATGTATACCACCACAGTGTAGTTTGGTAATTTGCCGATAGTCAGTGCTAGTCACAAATGTGGTGAGTTCAGGTGTGAAGCGAGCTTTCTGTATGTTGGAGTTCAACAAGAACGAGTGTGCTACAGCTGTTCAACAGATGTTTAGAACCAAGTACGGTAACAAGCTACCAACAAGGAAGGCCATTTACCACTGGCACAACAAATTCCTTATGACAGGTTGCTTGTGCCCAGCAAAGAGAAGAGGACGTCCCAGTGTGAGTGAAGTGAATGTGGGGCATGTTTGTCACTAGCGCTGACTATCGGCAAATTACCAAACTACGCTGTGGCAGTATATATGAAAAAAAGAAAAACTTTCAGGGTTTCTCTTCAAAATGCAATATGTATGACATCTGTACAATGTTTAGTTCTTGTGCAATAAATAATTGAAAGTGTTCCCGGAATTTATGTACACCTTGTATATTCAGTAGTTATCCATCGTGTAATTCTGAACAGTTTCGATTTTTCTCTGCCAACTTAATATACATAGTAAAAGTTGTGAATTTGTTTTGATCAGAACAGTGAAGCACCCTGTACCTGCGTATTTCTACTTTTGTCAACCTTCACATTTACTGGAAGGAATTTCAGAATAAAGCAAAAACCTCTTATTAGTAAAACTGTCATGACAGCAGTTACTAACAGCCTTAATGAAACTAATGGAAGACATCATCAAGAGATACTGTGCACTGTACACGTAATAAATCTCCGTTATCTCACTGGAGGACAACCAGTTTTGACCTTCTCGATCATCAGCTGCAGAGTAAAGGACCGTCACATTTCTACTGACCAAATGTGTTCTGTGTTGCCACGTATATGAACAACTGCCATTGGTCAAGTAAATTGATGAGGATATTAAACATCACTAGCCCTAGTGTTGTCCTATTCGAGACAAATTTGGCACAGTGATTAAAGTAATTTGACAGTGAAAGTTGTTCACAGACATGGCACTGTGAATGCACAGGGTGCATTGTACGTTAGTTTATAGTGAATGAGAAAGTTGAAACTGCTTGTGCTCCATTGAAATAAAAGACTTTTATATGTGTAGCAAATGGTGCCTTTTCAGAATGTCTTCCATTAAATCTGTTATTGGCACCGAGTGAAGTAAACTATCTTTCAAAATGCGTGTCGAAATGCTAAACTGTGGAAAATACGAGGTTCCGGTTAAGAGGTATGCAGGTACAGAGTGCTTCACTAAACTTGTGGATCAGCTAGTGCACTGCACTGGCCGAGGCAGCTAAACTCGAGCCCGCAATGCGCAGGTGATCGCCGCCGGCAAACCGTTCCCGGCCAACCAGCTGCCGCCGCAGATGATCACCGCCCAGAAGTCGGTGCTGCAGGGGCAGGCAGGTGAGTACGACTGTGGCCGAGCCCCGTGTCTAGCCAGCAGCCTCTCTCCCGTAGTCGTTTTCCACCCCTGTGCGGTGAGGTGTCGGTGCTCGACCTGGCCGTACCGGCAGTGGTGCTCAAAAGTGTCTGGCGGTAACTGTTCTGTCAACTCTTTACTGGCGCTGTTCTTCAACCTGCTGCATGTGTGCAGGGTGTCCGTCCTAAGAGTTTCTGTCTGCTTTTCCTCCGGTGTTTCCACAGATATTTGCAATTTCAGTTTTGGAATGCGTAGCTGAAGTCACCCCAGAAAAATATTGCTCAACGGGTCTTTCGTGTGCTCTCAGAGTTGGCAGAAAACGTCGGTTTCTTTCCCATTACAGACAAAATTATTTCTGAAGCGGAATTTTAGGTGCCCATTTGATAGGGCAGTCCCGAATTAGCCTAGTGCAGTGTTCATTCTATTGACGTGTATTACGGGGACAGTAAAACGTGAAGAGTAACCAGTAATCCGGCAGCAACAGAGCAGCACTGCCGCACGGCGCTAGCCGTCGGCGTGGGCCATGACTGTGCTGTAGAACTTCATAGAAACCTCATACATTTTGGTGTTCTCTACAGCTAACATGTCTGTCCAGTAGCTTTCACGTTCACTCTTATCAGATCTAAATCTGGACTCTTAGTGAGCTACGTCAGAGCCTTTATCTTTTACTTCCCGAGACATTCTCGTACACTTCCTGAGTGGTGCTTTGGATCAATGTCATTTTGAAAAATGCAGTTTCATGGCATAAGCATTCTGGTGTATGTTGGCCCAAAAAGTCCCTATAGTAAGGGCGTTTCACGTTACCCTCTGTGTGCACTAGGGGAAGAATTCGCACACCTCCCTACTACTTCCTCTGTGCAAACTGACGGTGTGGTTTGTATAATTTGCCTACACAATAGACAGATGTACTGACTCCCATTGGAAGACTTCAAATTAAATGTTCTTTTGATGCTGTGCAGCACATTGGACCAATCTTTCACTGTCCACTTGCAGTGTCTTGCAGCAAAATTAATTTTTGTCTTCCTATTTCTTGGTCTGATGATAGGTTTCTTGAAAGGATGGCAGCCTTTCAACACCCCCGCCACCCCCCCCCCCCCCCACCCAGTGCAAAGTCAGTGTTCCTCTGTAGAATCGTAGACTTCTACTTCATAAAGCTCATTTGGTCTGTTAGTAATTTGTTGTGCAGTCTTGAGAGATGTGTCCACTACACACTGTCTTGTAATCACTCTGTTGATGGTGACAGTAGTTTTTGTCGGTCAGTCTTGTTGTGGTTTCTTGCTTCTATGGCCAATGATTAAAAAAAAAAAAAAAAAAAAGACACTTTTCTTTTTTCAGACTGACACCAGCTCTCTAAATACTCCAGGAGTAGGACAAACATCGGCCTGTGTCTTGCAATTTTGAACGTGGCTGTGAGACAGCAACCGTGTAAGGATATGATATGTATAATACAGCTAGCTGGTTGTGACAGGATTTTATTTTATCCTGGTTTCGACACTGACTGTGGGTGTCTTCGTCAGAAAATCCATACAATTAACGTGGAGAAAATCCAAGAATAGATGGTTATTATGCTGGACAAGTTTATGAGAAGATTGTACTCACATGTAGGAAACTTTATCACTTGTAAAATTTATGTCAGTTTTATTTAAAATTGTGTTATAAAACTTGAATTCATTTCTTTTTTGATGAAAGGTTTGAAGTATAATGTTATGCCTAATTTATCAGGCGAAAATGTTATCGAAAATGTGACTGTAGATCAAAAAAGTGGTCATCAAAGCATACAAATGGAATATTCTCACCAGACCAGATTAGCTCATGATGTGTGCAATATTGTAAGCAAAAATTTAGCTGGCTTTCAGAGTACAGTTAATTGTGACAAGAAAGTAATTAAAACCATTAATGTGAAATTTAAAGGAAATGGAGCATTAATAATGAAATCTGACAAGGGCAGTGCCTTAGTAGTTGGTAGCAAACAGGATTACGTAAATAAAACTTTACAGTTTTGTGAGAAAAACAATATTTTCACTCTACATCAGGACCCCATACCAGTTTTCAAAGAGAAATTGGATCTGCAATTAGTGATGCAAAATTTCTACTCAGACCTTTTCATGAAAGACAGTTGGTAAACATTAACCCTCAACTTCCAAAGTTACCTTTTCATTTTAAAATCCACAAAATAGAACATCAAATTTGGCTAATTCTGATTAGTATGACCAGCATTTACCACAACCTTGGAAAGTTTCTTCATGACAACTTAAAAAAAAAATCTTCCCTTATTCAACTCCCAATTGTCAACATCTTGTTAGTAAAATAAAACACATTGTGATCAAAATACCAAGCAGTTACTGTTTGATATAAAAAAACCTTCACATGAATGTTTCTGTGGGAACAATTTTAGATATTGTAGGAGAAGAAAAAGTCTTTATAAAGAGGATGTCTCTGATGATAAAATTACTGACTCTATGAATTTAATTCAAGTAGTAGTCAAATAAGAGTATTTCAATTTCAGTGGACAGTTGTGTCAGAAAACTGATGGTCTTGCAATGGGTAATCCATTAGCTGGTATTCTTGCAGACAGATTCATAAATACCTTAGAAAATTTTTTTTTTAGTTTTTCAGCTGCCACTCTTGGTGTTCTTTCACATTCCAGATATATTGTGATTATTTAGAGACGGCCTAATAATAGCATTTATCGCCTCCTCAAAATCTTTAATGAACATCATGAAAACATTACTGTCACATCTGCATTCAAAAATGAATTCTTTCAGTTAAATTCTTTGGATCTAACATTAACAATAATTGATAGCAGAGTTTCTTCCAATATTTTCACACATAAATCTTAACAGTAGTTGATAAAGTTTCTTTCAATATTTTTCACAAATGAACCTTCACTGGTCAAATAGTGCTGTCCTGTTCAACAGACCCTCACAAAAAGCCCTTTTGCATTCTTCCATCCATAGAGCTGTTTCTACTTGTTTAGCTGATGAAAATCTTGATGCTGAGATTGATTAGATTGAAACTATTACAGTCAATAATTGGATACGAACCAACCGTAGTGGATAATGTTTTGGAAAATAAAACCAATAACAGAGCCACCAGCCTTGGCACCACTCCTAATTGCGAATGTAATGGAAAGAAATTTTTTTATCACTGCTATTTTTAGCACCTGTATCTTACAGGCTTCAGTGTCTCCCCAAAAAACAAGTATGACTGTAGAGTAGTATCCTGTACTAGTAATAGTTTAAAAAGTAATCCTATTCATGATTTGAAACTTGTGCATACTCCCTTACAAAACTCAGGTGTCTTTAAAATCAGCCGTGACGCATTTCCAGCCTATTATATAGAACAAACAGGATGAGCAATTGTAGCTAGCAATTAAGAACTTCTCTTACGAAAAAAAGTTCCCATTTATTGATTACAGGCCATAAGCCTAAAGAAATTCATAATGTTAGTATCCTGCATACAGGAAAGAAAGGCTTCATACTTAATATCATCAAAGAATTAGAAATTTTTCAAGCAACTTTCTCTTAGTGATGGATTAATTCTGAATAAACAGTTGCAGCCACTGTTACATAATAAAAATTTCATCAGTGGTGTAAAGCCCTTACTTTAGAAACATCTGAAATTGACTCGTCTTTCTCCTTAGAGTAGACTCTAAAATATCATCCTCTTCTCTCCTTTTTATTTACTGTATTGTAATCATTTTCACAAAAAACTGTGTAGAATAATAGCTATTGCATTTTTGTATATGAACTTCTGTTTTCATAATGCTGATTATTGACTTGTGAGATGAACACTTAATAGTCGGTGTGACGTGTTTCGTGGCAACTCCGGCCTGTGAGCCTCTCGGCCTGACACCACCTCCAGTGGCTGCTTCCTCTCGCAGCCCTCAGCAGCTTACAGTGTGCTACACCATTAGTGACAGTCACCAGTTGTATGTCAGTCCCAATGTCTTAATTTTATGTACTTTAAATATTGCCTTCTTATGAAGTATTTTATGTGGTGAGAGCATTTTGCTCTTAATCTGTTCATATGTGACTACATGCGAGTGACAGTTTCCTAATAAATATGTTTGGTAATGTAATCTTTTTAGAATTGTATGGATTTTCTGATGAAGGCACCCATAGTTGGTGTGTGAACCAGGTTAAAGTAAGATCTTTCACATATCAGTGTGTGTTTTACAATCTTTCAAAGAATGTATTACGACCTCTGTCAAATTTGGGGCACATTCTTATGTCTTAGTGCTGATGTAATTCTTTGTTAATGACAATACGTTTGCTGGGAAAGGATAATATTTCACAATAAGTAAAGGAGGCTTTAAAATGTTATGTCAGAATAGTCTACTTTTGTTAAGTCTTTATCTCATGCTGAACCTACTTAGGTACCCGTACCGACTGTGTTGTGCTGTGGAACAGGTACTGAATTCCTTTTAGCATTATCCCATGCATCCTCAACCTGACCAATTTGCCTAATCGTATGGAAAACTTTTGAGTGCCACTGTACACAGTGACTGAGCTGCTCTCTTGTAAGTCTGAGTGCACAGGGCGTGCAGGGGGCTACGGTGTTTTTCAGAAGACTGTTAGGTCCGTTGTGAGTGACCAAATCTTTTTGGTGCATAACTAAAATGATTTCAGGTGCAGCAGAGTTAATGAAGCCATTTTTTGGTACAATATTTTGACGAATGACCCTCTCATCTCAGTCGGTTTTTGTGAACTGTGTGGTTGAGTGTATTTGCTGCCCAGACCCCAGTCTCGCAACGAGTACACGAAATGACACAGCTTGCGATGACCAGAGGAGGTGATTTTCTTTGGGTCATTGAAATATTGTGCACAAAAATAGACTTCACAGTTCAGCTGAACAATCAAAAGCACACCATTAATGAGTCATAATGAGAGAACGTGACAGTCTCCGGCTGCCTATCTGCGATTAAGCATCTCCACTTTATGGCTAGTAGCAATTATCCTTTTCATAACATTGTCATTATTGCATCCTGTTTAAATGTAATGTATTTTGCAGAAATAGATGGAGACAGTATTGTATTATTGAAAAATTGTGGAAAATGCATTCAGACATAAGTCTGACAGTCTTCTTAAAAGTACCCAATTTCCCTGCTAGACCGTGTGTTATCTTCAAGAGATGCTGCAACTCTCAACAAGTTATTTATCTTATTTATAGATGCACCTCTTTCACCTTCTGGCCTTCTGTTACATTTAATCATACATCCTTACTGAGTCAGCATTACAATATGTGTATTATATGTACAACATGTAACAATAATAATTATGTTGTTGTTGTTGTTGTTGTTGTTGGTGGTGGTGGTGGTAGTGGTAATAATAACAACAACAATAACAACAAAGTTTCCCTAGCATAATGAGCATTCCATGAGGTTTCAGGATTGCAGCCAGGTGATGCTAACATCTTACCATGATAATTCAGATGTATTTTACACACGAGATTGCTGGTGCCTGTCACTGACTTATGCCCACTGTGGAATATAACAAATATTTTGGGCAACTTGATGTCTGTTGCCACGGATCGTCCCCTGTGCCCTCTGGTAGCCAACTTTATTATGGAAGAGTTTGAGGAGAGGCCACTCCAGTCAGCAGAACGTAAACCAAAAATTTCTGTCAGTATGTAGATGATACTTTTTTAGTAGTGTGGTTTCATGGTAAAGAACAGCTGTAATGAACCTTACAATTTGAGAATATTGCCTGTAGAATGGAAGTGGAGAAAAATGACCATCTTCCATTTCTCAATGTCTTACTGAGACAGAAAGTAGATTGAAGATTAGTCTCCCACATATGGACCAATAACTGCAGGTATCTGGCTGTCAGCACCCTTCACATATTACAGGCGTCCTATGTACATTGGTGCACCAGGTACGTATTATGTCTGATAGAGACTACCCCTCAAAAGAGCCAGAACAACTACAGTGCGTTATTAAAGATAATGGGTGTTCTTAATATCAGATCAGGACAGCTTTAATGAGTGGCAAATGTGGCTGTTCACAATATAAAGAAGAGAAGGAGTCCAGGGAATTCCTGCCATATGTGAGAAACATTTCATGTAAATTTGGCAGAATCCTGAGGAAGCATCATGTTGAAGTAATCTTCTGGCCACCTAGATAAACGTACTCCTCTCGGCTCAGCAAAGAGTGACTCTGGAGTCTGGAAGGCTCCAGTCTACACAATGCTATGTCAGTGTGTCAAACCCTGCACCGGTCAAACCACACACACACACACACACACACACACACACACACACACACACACACACACAGTGTTCACGACAGGTGCGTCGAACACGTTCGACGTACTTGCTTGTCACAACCTGGCAAGTCTGCAGTCGCTGAACAATCTATATCTGTGCATTATCCTGCCACAAAAATCTTCTCGAGTTCAATTATAAAAGAATCTAAGGAAGTACACTTGGCAGGAGATCTTACTAATTGTGATTGTGGCATTCAGATTGATACAACTTGGGATCCACGATTTCTCTGATATCTTCAGAAAGACGAAAATCTTATAGCTGATGACACATCCAGGCGTGATTAATTTTATTATTTTGACAGCTCAATTTTAATTCTGCTGGCAAGCAGATTGGCAAAGGAGGTGCACGCATGATCAGTACTGCACATGTGCCCGTGTGCCACAGGTGGTGAAGTATTCGGCAGAGGGCGTTAAAGTCAGCAGAGGGCAACCGTGCAGTGAAAACCTGTGTGGATGCGCCACTGGGCCAGTTGTCAGAGTAGAGTCTTTGATCTGCTCCAGCAAACTTCAGTCTAAAGCTCACCTGAGGATATCTCAATGGCTCTCAGCCAAAATATCATGGCAAGATGCTGACATGACCTGGTTGCAAGTGTGAAACCTCATGAGATGATGGTGGCAATTATGAGAGCTGTATGGTATTTCCAAAATTTTGATCTCAATAACAGTTTACTAAGTAATATCCTTATTGAAATTTTGTACAATGTGGGCAATGACATCTAATAGAAAGGTGTGACTGCAGTAGAAAAGGGATCAAAAGAGGAAAAAAAGTTCACAGGTCTGGACAAGAGCAGTAAATAGTGTGGTAGGGTCAGCAGATGAGTGGAGGATAGAAACAGGGATGAGAAAGGCATGGGTACTATTGCACAGAAGGCAGGCAGCTGGGGTTTACAGAGGAGGAAAATATGTTGGTGGTAACTGGTTGAATGCACAGTGTCTACGGGTAAGACACAGTTTACCAAGTAGTTCCAGAGTGTGTGGCTGAAATGGAGGAGGAAAAAAAATTTAGTGTTGTGCCGATGCACAGTCGAGACACTGGTCATACCCAACCTAGTATTACGGCACGGTGACAGGTATCTGAGATGTGAGGAGAGTCGTCGAGGACACGAGTGACGAAAAAAGAAATTGTGTGAAAACTGCTTGCATCCAGACTAGTGAGTTTAGGAAGGACTCGATGTGATCAAACCACTGAATGTTGCACATGCATGCCATGCTAGCATATGTAGGTAGCTCAGATTCCCTGCAGTCTTCATGTTTGGAAGAAGGTCACAGTATTGAAGATTACACAGTGTCAAAGACTAGACTAATTTTTGTTTCAACTGGGATGTAGATTTTTTCTAGATTTTTGGATTGCTTTTGAGAAAGAGAAATATGTCTTGCATTGTTCTTCCATTTTTGTAACTCACGTAAGAATAGACTGAGATATTTATTATTTATTTTTTATACAGGTTAAGTGGATACCATAAAACAATATAGGAGAAACTGTTTTACAAAAATATCTGCTGGTAGACTTTTCATTTGATATGGGAATGGCACAGCACTTCGTAGGGTTTAGTTCAGGACCCAGGTGTTACGCCTGTCGCCTGAACAGAGATTGTCATCCAGATTTAGTACAGCAGCAAGATATTATAAGAATTGGTACCTGCAGACAGTGGGACGAAGCCAGCATAGAAGTGCTAGTTACAAGAATGTAAAACAACTGAAATGACACTGATATAAAGAAAGAAAAGTGATGAACTGTGGGCTGAACACTGGAGGAACCCTGAGAATATCCATAGGCAACTCCCTGATATATTTTATTTATTTTAATTGCAGCTGTGAAAAGATGCAAGTCATGGCATGTGATAGAGACCGTCTTGAGATACCGATCGGTATTTTATTGTGATGCTACCATTTGCATGTGTTGCACAATAACTGTCTGATCGAGATGCAAAGATGCCCTCTGATGGGTTCAGTGTCATACAGTGACTGACGCCTCGCCACAGTTGTGGTCGAAATAAACTAACAGTTGTCAGCTACGCACTGGTCAAAGTTACTTCAGTGACCAAACTCGACAGAAGTTGTCACGTGTACGTTGCGGGATGAGCATTCTAGGAAGAAATGTGTGCCACACAGAAACTACGAGGAAGTGTCGAACTGGTGTACACTTGTCTGCAGAGTGGAAAGACTCATTCTGAAGAAATAAAGTCGCATGCAGCAGACGCAAAGTGTGGGCCGTTTTACAGCCGGAGAACACCATGTGACTGTAGTGTGTAGTCGAGATGCTGGAGGATAGTGTTGTGTGTTGAGAAACTGTCATTCACATTTTCAGCATCTTTCCCCGGCTACGCGACGATACCGACGACGACGAATCAGACGCTGGTAATCAGCCAGCTGGGTGTGATTAGCAACCAGCCCAACATCCTGCCAGCACACTCCGCAGCAGGGGGGAAGCCCGCTGACGTGCAGAAGGTGAGTCGTGTGTGTGTGTGTGTGTGTGTGTGTGTGTGTGTGTGTGTGTGTGTGTTTTTTTTTTTTTTTTGTTTTTTTTTTGTTTTTTTCACTAGTTGGTGCAGAAACAATTGGGTGTGGAGTCGTATAAAGAGTAGCAAAGAAGTGCACTGAATTGTTTTGATGTTTGCTGCCCAACTGTGCCCACCTCCAGTGCTGCCACAGACCTCGGACATCTCCAGTATTGTCTGTGGTTTCTCGGGCTCCGGGTCTGTGTGCTGTAGAATTTGTCACTTAGCTGTGAAAGTCATTTGTTGTAAAGTAAAGATGATTTTTTTCCCATAAAGACATTAGTGACAGATCAGTTGATCAGCACTGATATTAGATTCCAGTGGCAACAGTTGGACAGATATTCCTGCGAGGATTTCTCGTATATACTTGAGGCTGTGGCACAGAGTCATGACAAGGCACGGTGACGGGCAGTGGTAGCGAGCGAATCATCAGTGGTAGCAAGACCTTGAGCTTACAGAATAGTACATAGAACTATAAATTAGTGCTGACTTTTAGACTAATCACCACTAAGTAACACAACATATCAAGGAAATTTATTTGCAGCCATGAAAACTGGGATACCTTTTGATAAAACAGTTGCCAGTCTGGTTATGTGAAAGCTGGCCCTGTACAGGTTCCCTAGATGTAACACGTGGCAGCTGTGAGATCCAGTTTTCAGATGAGGAATTAGTTAGTCAGTCAGTCAGTCACCCACCCACCCACCTGTTGTCACACTGCGCACAGACCGCCCGCCCTCGCCACCACTCGTCCGCGGCCGAGTGAGGTGCTGCACTGCACACCTGTTCCGAACTCTCGAGTCCCAATCTGGCCGTCCGGCTGTAACTTTTCCACGGTTCCCTTAATTCACTCACAGCAGTGCAGTAACACTCCACACGACTTCATTTCCTATTTCATATTTTGCAACAACATAGATCGTAAACAAAACAAATCTTCAGTACTATTTACATACTTTGGCATGCTAAAGGCATAATTTTCATCTGGTTATGATTGTAGACACACAACCGGATACAAACAATTTCACAGGTTTTCATACCCAGGTTGCTACATAATCGTGACTTATTTAGTTTCATAGTTGAAAAAGCCTTTCACACACACACACACACACACACACACACACACACACTGATTGGAATATTTTGCCACATTTGTAACCTCATTATGGAGATATGAAAACACTTCTGGAGAATAACAATGTAGACCTCCCGGACAATTTCAACATAAAGGGATTTCCCATTTAAACATGAATTATGTTGCAGATCAGTTGGTTCCATCTGCAATTGCACAGGGGTTCTTTCAAACAAAATGGTTAACAGTCGTGAAAACAGGTGCAAGGTTGGCGGAGTCTTCAAAACTTCCAGAAAAGTATCCTTGTAATTCTTTGAAGGCCACAATAAATTATCCAGACTTGCATTTGCTTTAGCACCAATGAGCTTAGGGAAATGGACAGCTTTTTTAATGAATTTTTACCTTTCATAATATGGTTTTTAAATACATACCTGTCAAATCAGAAAGAAGTTGTTTCTCACCGTGGAAAATCTTAGTGTGGGTGCTGTGAAGTGAAGTCCATTTAAAATGCAAGGTCTGCAATCCATTCTGAATGTTCTAATTTTCATTCCTGCTCTTCTCTTTCGCCATCGTAAATCCAGTAATAGGTGGTTTCTAAGTAGAAAAATCATTCCCAGCATAACTCTCGAGTTAACCACCATATTCTGCAGCAATGTATGAAGTCTCCATACTCTCCATTCAGTTCCATTGAAATCTTTGGCAACTGACAGTGGATACCTCAGTGGTAGCACCACCAATTTTGTCACATGTTCCATGCTTGCAAATTTAGCACACAGTACTTCGTCACGTACTGAGCAACGAATCCCGTATGTCAATTGTTGTAATTTTTTGCTCTTTCATTGTCAACTAAATCTTTAAATTCTTTGTGCACAGGGTTGTAATGTCATTGCACACGAAATTTTCAGTACCCGTTGATTACGTGACTTTATATCGCTTAATAGGTATTGAGAATTCTTTTTCTCCTCTTCTGTCATTCCCATTTTCATTTTTAAAGGTTTGTGACGACAGATCACAGTACTGCTTCTTTTTCTGCAAACACAACTGTGCCTGTGCACTTCCTTATACCACAAATAAATAGCGAAGGGTAAACAGCACCGATACCACAATTCATTCGAACTGGAAGATGCCGTGCCATACAAAAATGGTGCACCACAATGTGAAGTGAAATATCACACAGTAACGAGTACTTTGGAGAGGTACTGAACGAAACCAAGATGAGATGAGTCTCAGCCCGCACGTCATCTCGTGTGCAGTACGGCGTGCTGTGATCGATCCTGCAGTAAAGTGATCGTTGCTCAGTAGCTAAAAATAATCCCCGGGGTGCCTTATAATGTGACTTCTTACTCCCAGCTGTATTCACCTTAAAATACCAGTCATCCGATTTGACTTATCAGAACCAGAGCTGCAACTGAGGGCCCACTGAAAGCTGCCGATAATTAGACACTGTTAATTAAGTAAAGCATAACGTGTAGTGTTACTCTATGTAATGGAGCGTGTTAACCAAATTTTAAAAAATCTGACACGGCCCCACAGCTCGTGTTGCCTTCATAATTGCCATTTGACGAATAGGTGTTGTGACTGAAGCTGTGAAAAGACTGTTTTGTGTCATTAGTCTCCTCACCGGTTTGATGCGGCCTTCCACAATTCTCTGTCCTGTGACAACTTCTTCATCTCACAGTAGAAATTACACCCAACACCTTTGATTATTTGCTGGTTACCTTTCTGTAGTTGTTTGTCTGGAGGTCAGTCTTCTACAGGAATGAAATGTGTGTGATAAACAGTTCAGACAGGAAATGTGATGCTACAGAAGTATGCCAAATATTAGTTGGGTACACTGAATAACTAGTTAAGAAGTACTGCATTTAATTGGAGAGAAAAGAAATTTGAGTAGAAGAAGTAATCAGATGATAGAACATCAAGGAATTGTCAGTTTGGTAATGGAGGGAAGAGAGAGGGATATAGATAGGTAGGTAGGTAGGTAGATAGATGGGGAGAGAGAGAGAGAGAGAGAGAGAGAGAGAGAGAGAGATGAATGAAGAGGCTCGCAAAGCACAGACTAGTGTGGAAATGTCTCACCAAACTGATCTTCTTCCAGCTGAAGACCACGGCAATGAAATGTTGAGAGTCAAATCAAGAACGACAACCTTTAAAGATAACTACCGTCTTGCTACTTGGATTTTTGAACGTTCACAGACTTGCTTACCTACAGACGACACTGAGTCTAATACCGAATGCGTGAAATTGGCAAAAGATATGGCAGATGGAAGACCGACATTTGTCTAAGAGGATTCTCGGAACCTGTGATGGAGCTGCGTAGGAGACACTAGTGTGAGCAGTTCTAGAATACTGATCCTTATCGGGTGGGCTCGAGAGCACACGTTGCAGGTATTCTGAGACGCATCACTGGGACTGTAGCCTGTTATAGCCCTTATAAATCTGTAATGATGGTGCACAGATAACGTAAATGTTAACCTTTAAAACAAAGGGCAATACTGTTCTGTAGAATCCAAACTCCAGTGGCTTTGTGTCTTTGTGGATGATCCGAGGTCCCACTCCACTGACTGCTCTGTGCATGTTGTCAAGTTATTTTTTTCCCCAATCTTCTCCATTCTCACTTCAGCTGCATCAATTGGAATCTGCAGATGTAACACAAACATTGTGTGATTCTGTTAAGTAAATTTACAGAACCAGTATTCAAGATGTACTA
Organism: Schistocerca serialis cubense; assembly: GCF_023864345.2. NCBI lineage: Eukaryota > Metazoa > Arthropoda > Insecta > Orthoptera > Acrididae > Schistocerca > Schistocerca serialis. Next base: position 40,223,959 of record NC_064648.1, on the reverse strand, counting down.
TGCTACAAATACACTTACTTCCATTGTAGTTGCATAGGTCTCATGAGAACCTTCAGAGCCATACAGTGTGTTTCTCCATCTGTCACTGCAGTAGGTCATCAAATGTTTAATACAAGTAGAAGTACTTTCTGCCATACACTTTACAATGGGTTGTTGAGAGAGGGAGGGAGGGGGGGGGGGAGGGAGGGAGGGGGAGAGAGAGAGAGAGAGAGAGAGAGAGAGAGAGAGAGAGAGAGAGAGAGAGAGAGTGTTTTCTGAAAGATGGTTTGATGGAGCTCTCCACAATAATCTATTCTGTGCAAGCTATTTCAGCTCTGAATAACTGCAGCAACCTACATCCGTTTGAACATGCTTTCTGTGGTCTTCTCTTAGTAAGGTAGTGCCATAAATTTTGTTTTTCCCTAATTTGATTCAGTACCTCCTCATTAGTTACTCAGTATGCCCATCTAATCTTCATCATTCTTTTGTAGCACCACATTTCAAAAGCTTGTATCCCCTCCTTTCTGAACTGCTTGTTGTCAGCATTTCACTTCCGTACAAGCCTGCACTGCAGACAAATAGCTTCACAAAAGAGATCCAACACTTAAATTTATATTAGAGGGTAAGTAATTTCTTTTTTTGTTCCCTCAGCATCACTGTTCGATTCAACTACATTCCGTTACCCACATTTAACTTATGACGATGTTCCTCTCGTAACATCTTATCGAGTCACTAAAAGTTGATACTAAAAGCGTTAAATGCAACCGTACAATGCAGCTGGACGCACTTAAATTAGAGATCGGACGTAAGGTATCGAAAGAATAGCACTGCGACTTGCCTGAGACAATTTTGCCAAACTTGGAGAAACCTAAATAAAAATAGGTCGACAAGTATTTGAACCCGACCCTTCTAAATATCAGTCCAGAGCTGTAAGAGACGTGCTGTGCTGCCCGAGCTGGAACTCTGTGAAATGTTTGGGAAAACTGCCGGGTAGGTATCACGGCTTGTCCCGAGGAGCCACGCCTACGCCACAGGTAAGTGCCCCCAGTTCCTGCATTTGGCATGCTTACTGTTTGTTACTGGTGCAGTGTGCTGTTCAGATAGCAGCTGTCCCCCTCTTTTTGTTTGCTGTTTATTTATTTTTTTCATGTTTGTAGTTTCTGCCATGTGCTTATGTAATGAATTTTGTTTTGCATTATTATTTTATGTTGCTGCTGCTGGAACAAGCTCCCAGTTCCTCAACCTCACCACACACACACAATTTCCCTCACCGGACACCCACCCTCTCCCCGTTTGCCGTACCCGTACCGATGGAACTGTTCGGGGTCAACCGTGCTCTACGGTGTAGCTCTGTTACCGAGCAGTGTCGGCAACTTGGCATATTGCAGAATGACTGGAAACTGCATCCTCAATTCACTAGTCAAAAAAACATCTAGAGAGAGTACAGATAAACTCTTTAGAAGCTCCTGCAGTAAAAATTGACAGTTGGGATTTACAGTTGGAGAACATGAACAAAATCAACCGAAGGGAGAAAAAAAATTCAGAGAGGAGGGAAAAATAGAAGTATTCTGAAAATGTGCTCCTTGTGCAAAACTGTACTCCAAATGCCCTTTTTAAATAGTCTGTGCACCCATGTAGAGTAAGAGTCTGGTGGAGCAAAACTGGGTTCATTCGTGGGTGTTACACCTTCTAAGATCCCACACAGTGCTGGGTTGCTTCAGACTTGTTCCACATATCAGTGATTTACCCAGTACTCCAATAGGAAGCATCAGCCAATAAGGTAGTGTTCCACGTGAGACACTTCAGCTGTTTTGTCCTGAATTGTACTTCCTATGGTAGACAGAATTGTCAGTGTATGGTGTTTTGAGGTGCTTTTTTTTTATTGTGGGATATTACAAAGTACACTCACACATACTGATTTTGTGGTACCATCACTCTTCCAGTAGGGTCACAGCTGCTAAATAAATGAAACTCTGAACAGTACAGCTCTTGCACAGAACAGATGACTTAGAATGATTTGTGCCATCCGGATCTCCCCAACAATCTGTCACACAAATGATTGACTAGGTCAGAATACATTTTGGACATTTCGCTATAACTAGCAAGACGATTTCAGTTACAAAGCATCCGAATACACAGCTGCCGAGCACAGCAATGAGGAATTTACAAAGTAAAGTGTGCTGAAGGGCGCTATAATGGAGGTTTTAGATCTGTCCGACATTTTACAAAACTCCAGATGTATCTAACTGACATATACTGTTCGATATTGTGGACAAATAGGTTGACTTACCGATATGTAGCACTTACAGCAGAATAGAGCCTTGAGATACAGGCAAGCAGAAAAGTGGTCATCAAGTTTTGTGAGTTAGCATTAGCGATGCTTTCAGTGTGTGTGTCAGAGTGAATGTGGGTGAAAATTTATTTATGAGACATGGGCCGAGTTTGAAAGGTAAGCATTAGTGAAACTGGGAGTGAATGTGTTTTAAAGGAGAAGTAAGAGTGGGTGAGTGAGTGAGTGAGTGAGTGTGAATGAGAGAGGGAGTGAGTGTGTGAGAGATTGGAAGGTAAGTTTTAGTAAGGGGAGTTAGTGTCAGTGAGAGAAAAAGTAAAAATGTGAGTGAGAAATGGAGTGAGTATAAATTAGACGGGAGGGAGTGTGGAGTGAGAGAGAAGTGTGTGTGTTTGAATGGGGGTGACTCAGTGTTAGAGCGGAAGGGTAACTGGCATGAAGAGAAATATACTTATTGTTAAACTGTGTTGTGTAAGTCCAAGGAGGTAGATGTAATCACAGAATAATGGAGCTCAGGGGAGAGAAGGAAGATCGAGGACGGGGGAGAATCGGGGGTGGTAAGAAAAGCTCAGGTCAAGTGGTGACAAGTGTGGCGTACTGTCAGTCCACTTCCGTGCCTCTCCTCTACTCCACTGGGCTACTGTACACTGTTCAGAGGTTCATCCCACCTACCCGCCCCCCCTTACCTTGCCAGTTCACCCCGACTGTCCCGACCTCGTAGTCTGTGCTCGTCACCTCTGTGGAAGAATAATTTGTAGATTTGGTAGCCCACATGATATCAGCCCTGTCGGTCAGGTGAGTAGTAAAGCTCAAAAATGTTTAATATAGACTGGCAGGTGGAAAAGGGTGGATAGTTAGTGTTTCTACTGGGAGGGCAGATTTTGTAGTACTGAAAGCGAGGACAGTGGACGAGCGTTAGTCTCGCAGAAAGGCTCATGTCTGCTTACTGACGTGATACCGACCTGATGTTTTTTGTGAGTGTCACATACTGTCAAAGATATTTCTGTGGACTTTTTCGCTTCGGCTATAGAACCCGGTGCATGTGAATGTACAATGTTGGCCAAACTTGTAAACATTCCAAACTGCTGTTCAGGTTGCCGCGTATCAGTTACAGACAGATGCTCGTAACATATTGTTTTGTTTCGTGTGGTGTCAATCAGTAATGCCCGAGTGGGTAAAATTAGCTAATTGAGAATGAAACTGAATGTTTATTTCTGATGATAATACAACCTGTAGCAAGAAAAATGACTTCAAACAAAAAGTTTAACTTAACTGTGGACTTAAGCATTAAAAAAATGAAATTATTTCTGGATGGAGTGTTAGTTGCCATCTGGTTATCAGGTTCTGTGGCACTCGAGTTAAAAGTGAAAATCCTCACACGTACAGATTCTTTAATAGTCTGTCGGGCTCGGCATATAAAAAAAAAGTTATTGGCAAATTTGCTTTTGCAGTGTCCTCTGTCAAAGCCTTACAATGGTCCATTTTTTCACTTACTAAATAAGGGATTCTCTCAGTAAGAAAAAGAAGATCTCGGTGGCAGCAGAGTCAGAACTCCCTTAGCCCTCCCTGGGAGGAGAGGTGAAGCAGTGCAGCAAGTGAGTCCCAGTCGTGGCTTACCTCCTGCCCACAGCTCCTGTCCCTGCCTGTGCATGCTCGTATGTAGTCAGCTTTCTCACTAACGCAGCTGTCGCACGCTCCACGAGGCGAGTGTCTCCGCAGTACCTCGTAGACCGGCCGAGCACCACTGCCACACTGTACCTCTCCCGCATCGATCCTGTATTCTAGTACGAACTGCGCGATGTACAAAAAATAATAGACACAGTGGTACGGCCTTCCCAGATTCTACATATGTGTGCGTCCGAAAGTTAGAGCTTTTTGCCCGAAACTGAGTCTGTGTGGATGCATTTCGTTTTCGTTATTGCTTTAAATTTCTCAGAGGAACTGGAGTTAATGCACTCGAAATTGATTTTCTGTCAAGTAGTGGAGCCACTGTGTCACAAATAAGTTTCAGTTGTGCTGTGAGAATATGGAGAACTGAACTTTAGTGTTTCACTGCAGCTGTATTTTAATTGTAGATGATGAGACATTTTAATATACAAACCAGCTTATTTAGTTCACTATTTGCAGGAGTGAATGTACACTTCCATTTGGAGCTGAAGCCACTCATCAGAGCTATCGAGACTAAAAACTGCGACAGTATGTAGGAGGAAAGCCTGCTTGTAAAATTTGTTCTGAAAACAATTTTAGAAAGCTGTGTTAACTTTTTCTAAGTTCTCTGCGCGATCGGTCTTTCGGAGTGTAAAATTGGGAAAGATTCAATTTCTTTTCTCGTTTTTTCCTCTTTATGGCAGAATTTATCACACCAGACACAGAATGTCAGTCTGAAGTGGCAGAAAGGAGAAGCAGGCACAGTTGTGTCAAAGGGACAGACCGACTGTTTGTTCAGAGAGACTACGGTAGAGCCAAATTCTCACGACCACACTGAAATGGTAACTGCACAACGTACACTGAGGATTGCCGTTTTGTATGTGCCGCTTTTGGTGCTGACGAAGGTCGAACCTGGGATACCAAATTTGTGTCTCGTCTGCTCGAGCAGGTATCGAACCTGTCTATGTTGTGGCCTCGGTTTTTCATACCTGTAGTGTGACTCTACTAGAAATGTGCACCACCTGTCAAAGCACTGCCCTGTGTGGAAAGAGAAAAAATTGTAAATTTGATAGAAAATAACCTCTGCGTCGTTTCCTGCCGCACACGTGAGCTACCTGTTCCGCCTATCACTACAGAGTCTTCATTTGTCTCTTCATGTATTGTCAGTAGTCGTACTGTTTGGCACCTGCTCTGTGTCCACTGTTCGACATCTGACCTGCCGCACTGACTCGGCTTCCTCTCCGTTGAGCCTGCCGTTTCTCTGCCTCGCTGAGCCCGACTCTGCGACGGGTACCTTACGAGCCTGTCGGTCTCGAATATTTCCAGAACTGTCGAAGATGTTGGACGAATGCTAGTATCTAAAGAGGCGAGCAGTATGCTCTGGACTCTCCTATCCACCGAGGTATTGAAATGACAGAGATTTAAAGAAAATTGAACTGTGTACTCTTACAGTGGCCCTCGAGGGCTCTCGAAATGAAGACAATCACAGTATAATGATCATTACAGCTGGCTGTACGACTGTTTTGAAGAAAGGAGCAGATAATGTGGTGAGGTCAAAGGCCGAGACAGATGACCTGTTACAATCACCGGGAACTCTTCGTAACTCGGCAGGACCTCCGCGCAGCTTCCGTCTGCGGTCTTTGTCTTCGGTTTAATCTCTGCTTCCTCTGGTGTTAAATTTTGTCACAAACTGTGGTGAGTTTTGTACCACTACAGTCCCCTTTTCGAGGAGAGTCATTCACTTTTAATTGTTACATCCGAAGGTCTGCCGACTCGTTCCGACGTTTTTACCGTTCCGGAAATGTCCGAGGCGCCGGCGTACGGGGGTCTCGGCACATTCGGCACCCGAACAGTTTCCCACCCCCGCACTCCCGGCCTACCGCCTCCTCCGCACCCGCAGCAGTGCCACCTCCTCCCGGAACTGACGCGTCTGTCCTGCCCGCGCCCCCGTGCCGCTCCGCCCTCCAGACGGCGTACGGGAGTAACGCGGCTGCCAGTCGGCGCTCTCCGCACGCCGGCAAGTACCAGCAGGCGCCCGGGCGGCAGGCGCTGCAGGCGTCGCGGCCCGGCGGTTCGCAGCACCAGCAGGCGGTGCGGCAGGTGGCGGCGAGCCAGGCGCACCACGGCCACGCGCAGCAGCCGCCGCACTCGCAGCACGCCGTCGCGTCTTCGGGCTTCGTGGTGTCGCAGCCGCAGGCGCAGCAGCTGGTGACGACGCAGGCCCCCTCGGTGCTCGGCGCGGGACAGGCCCAGTTTCTGTCGCCCATCCAGGTGCTCGGGACGCCCCCGCCCTCCCTGCCGCCGCTCCCCCTCTCCTCGGGACCTCGCCTCTGTCGCGCCTTCCCTCCCTCGTCCCCCGTGGGCTCGTCATCCTGGAACTTCTCTGTCTTCCTCTGTCTGTCTGCAGTGCTCGTCACTCCTGTCGTAGCCGTGTATACCTACTGTAGGCATGGTGTAGCTGGGCACTTTGCTCGACGTATCCTGGGAATGAAAGAATAGTCGATGATCTCGGAATCTCTGGCGAGATGTGTCGAGCTGTGGCACTTGTATGTTACGTGTGGATTCCTTTTGGCTTATCTTCCTAATTGCTTTGTATACAGAATGTGAAGATTCCTGGCTCTGCTCAAAGAATTCGCTCCGTCATAGTTGTAATAGCTGACGAGCCAGTGTTGTGGTGGTGGTGGTGGTGGTGGTGGTGGTGGTGGTGTTGATGATTACCTTTCCTGAAGTGCTTGCAGTTGATGATATAATTATCCATGTGGTATGACAAGTATTTTTTTCCCTTCTGAATCTTTTTCCAGTTTGGCACTGTAATGACCCTTTGTGGAGCTGGAAGATCAATATAGGTTGTCAACATTTCTACAGTTTTTATATTTGCTTTCTGCTTCTCATTCTTTGGTTGTGATGGTGCACTGCTCTGTCTGAATACAGGATTGGTATAAAAAGTATTTAGGCCAAATTCGGGGAATAATGAACGTATCAGAGATATTGCTACAAATGATAGGACCCTGTGGCCCTGGCACCTTCTGCCAAAGATGTTTCTTTGCGTGCACGGCTCCTTTGATTCACTTTCCAGAATGTCCTCAGAGTGGCACGTCTAAACCGTGTTGACCTCTGGTAGGGTCTCATTTCGTTGTCCTTTGAGAACTTTTATCTCTCGGGTAATAGAATAAACTCTCCTGGGATGATACAGGGGCTGTAGTGAGCTGTGATAGAGTTGTGATGATGTCCCAGTCTGGGTAGTTTGTGGTTGCAAAGTTTACTGCTGTCGTGAACCTCCTGACTGGTGGCAGATTTTTTCCTCATCCAAAAATCCTGGCTGGTGCTGGTGTGATGTGTTGTTTAACTGATTGCTGTGCAATCTGAAATTGTTTAAGTACACAACCACAAGTCTAAGTACAATGCACATCATCGAAGTGTTTGTGCCCTCTGAAAATGGCAGCTTTTGATAGGCCTTCATTTTCAAACACTTGCCATATCTCAGCTGACACCTCTGTTGCCAGTTTTGCAAATCTCACACAGATTTTGATGGCGCAGTGCCATTCGATAGAGCGTCGCAGTTTCGATCCCCGACTGAGCCCGTAGACGGAGTGAAGTAAAATGATGATAGAAGCTGTGTGCGAGCTCTTATATGGTTACTTTTTTTTTACGGTTCCTGTACTTACTGTTTATGTGAGTCAACTTGGGCAGTTTGTGTGTCAGATGCTGGGAACAGGAACTGGCACAATCCTGTTGTTGTGCTCCCAGCACACCCTGTGCAAAGTGACGAGTTGCATCACACGTGCAGTGTATGTGGACTCGTTTCAGGTTATCTTGCTAATTGCTCTGTTTATAGCACATTAATGATACAGTATGCAATGAGACCGACGTATTTACCTTTTCTGAAGTGCATGCAGAGGTAGTATGTGACAAGTATTTTTTTGTGGTCATTCGTCGACCAGTAATCGGCCTTCGGAGACTGTCCTACAGTTTGTACTCTTCTTGTTTTCTGCCGGTGCTGGTCCACTGATCTGCCCGAGTCTGTCATCTCAGTGGCAGCCTCTGTCAGTTTCCAGTGTGTGCTGCATAAGGTGTATATGAGATTTGTCGATTATTGCATTGATGGTATCGCATATTAAATATGAACAAGAGAAAGAGTGAAAGTAGCCACTCACCGTGCAGTTGAGGTGTGGAATGGTAAACAGAAGTGGGAACGGCAGTACAAATATCACAGCAGGCGAAGGGGTTTGCGTACCCACCAGTCCTACACTCTGTGCGATGCCTGAAAGAATCCTCTGAGAAGACTTGCGACATTCATTATTTGAATAAGACTGAAAAATACATATTTCGCTGTGCGTTACTCTAGTATCTGGACACGTGTACTCGCACAGGCAGACGCATGAGGTGTAGTAGAAGGCACTTCAGGTACTTCAGTCAGAGGGCTAGACTCTCTGCCATACGGTCGACATCCAGAAAATTGTGGAGAAATGTCATATTTGGATGTTGTATATATCATCTGCACTGTCGGCAAACCTTAAAAATGTGCAGGTTACCTTACCGACAAATTTACAACAGAGCGGCCTCAAAATTAATGTTTAATACCACAGTACCTACAAGAAGCAGACATTAATCTCTTCTCTAGTAAATACTACACTGATTGTCGTGGAGGTGTGGCCTGAATGGATTGATGGGAAGGGGTTGGGGGGGGGGGGGGGGGTTTGGAATGAAGAGAAGGGAATGAAGAAGGGGCAGGAGTGAGGATTTTTGGGGAGGAGGAGGCAACAGCAGAGAGAACAGTAGGTTAACAGATGGGTGGGCTGAACTAAGCTGGAGTAGTGAGAAACTCTGGGGCTGGTTGTGAAGGAATGTATCATTACCTCAGACCCTATCGTCACAGATCGGAGAAGTTGGTAGTAGTGGGATATGGAGCAGCCACTGAAGTTTAGCACTGTAGCGTAGGAGGTGAGGGGATGAGAGAGAGAGAGAGAGAGAGAGAGAGAGAGAGAGAGAGAGAGAGAGAGAGAGTCTGTGTGTGAGTGTGTGTGTGTGTGTGTGTGTGTGCGTGCACACTTGTGCTGCTTACCACCTCAACAATACAGTGAGCGGTCTACTCTTTACGTTTGTACATCAGTCGGCTCGGCACATTCCAGAGGAAGTTATGTTTCATGTAGCAGTTGCAGTGTGAGTGACACTGACCACACGAGTGCGAACACCAGATTTTCTCCCCAAATTTCTGTGATTTACTCTTTGTCACTGCTGTTCTGAAGTGGCAGTGCAGAGTTGGGGGATATGTCATTATCAAACTGCCTAGCCCCACCTGTGCACCACACGTGTCGCCGATTGTACTACAGACGTCACGTTTGAGGAAGTTCTTGCAGACACAAGTTTCTCCAAGTTACATGCACTGATTGTGTCAACAAATGTCCGCAGGTTCTTGTCAAGCCCGGACACTTGTCGACTGTGCGCCTTAACTTGTGACACTTGGAGGAGAAAGTGTGACACATGATGGCTGTGTACCGTATTAAGTGATCAGAGCTGCTGGTTGTGCGTAGTTCCGTAAAGCTAATCGTGTGTTTGTTATCACAGTGTACAAAGATAATTTCAGCAATGAATATTGTTTTTGGTGTCACAATTTTCACAAAAGTTACCATACATTAAAAAGGCAGCACTGCATGCATGCATAGATAAGTGATACAAACACTTGTGTTTCTATTTATTTTGTTCTTCGGCCAGAGAATGTATAAGTTTTTGTCTATGACCGAAATGTTTTCAGCTGTCCTCTGTAGTAATCTCGGTACTGTGCACTGTTGGAGGGCTTACGCCTGCTTCCAGGTAATCACTCCGGGCAAAATAGGACATTGTGTTTTGCTAGTGGGAAATGATTAATAACTGTACAGATATTGGGAATTTAAACTGCAAGAAAACAATAACACTTGCAACAGCCATGCAAGGAGTGTAATTTTTAGCTGAAACGAAGCCCTGACAGGTTTCTTGGCAGTCTGTATGCTAGCATAGTTTTAGTAGTGCATGTTACATGTAGTGAGCAGGTACATTTTGCCTGTAATAACTGGGAGTTGAATGTTCTAATGTAGATGTTGGTTTGCTTGCAGTCCTACATGAGAAAATTTTACTTTCAGTGTCATGGACACTGTAGGCATTTAGGTGGTTTTCTGTGATCTATTGCAAATCTTTTACATGTATTATTGCATGATCGGAAATTTTTTTGTAATAATGTAGTACTGTTAGGTATTGCACAGGTTCTGTTCTCGTATACTGATCCATTTATTGAGTTCATTTTTGACTGTGTACCATCTGAGTGACAGTTCACATTAGTCTCACTCCAATTCTCAGTCTTTACGATTCGTAGTTTTTTGTGACTTTCCGATCAAAGTGTGGAGTTGATGACAGAGGATTCTGTTAAATTCTTGAAGAGATAGGTGAGACAAGTAACAGTGCACTCTGTAGAAACACACAGAAATAATTAAAGACAGTAGTAATGTAGCTTTTGTAACCAGTGGTACCTTCGTCAGTGGAAAAAGAGGTAGTAGTCTGATGGAGAGGGGAAGCTGGTCAATCGGTACCGAGGCTGAGAGTGACCCACCCGGTACGAGGACGAATGGAGGCCCTCGTAGCCCGGGTTACGATTAGCGACCCCCTCGACTTCACCCGACTGAGCCCACTTCATTCTTCTGAGGAAGGCACCTGTAGTTCTGAAGTCTAGAAGTACTACCATTAACATTTTTTATTTGTTTCTGTTGGCAGTACTGGGAGTTCCAACTCTTGAACATGAGTAATGGTCTGCAGTTCTACTCCTTTTGGAATTTAACAAATTGAAATGTAAATTATTTTGTACATATGGAGCTTAAGCTTGTTAAATAACGTGTGGCACACAGTGTGGCTCGGGATTTTGCTTCCGTACCACCCACCACTAAATCATTGGCGAGTAACAGATGGGAGCACAGGAAACGGTTTAGGGGGAAAGGGGGGGGGGGGGGGGGTGGATTGGATCAGAATATAATGGCACGGGGATAAACTTCTTGAAATTTAGCATTTGATGGGGTCACATCTTTGTCACGTTAATGTAGTAATAGAGCTGAAACTGCAACTTTCTGAAGAAAACAGTCATCAGTCGGGAAAAGTGCCGGGGCATTGATTTGTCGTGGCGGTAGCAGTAGGCAGCTTCTCTTAAACAGTTCAGTGAGTAGTTAGCCATACAATTTAACTCGTTACGATGCCACCCCGTGCTGCCCGCACCGCTTCCTTTCACTACTGAAGCGCCAGAACACTCCGAAGGAGTTTCCTCCGAGCGGCCGGCGTGACGCGCCTCCTCCGGTGCCGACAGGGCGCCGCGCAGCCGATGCAGTTCTCGCCGTGGCAGTTCGCGGGCACGACGGGGCTGCCGCAGGGCATCGCCTGGGCGGCCACGACGCCCGGCGCGCTGCAGTCCAGCACGGCGCTCTTCTCCGCGCAGAACCCCATCTTCATCAGCCGCAGCGGACCGGGCGCCCCGGGCGGGGACCCGAACGCGACTGCGGCGAGCGTCTTCCTGCAGAGCCCGCCCCCACAGCTGCAGCAGCACTCCCGTGAGTAGCGGAGGCCCGTCTTGGGTGCGGTGGTGATCAAAATAGTGTTAGAAACTGAGTGAATGTTGTGCTTAAATTTTTCAAACTACAGGTAAATACTTTGCTCGGAACAAGGATATTGTGAACTGCAGCAGAGCAAAAGCCACATCCAATCAGCAGAACAGAGGTAACGAGTTATGCAGTTGTGCTATTTTCGAATGGTTGAATGATGGGAGTGTAGCTGCTTGCAACTCTATATTACTAGTTACATTTCAATACAGACACACAATACAGTTTGTTGAGGACTGTAATACATTTTGGCATAGAAACAAAGAACATTTCGATTTAGAGACGTAACACCTTTACACCTGTAACATAATTCGTTTCGAAATACACACATGTTAGACCAAGAAACATAATGTTTTGAACTGAACGTGCAACATTTTCAGACTTGGACAGGTAACTCACTTAAGATTCTGAAATGTAATATTTTGATGTAGGACTGACACCTTCTTTTATTTGGATGCATTACACTTTTGACAGCACAGAGACAGCAAAGGACTTGGAAGAGCAGTTGAATGGAATGGGTCTTGAAAGGAGGATATAAGATGAACATCAACAAAACCAAAATGAGGATAATGGAATGTAGTCGAATTAAGTCGGGTGATGCTGAGGGTATTAGATTAGGAAATGAGACACTTAAAGTAGTAGAGGAGTTTTGCTATTTGGGAGCAAAATAACTGATGATGGTCGAAGTAGAGAGGATATAAAATGTAGACTGGCAATGGCAAGAAAAGCGTTTCTGAAGAAGAGAAATTTGTTAACATCGAGTATAGATTTAAGTGTCAGGAAGTCGTTTCTGAAAGTATTTGTATGGAGTGTTGCCATGTATGGAAGTGAAACGTGGACGATAAATTGTTTAGACAAGAATAGAGGCTTTCGAAATGTGTTGCTACAGAAGAATGCTGAACATTAGATGGGTAGATCACATAACTAATGAGGAGGTATTGAACAGAATTGGGGAGAAGAGGAGTTTGTGGCACAACTTGACGAGAAGAAGGAACTGGTTGGTAGGACATGTTCTGAGGCATGAAGGGATCACAAATTGGAGGGCAGCGTGGAGGGTAAAAATCGTAGAGGGAGACCAAGAGATGAATACACTAAGCAGATTCAGAAGGATGTAGGTTGCAGTAAGTACTGGGAGATGAAGAAGCTTGCACAGGATAGAGTAGCATGGAGAGCTGCATCAAACCAGTCTCAGGACTGAAGACCACAACAACATCATACACTTTTGACACAGTTGCGTAACACTTTTGGCGCAGGTGGGTAATGCTTTCGACATGGTCGCATAACGATTTTGATGCTGTTGTGTAACATGTTTGTTGTTAACGTGGAACACATTTGAGATGGGCACAGTACTTTCTGATGTGGGTATGAAACATTTTTTGAATTAGACACCTGGCACGTTACAGTCCGGACCTGTAATGCGTGACAACGTGGACTGGTGGGCACAGTTCCATTACAATGAGGATAATGCGTGTTATAATTTACACGGAGATGGTCAGACACTACCACACACTTTGTAAGAGTCTCCCGCTGTGTCAGTACGACACAAAGTACGTATTACCGACTACCAAATGCTCTTATGTCGTATTTAGTGTGGAAAGTGAACAAATGGCGGCGTTTCCCTGTCCGCAGAGCTGGCGCAGGCGAGTGTGCAGAGCGTGACGCAGGTGGCAGCCGCCCCCGTCCAGGGGAAGCCGGGGGGCGGCGGCGCTGCCGGCGGTGCGGTGGTGGGCGGAGGGCGGCAGGTGGCGGCCGGCGTGGGGCCCACCGCGGGCGGCGCCCAGGTGGTCGAGGTGGCCGGCATCCAGCCGAAGACAGTGAGTACCGCGAGGCCCCTCTCTTTGGACGTAGCGAGGCGGGTGAGTGCTGTCCGCCGCGTGCGGTGTCTTCGCCTCCCTCCCCCCCCGTCCTGCCCGAGTTCCCTCTCTGCCTTCCGTCTTCCGTCCTGTCGCTTGTTAAAATGGTCACTGTGAAAAGTCGTTATTTGGAGTGTACGAAGCAGTACGCAGATTTAGACGTGGGAAGTTTGTGTGCGGCCTCTCGAATCCCTGCACCGTTTCTGTGTCATTGTATTTTGGTGCGAATCCTGTATCACGTATCAGCTGGTAAGAATTATGTTTCTGATGGATTTACATTCTGCAAAAAGCTCTTGATATTGCTTCGGAGAGAGGCACAACAGAAAGCCTGTAAAAAAAATGTGAGCTTTCAGCCAAAAGGTTTTCTTCTAAAGTAGACAAAAAACACACACACAGTGTGTGTGTGAGAGAGAGAGAGATAGATAGAGAGAGAGAGAGAGAGAGAGAGAGAGAGAGAGAGAGAGAGAGAGAGAGAGAGAGAGAGATTCACCCAGGCACAGCTCACATACGCGTCACCACTGTCTCTGGCCACTAAGGACAGTCTTGGTGGCCAGAGACAGTGGTGATGCATATGTGAGCTGTGCAAAATAGAGGGAAACATTCCACGTGGGAAAAATATATCTAAAAACAAAGATGATGTAACTTACCAAATGGAAGCATTGGTATGTTGATAGACACACAAACAAACACAAATACACACACAGAATTCAAGCTCCATTATGACAGCTGCCACCCATTCCACATCAAACAGTCCCTTCCCTACAGCCTAGGTCTTCGTGGCAAACGAACCTGCTCCAGTCCGGAATCCCTGAACCATTACACCAACAACCTGAAAACAGATTTCGCATCTCGCAACTACCCTCCCGACCTGATACAGAAGCAAATAACCAGAGCCACTTCCTCATCCCTCCGAACCCAGAATCCCCCACAGAAGAACCACAAAAGTGCCCCACTTGTGACAGGATACTTTCCGGGACTGGACCAGACTCTGAATGTGGCTCTCCAGCAGGGATACGACTTCCTCAAATCCTGCCCTGAAATGAGATCCATCCTTCATGAAATCCTCCCCACTCCACAAAGAGTGTCTTTCCGCCATCCACCTAACCTTCGTAACCTCTTGGTTCATCCCTATGAAATCCCCAAACCACCTTCCCTACCCTCTGGGTCCTACCCTTGAAACCGTCCCAGGTGTAAAACCTGTCCCATGCACCCTCCCACCACCACCTACTCCAGTCCTGTACCCCAGAAGGTGTACACGATCAAAGGCAGAGCCACGTGTGAAAGCACCCACGTGATTTACCAACTGACCTGCCTACACTGTGAAGCTTTCTATGTGGGAATGACCAGCAACAAACTGCCCATTCACATGAATGGACACAGGCAGACAGTGTTTGTCAGTAATGAGGATCACCCTGTGGCTAAACATGCCTCGGTGCACGGCCAGCACATCTTGGCACAGTGTTACACCGTCCGGATTATCTGGATACGTCCCACTAACACCAACCTGTCAGAACTCCGGAGATGGGAACTTGCTCTTCAATACATCCTCTCTTCCCGTTACCCACCAGGCCTCAACCTCCGCTAATTTCAAGTTGCTGCTGCTCGTACCTCACCTGTCATTCAACAACATCTTTGCCCCTGTACTTCCGCCTCAACTGACATCTCTCCCCAAACTCTTTGCCTTTACGTATGTCTGCTTGTGTCTGTATATGTGTGGATGGTTATGTGTGTGTGTGCGAGTGTATACTTGTCCTTTTTTTCCCCCTAAGGCAAGTCTTTCCGCTCCCAGGATTGGAATGACTCCTTACCCTCTCCCTTAAAACCCACATCCTTTCGTCTTTCCCTTTCCTTCCCACTTTCCTGATGAAACAACCATGGGTTGCGAAAGCTTGAATTCTGTGTTTGTGTTTGTTTGTGTGTCTATCAACACACCAATGCTTCCGTTTGGTGCGTGTGTTTTGTCTACTTTAGGAGAAGACCTTTTGGCTGAAAGCTCACATCTTTTACAGGCTTTCTGTTATGTCAGCCTGTAACTCAACAACTCTATATGGTCAGTAGTAATCCATCATATTCATAGTGCTGTCATTATTTGATCCAGGATTTTCGATTGTTTGATATCACTTCAGATAGACTTTTAAAGAGTGCACAACAAGTTTGCTTTCCCATCATTCTGCAGTCTTGAGTTAGTAGTCTATTTTTAAGTATGTTGCCATCAATGGGCTGTTAAACCATTCAGAGAGTAAGCACCTTACCTTCGTTGGTCACAGAGCAAGATGTCTTCCTTGTTTCATTTACTTTCTGATGTCTCTTCTACGATTCGGTCTGTAGGACAAAAATTTCATTTTTCCTTTTTCCTCCTGTCATTCAGCTCAGGCATGAGAACCATCTTTCTTTGTTTGCCATAATTCTGTACTGTATTTCAAAGATATTCAGTTGTACCCACAGATTGCCAAGTCTAAATGTATCCAGTCTGCTGCGCTGCAGGCTTTCACAGTTCTTAGGTATCTCGTGTGTGACTCCTGTACCTCACTTGAGTGTTTGGTATCTGTTAGCCACATGTCTGGCCTGTACAGCACAAATGGCACCGCTGTCAATTTAGAAAATGTCAGTGTCGATTCTTTTCCCACTTTTCTCATGTAAGATTCTTCAGACGATTTTCTCTTATGGCCTTATTCTTACCCAGTATCCGATCTGTATTGTAGTCAGTGTTGTGAGTCATGTTAGACACTGGTTCAATAGGTCTATTGCCTATAGATATTTTTATTTCAATTGGATTCTTGCATCCAGACATCATAATCTTAGTTCTTTGTGCAGAGATTTTCACATTATCCCCATTCTTCGACTGATTTTATTTTCCAGTCTTGCCCTGAGCTGTCATTCCCCAGTTCTGTCATCTATATAAATACTCAAAAATGTAGTGGTTAAGCTACAGATGTGAATACTCTGTGACTGATACAGATTACTTCACATAGTAAGTTTTCTGTTCTCAGTACTATTTGTGTGCTGTGGTTTAAGCTTTTTATGACATCTGCAAGATGTACAGGATATCTTTGTTCAGTCATATCATCCCATAGGATGGACCTTTTGACTTTATCAAATACTTTTTTTTATTAAAAAAGAATGCAAAGTATGTCTTGAGCTGAAATTCTCTTCTCCTTTCAATCAGTTTCTCCTAAGAAAATATGTTGTCTATCACAACTGACCCTTAGCAAATGCAGGGTTTTTAGTAAAGCAACAAAGTGTCTGATATGAAAAGTAATATTTCATTAATTGTGTTTCCATATAGTTTATATTTAGTACTTATAAGCTCTTTAGTTTGTTGCCATATTTCTGTCACATTTTTAAAAAATTTAGCTATGATCAGAGCTTTTCTCCTTCACCCTTTCCGTCCTCATGTCACTGTGTCTTGTTGGATGTTTTCCTGGGCAGTGGTGCAGTTGTTACATGATGTAAATATAAGACAAGTCACATTGCAGACAAGGATGTGACTTGGTGTGAGAACAGAGAATTGCTTTCCTCACAAAGGAAAGACTGTGCCCTCTAGATAAATGAGTGAACAACAAGAAACAGATTGGGCTTTCTAATTCATTTTCTTCTTTGGAAATACCTGTAATGTTGAACTTGTTCATTTGAGGGAGTACCCTGCCTAATATTTCCTGTGTACAGTAAGTCATTTCATTCATCCATTCCATTGTTTGTATTTTTAATTATCATATAAATGTCTTACTTCACTAGATATGAAGGTTTAGATGCTTGTGGATTATGCTGTCAACAATTGTCACATATCACATAAGTAACTTATGAAATGATTGAAGTGATTACATGTGATATATCTGTATAAATATGTGTGCATAATAAGTTTGAAATTAACCAGATAAAACACAAAATGCTACTAAGTTAAGAATGTAGAACGACTTATGGGGGACGAGCATATTATTAATCACGGGACTAGACTTTTTTTTTTTTTTTTATTTGTAATTTTTCACACTATTACGTTTAGCAACAACTTGCTCTTGCGAAACATCATAAAAATCGTTAAATGAGTGTAGGCTGAAGATCTCGGCACGAAAGCCAACTGGCGACGTGTTAATGGAACATAGTTGATAAGTACATCAGAAGATTGTGTTTGATTTTTGTATCACAAATATGACCTCAGATTGTAACAAGGTAAAGTATCTTGTATGCCACTGATGGATTTGCTTTGATACATTTAAATTAATGTTAACTGAAACATCTTTTGGCTCATGCCAGGCCTCGGGTTTCAGTTCGCAGAAGTTGTCTGCCGCATGACCTTTTCGGCCACTGTAAGTAATCGCCCGTTCTGAGTTTTCGTAAATGTTAACAGTGCTAGGTACAGTTCCTAAGCAGGAAGCCAAATGCCAAAATCTGAATCACAGAAACAAAGCTGATAAAATAGAATCAAAATTTTTGCGTGAAAAGAGAGTAACAGTTTCTCGCAGTTTTATGTTGTAGCCAAAAGTGATTGTCACGTTACATGAGAACCAACTTTTACTAAGCCAAAATTTAGGTTATTACGAATACGGAACCTCCTTGCCGGTGCGATACTCCTGTCAGAGTGTTCGGACTCTATCTGACGTTCACAAAAGGAGTGCAGAATTCAGTAGAACTGTGCGACACTGCGGTCCCCCGATTCACCGGGAGACATAGCACAGTGTGACCGGACGTGACGTGTCGCAGGTGCGGCCGCTGTCCAACATCCTGCCCTCGACCGCAACGACGACGACAAACCGGCCGGCGTCGTCCGTGTCGACGCAGACGGGTGGCAGTGTGACGGCGTCCCAGATGAGCCAGGCGCAGGTGCAGACGCAGAAGGTGCAGGTTTGTAAAAAAAAAAAAAAAAAAAAGTAGTTTTGGAAAGAGGGAGAGTTGCAAAAATAAGTCTACAGTGCCCCAGAAAGCTGTGAGAAGAGATGAAAAAACTTGCTGCCTGATTTCCATCCTTTTTGTGCATTTATTTATAACATATTGCGACAGGGTTGGTGTCCAGTAGTTAGCTTGTCCAGATGAAGTATCACTGCTGCCAACAGACACATGACAGAGTCACACTCCATTTGCTACCATTCTACTGCCATAGATAATTAATTTTTTCTTGTCATTTGACGACTTTCAAATGCAATGTAAAGCATACATCGTGTACACAAAATTGTCAAATAATTATTATTTCTGCAGTATTTTATGTAACCTTACTATTGACATTATATGTTACAATGTGCTGCTTCTAATTGTATATTTAGTTTTGCCTAAAATCTAGTTAGTTGACCTTCCCTCTACAATGTACCCCCTCTACAATGTACGGGTGAAAATGATCCGAGAGCGACAATTGTGCACGTGCGTCAGATGCAGGTGGTGGGGGAGAAGCATATAGCTAAAAAAAATTATACTTCATTCTTTCATAAAAGTTGACATTTTGCACATAAAAACAGAGTTAGGTCATAAAGACTCAACCTCGTAAAGCATGACCTGTCATTTCATGCTGTTGACTGAAGGTTAAGTGAAATTGAAAATTGAAGTTGTTCCTGTAGGATCTAACCATAAAAGGGGCTGAGAGATATGACATTTTACTCACAATTAGGCCTAGCTCTTTCGATAACCCCAGTTGCACCCTTTCCAATAACCAGTTTACTTTCTCTAAAGAAACAGTAACTAAGAAAATATTTGTGATTAAAATTTGGAGCTACCCAAAAATACTTTTGTTATTTAAACTTGTTTATTTCGCAGATTTGATATTATATAGGGTGTCAATAATTAAAATTCCAGGTTTCAAAATGCTGTCAAATGAAAACCACTGCTCAGGACAACGTCAAATTATTGATACGGGGAGAAGTGTCGTGGAACGTAAAAAAAAAATTTAACAAAAATTTTGCCAGTAGATGGTGCCATAAGCATCTTAATGTTACTTGGGTCAGCTACAAATAACAGATGAATTGCATTACTACAACAATAGTTTGAGTTGCACATTACATCGTCCACACTGTTCAATGTGCACGATTGCCCAAGCTCGGCAGTCGACAGTTGTGGCTCTGTTAGTTAGGTAAGCCCGTCTGTCACGGCTAGGTCGTACCACATTGGATGGGATACAACTGGTTTTTTACTGTCCTGAGCCCAACAAGTGCACAAACAAATTGTCCTAGGACCAAGAACTGCATCAAAAGCAAAATAGCCTCGGCTTCTAATTGTTGCGAGATTGGTGCGAGACATATTCACCTGTCCACTGTTTTCTGCCACAAGTTTGAAATTGAGAAACAGCACGTTCCACAACCGATCAGTGTGTCTGAGGGGGTCACATTCAGAATGTGTTTCGCAATGCATGCCTCAAGTTCAGCTACACTTCTAATTGGAGCATTGAACACAGTGTCATTCAGATAATCCCACAGCGAGAAGTCACGCACACTGAGATCGGGTGGCCTGGACAGCCGAGCTGTGGAGAAATGAAGGCCAATAATTCTAGCACGTCTGAAATACCTCTGCAGCAACCACTCCGCTGGCTGTGCAATATGTGCAGGAGCAGAGTCTTCATAAAAATGACCCTACACGGTACAGGTAACATTACCCCAGGACTCATCTCCTCGAAAAAATGTGGCCCCCCGATGAATGTCAACCCGCGCCACACAGTAACCTTTGCACAATGAATTGGTGCTGGTTCATGGATTTTTCATTGCCGATATTCTGCAGTTCTGTGTATAGACTTGTCCTCGGAGAAGGAAATGGGCTTTGTCTGTCCTGTCCAGAGAATGTTCCACGACGATTCATTGTCCACTTCCATGCGTGCAAGGAATTACAGAGAGAATGTTCATTGTTCATGTTCCTGAATATGTTCTTTTTTTATGTATAGTAATGGAGGATGTTCCCTAGGATTTTACACACCATGCTCACAGGCATGCCCAACATTTGGGCAATTCCTCATGCACTGTGTGTTTGCACACCACTGCCCAATCCCTAAAGCAGTACTGTGGCCAGATGTTTGACAGAGATTCGATCAACTGCTTTCCTCCATCTGCCACACTTCTCTTCAAAATACCTATCATTTCAAATTTTATAATTATTTTCTTCAAACCCTTTGCAGACTTTGGACCAATGCCTTTTTCATACCTTTGAGCGTCCAGGACTTCTGCGGGGCTTTACCAGCAGTGCACGATCCTTCACAGAGACAGTCGTGGGTGTCGTGGATCGAACCTAGGAACAGCTTTGTGCCGCACATCTTACTCTGGCTCTTACGGCGCCATCTATTGGTCAAATTTTCGTTAATTTTGCCTCCCATTCCCCTCCCCTTCCACCCAATCAGTAATATGCTGTTTAAATTTGGTGTCATTTTGAGCAATCATTCTATTTCTACAGTGTTTCGAAATTGGAACTTTAATTATGAATATCCTGTACTTTTGTTGTTCTAATTTTTATGATTCAGAAAGTGCCTTTGGTTATTGAAATAAGCCACTAATTATCAAAGCATAGAAACTAGAGAAATTACAAACCTGAGAATTTTGCGTGAATACCGTTAATCCAGTAATGGAGCTCCTGATTCAAAAAATTACCCATATGCCATTGCTTGTAGTAAATTAGTTGTATTTAACCAATCTTAAAGAGTTTTCATATAAAAAAATTAGAAGGCATCACTTTTCAGTGCAACCTTGCACAATACTGTACCTTATTGCCATATTGCTGCTGAAACTATGCTGAGTGTGGCAGTTATGTTGTGCTCACATAATTTCACAGACAAGCAGTGCAGCTCAATTCAATTTCATATTGCGAAGCATAGTTTAATAGTTAAACCCTGTGTTTTCTTGCTAGCACAACTGCTTCTTGAAAAAAATCTTCTCAGTTATTTGATTATTTCTGAGTAGCCATTGTTTCTGAAAATGACTGTACATGGTAAGCATGTTGTTTACCTTTCATTTATAACACTGTGTAATTTGCATAAATCTTTGCACTGGTGGAAATTGTGCATTTGAATATGTCTGTGTATTCTTGTTGTTACTAGCCAATCCTGTAAGTATTTAAAATGTAGTGCTATTCTGCTGTGTAAATCTCTGTTTTTGAAAACTAGTTTACAATGAAACAGCAGTAACATGAGTAAAGGTTACAAATTCAGGGAGTTGTGGAGCAAGGCTGTCATGTAAAATGTTCGTAGTGGTCGAAGACCCACAAATTAGAAAATTGATGGACTTTTCGATGTAACGTGAAGGTAATTTCTTTTTTCTTCTGGGAGGTTGGCAATATATATGTATGTGGCTGATTTTTAACTTTCCTTAGTAGACTATTCGTACAATTTTTGTAATTTACTACAGAATCATTGCTTTGTGGATGAATTGCACTTTTCAGTACTGGCTGTCAATTACATTGTGAGATTTTATTTTGTCACCTAGGTGTCAATTACTCTTCATTTTGTCACCATAACTGTTTCTGGGCTGTCACCCGTTTTTCTTCTTTCCCCAGCTGTTTGGATGGTGACCTAGCCTAACAGATTTTTTAAAAAAATAAATACAGTGATGCTCGCTTCCCAGAGACAAACAATAATTAAAATCACAGTAGTTCCAGGAATAAGCATAGGGGAGCAGATGCAACAATCCTGCACTACTGTCCTGGCGAGATTACAGTGGGTGTGGTTTGCTGTCACCTTCCTGTGACCTGCTGCAGACTGTCGAGTGTGTATCTGCGTCGTGTGGACGGTTGTGACGAGTGTTCGTTCAGTGTAGTGTCGGGTGTGTGCCGTCACAGGTGAAGGGTAGCGAGAGTGTGAAACCCTGTGCCGGCAGGTAGCCTATTCCTCTCAGATAGCACTGATGGGGAAGTCTGAGCTCAGTGTCCCCGTCTGTCAGACGGATCACCTCTGAAAGAGAAGAAGGACGCCAACACTTCGTGAGGCACTGTGGAGACGTTTCGATTAAAAGGCAGGACAGTGGCGCAACGACTGGCACCTGGGAACTTTTTGTTACCACCTCTTCTTCCCTTCTCGGCCAAATACCGAGGAGTGAAAATTTATTACCTCTGAGAAACTGGCATTTTGCCTAGTCGAGCACTGATGCACAGGTGTTTGTTAGCGACCTTCGCTATGGAGGCAGGCAGAAACACTACAGCTGTATGGAAATACATGTTTTGTTTTGGACCACACATGCTATTTTCTTACTAATTTTCTATTCTACTGCAATAAATTCTGAAGTCCTTTACAGCTTCACCTTCAGGCATTAAGGCACATTTACCAAAATAACATGCACCCGCAGGTGTATCTTGCTGCCGTACCTCGCTTGCCTCTCCCCTATTAATGTCAGACTCTTCTGTTTACTACACTAGAGTATGCTGTGGTGCAGCAACAAGACATACTTATGGGTAAGTGCCTGGAGGTAGAGCCACAGAAAGGTTTAAGAATAGATTGCAACTAAAGTAAATGACGATCAAATACAGGCGGCCGCTGTGGCCGAGTGGTTCTAGGCGCTTTAGTCGGGAACCGCACTGCTGCTACGGTCGCAAGTTCAAATCCTGCCTCGGGCACAGATGTGTGCGCTGTCCTTAGGTTCGTTAGGTTTAAGTAGTTCTGAGTCTAGGGGACTGATGACCTCAGATATTAAGTCCCATAGTGCTCAGACCCATTTGAACGATTTTTGATCAAATACAAGTGGAAAATTAGTAAGGAAATACTGAATAGTGGCCAAATCTCACATCTGACTGCGGTGCTACACATTTCTCAACGTGAAATATGATAAATATGGGACCACTAGGGCTCATTTATGACAAATATATTGTGCAGATACTATCTCAGCAGGTGGCCATTAGCACAAACAGGCAAGAACTGAGCCTCTGGGGGGCAGGGGAGCAGAGTAGGGGAACGTGCCTCCCCCGATTCTCACGGAGCCGGCCGCCCGCTTCCGTGTTCTGCGCTCTTGCGAAAGCAGAATGATGTAACTGATCCCTCCCGGTGTCACGACTGCCCAGTTCGAGCCCCAGGGTTAGTCTCTTCACTCGCTTCAAGTAAGGAAAGGAAAAGACGAGCAACACGTGACACAGAGCAGACTGTAGTACACGGAGTCTCAGTAGTGGCTGCGAAGCAGTCGTTTGCCGACGGTAGCAGTGATAGTTCAGCTCTGACCTCTACCGGTATGTTTTGTTACCGTACATCACAACTCTTCCCCCGGTAAAATCGCCACGTAAGCAAACACTAATGGTGCTAAATTTCTTGTGTTTCACATTGAGAAATGTGTAGTGTTGCAAACTGGTGTGAGGTTAGGCGAAAATCGCCAGTGCTGAACACAGGAGCACCCGAAAAATGTTCTAAAAGGAGGAACTTGGAGTTACAGGTGGTGATGTACAAAAAACATCACCAGTAATGACGATTTAAATCATTAAGATGAAATGTGTGCTGTGAACATTTCTTAGTGGTCGGAAAGAAAGATGTTAAGTATGTTCAGTAATTATTGTCCTCAGATGGCCACTTCACCATTTTATTCTTTATTCATATGTTTCAATATTGCCTGCACTCACTGCCCTTCCCCTTCTGTGGTCACATGGTAGGAGGGCACGAAAAAGGAGTGCATGAAAATGCATAATTAACCTTTCCTGCCACAGATCACATTCAAATTTCATCAAATGGTTCTGAACTGTTGCTAGTGGTTACAACCTATACAAAAGAGCAAAAACTGTGGTCGTACTGTCCTCGAAAAGGATAAGACCGTGTTTAATGTGGATGCAGCCCCACACTGTCCTTAGAGAAGGGCTGAAACGTCCAAAGGTGCCACCAGTGTCAAAAAATGTCTTCATGTTGCTCACTGTCATTTTCGGCTTCAAAATGTGTGGGAGTTGACACCCCACGGAAACGGGCAGTTTCATTGACACGCTTTATGCCACTTGTCAGAAAATTGCACGATTTTGGTGCTGGACATCACAGTTCTAACCTCCGTCACTGAAAAGGGGTGAAATGTGACCTACTCGGTGACACTGGGCAGAATTGTGAAGAAGTGTGATGCCAATGTGACTTCGTTAACCCTCATTACATCCCACACAAACTCCTGAGATGTGCCCCCTTTCTTTTGCACGTATCGACACCACGCTGTCTGAAGAGTTGTCGAGTGTGAGAGTGACATCGCCGGGTGCACTTGCACCATTAGACAGGAAAGTTGTACATGCCTCGAGCTAAATTTCAAACTTCTATGTCACGATTGGAGACAATTACAGGGCTTTGAAAAAGTGATTATTTAATTCCTTTGCACAGTGTACGAAAGGAAGAAAAATATCCAGTGTCTCGGTAGCAACAGATAGTTTTATAGGACCACTGTCGATGTTAAGATTCTGCTAGACGCAGTCTCTAACCTCACTCTTGTGTCGGCAGATGAAGGGGCGCGCCAAGCCGGGCCTCAGCCGAGTCTCGCCGGCACCTGCAGTCACCCAGAAGGCCGACGCCGCCAACCAGACGAAGCCGCAGGGTGTCGTCCAGTCGGGCATGACGCCGCCGAAGTGAGTCGCCGTCGAGGCTTTCCTCTCTCCTCCTCCAGCTCCGTCACCGTTCCTCCTGAACACGTTCTGTCGTAAAGAGTAGTGCCGTCGAGCTCCTGGCACGACAGCTTTGAACTGGAGTTCCCTGTCTACCTAAATCTTTCCTGAGCTTTTGGCAGTAGTTGTACATTCTCCTGAGGAACTCCACTTACTGCTGTTTGTTGCTTTTGATCAAAATAGAGATTTTAGAATTAATTATTTTATCCCATTTCCTTTAGTGCGAAGCTCAGATTGATTGTCAGGTTAGAATCCTACCGCTTCAGTGTTTCCTTGCAAGTTCCAGTTCTCTCTTTAGTCTGTGACACTGAAATCTGACTCCTCATATTTTTGACCTCTACTTCAGAATTGTTAGCTTTTCTGTTGTGTACCATTTAACATACCATAGAATTTTGAAGCTCTGTCTTTTGGGTATAGGATTCTGCCGAATACTGCAATGCCCATGACACCGGAGAAGCAACAACAACAGCAGCAACAGCAGATGATAAACAAAACACTACAGCAGCAGCAACAACAACAACAGCAGCAGCAACAGCAACAACAGCAGCAGCAGCAACAGCAACAGCAACAAGTGATGCTGCAACAACAACAACAACAGCAGCAACAGATGCAGCAACAACCGTCACCACAACAGCAGCAACACCAACAGCAGCAGCAGATGCTAGCCCTCCAACACCAGCAGCAACAGCAGCAGCTGCAGCAGCAGATGCTGCAGCTGCAACAGCAGCAGCAACAACAGCTCCAAGCGCAGGCGCAAGCGCAGGCACAGGCTCAAGCGCAGGCCCAGGTGCAGGCCCAAGTGCAAGCGCAAGTACAGGCCCAGGCTCAGGCGCAAGCGCAAGCTCAAGCTCAAGCCCAGGCCCAGGCCCAGGCCCAAGCTCAAGCGCAGGCACAAGTGCAGGCTCAACAGGTGCAGGCTCAGCAGCAGATGATGCAGCAACAACAGGCTCATCAGCAGCAACAACAGCAGCAGCAGCAACCACAGCAACAGCCTCAGTTGCAACCTCAGCAGCAACAGCAACCACAACTACAGCAGCAGCCACAACAGCAGCAGCAGCAGCAGCAACAACAACCACAACCACAACTACAGCAGCAGCCCCAACAACAACAACAACAACAACAACAACAAGCACAACAACCCCAGCCTCTGTCGCAGCAGCAGCTACAGCAGCACATTCAGTCCAAGCTGCCCCAGATTGGTGAGTACACATTGTTTTGTGGGACACTCACACAAAATATTTACTCCTAGATAAAATTTGTCATAAATAATGTACAGGCTCGGACAAAACTAGGGAAACACCACAATAAATACCTGCTCGAACATAAATGCAGATGCAGGCCGAGCCTGCAGGTTGTACTGTCGTGTCTGACCTCGGGTGGCACTTGTGGAGTGTCCTCGATACATTTAGTGTCAGTTATGATCAGAACAGGTGATCTGTGTAGTTATAAGTGCACTGTGTCAGAGCTCGGTGCATTCGAACGTGGGCAAATTGTCG
This sequence comes from Schistocerca serialis cubense, assembly GCF_023864345.2. Classification (NCBI taxonomy): domain Eukaryota; kingdom Metazoa; phylum Arthropoda; class Insecta; order Orthoptera; family Acrididae; genus Schistocerca; species Schistocerca serialis. The sequence goes on along the minus strand of NC_064648.1, from coordinate 40,197,588 downwards.
GTGCTCGTACGGTGGGTGCTCCCTTAACTAGAGTACCCAAAGTGTTTGGTGCTCTGAAGACTTATAACTGTACAGGGAATGCGGAAAAGCACCACATCGTAAGTCAAAATGCGGACGGAAGTCTGCGACGTACAATCGTGACGGACGGTCGTCGGAGACGATCGTGACAAAAAATAAAAGGACGACAGGTGAAAAACTTGCTGCAGAACTGTACCGTAGGTCACACTCACGAATCCTGTCGGCACCTGAACAGTACGGAGAAAATTTCATAAGGAGGGAATTGCTGGGTGAGGTGGTATTCCAAAGCCACTCGTCAGTGATGCAAATGCCCGTAACAGGAAAACGCAGTGCTAAAGTCGTAAAACTTGGACTCTGTAACAATTTGAAGGGAGACATTTGGTCAGGTTAATCCTGTTTCCAACTTTCCAACTTGTGGACCAGTTTATGTCCCAAGTGTGGAACACGGTGGGGGTTCGGTGACGATTCCGGCAGCCGTGTTGTGGTGTTCTGTGGGCCCTACGGCTGCCTGCAAGGTTTCATTACTTCCGACGATTAGGTGACCATTTCGGACGATCAGATCCGTCCCGTGTTACAGTGGGGGGCTGAGTTTGGCCAGAAAATTAAACTGTCTGCAAATAACAAATCGACTGTACCCCATTAAAAATCTTTAATGGCATTAAAAATTTTGATACTTTGTCTTTGGTGTGAATTGAAAGTAAGCTGTAACAAGCAGAGCTGTTCTACCACGTCTACTATTTCCTCTCCAATAGAAAGTGCTGTTAGTTTCCAGGAATCACAATTGACATAGTCCTGTCTTTGTCAGACCTCTGTTCAGTTACATATAGGATATCAATATCGGGTTTGGGACTCACCAATTGAGTCTGGACTAATTTACTTTTCAGGGTCTGAAAATTGTGGTGTAATGGTTCAACAGTCTGGAATCCTTACTTGTAGATGACATCACTATTGGAATACTTCATCATTAATGGGACATTTGTTTTAAAAGAAATGTTTTCGTAAAACCGCTGGGACGATCTACGCCACCATGAGATTTTGTAGTAGGTGATGTAACAATTTTTGTCACATCAACTAAATTTGACAGAAAAAAGGATTTTGTGTATTTATTTCAACTGTTTTTTGTGTTACAATTTTAAAACCTATTTGGATGAAGATACGGTGTAGTATGATGAATTAAGCCAGTGCCACTGACTCAAAATTACTGATGTTCAGAAATAGTTTGCACAGTTTGGAAAGCTGTTCATTTCCACGTTAATCTCTCTGTGCACACATCGCAGAGTAAGGAGTCGTAGCAGTACAATTACACACGTAACATTTCTGCATGTCAGATAACCTGAGCACTCATTTAGCTCTCCAAAAGCAACTGATGTCTCGTTACTGTATGTAATCTATGTTTGGGCAATAATGGCACTAAGTCCATGTAAACTAATTGGTTGATCAGAATTGTAGATCACACCAGAATATCGAAAGTAGGACCTTCCTATGTCGATACGTTTCCAAGTACTGTAGGCTTCTCGGAAAGCCCAGGTCGACAGCCTCAGAACTGTGTCCTTTCGAGGGTGTCTCGAGCCGGGAAAATGACAGAAAGTCAGGTGGAGTGAGGTTGCGACTGTAAGGAGGCTGGAGCAGTGTTTCCACATTGTTTTTTGACCTGATAATTCGTCATGGAGAAGGCCGTGTGGCTGGTAGCATTTTCGCAGTACAGGTTACGGGAACAGGTGACATCTGCCCTGGTGTTTGCAGTCCTTTTTCTTTTTCAGTGTTTTGAGCACTTCCATATAAAAGGCAACGCCGATATTCTGTCTGCCGTGTACGAACTTGTGGTGGATGATACCACTGGCGTTGAAAAAGATAGTGGTCATTCCAAATGTTAGTGCTATCATTTTACAGATTACACACAATGCGTCCTTCACAGTGTGTGTCTTGCAGCACCAGATTTCTTAAGATTTATGAAACAATGTGTGCTTTCACTTTGATGGTTTCGTGTTGCATTTTTTGACAAACTTTCACTGTACACACATTATTAGTTACAATTTATGCAATGAACATTAACATCTCCCTTCTTCTGTATATATATATGTATTACGCTCTCTCTCTCTCTCTCTCTCTCTCTCTCTCTCTCTCTCTCTCTCTCTCTCTCTCTCTCTCTCTCGTACTCTACTTTTACTTAATTTTTTTATGTGCTTGAGCTATTCCTGACCATGAACAGTTAGTAATATGTATCTGTCTTCAAATTCCATGATTGCATTTACAGACAAATCGGAGTATTTTCAAATTGTTTCAAATTTGAGGAAAAGTGCCATTTGGTACCACAGTAGTTACATCTCGGGGAAGGCAAACCGACAAGTACGCAGTAGGTCATACCCGAATTGGGACCACACGACTTTGCAGAGTGTACGACATCGCCAAAATCGACGTGTTCTCCATTTTTGCTAGAGGCACGAGTCCGTCGCTCGTACCCGACACAGCCCGATCTGTGAGTGTACTCACATTTTTGGAAATGTAAACATTTTTCAGAGCCTGACAAACCTCGCTCTGCCCACAGTGATGCCGACCGTGCAGACGCAGACGCCGGCTCCCGCCGTGCTGCCGGCGGACACCCGCGGCCCGGCCACGCTGCCCGCTGCCGCGCCGGTCGTCGCTGCCACCGCGGCCGCCCCCGCCGCCACGCCTCCGCTGTCTGCTGCCGGCCTGCAGCAGCCTGTCGCACACGTAAGTGCTAGCGCGTGCACTCTCCCGGCACCTGCTAGTTTATTTATTGGGGTCTATATAGTGGTAGGAATGGAGGTTGTCAGTTGTCACCAGTGGTGTTGAGTGGTTGACATGTACACCTAAATTAAAATTGTTTGGTACTTGCTGCACAGTATCCTCACTCTGAGCTAATTCAACACTATAAGAAAATACACACACACACACACACACACACACACACACACACACACACACACACACACACACACACTCTCTCTCTCTCTCTCTCTCTCTCTCTCTCTCTCTCTCTCTCTCTTGCCTCACACTGTGACAGTCCTGCCATCTTGGTGTTAGCACAAAAAATGTCTGACAGCCTTGTCAATCATTTTCCATACTTTGTAATACTGTACAGGTGAAACACTAACAATGGGGCACTGCTTCCAAATAATGCAGGTGAACACTAGTTCTGGTGTTGAAATAACCATTTATTCTGCATTACAAATCATTCTTAAACAGCTGGTGGTTCAGACACTGACAAAAGTGTGTAAAACTTGTGCAGCCTGACAAAGGTATTGCTCACTCTAGCCAGGACAGTGTACTATTTTTTTCTGCCATCGGTGGTCTTCGAACTGCGGCACAGCTGGTGAGGAAAGTAGGCACTGTCCAGAGTTAGTCGCGAGGAGTGTGTAGACTCGTGCAGGAGTGAGGACTTGAGGCGTGTGGTCGCATTAGACATTAAAGTCGACAGGGAAGAGACCGAACAATATCTCTAGTGATATATGAAGAACATGTCTTAGGTCAAATTATTCGTGTAACTGGGAAAACAATCACTGGGAATGGACGTACGTGTACGAAAGGCAGAATTACAATTCCAACAGGATGCACATAAGAGCTAGAAATCGTAGTGACTTATACTTGTAAATAAATTCCAAAATTATTGTGAAACTTGACTCAAGTCATTGTTGTTTTCTTAGTACATAGTACCAATGATGGTCTTAACTGGGGTTTATATCGGTTAGGACACCTGGTCACGATTATTAAAAAATGAATATGAACTATTGATGTGAGCCTTACTAGTAATTAAACAGCCTGATGGCTGAAAATTAATTATTGTCATATCAGTCTACAAGGAATTATGCAGTAATTGTTCACGGGTGCATCTCCTGTACTAGTCACCACTGCCGCAGATACTCGAGCTGTTGCCGTTTGGAATCGGAGCGGCAGACATTCGGCACGTGTGGTACGTGCGCACCTCTCTCCCCGTCTTGTCCGCACCTACCTCTACCTGTGCAGCCCCTTCCTCTGTCACTGTCCCACCACCAACTATATTTGCTTGTTTACTGGAGAACTACATTCCACACATTCACCTGAGGCAAGGTGTAGAAACTGCAATGGCACGGGACAGCTACACTGTCCCTGCTGCCTACGAGGTCAGTTTTGTAAGATCCCGAGTTATGAATGAAGGTGGCATCTTTTTTAAAACCCGAGTCATTTATTTTTCACCGTAGCTCCTTTTTGGGATATGCACTTCCAGTGTATCCTGACCAGTCTTTTTTAAAAAGAATCGTAGCACAGTGGACTCTTTAATGTTTCGGGAGCAGCACAGTGGACTCTTTAATGTTTCGGGAGCAGGGGCGTGTGGCATATTATGAACGCAGTGACGATAAGTTGCCTTTGATTTATCATTTATTCCACTAATTTACATTATGTGACAAAGTGGTTACAAGTAAGATTTAAGCTTACCCTTGGCAATAGTTCCATACATAGTTACAGATTCTAATTTGTTACACTTGAATAATTTACTTGCAAATTAATTGTCTTCAACCTCGGGAGAGAGAGAGAACTGTTGATTGAGAGTGACCTTTGCAGACAAAATCATTACAAGAGCCACATCTTATTGTTGTAGGGCTGTTCTTTTCCCATCCACATCTACTTTTTTCCCTACATATTTCAATACGATGTGGTTGCACGAGTTGAAAAGAAGGGTTATTTTAGAAAAACTCGATGTGGGTGTTTCCCATTCTTCTAATTTGCTAAAAATAACACCTGCACATTTATACCAGCCGCATTCGACGATGGGTGCTATACAGCCATTGTCAGTCTTTTTGTGTTCAAGTTACTGAATATTTATTGCACATTTGGTAAACAGTATCAACCCCACCCTTTGTCTTATTATAATTTTGTATAAAATCTGGATAACAGAAAAGTTTCTTGAATACTGGACCAAAGCCGTAATTCACCCACTCCTCAAAAAGGAGATAGAAGCAACCCAGATAATTACAGAGGTATCTCTCTCTTACACTGCACATACAAGATTTTCTCCAGAATCCTATACAAGAGGGTCAAAGAGCAGCTAGAGGAAGAATTAGGTGAATACCAAGGAGGCTTCAGATCTTGGAGAAGCTGTGCAGAACTGATCATCACTTTAAAATTAGCGATTGCATAGTACAAGAAACGAAATAAGCCTCTTGTAATATCCTTCGTGGACTTAAAAAACTGTTAGGGAGGTTCATGTGGATAACTCAAATGATAGAGCACTTGCCCTCCTAAGGCAAAGGTCCCGAGTTCGAGCCTCGGTCCGGAAACAGCTTTAATCTGCCAGGAAGTTTCATATCGGCGCATACTTTGCTGCAGAGTGAAAATCTGATTCTGATTACTATATCGTCAGCAAATCGAATACAGTGTATTTGTTTACTATTAATTTTGATACATTTGGAACCACATTTAATTGTTTTTATTGGACTTTATGCAAATAAATATGGAGAGAGGACAGAACTGTCAGTCTTGCTAGTCTATACCCGTTTATGGAGTTTCTCAAACTGTATCCTCAAGTCCACCTTGTCAAAAGCCTCATCTAGGTCATCGAATGTGGAGTGCTGTTCGTCCGAGTTCTCCTTTCCACGAGCATTCGTAGTGTCGGTGTAGCTCCTTTGGGCCCTTTCCCATACCTAAATCCAAATCAGTCGTCAAAATTTCGTACAGAAAAGTGGAGTCGACAGTTCGGATTGACACACGAAATGACAGTACTGACGCATCACGCCGAGATACGATCTTTAAACCTGTGTCCGGCTGAAGGTGACGGTGTACACGAATTTGAGACCGCCGGCAACAGTGAAAGGTTCGAAAGTGTGAATTGCCCGACGCGGTGCAGGTGCAGAGCCAGCCGACGTTGGCCGTGCCCGCCACTCCCCCGACTGTGACGCCGTCACAGACACTGCCCGTCGCCGTCGCTCCGGCCGCGCCGCTGGCGGTGCCCGCCCCCCTCACAGTCGCGGCCGAGGACGACCGGCAGCAGGTTCCCGTGGGGCCGCCCACGGCGGAGGTGCCGGTCCAGGCGGCAGTGCAGCCGGACGTGGCCGTGGGCCAGCAGCCCATGGACGTCGACGACCCGGTCACCGTTTCTGGTGAGTGAGAGTGTGTGTGCGTGTGCCGTCTGGCACCTTTGCAGTTCAGTGGGAACTCGCCTGCACCTGTCTGCAGCTCGCGGTCCTGTGGTTAGCGTCACTGCCTCTGGATTACAGGGACCCGGGTTCGATTCCCAGCTATGTTGGGGATTTTCTCCACCTGCGGACTCATCATTTCCTCGTCATTCAGAAAATGGTGAGGGTGAACTGTGAAAAGATGTTTATGAAATCACATTAAGGGTTATTAGACATGAAGGTGCTTACATTATGATTAATAATTTTGACGCTGTACAGTCCTTTCCATGTATTTCTGTTTCATAATTTTGGTTATTTTACATAAAAATTCCATTACATTTGTGGATTTCTGTCATCATGGGTTTTGTATTACTGATTTCAGTTAACAGAATTATGTACGTACAGAATTTCAAATAGTACAGTTTTGTAATCTTGCATAAAAAATATTGCTGTCTGCCAGTCAGTAAATTACTTCAAATGATTTTAGATAATGGTTAATAAATGTAAAAAGACAATGCAAGTTAAAATGTATAGAGTAGTACATTAAAATAGAGTATTTCTACTCCTGTATAAAACTAGTACTGTATACTCCCCAAATTGATATTGTAGGAAATCTAATGCATTGCAAGGACATTTGACACACAAGTTGCACTATTACTGACCTAAAAGAGTTTTGTAGAAAAACGACATGCTTAATGTAAGATATTGAGTACAGTGAAGCTGAATGATCAGTCTCCTCACTCTGAGGCTTGTCACATTTTTGAGGGATTCTCTAAGTCTCATTTCATGTTGCAATTATGTCAAAATCACCTGATTTAATTTGACTACATTCCATTATGCTTTGTTGTTCATTGTATAACCTCTTCTTCAGTACACTTCGGAGTACACTGCCATCTCAGAGAGAATTCCCATTTATATATTTGTTCCCTCTGTGCCCAGGTACATGAAATTAATAGTTGAGGGATGAGTGTAAGACTTGATCACATTGTCTCTCCAATATTTGTATGACATTTTTATCTGTGCATGCAAAATTTTTGTTACCCCCCCCCTCTCCCCCAACTTCTGTTTTGGCCAACCACCCAACCACAGGCTGTGCAACAAAAATGTTCAAATGTGTGTGAAATCTTATGGGACTTAACTGCTAAGGTCATCAGCCCCTAAGCTTACACACAATCTAAATTATCCTAAGGACACACACACACACACACACACACACACACACACACACACACCCGAGGGAGGACTCGAACCTCCGCTGGGACCAGCCGCACAGTCCACGGCTGCAGTGCCTTAGACCGTTTGGCTAATTCCGCGCTGTGCAACAATGTCAGTTCCTTTATATTAACTCTTTTACTCCCTTCCTCTAAAAACTGTTTCATCTTCTCACCACTTGTCTTTCTTTTTTTGTTTCTTAAGATCAGTTCACACCTCTTCCCTCCCTGCTTTTACCCAGGAATCCTTCTAAATTTAATACTTTCCCATTGAAAATATCTCTTTCTGTAGTTCTGCTTTAGTTACCTATTTCTGAATCTTTTTTACTCTCTCAGATTGAGCTTCTTGTTAATTTATTTTCGTCAGTATTATTTTATTACGCAGGAAAAACTGGGTTCTATGTTTCGTGTTATATCTGTATGACCTGTTTTAGGCTACTGGTTAACAAATCGTGCAAATCTGTTGCCTCAAAAAAGTACGAAAAGAAATGTTCACAACTGCTGCTGCAGGTTTAGCAGCCACTGGAGTCACTTCCACCAAGGAGGACGCGAGGCCAAAGACTCCCGGAATACCGCCGGCACAGGAGCGCGACATCCAGCCGGTGACGGCGATGGAGTGCGACGACGCGCAGGCTGCGGGCGTGCAGGCTACGCCCCCTCGCCCCGCGGCGGCGGCGACGCCCGCTCCGCCCGTCGCCGTAGCCCCCGACTGCCCGCCACAGCAGACGGACGGCGCGAACGCCAACATCGCCCCGCCGCCACCCGCGCCCACGCCTGCACTGCCCACCCTCAAGAGGAGTCGCGGGCAAGAGGTCTGCGTGCGGCGCCGCAGCCGGAATATTTCGTGCTCACGTAGGCGGTTAAGCAGCTCGCGTACTGGCACTGCTGCACAGTGCTAAGTTGTTACCCCTGCCTCACGATGAAGTGTTTCATTTTGTTTCCTCCAGTTTAGATTCGTATGGTGCTTTATAGTGAGTAGAGTTTTCTCACAGTTCTACATTACAAAAGCACAATGAAAAGCTGTGAAAATTATTCTCATCCAGAATAAGTGTCCACTCTCTTGAGGAATGTGTGCTGCTTTTAAACTTCGTGGCAAATTAAAACTGTGCCCGTACAGGGATTCAACAGTTAATGGCCCAAAATGTTGTTCTTTTACATTGACAGTTCTCAGTTTTTTTAATGTTATTGTAGTAGATTCAAAATTGCTTTCGTAGAAGGAAAAGCCGGAAAAATATATCTTTTTTGGCCTTCTATTCCATTTAATTTTTTTTCCTTTCCAAAAAAGGACTAGAGAGTAACGGCACACAAACTGACAAAAATTACTTCGTGGGGCTGTTTCTATCAGAACTGATGGTTTCTCTCTCCCACTGACAAATCAAAGTACCTTACATGGGAAACACTTGTGTATTGTAAATAGCAGTTTTCACATTTCCACAGTTAGCACTAAAATCTGACCTGTTCTGAAAAGAGTTGTTAGATATTTCTTGTTATCACTGCTGTCTTCAAATTGAATTTCTTCAGCTTCTATAGAATTGTGGAAATATCTTGTCAATGATGACATAACATGGTGATTTTTCATTTGTCTGGTCTGTAAATTGCCCAGCTTGAATTATTCGAGAATGCATTATTTCGGAACACTAAATTCCTCATTTGGTGTATCAGTATCAGATGGGAAAGACTCCTAGATTAATTCCATCATCTACTTACCTTCAATTTTCTTACTATGACCTGCCATGCAAAAACATGAAGCTACACACCTGACGGAAGTTACAAGTTCAGAAAAATTTACATGAAAATTTTCTGAAAAAACAAACATTTTGTGCTTCTAAACTGTTACTAGCATAAATAGACTTGCCACAAAATTGGGGAGAAATATCAAGACCAGATCATTACCGTAAACATTCAAAACCAGGCACTGAATAAAAGCCTTCTAACAAGCAAGGAAGCAAGCAGATGGTGCAAATTGCGCAAGTACTGAGTTTTGAACTGCTCTGAAACCACAGATAATGCACCTGTAAGGGTTCTTGGATTCTCAACAATGAACCAAACTAGGAATAACCAATACAGAATATTTTATGCCCTTTTGTTATTAAGTGGGGCTCAGAAGTCCCACCAGTTCATAAAGGGTTAAAATGAGAACCTTTGTCTATCAGGGGTAAATGCTATACCAACTGAGCTATTCAGGTGCAACTGATGCCTGTATATTTCAGTCAGTAGAACATTTACTGCTGATAGGTGGAGGTTCCACCTTCGAGTTCTGGTCCAGCACAATCTCTCTCTCTCTCTCTCTCTCTCTCTCTCTCTCTCTCTCTCTCTCTCTCTCTCTCTCCAGTTTGTGCCATGTAGAGCTCCACCTAGTATTGTGGAAGTTATTCTTTTATGACTCAAAACAGGTCCTGTCATTCTCTCTCCCCCCTTCTAGTCCCTCTTTTTCCTCCACATACTTATTTCCTTACTGATTTTATAGAGGACCATCTCATTCTCAGGGTTCCCCTTACTAACAGAAACCTTAAAGAATCACTTTATTGTCTGTCCAGGTCTGTGTGTCATTTAAGACTCATTTTTTTCGGGAACCAGTAGAGGTGTGCAATTGAAATTTGGCACATACGAAGATCTACGTCCCTTGTCAGTGTAAATAATTTAAGCTTTTAAGTGAGTGCAGTCAGAAGATATGGCCACAGATGCCCCATATTTTGATACTCGCAAACTCGCTCATCGAAATGGATAAATACATGTCAGGTCTTGTGGTTTAGCAGAGAAGGGTGTGCCTGGAAAGAGGTCGCAGCTTCGAATTGTGGTCGGATTTTTGAACCCAGCCCCTACACCTCAACAATGTGAGGAGTCGCCAGAAACAACACACAGTTTGGATTCTACATGAAACTGTAGGTCCCCTTTCCCCTGTTGGACAACTGGGAGTGGTTAGGGACAAACAAGTCGCCAAAGTGACTTCCGATAGAGAGACTTCAACCAGGGCATTGAACTGCATGAAATTATTATTGTTGTTATCTGTATACCTGATCACATTTGCACGGAACACTCAGAATGTGAGTCCTGCTTGTCCTTCTCCAGGTTTTACTATCTCACCAGTTCCTGTAATTTTCTGCATCCTCAGTAACACTATGTCCCAAATTCTGAAATTCACGTATTTTCACGGTTTTCCCACCACCCATTGTCCTCTACCATACAACACTATGCTACAGATGTACATCCTCAGAAATTTCTTTCTCGAACTGAGGCCTACAGAATTTTGTACTAATATAGTTGACTCCTTTTAGCAAGGAATGCGTGCCTTGCACATACTAGTCTGCTTCTTTCATCGTGTTTGCTTTATCTGTTGTGCTTTATTTTTCTTCTCGTGTAGCAGAAACGTTGACTTCGTCTTCTACATGTTGTTCTCCAATTTTGATGTCTTGTTCTTGCTAACCTGACTTCTTCTACTCCTTGTGACTTTTGTCTTTCTTCGATTTACCCTCAGTCTGTTTACTGTGGTCGGTGCACTGTCCATTCCATCGAACAGGTCCTCGTAACTACCCCTCCGTTTCACAGGGGATCGAATTTTCGTCATAGGATACAAACATTAGTTCCACAACAGAATTGCATCACCTGCAAAATAGTGTCCATCGGGGCTAACGCGTCCATTCTCCGTACACGTTAAAGATCTTTTGGCGACCGTGTTTGCCAATTACACTGTCTAGAATCGAGTTGCCGTCCCTTCTGTACCGGTAGTTAGTGAACAAAATATATAAATATCGAATATCAGATTGCAGACTGTAGTGAAAAGAGCCCAGTATGTGTTTCTTTATGGAGAAGCATTGTCAGCAGCAGTCTAGTCTCCAGGGTACGTCAGGGTGATGTGGTGAGGCTGATCCTGCTCAGTATGTGCGGTATCCCATGTATTTCAACCACCACAAGTGACTTTTCCCCAAAAGCAAACAAATGAAAATGACATGGGCCCAAGTTGGGACCGTACGTAGGACAGTTGACGACAGTTAACCCGAAGTGTCAGACTGTCGCAGGTGTGAGGTCCGGTACCGACGTGCTGGAGGAGGGGGTGATCTGTGTGTGGACGAACTCTTCGGGTTCGTGGCTCCAGAAAGTCGTTACAGCACGGTGATTCTCGTGCACTGACATACTTAAACTCTACACCACTACATTACAGATGACAATTCGGAGCCCTTTAGTGGCGTAGTACTGCAAATGTGTCGACGTGAAGAGTAAAGATGTGAAATGCTAATAATGTTTGTTTTATTTAAAAAGGTTGAAGAGAATTCCTATAAAAAAAACTTAAAGGCATTTCTACTGTATAAACAACATAACTTCTTTTTCAATTTTTTATTGGTGATTTGCTTCCTCTCCTAAAGACTTGCAAAAATGTATCACAGTGTACCATTCTCGTAAACACTATGTTATTAAAAGTGCGACACGAAACTGACTGTGATTCTTGTGTGTACTAGGACACGGGCAGGTACCGAGGGTAATGTAACACATTCACTTGCGGCAGTTGATGGCAAACAAATGAAAATACATGCCAGCTGTATATTAGTACAGAAGAGTCGAAATAAGTTTTATGTTTCATTTTAATAACATCGTGTTTACAAAAATGGTACACTGTTACACGTTTTTCAACAAATCTTGGGGACAGGAAGTGAATTACTGAATAACAAAAATGTAGGGTGCTATTTGAAAAAAATGTGCTGTCGTTTTTATCTTTGTAAGGGACAAAATTACGAGAATAGCAACTGTGCTGTTTAGAGTCCCCCTGGTAGCTAAAGAAATGTATATTTTTTATTTTGCTTCTGAACAAACAGGTTTTTATAATGGTGAAGGTAAAGGAGACTCTTTTTGTACATAAACTGCCTGGTGGATAAAGCCGAAAGCCCCAGCGAAAGTGTTCACACGTGTCGAATTTGTTGGTAACTTGTTACGAAATGCAGAGTGACTTGCTGACGACCAGCAAGTGGCTGTCAGCATAAAATCCATTGTGAGTAAAGCTTAGTTTACACAACAACACTAGGTTGCAGGTGACTGTGCTGCCGGCCACTGCGCGTGCACTGCGCAACTCGGGTCGGTGAAACTAAACACTTTCTGCGTGTTCCAACTTTGGCGACACTAGTTGCACGAGTTTTGAGGTTACGTGTATCCGTAGCGTGTAGACAAACTGAAATGTGAAGCGGGGAATGGAGAATAATGTTCTTTTTTTGGATAGATATGCTTTTCGTAGAGGTTTGTGGGATTTCAGTTATGCTGATTACAAAAATAAGCAACAAATTGCTGCTCCTGAGACCTTCACATGTGATCAGTACATTGATAGTTTGAAAATGTCTGAGCTGCAGGGCCAAATTTATTGAATTAGGGGCGCATATAAAACTGAATGAAGAAACATACAAGCAAATGTATTTCTAGCTGTGACAGTACTCTCATCTACAAGACTAAAATCCCATCATTTGAGTTGGCCAACACTCTCTCTCTCTCTCTCTCTCTCTCTCTCTCTCTCTCTCTCTCTCTCTCCCTCTCCCTCTCCCTCTCTCTTCTTATATTGTTTTGTAAGGAATATTGTTGACTGCAGGGAAGGCTACACAAATTGAGAAACTGTATTCTTTATTCAATATTCATCTATTTAAAATTTCGCAGCAGTGCTCCCCATTCACATATGTTTGAATTTTGAAATATTGCCACTGTACAGATCTATCTTCAAGAGAGTAGTTTGCAAACCATTCTCTTCTCGATGCAGCCTGCTTCGAATAATTACTGCTTTTAATGTTAATAATTATTACTGTTAATGTAAATAATTATTGGTGTTAATGAAAAAGTGTCATTACCAACTAAAACTGCATTATATAGCATGCCAAATGTTCTCAATTGTAATGCATGCAATGTGATTGGTAATTTCAGTTCTGGCGACAGTGCTTCACACATTATAGCATCTTTATTCCTTATCGCATAATTAACTCTTATTTAGAAGAAATGTGAACAGTTCTGGTGACATTCTAAGATAATTAAAAGAACTTCTTGGGTCTTCCATTACAAATTATTTCAGCAAGGATGCTGAGCAACCGAGCTGACGTCTTTTCTTCATCCAGTCACGAATCGAACCACGTTTCTTACTTTTTTCTTATGCAGCAATTCCGTGCAACAAGCTTTAACTCCATCACAACTCGTGCAATGTGCAGCGGCCACAACTTTCATTTCAGACACAACTCAGGAACCCACAAACTGACGAAACTGAAGTGTATACTGGTTTCGACATGTCTATAGTCAAATATGAGACCACTTACGTGCAACTCATTCCACGCAACGAGTGGCACAACCCGATGCCGTCGTGTAAACTAGACTTCGGTAGATGGGAATGCCTGTTATCCTCTGATGAAACAATCAGTAGTCAGTGACTGGAATCTGTCACAACTTTCACGTATCTCAGATTTTATGTGGAACTGCCACATAAGTCTGACCTGGGCAAGGTGGATGGTATGTGTGGTAGACTTAGATGTATCGGCAGCTTTATACAAGAATGGTATGTAAGGAGGTTGTAGTGTTTCATCACTTAACACTGTTTTTTATGTCCTTTAGTGAGCATCTGACTCTTCAGATTTAAGCATTTCAAGGTCCAAACAAGACCATTAGTAACATCCTTCTCTGTGTCTACTCAGTATCCCATGTTTGTCCTACTTGGAATGGGTTGGATGCTTTTTAGTAACATTTTATGATGGGTACTACAGTGCAGAAACAAAAAATGTAGATTTTTATACATTTGTAGTTTTATTCCTAATGTTCTGCATAGATCAAACAGTGAATTATTTTGTTCACCATATGCCGTGTATCTCATATATATTTTTCACATGTTTTGAAGTTTAACTGTGCATTAATTAAAATTAGGACTTGCAAACATTTTACGATTTTAAGCTGGTAATGTAGATTTTCTTTCTTTTCATATTGTAGAGGCTGGATGGCAAATGCACAGCCAAACTAGTAATAATTGTTGTTTCAGTTGTTATTTCCACTAAGAAAACTGATTTGATACTGGTTTTGACAGTAATGTGCCCTAGGCGAGCAACAGTGTCCCTCTTATCTCCCCCCCCCCCCCCCCCACCCCCCTCCCTTCCATGGTCCCCTTTCTCCACCCTTGCCAACATAATTACCAAACTGACAATTCCTTTGATAGACCAGGCAATGTCCAGTCGCCTGATACCTGGTATTAATGAAGTTCAGTACCATTAGTTGTGCAATCTACTCATCTCATGTTTCGCATTGTGCTGTAAAACCACATCCCAGAAGCTTCTGTGGTATTATTGTATGGAATGCTTATCATCCAGTTTTCACTTCCATATGAGGCTACACTCCAGAAAAACGGCTTCAGAAAAATCTTTTTAACACACGAATTGATATTTGATGTTAACAGTGCCCTCTTTTTCATAAATGTTTTTCTGGCTGTTGTCAGTTTGCGTTTATATCCACTCCAGTTTGGCCAGTGCCACCTACCTTGCTGCTCAAACAAAAACCCATCTACTAATTTTTGTCCTAAAATTATTTAAGATAGTCTCGATCGTAGCTGATGTTAACTTCTGACCAGTTTCGGCCTTTTAAGTCTGGGCCATCGTCAGCATTTCCACCACCTGGATGACGGCGATGGCACCTAACCCACTGTGGAGGCCTCAGTCACTGTAACTGGTAAGAAGTTAACATCAGCTGTGATGAAGACTGTTTTTAAATCATTTTAGGACAATAATAGATCACTGTTCTCCAAAAATGTTATATAAAATTATGACTAATTTTTGTGTCTCATTTCGTCATCCAATTCCCTCAGCATCACCTGATTTAACTGGACTACCTTTCATTACCTTTATTTTACCATCATACACATCCTCATTTCAGTCTCTTATCGAGACACTATCAGCTCCGTTTGACCACTCTTCCGAGTCCTTTGTTGCCTCCGACATAATCACGTCATCGGAAATCTCCGAGGTTTAATTTCTGCTCCTTGGCCTTTGTTTTTCCTTTATTGTTTGCTTGGTGTGCACATTGGATAGCATCAGGAAGAGTGTACAATGCCATCTCACTCTCTTCTCAACTACTGCTCGCCTATCGTGTCCTTTGACTCCTAACTGCAGTCTGGTTTGTGTACAACTTGTAGATAATATTTTCACTCTCCCTTATCTCTCCTAATGACTGCATCGAGAACCACCAATTGTAGAAGGTAACGGTCGTTACGATCTAATGAATGTCATTACGTGTAAAATAGATAGACATTTCCAGTATCGCTTTCACCCTGTAAATTGTACCGACTGTGAGCTCGGCACTTCCCTCCCGACTGCTCGCTCGCGATACAAATCGATACCTCGGGGTGGCGAACTGACGGAACACCCGTGTCTGCGTCGCAGGTGTTGACGCACGTCATCGAGGGGTTTGTGATCCAGGAGTCGTCGGAGCCCTTCCCGTCGCCGCCCCACAGCAGCGAGGACGACGAAGACGACGACGGCCACGGCCGCTGCAGGCCGCCGCGGCCCCCCGCGTCCCCGCCGGCGCGCCCCCTTACCGCGGTCGGGCTCGACAACCCGGCGCAGCGCGCGGCGTCGCCGGACCGGCTGGCGGGAGAGCCTCAGCGTGAGTACGGCTGCCCTGCGAGCCTCGGAAGCCGGAGTCTGAGATATCGAGTTGTGGGAATGGCGGGATAGGCTTCGGAGTGGGGGAGAGTGGTGTGGACCACGTGGGGTTCCACAGGGATCTGTACCTGGTTTGCTGTTCCAAAATTCACTACCCAAACAAAGTTCTCTAGTTGAGATTTAAAAGGTTCAGAATCAATTCCAGCAGTTTCGATTTGCCCGGTTTGAGGGCGAATGATGATAAGCCCTAATCTGGCACTTGCCCAGTTTTTCTTTTCCTACAGCAGAAACTCACAGACTGGCTTTCATTGAGTTCCTCCGTACTTACCACATTGGAAGTTAGTGCCCAGCCATCAGTTTCCTATAGCATTATGACACCTTGGAAATATCAACTTAGGAAATTTCCAGGTGCAAGTATAAATGTCTAAAGCGTTTTACGGAGTCTCCTATAACTAAATGCACAGCCTTCGGTCTTGTAGTTGAGAATTCTCTGGGTTGCTTCTGTCTAATCATAATTGTTTGTACTTTGATTTGAATTCTGTAATTTTTATCAAAATTAAGTGTTAATTGTAAATATGACTCTCGCATTTTTAATAAAGCAACATGTTTTTATTTCTAATCTACAATTTTATGAAAATGGGAGTATTAATAATACATTGACATTGGTCCAAACATGCAAAGTATATTACTGTTAAATGTAAAATTATGTATACCAACAACACTGTTTTTGAATGGTGGGCTCCACGAGGTTCCCAAGTCGTGCAGTGACCGTAAACTATAAAATTACCAAATATGCAGCAACCAGTCGCAAAATCATGTTTTATTTATTTGCTTTTGCAAATTGATTTCAACTGATTAACAATCAACTGATTAACAGCACTGCTTAAGACAGTATTACTACTCAGGACACACGGTTGAAATCACCGATGATGGCTGTTAATCAGTTGAAATCGATTTGCAAAAGCAAATAAATAAAACATGATTTTGTGACTGGTTGCTGCATATTTGGTAATTTTAACACTGTTTTTAATATGCTTGTACTTTCTGTACCAAATTAAATTTATTAGAATTACTTCCTTTTTTATATTATTAGTAATTAAAAATAAAAGAATTTATTTCCATTTAAAAGTAATGATTTAATATTTGTTAATTATGATTTCAATGTGGTGATAAAACATAGAAGTCAAACAAAAAAATAGTTTGAACTAGGGAGGATCTAACGACTGGCTTTGCGATTATAGTGCGAGAATTGTACGCATTCAGCTGCAGATGGCTCTGCCAAAATGTTAGATATGTTTTATACTTAACAGTGCTAAGGGATCTTCAAAATGAACTTTTTTTTAGTTTTTATCAACTGCTGCTTGAGGAAATGGATGTCCGAGCACTGACCTAAAAATCCTATATGCCCGAATGTAATCGCAGTGGGCCATTCCGTCAGCTCTGCTTCTCAGATGGACACGGGCCATTTCAACAGCTGTGGTCTCAGGTCAGAACTGCGGGCATTTGGCTTATGCTCGTCTACCTCACAGGCGTGGAAATGATCTTCCTATAATTTTAAAGGTCGGCTCAAAAACTGTTTCACTTACAGATGACTCGAGCCTACCAGTTGAGGATCAAAAGTCAACCCTAGCAGACACAGCCCAGATGACAGCTGAACAGGTCTGCAACCAGTTCACAGCTAACAGTTCAACCCTTAATCTCACAAAGTGTCATATTTTATAATGTGGACAGATAGAAAATCTACTCGCCAAGTTGCAGCTGGATGGATCTGGAAACGTGCAAGTTTTTGGAATCAGCAGAAGAGTTCAAGGAAAAGGAATGAAGGGAAAGGACTGGAGAGGTTTAGGAAAAGGGGAGAGTTATGAAAAAGCCGTCCTGCACCACAGCTTATGTACTGGATAGCATAAGAAGAAAAGACTGACCATTGGTGCCTGCAGCGGATAATATTTGAAAACCTGAGATCTTTAATGTGGAATATAGGTCAATAAGAAAGACATGGATTGCTGTGGTAGTGGGGGAGGGGTGAGAAGGGGGAGGGGGGAGAAGGGGGAGGGGGGAGAAAGTGTCAATGAAAGCAGGAAGGTAAGTGGTGGACAGGTGGAGGGTGCAGGGGAGAGTAGGCAGGAGAGGTTTGAGTGAGAAATAATTGTTAAGAAAAAAATTCAATACGTTGTGCCATTTCAGAGTTAATTAGCATTTGAGTTAGCCAATCAGGCTGCTGCACACAGAAATTCAAACAGCCCACCAGAGACACTGTCAGCAAATGTGTTCTTCATTTCCTTTTCCAAAAGTGTACAAGGTAGCGATACACAAATTGGACACGGGATAGTAGTAATGCTCAAACCCGAGCCAAAGGTCGAGCAGTCTCGTGCACAGTCTTCTACTCTGTGAGAACAGCTGACACTAATTGTATCTGAGAGAGGGGGGGGGGGGGGGGGGGGTGGTGTCTGCTCGAATTTGCACGTGCAATGTCTCAAATGGCTGACTTAAATGTTAATTAACTTGCATACGTAGCAGTGTACTGAATTTTTTTCTTAGCGATCGGTATTTGTCACCCTACCCTGCAAGACACTTACAAGCTTTTCACAGAATTTCAGACCACTCTGTATATATATTAATCAAGAAGATCAGTTCAGTGTGTTTTGGCCTTAGACACATCTCTCATTGTTCTGACCTAAAGACAAGAGTATCGGCTTATTCCACGTATTTTCTCTTCCTCTCGTCTTGTGGTGTTATCTCTGGGGCACTGCACATTCAGCAAATGAAATGTTTGTGCAGCAGAAGGAAGCTGTAGGTAAATAATCCAGCACATCCTGCTGAAGTCAATTAGAGGCCCAGAGAATGTCAGTCTTCACTTTATCATTACTTTCAATATTTTTTGTAAATTTTGGTAGATTTCCTCACTGTGAATAGCATTTTAGTTTTATATTTCTGAATGTGTGTGTGTTGTTTTAGATAATTGTAGTGAAACAATATGCGCATTTAAGTTTAGTAGTTCTTATATCTATTATATATTTTTGAAGTCCATTTGCTGTATATGATATTGCAGTGCCTGTGTTATTCTGATTATGATGCAGAGTTCCTTTGGACATGCATGCAGCGGTTCCCAAAGGAACTTTGCATCATAATCAGAATAACACGAGCAATGCACTATCTTATTTATATGCCAATACCGAGAGACTGCCTTTCAAATACACCATCTGACCTGTACGGGAATATACCTAATGGATGTACCAGTACAAGTCGTAGACACACGGTTGACGACATGTGGAAGTTTGGGTGCACGAATAGCCAAATGGTAAGGCGACCGCTCGCGATAAAAGGGAAATCCTGGTTAGAGTCCCATTCTACAGCTGATGGTAGTCCTTATTCGCAATTTTGAATTCCTTTGATGTATTCTGCTATATGGTTTTAAAAATATTTAAACTTTGTAACTCAGTGTATTTTCCCAATTGTTTTTGCATATATTTTTGTCCATTTTGCGTACACATAATCATCATAATTGTCTGCAAAAGCTCACATGGTTTACTTTGATTTTTTTTAATTTCCTTCATAGAATTATTGATTCAGTTTTGTCATCTCTCCGTTCCAAATTCTAGATTCTTACTTTTTTTCTGAAACATAGTTAAACACTAACATTTATATCACATCCCCTTCCCTTACTGCAATTTTTGGTTCAAATAGTTGAAGATTCCTGTTGTAAATTTCATTTCACATGTTGTATTTGTTAGAGTTTTACAAATTAAATTTGCCAATTTTGCTTCAACACCACATTCTGTAGCCATTCAGTCTATCTCTAATATATTTTCTCCAGTCTGCAATTGCAACAGTACTGCAGATTGACTAAAGTAATCAAAGTACGCCTTTAACATTATGATAAGAGGAATGTATTAAATTATTAATAACAAATTACCTTACCACTGAACTTACTTTGTCATCTAGTGTTTGCAAGAGGCCCAGGTCATATTTTCAAAACTGTGGATGAAACACTTTCTGCCTGTAATGTCCAAATCTTCAAAGATATATTGACACATTTAAGTACTTTTTTCAGTTCAGTCTGCTACGACAACTTGATAATCATCTGTATACTGACTTGCTTGACACCCACTGACTGTAACTATCTAAAGCTAATTTACTTGAACCTTGTACCAACTCATATGTAAAAAAGTAATAATATTTTATGACAAATTCATTGTTGTTGTTGTGGTCTTCAGTCCTGAGACTGGTTTGATGCAGCTCTCCATGCTACTCTATCCTGTGCAAGCTTCTTCATCTCCCAGTACCTACTGCAGCCTACATCCTTCTTAATACGCTTAGTGTATTCATCTCTTGGTCTCCCTCTACGATTTTTACCCTCCACGCTGCCCTACAACACTAAATTGGTGATCCCTCGATGTCTCAGAACATGTCCTACCAACCGATCCCTTCTTCTAGTCAAGTTGTGCCACAAGCTCAGCTTCTCCCCAATTCTATTCAATACCTCCTCATTAGTTATGTGATCTACCCATCTAATCTTCAGCATTCTTCTGTAGCACTACATTTCGAAAGCTTCTACTCTCTTCTTGTCCAAACTATTTATCGTCCACGTTTCACTTCCATACATGGCTACACTCCATACAAATACTTTCAGAAACGACTTCCTGAGATTTAAATCTATACTCGATGTTAACAAATTTCTCTTCTTCAGAAACGCTTTCCTTGCCATTACCAGTCTACATTTTATATCCTCTCTACTTTGACCATCATCAGTTATTTTGCTCCCCAAATAGCAAAACTCCTTTACTACTTTAAGTGTCTCATTTCCTAACTAATTCCTTCAGCATCACCCGACTTAATTCGACTACATTCCATTATCCTCGTTTTGCTTTAGTTGATGTTCATCTTATACCCTCCTTTCAAGACACTGTCCATTCCATTCAACTTCTCTTCCAAGTCCTTTGCTGTCTCTGACAGAATTACAATGTCATCGCTGAACCTCAAAGTTTTTATTTCTTCTCCACGGATTTTAATACCTACTCCGAACTTTTCTTTTGTTTCCTTTATTGCTTGCTCAATATACAGATTGAATAACATCGGGGATAGGCTACAACCCTGTCTCACTCCCTTCCTAACCACTGCTTCCCTTTCATACCCCTCGACTCTTATAACTGCCATCTGGTTTCTGTACAAATTGTAAATAGCCTTTCGCTCACTGTATTTTACCCCTGCCACCTTCAGAATTTGAAAGAGAGTATTCCAATCAACATTGTGAAAAGCTTTCTCTAAGTCTACAAATGCTAGAAACATAGGTTTGCCTTTCCTTAACCTTTCTTCTAAGATAAGTCGTAGGGTCAGTATTGCCTCACGTGTTCCAACATTTCTACGGAATCCAAACTGATCTTCCCCAAGGTCGGCTTCTATCAGTTTTTCCATTCGTCTGTAAAGAATTCGCGTTAGTATTTTGCAGCTGTGACTTATTAAACTGATAGTTTGGTAATTTTCACATCTGTCAACACCTTCTTTCTTTGGGATTGGAATTATTATATTCTTCTTGAAGTCTGAGGGTATTTCGCCTGTCTCATACATCTTTCTCACCAGATGGTAGAGTTTTGTCAGGACTGGCTCTCCCAAGGCCGTCAGTTGTTCTAATGGAATGTTGTCTACTCCCGGGGCCTTGTTTCGAGTTAGGTCTTTCAGTCCTTTGCCAAACTCTTCACGCAGTATCATATGTCCCATTTCATCTTCATCTACATCCTCTTCCATTTCCATAATATTGTCTTCAAGTACATCGCCCTTGTATAGACCCTCTATATACTCCTTCCACCTTTCTGCTTTCCCTTCTTCGCTTAGAACTGGGTTTCCATCAAAGCTCTTGATATTCATGCAAGTGGTTCTCCTTTCTCCAAAGGTCTCTTTAATTTTCCTGTAGGCAGTATCTATCTTGCCCCTAGTGAGATAAGCCTCTACATCCTTACATTTGTCCTCTAGCCATCCCTGCTTAGCCATTTTGCACTTCTTGTCGATCTCATTTTTGAGATGTTTGTATTCCTTTTTGCCTGCTTCATTTACTGCATTTTTATATTTTCTCCTTTCATCAATTAAATTCAATATTTCTTCTGTTACCCAAGGGTTTCTACTAGCCCTCATCTTTTTACCTATTTGATCCTATGCTGCCTTCACTATTTCATCCCTCAAAGCTACACATTCTTCTTCTACTATATTTCTTTCCCCCCATTCCTGTCAGTTGTTCCCTTACGCTCTCCCTGAAACTGTGTACAACCTCCGGTTCTTTCAATTTATCCAGGTCCCATCTCCTTAAATTCCCACCTTTTCGCAGTTTCTTCAGTTTTAATCTACAGTTCATAACCAATAGATTGTGGTCAGAGTCCACATCTGCCCCTGGAAATGTCTTACAATTTAAAACCTGGTTCCTAAATCTCTGTCTTACCATTATATAATCTGTCTGATATATTTTAGTATCTCCGGGATTCTTCCATGTATATAACCATCTTTTATGATTCTTGAACCAAGTGTTAGCTATGATTAAGTTATGCTCTGCGCAAAATTCTACCAGGCAGCTTCCTCTTTCATTTCTTAGCCCCAATCCATATTCACCTACTATGTTCCCTTCTCTTCCTTTTCCTACTCTTGAATTCCAGTCGCCCATGACTATTAAATTTTCGTCTCCCTTCACTACCTGAATAATTTCTTTTATCTCATCATACATTTCTTCAATTTCTTCGTCATCTGCAGAGCTAGTTGGCATATAAACTTGTACTACTGTAGTAGGCATGGGCTTCGTGTCTATCTTGGCCACAATAATGCGTTCACTATGCTGTTTGTAGTAGCTTACCCATACTCCTATTTTTTTATTCATTATTAAACCTACTCCTGCATTACCCCTATTTGATTTTGTATTTATAACCCTGTATTCACCTGAGCAAAAGTCTTGTTCCTCCTGCCACCGAACTTCACTAATTCCCACTATATCTAACTTTAACCTATCCATTTCCTTTTTTAAATTTTCTAACCTACCTGGCCGATTAAGGGATCTGACATTCCACGCTCTGATCCGTAGAACGCCAGTTTTCTTTCTTCTGATAACAAGGTCCTCTTCATTATTCATTAATAGTATTAATATTTTTGTGCAAAGTTATGATGAAAAGTTACAGGATCACATAAACTTAAGAGTAACAGTAAATTTTACCGTAAGGCAGTAGATGTTTGACACTGATTTCTTATAATTTTTTTTTAATATAAAATTGCATTAATTATTAACTTTAACTGATTACTTTTGAATAGGCAAATTTCTGTTTACTTAGTTATTTTGGCTGCTAACACATACACGGGTTTCAGCTCTGGACTTACATTATTTGATACAACCAAGTACCTCATATATCATGTTAAAGATGATGATTAGCTGCAGATTTGTTTACTTTATAATAATTGGTCTCATTTTTACTTAGCATCCTTCTAACACACTCTGTTCTATAATTTTCCTTACTTCGTACAAAAACTGTGACACATGAATTATCATCTTCCAGTTTCTGAAATTATTGTTTTAACAGGATGGAGATGTGTATACATGAAATTTAAAATTATTTAGGCTCATAATCTTTATAAGAGCATTGTATATCTAACTCAGATACTTAGATCAAACAATGGAAACTCCGTGTAGGAATATCAATGCCACAGGAAAAGAAAGATTACTAATTACCGCAAATAAGAGACATAAAGTTGCAGACGAGCACAATTAAATGACAGTTACATAAAGCTTTCAGCGACAGCTTTCATCAGTAAAAGAGAGACAGACACCATCGATACACACAAGCGCGCATACCTCGAGCGTGACCTTTATGCAAGTGTCTTTTAACTGTACCTGTCTGCAACTTAATGTGTCTTCTTTACAGTATGTATCATTCTGTCTTTTCCTACATTGGCATTACATTAGGTGGCATTCAGTTATTCGAAATAATATTAGGTAACAAATAATAAATCTGAAAGGAATAAATGCAGTCATAATTATACAATAACGTACTAGTCGATACGATGCGCCGAGAAGTATGCCAAAGACGATGTATCGGATACTCCTACACAAAATCTGATGCTGTCAGTTACAGATTGTTCCTCTGCCTGCCGAATCGAATGTTTCCCAGAATTCGGTAAATGGCATTACTGTAGCACTGCACTGCCCCTCTCTGCTGTTACGCAGGTGTTCTCTTCGTGTTGCAGGCAAGAAGCCGCTGACGGAGGCGGAGGCGTCGCGGTGCGAACACTGTGGCAAGACCGGCCTACGGGCAAAATTCAAGAAGAGGTTCTGCACGCCGTCCTGCGCCAAGAGGTAAGCACCTGAGAGAGAGAGAGAGAGAGAGAGAGAGAGAGAGAGAGAGAGAGAGAGAGAGAGATGGGCCACTAGTTGGTGCCACAAAGTGTCTCCCTCTGGATTTCCGATGAAGCTGTTAGAAGGGGTCCTTGCAGAGTGGCCCTCTTCAATTTTTTTCATGCTTACAGAATTTGTGGGTCACTGTCTGAACATAACTATGCTGAACTGTGGCTGCCAACTGTTATGGATTACCTCCGTAATTGCCATACATTTACCACCTAAATTACATAGTTATAATTTGATGTTTTTAAAAAATCTGAAAAGGTACTTTTCATGTTTTCGTAATGATATGCTGCTAAAATGTTGTATAAATTGTAATGATTTCCTTTGTGAGTATACAGTAAACCTGTCTACGACTGATTCTATCTCCACAGCTAATTAATATAGGTTACTTAGAGTGCTGCTGAAAATTTTTTAATTCTGAACATGTCAGCTTAAAGGGTAGCAATAAAACTGCTTTCGAACAGAGTGACGTCACGAGTTTTGAGGCATTCGTCTGTAAGCTGTTGTGCTTTTTCTAGACAGGTGATGCCGCAGGATACACATTCACCTATTTATCCGTTCCTAATAATACGTACAATGCCGAAGCTGTTATAGTAATGGCTGTAGGATCTAGAAAATGTAAGTTTTCTTCATCAGTTGTAAAATTGAATAAACTATTTCCTGATGTTCTGAGTGAAAATGGAAGGGGAAAAAACATTAAATTTGGAATTTTCAAGGTACCAGTTTGATGACTTTTCAACAGTAGAACAAGAAGAGCTGATATTGCTTGGTGCAAAATATCTGCTACGTGTGATGCAACAGGCATTCAAAAAAGTGTCCGTCACTGTGCAAACTTATGCTTGCATTGAAGATAAGATGTCCTGGGTTGTTAGGCTGCTCTTAGGTTAGATT
This sequence comes from Schistocerca serialis cubense, assembly GCF_023864345.2. Classification (NCBI taxonomy): domain Eukaryota; kingdom Metazoa; phylum Arthropoda; class Insecta; order Orthoptera; family Acrididae; genus Schistocerca; species Schistocerca serialis. The sequence goes on along the minus strand of NC_064648.1, from coordinate 40,172,396 downwards.
AGGTTCTTATTTCTTCTATACAACTGATGTTTCAACCCCTCTGCTAGGATTTTCTTCCTGATCTTGTGGTGTCCACAGTTGACTGATGCTTGCATTACTGGTTGTTCCTCACAGTGATGTTGCCCCTGAGAGCACTGTTAGTATTGTCAGGAAAAACAATATCGAATTTCGATCTAATATGAATATAGCAACCCTGAATGCTTTGGTGATCAATAAACTGAAACATCTCTCTTCAGGTAGGTCATAATAATTTCACCAAGGATCAGGTTCAGTTTGCAAACAGTGCACAAGATTATTGCATTGCACCAATGAAGATCCATATTCTGTTTTATACAAAACCTACATCAGGCTTAAAATTTTTAAAATTTTCGCAGGGGAGGGCCCCAGACCTCCTTACGTATTTGCCACACGATTACTGAGAGCCTCTTCTCAAGATCGGCAGCTACGCTAAAGCAGTACAGTGCAGCTCTCAAACTCTAAAAAAATCATCTTCGGAGATTAGAAATTTTCCAAGAGCTGTAAAGAATAAAATACTTGTAAACAGCTACTATGCAAACATGGCTCAGCAATGTGAAAGTTTGGCAACCATAAAATTTCTGTTTTGAATCTTGCTAGGAGTGACAGTTTTTTCACTCTTATTTAAAGTCCATATTTATTAACAAATAGTGAACCATGAATTTGTTCATAAAAGTAACATATTTATATCTTTAATGATTAATTACATGCCGGCCGGAGTGGCCGAGCGGTTCTAGGCACTTCAGTCTGGAACTGCGCGACCGCTACGGTCGCAGGTTCGAATCCTGCCTCGGGCATGTGTTTTTGTGATGTCCTTAGGTTAGTTAGGTTTAAGTAGTTCTAAGTTCTAGGGGATTGATGACCTCAGATGTTAAGTCCCATAGTGCTGAGACCCATTTGAACATTAATTTCATGAAAATAACAGTATTCACAAATAATAAAAAATCTCTGCAATAATGAAAAACCTCAAATAGAAAATAAAATATGCATTATATTTATGCAAATTAAACAGTATTATTGACGGATGAAATATTTTTTCCATTTATCAATGCGTTTTAATGTTTGAGTCAAATTTTGATTTATTTTCGTGTGACGACTAATTAAAAATATAAAGATGTTATTTTTATTAAAAATATCAGTATTTGGAAATTAATGTTGATAAAGATATAATTTAAATAAAAGCAAAAAAATTGTTGTTACTAATGGGATTTGAACTGGAGATTTCACTGTTAAATACCTGTTATACTTTGCAGTCAGCTACTGCTGAGTATGTTAGTAAGTAAGAAATGTTTCATGTTAAACGGTGCTCAGAATATTCTGATTATTTTGATCATTGTGTCATACGGGATTAGGAAACTGATGATCAGGCACTGACCTTCAAATCCTATAAATGTGGAGCCAGCGTGTAGGGTGCCCTGTTTAGTCTCGCTCACGTACCAGTTCAAAGTTCATAACAATTGACCTCGCAGATTAGTTTTACTGGAGAATTATCAGTGAATCGTGCCCCGAATCTGTTGGCCACTCTTCTTGTTGAGTGATTTGTGGGATTCTCTGGCAGGACTCCTGGCCATTAAATTTGTGATACCGTGAAGACGGCTTGCAACGAATATCAAATAGGCATCGCATGCTCGGATATGCAGGCGGTTAGCATTTTAGTGGAGTCGTATAAGTGTGTATGAGTAACACCATCTACATCGTGTTTGTGAGGGAAGATTCTGAGGCAATTTCTGATTCAAAAGGAACATTTGACAGTTGATAGTTTGTGATAAGATCTTACATTGGTGGAAAACAAATAGCAGCACCAGCACCAAGAAGGATCTGTGCGACATGAACGAAAGTTGGTACGTGTGTTTTTACACCTGAAAGATGAGGTCTATTTAGATTCTGCACCAGTCACATACGAGTAGTGCCAACTGCTTGCAGCAGTGGTCACGAGAACGCACGGTCGCACGAAGACAGCTGCAGACTGCCACGTGGCACCACCGAGAGGGCGGATCGTTGTGTTCGACGTATGGCTCTGGCACACTGTACTGCATCTGCAGCAGGAATTTGATCAGCAGTTGGCACCAAAGTTACACAGTGAACTGTTACAATTTGCTTCCCTTGAGGACAGCTCCGAGCCAGACGTCCTGTAGCGTGCATTCCACCGAGCCCTAACCGTAGCCGTTTGCGACTTCAGTGGTGTTGAGGAAGAGCTCATTGGAGGGCAAGGTGGAGCTCTGTGGTGTTTTGTGATGAAAGCCGGTTCTATCTCAGGTCAGTGATAGCCTTATGTTGGCTAGAAGGAGACCAATTGATGACCTGCACCCAAACTGTCTGCTTGCAAGACACACTGGCCCTATTCCTGGAATTTTGGTCCAAAATGTGATATTGATTGTCAGCAGGATCACTCCCGTGGTTATGCCGTGCACCGTGACTGTAAATTTGTGTGTCAAACTGGTGATTCGACCTGATTTACTGCCTTTCAAGAACAGCATTGCAAGGGGTTCAAGGGGTGTTTTCCAACAGGGTAACGCTGGTCCACGTACTGCTGTTGTAGCTCGACACACCTACAATGTGTCGACGTGTCGCCTCGGTCTGCTCGATAACCGGATCTGTCTCCAGTCGAGCACATGTGGGACCTCGGGACGTAATCGTACAAGGACTCCTGCGTCATCCACAACCCGAGATTTAACCGTGCCTGTATTGACTGACCGAGTGCAACAGGCACGAAACTCTGTCCAAAAGCGGACATTCAGCACCTGTGCAACACAATGTGTGCACGTGTGCATGCTTGTGTTCAACATTCTGCCAGTTACACCAGTTATTAATGTACTGGCACTTATATTAACTTGTGATCTTGCAATGGTAATCACTCAAATATGTTACCTAGACAAATTTATTCCCAAAATTTCATTGCTCTACATGAATTACTTTTTGGTGGCGTGATATTCTTTCTTCCACCAGTGTATTATGCCTCTCGTAAGAAGGAGAAACGTCTACCAGAAGCTGTTGTAATTTGACAGTGGCAGAATTGTAGCGGGGAGACTGCGGTCTTTCATTACACTGTATTGACGCTCACGTCAGTCGGAGTCCTGAGAATGCTGTGTGAATGTGGAATTGACGGGTACAGGATTTCGAAGACCGCTCACGACTAGTAGTCGAGAGGATAGGTATATCATTTGCTCGTTTGTGCCGGGTCGTATCGACACGCTCTGCCTCTAGTGTCAAGAAATGGGTTCATTTGCAGAAGGATACGTCTCGACACAACACGGGCTGTCAGCTGGGCGACCGTCGTCGTGACCTCCCCGGGTGTGGCCTCGGAGAGAGTCGTTCCGACAGTGGTGCACTCGTCGACAACTTTGGGCACGGCAGTGGCAGCACTTTGTCTTCTCGTATAGCATCACGAGAGATATATCTGTGTGCAGAAGCTCCAAAGAGAACGAATGTTGCCAGATCCCAGTTGCCTTCACCGTACGGACCCGTCACCCGACGTGACTGCACGGGTCGGTGTCGAGTGCACGACACGATCGACCCTAGTTTGCACAGACGGTTAGATTTCTGACCGTGTAGAGGCTAGTGGTCACATACTACGTCCGAAGTCCCCGCGAGGTCCACCGACGAGATAACGTGGGACCGCGCGTCTCGCAGCTCCTACGTGAGGGTATCAGATTGTTTCCCTTGCCCTGCCAGTTCTCCCACATGCTAATAATGTCTGGTCACGGTGTACCGAGAAATTGGACACCACTACTTGTCAGTCACTACTCTGGCACAGAGGTGGAGCAGCACGGACTGATGTGCCCGTACATATTGTCCGAGTGTATCGTTGCTCACGGGGGTGAGGTCTGTTATCACTGCCGAAGGTAGCAGCTCCGCGCTTTAAATTTCGCCCTCTGTGCGCCCCAAGTCTCTGACAGATTTGCTTGTGTAGCCTTCCTACAACGTTGTATATGCACTGTAATCAAAATATCATTATTTGCTATCCTCCCTAGAGGTCCAATTTTAATGGCCGATAGCATAACTGAAATACGAGGGCTGTCTGGAAAGTAACAGATGTTGTGAAATAAAAAATTAATCATATGGAAAAACCGAATTTTATTTTACACATTTTATAGGCACACTCTTGAGCTATTCTTCTACATAATTGTGATTGAAATTGAGGCACTTATCATACTATGGCACAAGTTTTTCAATATTGTCTCTGCAAAAATCTGCCACCTACGATTGCAACTACTTGTTTATACTGGCACGCAGTACGGTACCAGTTTCAAAGTGTCGGTAGCGAGCCACGTCTTCGTTGCAGAGAAGAGGTGGTGGTCACTCGGTGTTAAATCTGGGCTGTATGGTGAACGGTTGAACACGTCCCACGTGAAACCCCGTAGGAGCTCTCGGCTACAGTTGGCTGTGTGTGGATGTATGTTGTCGTGAAGAAACAAAACTTAAACACTAAGTTTTCCTGAACACTCATTTTGCATCACCTGCCTTAACTTTGTCAGTTCTTGACAATACCTCTACGAGTTAATTATAGTGTCACGTCGGAGGAGATCGACGAGAATCACTCCCTCGGAGTCTCAAAACACAGTAGCTGTAATCTTTACAGCTGACAACATTTGCAAACATTTGTGTGTGTGTCCCCATGCCATTGGCTTCCTTTTTGTTTCACAGCAGACATTCTTCAGCCAAGTCTTGTCCCCAGGCACAATACATTTGATAACTTTGTTATGACTTATCTGTAATCTTCAAGGAAAACCAGTGCTGCAGCCAGTTTCTGTTTTTTGTGGTCTTCTTTTATGATTTTGTGAACCCACCTTGTACAAATTTTATGGTAACCTAGCTTCTCTGCCACAGTTTCGTGCACCAAATGCCCTGAAATTTGGAGAAAATGTTGAGATAGTTGCATAATTGTGAAATAATTATCTTCACGAATTTTGTCATCTATTTTCATCACCATTTCATCAAGGCTAGGCTACGGGCTACCACTGCGGTCCTCATTGTGAACATCAGTACGGCCATTTTAAAATTGCTGAACCACCGCCTCATTCAATTTTCGCTTATTATTCATTCCCTGTGCACATCACAAAGGTCACGATAAATTTCAATTGGTTTGCAGTTTTTTTGCCACTGAATCCCTAATCACAGAATGCTACTTACCATAAAGAAGGTGCATCAAGTTGCAGACGGGCACATTTAAACACACACTTACATACTTTACCTACATTGTTGATGTTACTACGTGGAGTTTCCGCCGTTTCATCACTGAATGGCACTTCACAAGTGGTGGGATTTTCTATTGCGGCACACATTTTAACACATCACAGGAAACAAAGTAGCAAAGACGGACCACACACTACACAGACAAGTACCGAGTTGTAATGGTACTTTGACTACCGCACCTCCGCCAATACAAAGATATAATTCACGATCGCGCACGCAGAAGAGCGCTGCGCCAGCGACCGATTTTTATAAATAATTTTGTTGTTTTTTTTTATTTTACTTTTGCGTAGGTTTTGTTTTTAACAGCTAATTAATTATTACTCTCTCTCTCTTGTCTTGATACGAAAGACGCTTATTTTTCCGTGCTGTGTTGAATGTGCTTTTGGGTGCAAATTAAAATTATATTACAAAGCGAGGTTGTTTCAATAGTCATTCAAGGTGGTTATCACCAAATTTGTGAATTGATCATGACAGTGACAACTTGAAGAAGTTTTCAACAGACGGAGAAAAGTGAAAGACAGGTTGTCCTACAAGAGAAATTAGGACAGCCATGAAGACTATATTGTAATTAATACTGCGTATCTAACAAGATTATAAGGTAAATTTCAATTAGTTTCTTATGCTATTTCCGTACAGTCACTTTTTGTTTTTTGTAGTGTTGCCGACCCGGTCTGCCATGCACGGTCAAATTACAGCACGATCTCAATCAATAATACGAAGTCCGCCTTATCCGTAACTGAAACCACCAAAATTTAAAACCCTATCAGATTTTCTATTTTATATTTTCACGGCAGAACCCCGAGTAAAGGAAACACTACAGAGTGCAAGAACGTTACGGCACCGAGGCAGCAGCTGTAGCCCCACCCGCCACCGTGGTAGAACGAAATGTCCATTACTATCCAGATAGCTCTCGTATAACAAAAACTGTACGCCGACGTGAGTGTGCATTTTGCCGCACGTAACGCCTTCCCACGTCGTGTGCCCAATAGCAGCAAGAGGTCGGCACTGCAGAGGGCGACGGCCGACGCGGCCGCCGCTGCATCCGGTGCGGCGCAGGCACAGGCGCAGACGCGGTCGCGGGCGGTCAGCGACGGCCCGGCGGCAGCGGCGAACGCGAACGGCGATGGGGAGGTGCGGCGGCCGCTGCACCAGCAGATCCTGACGCCGGCCGACCAGCGCGAGTGGCTGCGCAGTGCGAAGGACTGGGTGAGTGCCTCGCTGTGGCAGGCCGTGGCTGCACTGGGTGTACAGAGTGGATCTCTCCTCTTGCACTGCCTGCTATAAACAGGGCAAAACAAAAATTATTCTCTTCACCCGACAGGGCACACTCTGGAAAGAAACGAGGACACCTCGAGACTTGAGAAAGGTAGCCGTAACACCAGTTTTTTTTATGAAGGATTGCAGAACTCTGTGACAAAATTACAAGAGAGTTAGTTTGATGCATAATGCTGGTGAGGTACATTTACATCTACCTCTCCATCTGCACTCCACGAGCCACCTTACGGTGTTTGTGTACCTCTGTCACTCGCGCCTCTTGCTCTTTCAGTCGGAAATAGGTACCGGAAGGAGTACCTCTGTAAGCTCTCTAATTTTAACTTTGTGCTGTTTTTGTGAGAAGTACATAGGAGGAAGCAATATGCTGGTCGGCTCTCGTAAGAAAGTACACACTGGCAGTTTTAACTCTAGACCGTACAGGAGGCCATTGCATGCCACTTGTAGCGGGACTTTGAATTTCGCCGCGCTACACTCGTTCCCTCAGATGTAAATTATACCGCCGCAGCGGTACGAGCGCTCGACGGCAGAGAAAATACTAAAATTGTAACTCTCTTTTTTTGTTTTCTATCCGTCTATTGTCTCTCGAGAGCGGAAGCTTAATGCAGACGTAAAAAACTTATTAGCTAGTCTTGGTCGGATTAAGATGAAAAAACTCATTGATGTGCAGACGTGTTGTGAAAGTTTGTATGAAATTTGGAGGTTGAAAACAGCAATGTAAAATACATTGCATTCAACACGAAGATGGTTGTGTACATTAGTAATTCCTGGACAATGAAAATTTATTGCAAGATTTCAGAGCAGCTAAGACCTTTCAAGCAGAAATGAAGTAGGAGATTTTTGAAGACCTGGTCGCTGCACGAAAGAAGACATGTTAACATGGTAAAGGATAAACTCTATCTACGCCATTTCTCCCTGTCAGTTACATTTGTTATTCTCTGTTTTTTTCTTTTTTTTCTGTTTTTTTTTAAAATAATTTTTGTAGTGGAAATTGGTTTGTTTTTTGCTTAGAAACACCACAAGGACCACCCCAACAATAGCTTTTCCGAATCACGAAGTCCGATAACTTTTCTGTGATACGAAGTCCGATTTGCGTTTCATTCTTTCCCTTTTTCACGGTCATTAACGATTTTAAAAAACCCTTTTTACTCACGTTTTCTTCCCACATTTTCAACCTTTTTCTTCTCTTTTCTTCTTCTCTTTTTCTTTTTTATTAACCACTACACACTGGTGTTGGAGGAGCACCTCTGTGACCCTGTTTCATTTCTTAAATGAACATTGAAAAATCCAGGACGGAATGTAACAGTACCAGAGAAGGAAAGTTGCTACTCACCATATAGCGGAGTTGCCGAGTCGCGATAGGCACGACAAAAAGATTCATACAATTACAGCTTTCGGCCATTAAGGCCTTTGTCAGCAGTAGAGACACATACACACACGTCTGCACACACACTCACGCAAACGCAACTTGCACACACGTCTGCGGTCTCAGAGAGCTGAAACCACACTGCGGCCAGCAGCACTGGTGCACGATGGGAGTGGCGACTGGGTGGGGGTAAGGAGGAGGCTGGGGCGGGGAGGGGGAGGGATAGTATGGTGGGTGGCGGACAGTGAAGTGCTGCAGTTTAGACGGAGGGCAGGAGAGAAGGTGCGGACGGGGGAGGGGGTAAGTAGGGGAAAAGAAAGAAATAAAAAGAAATTAAAAAACTGGTTGTGGTGGTGAAATGACGGCTGTGTAGTGCTGGAAGAGGAGCAGGGAGGGGGCCGGATCGGTGAGGACAGTGACTGCAATACATCCTACATTCCCGTAACCCTCCTGGCCTCGACCTCCATTAGTCACAGTTTATACAGTTTTATGTATGGCAAAATGTGTCGAGAGCTTCGACCCACACCCAACAGCTGTTATACACAGTTCTTGCCACATCAGTGCGGCCATTCCCTATGTTCGACAGAAACGCACAGGTGCCAGGTGGCAGCACAACAAAACTGGTTGCTGTATTTCTTTCCGAGTAATTTATTTTTACTCACAACTGTCATTGTATGTGAAAGTAAGCTTCTAACAGGTACAGACAGTGAGTGATAGCAGTTGTCAACGTATGTCACTGTAATTGTTCATGGAAAATCTGAACTGAACTGATGTATGTGCAACTGTCTTTTTCTCCTTTGAAAGTAAAAGATCTCGGTAATTTTGAATGATGTCCTTGTTTTGCTAACTCAATTTTTCATTCACTAAACCATTTTCAGTTAACTGAAACATGCTTTGCAGTTGAAAACACCACCTAAACATTTACACCACAAATACTGTCTGTCATCTATAAGCTGTAACCCTTTCTGCACACAGGGTATACAGAAAGAATACTGAAATACTCAATATGTCACGCACAACGGCAAACTGGTCATTTTTTTCAGCAGGTACCGACGCTCGGGAATGTCACGTGGGGTGTCGAGGTTCGGGATCGCGTCTGATACCGTGAGGGGTGTGCGTTCCGAGTTTTGTTAGAGAACCCGATGAAAGTGTCGTGGCTTACCGTAAATTGGGTGAGAGATTTAGAACTTTGCCTCCCCCCTCCCCGAGTCACTCACAGAGTGTACGTCGGAAGTGCACAAAGTGGAAGGAGAGTAGCCGTGTATCCGGCGTTTCATTTGTAGGTGAGACTCTCACGATACGGTCCTCCTTTCCTCAGACATTACACGAATAGCACGTGCCGCGGCCCTCACAGTACGCCACGGGCGGGAGCCGAAAGCCGGGCACGAGGAGAGTACGGTGGGCACGGGCCGGGTTCCCTTCTGCAGACCCGTCGGTTCGGATACAGTGTCTGGACGGTGCCATACGTTGGCATCGAAACTGGCTGGAGCTATATCACTGGACACGCCTGTTGTTACAGGCCTGCAGGGATAAGGAAAATGCTATTCGTATCCAGACATTTGCTGTCTGAATGCACAGCTATTACAATTTTGTATGTTCAAGTTCTAAGAGTCGGATTTCCACTGCCCAGAATTTTTGTCTGCCGAAGTCGGACCTCTTAATTTGCCCGAGTCGTCATCGAATATTTTTACGTATCACTGTTTCGCATCTCTGCTTTCACTCTAGGGGTAGTATGGATGTATAACACCACAGTATGCTTACTTTTCACCCCCATCCTACGGAAGGTAGGTTGTTACTATGCCAACAGTGCTACTTTTCAGATAATGGTATGTGTACAAAGTTTGGTTGAAATCCATCCTGTGGTTTAAGACCATATGTGGAACACATACATACATACTGTTTTATAATGTATATTGATTGAGGCGTTACGGCCAATCGGACTCAGCAGCGACAAGCAGGTAATTACAGTGGCTGTGCCTCACTCGTGCCGACCACTCCGCTGCCCGATACGGCCCGCCCACTGCGAGTAGCTCGTAAATACTCGCAGTCGCCAGGAAATTGCTCTCAGTTCTGAGCCAACCTATTAGGTCTCCTGTACAAGCTGTCTAGCCAGATTACAGAAAGGCTCCCCACCCCTCCCCACCACTCTCCAGGAGCTTACTGTGCCCCACGTAGCCACTCTGGCACGTGCTCATCCGGAGTTGCACTTCTCACAGACACATTTGTCCACAGTATGCAGTTCTCACTGGGATAGTTCGTGAGCCACATTATGGCGAGTGGCAGGAGGTAATTTGTATGCCAGTGTCACTTTCCCCCTGTCCTGCTCCAGTTGCGGGCGGTTAGCGGGAACGACAGCTGTCGAGCCTCCACGTGACTCGAATCTCGCTAATTTTAGGCGTACGGTCTTTTCGCGACACGGACATAGGAGCAACCGTTCGGCTGCCCCTCTTTGGATCTCGTCTATTTCAACTATCGGTGCTATCTGGTACGGATGCCAGAATGATGAGCAGTATTTGAGTATTGCTCGAATGAAGGTTTTGTAGGCTGCCTCATTTGTGGGTTGACTACACTTCCTGAGGATTCTTCCAGTGGATCTGTACGGTGTCTACCTTACCTGTGATTAGTTTTAAATCTCTCTGTACAAGTACTCCGAGATATTTAATGTGTGTGACTGCTTGCAGTGATTGTTCTGCAGTTGTGTAATCCTACAGTAATGTGTCTCGATACCCACGGTCACAGACGACATGCAGGTTAACCTCGACACCCCACGTGACATTCCCAGGCATTGGTACCTGCTGAAAAAAATGACCAGTTTACTGTGGTGGACATTGTGCATATTGAAGACACCCTCACGAGTGATGCTGCTTCATCTGACCGTAATACAGTGTTCACGAAGTCATCATTGGCTCCCTGTTGTGGTTGGAACCGTTCACAGAATTGCATCTACTGCTGGCGATCTGCAGGATGCAGGTGTTGCGTGAAAGCATAATGCTAGGGTTGCAGCCCACGCTCGTGCAGCACGTTAACGACCGTGCATTGCGAAATACGCAGCTGCCTCGCTACGTGACGTATACTTCGCTCAGGTTCTCGGTGTACGACTTCCGGAATAGCTTCCTCAGTAGCTGGAGTATGGCGAGTCTGTGGGTGATCTCTGTCACACGACGGTGGAAGGAGAGAACCCGACACCTGGAGGCACAGTTCCAGACGACGAAACACATTTTTATCTGGATGGCGTCGACGAGGATATCTGGCAGCATATTCACGAGTGCCGACACCAGCCCGGTTATCACGTGCACTGAGGACCAGAAGCATATCCACATGTTCACCGTTGCTGTATGCCATACGTCTTCCACACTGGTTTAGAGGTTTACAATGAGAAAATTCGAGACGTGTACACATGTACGTTGCAATCTGTCAAGGGCGCATTACTTCGCACACAAGTATTCCCTGTCTGGCGGACAGCACATACAGTATAAACATGCTGTCAGTCCTGTGTGTTGTTCCATCTAATGGCATTACCTGTCTGACAGATATTGTTCTACATGATTCATTCTGACACCGCTAATTGTGAAATGTTCAGTTTCAAATTACACTGTTTCCCTAATGGTAATAGACACGATATTTCCACAGTCCCATTGATATAATAATGATAATAATAATAATAATAATAATAATAATAATAATAATAAAGAAATAATATTAATAATAATAAAGAAGTTCACCTCAACACATTCACATCTAACGAAATTATTTGGCAGTTACATTGCATACCCACACACATTCAGTGATACACTTACACATGGAATAACTTATCTGAAACCTAAAGATCAAGCAGACACAGCAAACCCAGCTAAATATCGCCCCATAACATGCCTACCAACAATATACAAAATATTAACTTCAGTCATTACACAGAAATTAATGACACATACAACACAGAACAAAATTATAAATGAACAAAAAGGCTGTTGCAAAGGAGCACGAGGATGTAAAGAGCAACTGATAATAGATGCAGAGGTGACATATCAAGCTAAAACTAAGCAAAGGTCGCTACACTATGCATACATTGATTACCAAAAACATTTTGATAGTGTACCCCACTCATGGTTACTACAAATATTGGAAATATACAAAGTAGATCCTAAATTGATACAGTTCCTAAAGATAGTAATGAAAAATTGGAAAACCACACTTAATATCCAAACAAATTCAAATAATATCACATCACAGCCAATACAGATTAAGCGTGGAATATACCAAGGAGACTCATTAAGTCCTTTCTGGTTCTGCCTTGCTCTGAACCCATTTTCCAACATGCTAAATAATACAAATTATGGATACAATATTACTGGAACATAACCACACAAAATCACACATTTGCTATACATGGATCATCTAAAACTACTGGCAGCAACAAATCAACAACTCAACCAATTACTAAAGATAACAGAAGTATTCAGCAATGATATAAATATGGCTTTTGGAACAGACATATGTAAGAAAAATAGCATAGTCAAGGGAAAACACACTAAACAAGAAGATTACATATTGGATAACCACAGCGACTGCATAGAAGCGATGGAAAAAACAGATGCCTATAAATATCTAGGATACAGACAAAAAATAGGAAGAGATAATACAAATATTTAAGAAGAACTAAAAGAAAAATATAGACAAAGTCTAACAAAAATACTGAAAACAGAACTGACAGCAAGAAACAAGACAAAAGCTATAAATACTTATGCTATACCAATATTGACCTACTCAGTTGGAGTAGTGAAATGGAGTAACACAGACCTAGAAGCACTCAATACACTTACACAATCACAAAGCCACAAATATAGAATACATCACATACATTCAGCAATAGAAAGATTCACATTAAGCAGAAAGGAAGGAGGAAGGGGATTTATCGACATAAAAAACCTACATTATGGACAGGTAGGCAATTTAAGAAAATTCTTTCTAGAACGAGCAGAAACTAGCAAAATACACAAAGCAATCACTCATATAAATACATCGGCTACACCACTGCAATTTCATAACCACTTCTACAACCCTTTAGATCACATAACATCAACAGATACGAAGAAAGTAAATTGGAAAAATAAAACACTACATGGTAAGAACCCGTATCATCTAACACAGCCACACATCGATCAAGACGCATCCGACACATGGCTAAGAAAAGGCAATATATACAGTGTGATGGAAGGATTCATGATTGCAATACAGGATGAAACGATAAACTCCAGATATTACAGCAAGCATATTATTAAAGATCCCAATACCACAACAGATAAATGCAGACTTTGCAAACAACAAATAGAAACAGTAGACCATATCACAAGCGGATGTACAATACTAGCAATTACAGAATACCCCAGAAGACATGACAATGTAGCAACAATAATACATCAACAACTTGCCATACAACATAAACTAATAAAACAACACGTTCCCACATACAAGTATGCACCACAAAATGTACTGGAGAATGATACTGGAATTATACTGGAACAGAACCATTATAACAGATAAAACAACACCACATAACAAACCTGACATCATATTCACCAATAAAAAGAACAAATTAACACAACTAATCGAAATATCCATACCCAATACAACAAATATACAGAAGAAAACAGGAGAAAAAATTGAAAAATACATCCAACTGGCTGAGGAAGTCAAAGACATGTGGCATCAGGATAAAGTTGACATCATATCAATTATACTATCAACTACAGGAGTCATACCACACAATATCCACCAGTACATCAACGCAATACAGCTACATCCAAACATATACAGGGTGTTACAAAAAGGTATGGCCAAAATTTCAGGAAACATTCTTCACACACAAAGAAAGAAAATATGTTATGTGGACATGTGTCCAGAAACACTTACTTTCCATGTTAGAGCTCATTTTATTACTTCTCTTCAAATCACATTAATCATGGAATGGAAACACACAGCCACAGAACGTACCAGCATGACTTCAAACACTTTGTTATAGGAAATGTTCAAAATGTCCTCTGTTAGCGAGGATACGTGCATCCACCCTCCGTCGCACGAAATCCCTGATGCGCTGATGCAGCCCTGGAGAATGGCGTATTGTATCACAGCCGTCCACAATACGAGCACGAAGAGTCTCTACATTTGGTACCGGGGTTGTGTAGACAAGAGCTTTCAAATGCCCCCATAAATGAAAGTCGAGAGGGTTGAGGTCAGGAGAGTGTGGAGGCCACGGAATTGGTCCGCCTCTACCAATCCATCGGTCACCGAATCTGTTGTCGAGAAGCGTACGAACACTTCGACTGAAATGTGCAGGAGTTCCATCGTGCATGAACCACATGTTGTGTCGTACTTGTAAAGGCACATGTCCTAGCAGCACAGGTGGAGTATCCCATATGAAATCATGACAACGTGCGCCATTGAGCGTAGGTGGACGAAACTAAAATGAGCTCTAACATGGAAATTAAGCATTTCCGGACACATATCCACATAACATTTTTTCTTTATTTGTGTGTGAGGAATGTTTCCTGAAAGTTTGGCCGTACCTTTTTGTAACACCCTGTATATAAAACTACAGAAATCTTTAATTATTGATACATGTTCAATTACCCGAAAGTTCCTAAATGCAATGTAACATATACCGTACAGTTAAAAGGAAGTCACACTAGATCAAGGTGCGCGTCACTTTCCATTTTTAACCAGACATAACGTCTGAGAAAGGAAAGAAATAATAGTAATAATAATAATAATAATAATAATAATAATAATAATAATAATAATAATGCATTGAGAAACATACTCAACAGCATGCGGTTGCGACTCAGTGTTGAAAGGCATAATTAGTGGGACCATGGTGATAACACATACAAATAGTAACTGAGTTTGGACATTATTCGCAAAGCAGATTGCTAGTCCTACTGGTAATGCCCTAACAAAATGTAACGTACCTGCAGGAGGCAAGAATAATAGTCGGTACTAATCTGTGGGTACAAAGTAAACATGTTTTGCATCTAGTAGATGAAGTGGTGTGAATAAATTCACACCCACGATGGGGAAAGAGCTTCTTTCAAAGCTAACCAATCTTCCATTTCTACGATTGTAGTATGTAAGGACAAATGTTTTCTAGAGGACCCACTTCAATCACTGGTGATGATTAAGATGCCAGATACCGTACCACATGGACTACATTTACCAAATAAAAACCATATGCCTCACCCCAGGATCGAAACATAGACATGCTGCATGCTAACCCAAAACTCTGTTCACTGCACCAATTGTAGTGCACAACCAAAATGTGTTGTCAGAGGTAGTTACTGTACATGTGGTTGCAGTGTTGCCAGATTGTCATTCTTTAACGTCCTTTTTCTGCCGGATGTACTTGCCAGATGAAATTCTATGACAGACATTTTTTTATCGCTAGCATGTGAGGAGTCGCGCTGTGAAGCCCGAGTGCGCAAATTTCGGTTCACTCTGTGTGTGAAACGTAAAAGTGTTGGGCAGGACTCTATAAAAAAGCAGTAGATGTGCAATTGTTGTTTACTACAGTTTAGTGAACGCTATGCTAGTGTTTACTTGAGTGTGACTTAGGTTTTGTATGCTCTGAATTCTGTACAGCCAAACAATCTGATTTCGGTTTACCCTAGCCTGTATGTTTTGACAGTCCAGTCAAATTTCGGTAAATCCAAATTTTAATTTTTGCACATTAAATACTGCCACCTGGTGCATATTTAAAGATTGTGACGTATAACATAGCACTATCTGCTAATGATGGAAACAATAACTTTAAATAATCAAAAATTGTAATATTTAATGGCAAGATTTGTTGGTCCAGGTTTTATGTAAATAACTTGACACAAATACTCTCATCTTCAGTTTATTTTACAAAATGTGCAAGGCAAAAACGTACAGTCAGTTTGCTCAATAAGTCAAGAGAATAATATACATTGTGGCTTCTGCTACTGGTACTTTTATGTGTTTGTAACAATCAAACCACAACTTTCAATTATTATAATGTTCATCACAATTAATTTCGCTGTACTGTGTTGCAATAGTTTTACATCATTTATTACATCGTAAGTTGTTTAATGTAATCTTTTACAATGAATAAGGTCATAAACTTTCATAAAGTAGCACTTTTATGCATAAAAATTGGTCCTTTTCACACGTGTCTTCATTTCGATTTCATATTCATTTTTCTCGACCGGTATGAGGTTTTGGCACTGGCTTAAATGATTTATTGTAGAATTAAATCTGTAAACTACCTAGTCTTCCTCTAGGAAAAAAAAGGGTAAACTTCATACAGTATATGGAGCTTAATGAAAGATAAACAATGAAGTGCCCTACACGAAAAGTATTTTTACCTTACATTATTAATGTGTGCATTTGTGAAAAATAATTTGAAAGTGCTCAAAATTGTTATTCTAGAGTACAACACATAAAACTACTCAATTTCTCAAAAGAAGGTCTGTCAATAATGAATTTCACAGGTACTTCACTAGTCACTGGCATCAGATAATGCACTAAAACTTTGACGAGACATTTGCATTTCGGTATCTGTACTGAATACGAGTCAGTTACCGTACTGGAAATGACTCGTGCACGTGGGCTTTTGTCTGCACAAAATAAGAGTGCCATCCGAGTTCACACTGGTATCTCGAGTGACCACTTGCCGAAGTATGCAGTGCTGTAAATCTGTAGTGGTCCTTTACAAAGAATCCTCCGTGACAGTCACTCTCGACCGTACCCGGGCAGATACTGATTCCCCGATGCCTTCCGTCTCCCCGCAGAACGCCACCGGGGCGAGCGCGCCGACGCGGTCCTCTTCGTCGGCGTCGACAGCGCCGCTGGGAGCCGAGAGTGCGGGCGACGAGACGGAGGACTCCGGCGCGGAGAGCTTCGGCGCCGACAGCGGCGTGCACGCGGGCCTCGCGGCGCCCGGCTCTGGCGCCGCGTCCGCCGTCATGGACGAGCAGTCGCAGGACAGCTGGGCCAGCTCGAACAACGCCGGCACCGACAACAACGGCAACCCCGCCGCCGCCAACAACAACAACGATGACGCCGCGAACCGGCAGCCCAAGGTCAACCCGCTCAAGTGGTCGGTGAGTGTCACTGCCGCCTGCAGCTGTGAGAGGCTGCCGTCGTCTCAGATTTGTAACATTGTACACTCGGCTGTTTCGACTCCTGACTGACTAAATTTGCCACGAGAAGACTGTCAATAACAGAATGAGTTGCAACATTCTGTAAAATTTATCGCTATAACTGTAAGTCAACACTACGTCTTGTCCGCACCGTACCTGCGGGAGTGGGACGTAGGGGATAAAGAATATCTCGCGAGACATCACCTAACGTGATCATTGAAATTAGAGTCTACCAGTGCAGGTTAATCACCATGTCAGTGACTTTCTTTTGTGGCCCAAACGATCCTGTGACCATTTGTTGTGTCCTTCTTCGTATACATCCAGTGTCCCCCTGTTAATCCTTTTTTTTCCTGCCTCTGGTTCCACAGAAGTTATTCCCTGATGACTTAACAGGTGTCCTACCATCCTGTCCCTTCTTCTTGTCAATGTACTCCACACGTTACTATCGTCACTGCTTCTGAGGAGAACCGACTCATTTCTTACTGGCCCACCTAATTTTCAACATGTTTCTACAGCACCACATCTCAAAAGCTTCTGTTCTCTTTTTTTCTTATTCTGTCATAATCCACGATTCACCTCCAGACACTGGTATACTGTAAACATATTGTTGTGACTTAGAACACTTTGAAAAACACAAAAACATGAAATTCACATTTATTAGGTCACAGACTGACAGCTTAACCTAAGTAAGAAGATACAGTTTAATGATTAAATAAGCGAAAAATATACCTATTCAAAAAAGCAGATAAAAATTCACTTGACGCCTTACTGAGAGACAATCTCCACTCATTCCAAATTAATAATATAAGTGTAGACCAGATGTGGCTTAAATTCAAAGAAATAGTAACGGCAGCAATTGAGAGATTTATACCAAATAACTTAACAAACGACGGAGCTGATCCTCCTTGCTACACAAAACGGGTTAGAATACTGTTGCAGAAACAACAAAACAAACATGCCAAATTTAAACAGACGCAAAATCCCCAAGATTGGCGAGCTTTTGTAAAGATGCTTATAACAGTTTCCATACCAAAAATTTGTCTCGAAACCTGGCAGAAAATTCAAAGCAATTCTTGTTGTATGTGAAGTATGTTAGTGACAAGAAACAATCAATGCCTTCTATGCACAATAGCAATTGAGATACTATAAAAGACAGTGCTACCAAAGCTGAGTTACTAAACACAGCCTTCCAAAATGCCGTCACGGAAGAAGAAGAAGAAGAAGAAAATATTCTGGAATTCGAATCGAGAACAGCTGCCAACATGAGTAACGTAGAAGTAAATATCCTCAGAGTAGTGAAGCAACTTAAATCACTTGTGTTCGAACGTAATGAATTACCTCGGAGAAAAGGGTCTATTAACACACAGTCAACATGGGTATAGAAAACATCGTTCCTGTGAAACACAACTAGCTTTTTATTCACATGAAATGCTGAGTGCTATTGACAAGGGATTTCAGATTGATTCCGTATTTCTGAATTTCCAGAAGGCTTTTGACACTGTACCACACAAGCAGCTCATAGTGAAATTGCGTGCTAATGGAATATCGTCTCAGTTATGTGACTGCATCTGTGATTTGCTGTCAGGGAGGGCACAGTTCTTTGTAATTGACAGAAAGTCATCGAGTAAAACAGAAGTTATTTCTGGTGTTCACCAAGTTAGTGTTGTAGGTCCTTTGCTGTTCCTTATCTATATAAATGATTTGGGAGACAATTGGAGCAGCCGTCTTTGTTTACTGCAAAACAATTTCGATTTAGAAGAAATATCGGAATGGTGTGAAAAGTGGCAGTTGACCTTAAATAACGAAAAGTGTGAGGTCATCCACATGAGTGCTAAAAGGAACGCGTTAAACTTTGGTTACACAATAAATCAGTCTAATCTAAAAGCCGTAAATTCAACTAAATACCTAGGTATTACAATTACGAACAATTTAAATTGGAAGGAACACATAGAAAATGTGGGAAAGGCTAACCAAAGACTGCGTTTCATTGGCAGGACACTTAGAAAATGTAACAGACCTATTAAGGAGACTGCCTACACTACACTTGTCCATCCTCTTTTAGAATACTGTTGTGCGGTGTGGGATCCTTACCAGATAGGACTCACTGAGTACATTGAAAAAGTTCAAAGAAAGGCAGCACGTTTTGTATTATCGCGAAATATGGGAGAGAGAGTCACAGAAATGATACAGGATTTGGGATGGACATCATTAAAAGAAAGGCGTTTTATGTTGCGACGGAATCTTCTCACGAAATTCCAATCGCCAACTTTCTCCTCCAAATGGGAAAATATTTTGTTGACACTGACCTACATAGGGAGGAACGATCACCACGATAAAATAAGGGAAATCGGAGCTCGTACAGAAAGATATAGGTGTTCATTCTTTCCACGCGCTATACGAGATTGGAACAATAGAGAATTGGAATCATTTGCCGACTGAGATGTCATTGCGTACAAGACCTGGCATTGTGGAATAGATGCTAAGTTCCAATCTAGACCTAGTTATGTATATAGTAATACGCCTTTTACATTGTATACCCACTCCCAGGCACTTGAATGTGATTTGCAGAGTATCCGTGTAGATGTAGAAAAGATACATACGAGACTAGTGACGAATATGGACTTGTCGATCTGTACTGACTACCCACCAGAGCTGGTGTACGGCCGTATAAAGGGCTTTCGCACACTGTGGCCATGAGCGATTGGCTGCAGGTGACCGAGGAGCCAGACAGCAACCGTCGGATCCCGGTGGGGCCCGGAGTGGCCAAGCAGCGTGCTGTTCAAACTGTGTGACGCGTGCTGCAGTAGTGGTGGCCGGTGTAGTAACGTACGGGTTGCTACGTGTACATTATCGGCAATTTCTTAATTAAAGTAAAGCCAATTTTTGATACTGTCGCACTCTTAATGTCGACACCTTTGGTGAAATTAAAGCCAAAGTTTCTTTCCATTTTGCACATGCCAAATCAGTCCTTCCGATGACTATTTCTTTTTCAATTTCTTCACATTGTTCCTGCAAGATTTTCACCTAAATTTCTTTTTTATTTCATTCCTAAGTGATGTATATGTTTGATTCCTGTCTTCTTCTCAACATATATTTTGTACTTCCATCTTTTGTTGATCAGTTGAAGTATTTGCTTTGGTACTGAATGTTTCTTCAGTTGTCTTCCTTATATCTATATTTGTCCAGCTTCTGTGATTGCTGTTTGCCTATTGTGATATTCAGTATCACTGTGTCTGTCTGAAAATGACCACTGGCTAATCACAACTGTTTAGGGCACTGCGAAATATTCGTGTGATTGTGTTGGGTGAACTATAAAAAGCAAAATAATAAAATCATAATGTCAGAAAAAATTTAACAAGTTCACATTACCTTGCCGATTAATTATATTGTATCGGTTTTCTGTATTTTAAAAATGGCGTGAATGAAGTACGGAAGTTTTAAAGTTCCTTGCAGTTTGCGCAGGACTGGGACTTGAACGGGGAACCACTGCCTTTTTGTGGCTAATGCTGTACTCACTGATCTATCAACACTATATTGGTTCTAATCCTGCCAGTACATCTCTCCTACTTTCTGAAAGGCAGAAGTAGAGCTGTGAGGGTGGGACATGATTTATGCCTGGATAGCTTAGTCGGTACAATGTTTACATGTAAAAGACAAATGCTCTGAGTTTGAGTCTGAGTCCAGCACACACACACACACACACAGACACACACACACACACACACACACACACACACACACACACACACACACAAGCTCCTACTTGCATGATCTGCCTTTAAATATAATTCCTCCTGTCTGCAGTAACTTAGCTGACTGCAAAACTGCAATTGGTTAACAAAAATAATCATATTTCACATTTTGTAGCTGATGCAACAACAAAGAGGAATATACTGATTTTCACAAGTAGCTAACTGATGACATGGGCTCAATGTTTATTGTTGGCAAGAGATCTTATTCCAAACTACAGAATGAAATGCTGACTTTTAACTCAGGTAATCTTATATTGCCTCAACTTTGAACACATTATAATAAACTTTACATAGACTGGTTAAAGAGTTGGTACTTTTTTCATTTCAAACCTTTGCAATCTCTGTCTTCCGACAACAGCCTGGACTCCCTTCAATTAACTCAACAACAACTACCTATTTGCTTGGAATTGCACCTGAAAAGTAACAGTCCTTGATAACTAGGTCATTATTGGTGTTAATACATTTGTAAACTTATAATGAAAAAGTATGTATTTACAAAAACTTAATTGTGGCAATGAGTTTTACAGTAATAAGGAAGATAAGTGGCACATTTTATTTCCTTGTACATTTTCTGCATTATACAAAATTGGTTTTGTACAGCTACTTTTGAAATATGCAAATTCTTGCTGTGGCAAATAATTATTTTGGTTACTGTCCCCGACCCCTACCCTGCTATTCCTCCTCCTTACCCCTACCACCCAAATTGCTTGTCCGACTGTGTGAGGTTGAGCGCAGCGCAGCGATAGAGGTTTCAGTGCTAAAGTCACATCACCTGATATAACTAGCTACTTATCTGATTAAAGACAACTATTTCTAAACTGTTTTCATACTGATTAATAAACTATGACATTTCTTCTGGGTTTTTCTGTAATTTTCTGTTTGTAAATGTTGCTTGTATTGTACAAAAAACTCCTTTATGCGAGTGAATTATCGTCTTCTGGATTTGAAATTACTGACATGCCTGAAAAGGAATCAGTAATTCCAATTTGTACTGTTTCATAATCATGCAGATGAAGTAATATAACTTACTTTGTTATGTACAAGTTACTAAAATACTTCAAAAGTGTTCGATAATCATTAATAAATGTCAAAGAAATAAACACGATTGTAAACATAGGACAGCACAGTAAGATACGTGACTATTGAGAGATACATTAAAGTAGTGCATCGCCTACTCCCGTACAAAGTCTGAGGCCGCTACTTTTCTCCTCGCAGGTGACGGAGGTGTGCGAGTTCATCAAGGGGCTGCCCGGTTGCGCAGACTACGTAGAGGACTTCGCCATCCAGGAGATCGATGGGCAGGCCCTGATGCTGCTCAAGGAGGACCACCTCATGTCGGCCATGTCGATGAAGCTCGGCCCCGCGCTCAAGATCTGCGCCAAGATCGACACGATGCGCGGCGCCGTAGGCGAAGGCGCGCCTGCGGCCAACGGCCCGGCGGTCGGCGTCCCCGTCTCCAGCCCTACCAAGTAGCTGGCGTCCACGTCGGCGTGTCGAGAGCTCTCGCACCGGGACAGAGCGTGACGACGTATCCGTGCGAAAGTTTGCGAGCCAGAGAGGTAGCCTATCCCGGTTTGACATTTGAGCGACAAGATACCTCGGTCGCTTCCTGCCGTCGTGTGCATTTAATACTTTTGGGATCGGCACTGTACAGCGGCAGAGAGTGTGACCCAGACGGACCGTTACAAGGTGGGAAGAATACGTGTGACATCTAATGTCTTCAAATCCCTGTGAAACGTGCAGTATTTCAGTTTGGCGTTTCTAGTTAGGCCACACTGATCCACAGTTTACGTCTCTTGTGGGGGCCGCTCTCAAAATAGCCCCCTTCAGACCCATTTTTGTATCCCCTTTCTACAGTGAGGGATCTTTCTGAGTACAGTCGTCAGTGCGACACGTGTGAATTTGTGCTAGGAAATTTAAGGGTTAAGAATTCTATACACACTCTCACCGGCACTGTGGGGGTCTAAACGGCCACAGATTCACGCGTAATACTCCCCGTAGGTGACTGTAGCCCTAAGTATCTGACGGCCTCAGTCCGAAAGAGGACTTTTCACAGCTGTGGCTGTCTGTATCTCGGACGGGGGATAGTGGCAGCTGTGAGGTGTTGGCCAGAGCACTCGCGGCACATTCAGAAGCGAGCAAGTGTGTCACTACAGGACGGTAACTGCCACTGTGTTCCCTTTCCTGCACTGGCTGTACGTTTGGAGAAACCCTGCCCCCTGTGGTCACAAATTGTGACATTTGGTGAAATCTCCACTGGGCTACCGAGATACCTCTAATGTTACACTTTTCACAAAACTCGTGGCTCGCAGTGTTGAAAGTAGAACTTATTTATCTTGCAAGTGCTTTGTATTTGTGTGCTACTGTGACTAGAAATTTCATTAATTCCACACACGTGTACTCTATTCTGAATACTACTTTCAGATTACTTGACAATTGTGCTAGTTTTGAGCTGATTTTGTGCAAGCCAGATAAACATACCTTTTACTGGATGCCATTATGTGTGGTTCCAGTGACACCTGTATTCCTGTTTTGCAGGAAAAAAGTGTACTCCAAACTACTGTAACATATGTTCCTTTGTGACAGACATGTTCCCATTCTTACCAGTTATTATTGACAATGAGGCTGAGGAAATGGGTACAAAGGAGAAATGGAAGCAGCGTTTTGTTTGCTGCGGAAAGGAGTGTGTTTCGTAATCGAAACGGTTCTGTAATTTGTGTAGATTTTTCTCGATCAGCATGTTACTTATTAAGAGATGTGTGTTTTATGTTTATTGTGTAGGAAACTGTAAAGGACTTCATCGGCTGTGACATGATATGTTGACTGTTTGTATATTTTTTCCTTGTTTTTTTTTTTTTTGAAGCTGTAGCAGTAGATTTGTTGTTCATTTGTATACATTTACAACTTGTATGTTTATCTGTCTGTCTGTGTGTGTGTGTGTGTGAGTGAGTGAGAGAGAGAGAGAGAGAGAGAAAATCATAAAATTTGGTGGTGCACATCACGTTTTGCTTCCACCGAATAACACTGCCAACCACCTCCTTAATGTAATGACTGACTGCTCTCAGCAATCGTCCTGTGACCGCCAAAGAGAAGGCTTTCTGACTGAAGTGTGGATGCTAGCGAGGCCTCAGTTCGGTCTGCAGTGGGAAGCCGAAGCACTGCCTGGAGTTGCCTCAAGCTATTTGTCTGTGTGAGGCTAATGTCCTCGTATAATTAGTGTCGGACACTTCCAATAGGCTACTGTGAGGAAGCAAAGTATTTGTACAAGGAATTGCTCACTGTACCGGGTTTTCCTAGTTGTACACTGCGGCAGCAAAAGTGCAAAGCTGGAGGACACAGCAAAAAACTGACTACGCAATCTTTCCACCGGGATGCAAAATTTGCTTATGTTACTGGTATGCATTTCACTATTATAGTGAAGGTCAACATTTTTAGCATTCAGCACACGAATGAACTTTTCGTGTTGCAGGTGCAGAATTTGCTAGTGCAGTTAGGCAGACAGGTTACGGAAGCTCGCCACTATCTTTTTCTCGCCTCGTATAAATGCTCGGGACGGGGCTCGTAAATGGCTTCGGTCTTTGACAGAAAGGATGTATTCGACATTTTTTTTTAAAACAATTTTCCTACTGTAGAACAAACAATGATGATATTTAAAATTAGATTTTTAAAGCCGTGTACAAAAGTGAAATAATATAGTGTGAGGTCGCTCAGCTGTCGAGACAGTGGGGTGCCGTCTGGGGCCGGTGTCGGTCGAATCCCCACAGAGCCGTCCAGATTCAGGTACTCTTTAGTTTACCTAAACCACGTGAAGTGAACGGTGGGATGTCCCTCTGAAAAGGACGGGGACGTGGCAGGAGTGCCCGGCATTCGTGTGGAGGCCGAACTGAGGCTGCGAGGCAAACGGGGTGGCGTTACTCTCGCGGGGCGCACCTCTCGCGAGAGCTGACGTCACGAGTGTGCGCTCGGCATTTTTTGAAATCACTGTGTAAACTTAGGTTTTTGAATATTGTACAGATATGTAACAAAATAAAAGGTGACACGGCAGTGCTCGTGTCGGGCATCCGATTGCACAATTTGTACTTTGCTCTTCACTGTTTTAAATATACCAATGCCGTCCTCTCCGATTGAATGATTCGTTTGTTCCTGTGGTGCCACCTTGCAGGTTTGTGTATCGGCAGATTCGTCATCTCTGCACTATGTGACAACTGAATCGGCACGTCGTAATGGAAAATTGGGGCACCACGCAGTTGGATCGTTCGATATAACCTGCCCCAAATTCCAAAGCCAATATCTGGTAGCTGTTAATAGATAAAATCTTGGTCTCCCCAATTAGTCACTATACGGTACACAATATAGTAACCAGCGTTGATTTAAATCACACAAAAATGAACTATCTTAAAAAATAATAGTGAGACACAATCACACACATGTGTTTATTTGAATGGAATTAAAAAAAGTCACTTGTGTAACACGATTGTTCAAACAACAGCAGGCCCAGAAAACACTTACACTCAAACCTGATCTCCTGAACAGGTCCAAAAGACTCTGTTAATACTCTGATTACCAGTCACTACACTTAGCTTTTCCGAAAATTCAATACTCGGCAGGTGGAACTTTCTTTAAACTGTCACGATTGGCATCTGCTCTCATACTGTTATCCATTTGACTTCCGTTGGCCTGTCCCACATAGAACGTAAATAATTTGTACTCTCAAAAATCTGGACACGCACACACACACACGCACACACACACACACACACACACACACACACACACACACACACACACATTAGAAGTTCTCAAATTGTAACGCAATTAGTAGTTAAAAGTTACGATTCAATATTTGTTAATTTACAGTTCAATTTTATATTGAATATAGTATGTAATTAAAAAGTATGAGAAACATTTCTGCCCAGAATTGCTCTAGCCACGTTGCGATTACGAGAGTAGATTGCTACGCACACAGCCACGGACGGCACTAGCACTGTCCTTGGCATTGTACAAGTACAGAAAAAAATCTGAGAGGGATAAGCAGCCAGTGAGGTCGCCTGCTCGTACTTGGGAAGTGTTGCACGGGTCACACCTGAGAACGGGCACGGGGAGGTTCCCAGCAGAGTGCGGCTGCCACTGTCACACTGTGTACTGTACAGTCACACTCGTATCGTCACAGTGTCGTTAACTGAGCAACTCAAAACGATAAATATTGTGAAAAGAGTTGCCGTCACCGGGACTTTCGATATCGGATCCGAGTCGAGAATTTGGTAGCAGTCAGTGTTGCAGACTGTGAAATGGGATAGCATTAATTACAATAAGTATGCGATGCAAAACTTTCGGACACAGTGTCGGAAGGAAACTTCCTGGCAAATAAAAGCTGTGTGCTGGAGTGATACATTGGTGTACATTCTGATGCAAAGTCAAAAATCATTCTGGAAACAATATTGGAGCACCAGTATTTTAGATGCAATACAGACCACAGCTGCACTGTCTGTTACTGTTAGACTTAAATTGTTGTTTCATTTTATATTGCTCACTGCTACACTGGTTAAGTTGTGTAGCCATTCTCAAGTGCCAGCAGAACATGTCAGATATAACAAAATTAAAAGACAAAGCATAAAGCAGCCATTGAGTGTTTAGTCGACAGAATAAAAAGACCACTTTCAGAGTAAAAGGTGTTAGACGGATGTACTTTGATTCCAGTCAATGTACCTGTGTACCCTGTGCAAAATTTGTGGTTGGCTTGACTACAATAATATAATCTCAAATTAAGTAAAGTTAAATATGATAAGAATACACAGAGCTGAAACTTCCTGGCAGATTAAAACTGTGCACCAGACTGAGACTCTAACTCGGGACCTTTGCCTTTCGCGGGCAAGTGCTCTGCCACAGAAGAGCTTCTGTGAAGTTTGGAAGGTAGGAGACAAGGTACTGGCAGAATTGAAGCTGTGAGGACGGGTTGTGAGTCGTGCTCAGGTAGCTCAGACGGTAGAGCACTTGCCCGCGAAAGGCAAAGTTCCCGAGTTCGAGTCTCGGTCCGGCACACAGTTTTAATCTGCCTGGAAGTTTCATATCAGTGCACACTCCACTGCAGAGTGAAATTCTCATTCTGGGTACACAGAGCTGTTGGTAGGAAGGATCCAGATGGTACAAACTGTGCAGCAATACAATAAAATGAAAGTCCATCCTCAAAGATGGACAACTTCACTCTTCACTTTTTTGTAGGAGAGTCCAAAAACTACAATATAGAGATTTGTGCTGTAGAATACAGAGTATTTTTTTGACAATAATATGAAAACAATAGAGTGCTACTCACCGTATAGGGGAGATGCTGAGTTGCAGACAGTCACAAAAAGTGACTACTAAACATACATGCTTTTGGCCAGAAGACCTTCTTCTGGAATAGAAAACTACCCACAGGTTCACGCAAATTCAGCTCGCACACAAACAACCGCCGTGTCCGGCTGCCGAGGGCAGACTGCGCTCAACTTCACACAGTCGGACAAGCAATTTGGGTGGTAGGGGTAAGGAGGAGCAATAGCAGGGTAGGGGTCGGGGACAGTAAAGTGCTGCATGCGGAAACATTCGGGTACGAGGTGGTGAGAGGGTAGGGCAGCTAGGTGCAGTTGGGAGGTTAGACGGAGGGCATTGGGCGGGGGGAATGGAAGAGGAGAGAAGTGAAAAGACTGTGAGTACCCTTGTGGAATAGAAGACTGTGGAGTGGGAACAGGGAAGGGGTAATTGAGTGAAGGACAATTACTAATGAAGGTTGATGCCAGGAGGGTTAAGAGAATGTAGGATAAATTGCACAGAGAGTTCCCACCTACGCAATTGAGAAAAAGCTGGTGTCGGTGGGAAGGATCCAGATGGAACAGGCTGTAAAGCAGTCATGAAAATGAAGAACATCATGATGGGGCAATGTGCTCAGCAAGTGGGTGGTCCAGCTGTCTCGTGGCCACAGTTTTTTGGTGCCCATTTGTGGGGACAGACAGCTCGTCGGTTGTCGTGCACACGCAGAATGAAGCACAGTGGTAGTAGCGTAGTTTGATATCCTATAAAAGGCAGAGCTTCCTGTGAAACCAGTCATGGGATCTACAAGCTAAGCTGCTACCACTGTGCTTCATTCTACGTGTGAATGACAACCAATGAGCTGTCTGTCCCCACAAATGGCCACCAAAAAACTGTGGCCACGAGACAGCTGGACCACCCACTTGCTGAGCACATTGCCCCATCATGATGTTCTTCATTTTAATGGTGATTCATAGCCTGTTCCATCTAGATCCTTCGTACCGACACCATCTTTCCTGAATTGCACAGCTGGGAACTCTGGGTGCAATTTGTCCTACATTCCCGTAACCCTCCTGGCCTCAACCATTGTCCTTCACCCACCTATCTTCCGTTTTCCCACTCCACAGTCCTCTATTCCACGAGGGCACCCACACTCTTTTCACTTCTCTTCCACTCGTGCCTCCCCACCCGACAGCCCTGCGTCTAGCCTCCCGACTTCAACTAACTGCCGTACCCTCTCCCCATCTCTTCACTGTACACTCTTAGAAGCAGCACTTTGTCGTCCTCCAAACCTCCTCTGCTATCCCTCCCACTCCTAGCATCCTCCTGAAACACCCGCCCCCACCCCGACTGCTTCTCCCATTACCAGCAGTTGCTTGCAGGCTGGTCTCGACAGCCAGAGACGGTGGTCACGTGAGAGGCAGCTGGGTTTGCGTGAGTGTGTGTGTGTATGTTGTCTATTGCAGAAGGGGGCCTTGTGGTCGAAAGCTAATGTGTTTAGTAGTCTTTTTGTCGTGCCTGCCTGCGACTTATCTCCACTGTATGGTGAGTGGCAGTCTATCTTTTTCATAATATTGTCATTATTCCATCCTGAATTTTCCACAATATTTTTTGGTTGATTCTTGTGGTCCCTTAAAAGTAAATTTCATATAATTTTTTGTTTTGGAACTGGAAGTTGTGAATAAATTTGGAAGCTGACCAATTTTGTTGCACATCTGAGGATTTGTCCTAGTTCGAAAATGAAGGCAGACTTTTTAACATACTTGTGCAATTTTTGAAATCAGTGTGCTTCACATTGAATTACAAAAAATTGTTTTTATAGCCTTTTTCGGCAACTATAAGACTGAATCAGTCCAAATATGTAATATAAAGCAAAAACACTATCAGAGATTATGTTCTTAATCTTACTTTACTATGTGAACCTTACTCAAACATAATAAGTTTCCAAATGAGTCAATACTGTGTTCTTGTGATGCTGATGAGCTACATAATGCTGTCAGTCACAATTTCTTCATAATCAGAACCTTGCAAACGTTTATATTCATATTCACAACGTTCACTGTGAATAACACTTTTAGCTTTATTGTCACTTCTGCTGAATTCAGCATACAGAAATGATTCAGACTTCTTAGTTATAGAAAGGGGACTTCCTATATTAGTTGTATAACTCAGCTCTCCTTTGTAAGAAATTTTTTTGTAATTTTTGACCATGTCAGAGTCAAACTGATAGCTGAGAATGTGAGTTTTGAGTTGATGTTACTACTGCTTTTGCTTCGTCTCTCCATTTATATACAATCCCGTGTTTTCATAATAAATTCAAAGTCCCATAATTAGCAAATATTTGATGGTTATCTTCAATGTTAATAATGATACTTTTTGTTCTGAGACCTTTTTCCAGTATACCAAATACCACAGTGTCCCACCATATTGGATGCATATTGCAGTTAAGGAAGGCCAAAGAGATATTTGTGTCCTCTCATTGGTTTTGGCTGGAGTTGGCTAAATATGAAGCGGAAATGTGCTGGAGTTGCCTGAATTTTTTCCACAATTTACATTAATTTTGAACACATTTCAATTTGTTTTTTCAAGCCTGAGAAGATTATCATCAGATTCAACTTGCAAAATGTTACTGGAGGCAGTTAATATCTAAAGTTTTGAACAATGGAGTTGTTCATACTTGTTAACGAGCTCCTCAAACATTCAAGTACATTACCAGACTTCAGAATTACAGGTGTAACACCAGATGGTACACAAAACTGTAATTATGTGGCATAGTCACTTACAAATGTGAAGGAGTACAGGCTTGTTCGTCAGAGATAAATCCGAGCAGAAGGTATAATCATTGTTAAGTATGAAATGACATAGTCATATCTATGAGAAGCAGGAAGGGAAAGAAGGAATCGTATTTCTTTAATGTGTGTGTGAGGTTTACAGGGAGGCCCTATGTACGGTTATACTAACACAAAAATAATTACGATACTAACATTTTTTGTCTGTGCAGTATGTTACATAATGAGACCTATGATAAGACAAAACGTAACTTACCATTTTTCTTCATAGGAACAGCAGCGATATGCTGATCATTACCCAACTATATGTGTGGTTTTTCTGTGCATGCCACTATGACTCTGCAATGTACTCTTGTAGTTCATGGGGATTATATGATGTGGTAGCTCTCCAACCCCTGTCCCTGAAGGTTTCAGTTTGGAACTATGGGAGTAGGGTTGGAAGACACTGGTGTCAAAACATGGCACTTTTATGGGAAGTCTGTGGCAAGTGAGTTCCAAAGTGGCTGAGACTGGCCAGAATATTCCTTCTGGAATGTTTGTGAGTGTTGGAGGATGTTCAAGAAAATCCTCAAATGTTCCATTATCCTGTTGTGGTGGGGATACTTTCCAGTACAGAAGCACATATATGTAGGCGTAGACAAGTCGCAAGAGTCAGTTTATTTCGAAAATCAGTTGGAGCAGTTTGAGAAAAAATGTTAGCAACTGACATAAATTTAAGTGAAAATGAATTGCCTAAGGTAGTGAAGAATGTATCAAGTGGAGTTTTCGTGAGTTGTTAAGTAATATTAACATTTAACAGGATACTGAAATGTAAAAAGGTGAATTGTAAAGAATGAAACAGAAACAATGAACAAATGAAAAAGATGGAGTGAGAAGCTTGCTTAACTTCACAACAGAAGAGACTGATCTGATTAAGAAAAAACTTAACAGATGGAAAACGAGATTAAATTAGAAAAGAGGATTGAGTGAGATGCTCAGGAAGCAGATGTGAAGGAACTGATGAAGAAACAAGATTAGAAATGAATGAAGTAGAGGAATAATGAGTGAAGTTCATGAAACAGAATGACCACAAGTGCACAAAGGAAATGTTAACATAGGAGAAGTGAAAAAAATGAAGAAGTAAAGATTAAAGTTTAGCAGGTGAAGCATTCTGTTAAAATTGCACAGAAGAGTGCAACAAGAACAAGTGTATCGGTCCTGTGGTGCCAAGAAATTGAGAAGAGAAACACTAGGAATGTTGCACAAGTGAAAAAATTTGATTAGTGTCAGTGTAAGTGCCTCTACCAAAATTATTTCATAATGTGCCTAGACAAACTCCAGAATAAAAACATTTTCTACAAAATATGAGAGCGTACAATGGATGCTTTCAAATAACATAGACCCCCATGGGGCTCACAGCTCTTTTGTGAGTACATGCTTACATGGGGATCCAGCCACTGCAGCATTACTTTCTTTCTGTGTTACATATTCATACTTCCACTATCTCTTCTTCTCTTTGCCTCTCCTTTGGATGGTTTTCTCGGTGTCAACCCTGTTGGGACCCGGTTTATGAATGGGCCTGGAGTTTCCACTTCTGGCATATTCTACAACTTTTCATCAAACTAACACACGGTCTGGAACTGTGCGACCGTTACAGTCGCAGGTTCGAATCCTGCCTCGGGCATGGAAGTGTGTGATGTCCTTAGCTTAATTAGGTTTAAGTAGTTCTAAAGTTCCAGGGGTCTGATGACCTCAGAAGTTAAGTCCATAGTGCTCAGAGCCATTTAACACATGGTCCCTATTGTTGGGTTTGACCTTCCACCAATTTTCAAAATTGTCTAGGAGTGTGGATTGTGTAGGGTAGGTCACCCAGTGCAGTGTGCCTTTCCATTTGTGCAGCCTTCCCTTTAATATAGTAACACACCAAAAGCCAGCACGGTAGCCATTCTGTCAGGATGGGTGGGGGGGTTATCAAGTACCTGCACGGTGGCTGCCCCTGATCACGCAGGGATCACACTGTTTGTGCCCGAGCTGAAAATTGCCCTTGCATGCCAAGGAGTATGTGCTCATTTTAACTGGGGCACAGGAACTCCGAGCATCAGATTACTGGCCAGGTAGCCATTCCTGAGACTGGGTGGTGCCCACTTGGAGAGCCCCTCTTCGGAGCAGCTGGCACCGTGGCAGATCAGCCACAAATAAAGTGGACGAAGTTCTCCCCCATTGGTGGCTGTGCAGTCCCGGCAGTCTTCCAATGCAGAGACATGCACTCAAAATGTTCCCTCCCTGGCTACACTGTAGGAGGAACGTAGGACTAAGCAACAGGCAGAACAGTACTCACCGCAATACTCGGTTTGTACCGGGGCCGATGGTGATTCCTTCGTGGCCACAAAGCCATTGTTCTTTGTGGAGAACTTAGAAGGCAAGTTAGGGAAGTGGCAGCCATCTCTAAATTGAAAAGTGGGTCAATTCTGATCAAAATGACATCCCCTGCCCAGTCGGGGGCACTGTTCACTTTGAAGAAGCTGGGTGACATAGTGGTGACTGTCACTCTCCATTAACAGTCTAAATTTAGTTCAGGGCATAATTTGCCTCACACACTCGTTCTTACTCTCCGACAGTGAGCTATGCACCAGCTCGGAGTGACGGGGGCGTACACTTTGTCTATCGTGTACACGGAGCCACCGGACGACAGGGTTGCTACCGGTGACTTAATATTGGCTTCTGAGGGCAACTCGTTGCCTGAAAAGGTCGAGGTGACGGTATCTGAGGTGACGTGAAACCTTATGTCCCCCTACCCTCCCCACGCAGTGCTTCAAGTGCTCGGAAATTTGGCCACACGTCTTCGCGTTGCAACGCTAGCCCGATCTGTAGAGATTGTGGATGAGCGCTGCATGTAAACGCTCCCTGTGCCCCTCCTCATATCTGTGTCAAGTGTGGAAAGCACAAATTTTCCATGCTCATCAGACTGAACTGTTTTCCAGAGAAAAAAAGAATATGAGACACTGGACAATCTCGGTTACCGAGACGCCAAGAAGTGAAGTAGTACGAGTGGTAGCACCCAGCACGTCAAACAATGTCATACGCTACAGTTACGATAGCGTTACACTTGAAATGTGCTTTCTTATAGGACAACTATCCAAGGAGTTCCACCCAGCAGACTCTGTACACAATTTATTAAATTACCAATACTAAACTTCTTTAAATATAACTTACAAAACTTAACAAATGGTTAAAGAGTAAGCTTTAAAAAACAATAACGGCAGTTTGCCACCATAAAATCAGAAACCTTTTACAGTAGTGTTTTTAGAGTTTATCCAAAAGACTAAATCCAATAATAAGTTAACTTGGCATTACAATTTAAAATGATTTATATAAAAAAACTTTACGATTATGGCGCTTGGCACCATAAAATGAAAGAAGCGCAACACACAACCAATAAATATAATAAAATAATTTGATACTACCAAAGGGGGTAGCCAACTCCCAACACAATCACAGAAGAGCGAGCTCTCAACACTTCGGAGCCTTCCCACTAGAAACGGTCCCCGAAATAAACCACTGATAGCTCCCCGACATGTCTCCCACAACTGCCCATCACTTACGCACCTTGGTTATGTTCTGTAACACAACAGATAATATCAACACAAGATAAAATTCAAAATACAGTATAACATCCCGACAGCACATGATAACCACAGCACCGTTAACTCGGGCGCTCTTAAGTACCGGAAGCCAACACACAAATCTCAAACAATTCTCGCTTCCTAAAATGAAACAATAAAAGCCAAGCGCACACGAATACTCAAACCACAGTCTTATAAGTGCCTTAACGACACCAAACGCGACTATTCCACCAAGTTAATAATAACACAATAAAAAAATACAGAACATACCACTAAATGCTTTTACACAACCAAATTGACTAGATCGTGTTGTTCAGGCCCCAGAAGACCACATATACCAAGCAGCAGTAATTGACTGTGTATATACTGTACAAAACCGCCCTTAGGCAGACTTTACCTAACCCATCGACTGCCAAGTGTACCATACATGAATGCAACTCCGGACAGGGCTCCAGTTAAGCAAATAAATTAGTACCGACAAATATCGTAACGAGCCACACACACAGCAAAAAGTTCCAACAACACCGTTCCCACGTCGGAAAAGTTCAGAAACCACTGCTGGAGCTTCCGTGGGAAAATCTGAAGAGCCAACCGAGCCCACACCCTAACCTGGCAGATGACTCCAA
Organism: Schistocerca serialis cubense; assembly: GCF_023864345.2. Taxonomy (NCBI): domain Eukaryota; kingdom Metazoa; phylum Arthropoda; class Insecta; order Orthoptera; family Acrididae; genus Schistocerca; species Schistocerca serialis. The sequence goes on along the minus strand of NC_064648.1, from coordinate 40,138,344 downwards.
AATTCAGCAACTAGTTGTCTGCGGGCCAGAATATCACGGGACCCCACCGGACCTCCACATCAGACAGGCAGAAAGAACAAGTACGCCGACTCCAATTAATCACCATCGCACGGCCAGCACAGCGGCGAGTCGCCTCCGCCCCAGAACACTCTGCTCATATTGAGAGGCGCAACTACCTTAGCGCTAGTCACTAGCAGGTCAGGCAGAGCGAACTTCACGTTCTGTCCAGTCCCCAGAAAACCAACTGCCCTCTCCTTTCCGCCGGCCACCGCACTCGCACGCCAGCGACGTCATAGCAAATCGGCACCGGAGCACCACCCGCACCAGGACAGCGAACTACAATCGATTACAGTGCGCACTCTGAACAATATCACAGGTTAGCGGCGCACGCCATATCAACACTCTTTGGCGACACTACTCCCGCCAATTACACCTCCCACTGTGCGCCCTCTGGGTCCCTCAACCGTGCCTGCCTTTGTGGTGGTTGGGGGCGGGGGGGGGGGGGGGGGGCTCCCCTTCTGCTGCTTCCCCCATTCCTACTTTGGGATCAATGGCTCGCCACCCACCAGGAACATTGGTCCCCGCCTCCCAGCCAGAGACAAATCACCTTCCTGCACCTTTTCTCACTGTGAAGGGGTCCCTCGGGACACTTTCTTCTGAGGTTCTCGCCAGTATACAACCGGGCACCAGCCAGTGGCTGAAGGAGCTACAGCCTGGTATTTTCAGGGCTTCAGGAGCATCCTATTTACCTGAAACTGATTCAGAGAAGCCCGCACAATCATCAGAATCCACTACGGAGAGGAAAGACAGTAAAAGTCCTTCGAGAAGGAGGACATTCCAGTGGCCCACACACCACCAGATTTCGTATGTCTCACTCCTGTGGCTGAGGTGGAGATTCTGACAAACCTGAGGCCCCAGTTTGTGCCACTCCGCAGAACCCAGAGTCTATTTATTCTGATGCTATAACCCTTCAACTAATGACAGCAGGCATAATCTGCCCTTGTCAGTTACACATCGACATTATTCTCCAGTGGAATTGTAGTGGTTTTTTCCACCACCTGGCTGAGCTATGACACCTTTTAAGCACATCACCTGGCCTTTGCATTGCCCTTCAGGAGATTCGGTTTTTAGCAGTGCAGACCCCCAGCCTTTGTGGATACTGGGGATGATATAAGAATCGTGGTGCCTAAAGCAGGATATTGGGTGGACTTTGTGCATGTATTCTAGATACTCTATATAGCAAACTTGTGCCTCTTAACACACCTTTGCAGGTTGTGGTTGTTCAGGTAAGTGCATTTCAGGATATTACCATCTGCAATGTTTACTTGCCTTCCAGTGGTGAAGTGTCTGGAACATATTGTTTACTTTGGTTTCTCAACTCCCCCCACCTTTTCTAATATTGGTGACTTCAAAGCCCATAATGTTTTGTGGGGTGGAACCATTATCACTGACCGCGGAAACGACCTCGAAAATTTACTGGCACAACTTGGTCTTTGCCTCTCGAATACACGTACTCCCACAAACTTCGGCACAGCGCACAGAACTTTATCGGCCACGGACCTTTTCGATTGCAGCCTCGTCTTCTTTCACCTGTCCACTGGAGGGACCACAGTGACCACTTCCCGACCCTCCTGTCCCTTCCTGCTGTAATTGCCCTTTGCGCCTGCCCAGACGGGCTCTCGACAGTGCCGACTGGGATACTTTTGCCTCTGCTGTCGATCTCGGCTCCCTGTCATGCAGAGATATTGACGAAACGGTCCAGAATACAACTACGGCCATTCTTTCGGCAGCCGATTTAGTGGTCCTCCGCCCCGACAGAAGACAGTACCTCGGTGGTCCTCGGAAATTGCAGAGGCCATTAGAGATCGTAGGCGTGCTCACCGACACCGTACGTAGTGCCCGTCTATAGAGAAGCACATTGCCTCAAGTGGCTTCGTGCCCCGGTCTGCCACCTAACAAAAAGACGGAAGGGAGAAGGCTGGGAATGGAACGTTTTGATCTTCGGAATACATCTCTCTCCTTCGCAGGTTTGGGCTGAGCTCAGATGGCTTTACGGATGTCGGACACCCGCAGGAGTACCTGGTGTTACCTCCAATGGCACTATCTACAATGTTCCAGACACTGTTCCCGAAAATTTTGCTCTGCACTATACTCGAGCATCAGCATCTGTGAATTACCGACCTGCCTTTTGTGTGCTAAAACAGTTGGAGCAAAAGCAATTATCATTTACTACACACAACCTGGAGCCATATAACGCCCCATGCAGTGAGTGGGAATTCATCAGTGTCCTCGTCCATCGTCATGATACGGCCCACGGGCCACACTGCATCCACAACCGCCGACCGGTGGACTGTCAGCATCATCATATCTTTGCGATCTTTAACCGCATCTGGAGTGAGAGTGAGTCCCCCATTGCAACGGCAAGAAAACAGTACAGAAACCAGGTAAGCACCTTCTTACAGATGGACATAATCGCCCAACAAGTATCACCAATGTTCTCTGTAGTTCCAGAATGAGATTTTCACTCTGCAGCGGAGTGTGCACTGATATGAAACTTCCTGGCAGATTAAAACTGTGTGCCCGACCGAGACTCGAACTAGGGACCTTTGCCTTTTGCGGGCAAGTGCCGCGAAAGGCAAAGGTCCCGAGTTCGAGTCTCGGACGGGCACACAGTTTTAATCTGCCAGGAAGTTTCTTCTCTGTAGTTGCTTGAACACAGAAAGAGCTGGTGGCCGTGTCAGCTCCTCGAGTCTCGGGATCTTCTGGCTCCGTCTCTGGGTGGTTTTTGCCACAGCCGTTCCGCTACTGATAATCTGGTTTACCTGGAGTCTGCCATTCGAACACCTTTTGTCTGACGTCAATACATTATAGCTTTCTTCTTCAACCCACAAAAGGTTTAAGACACCACAACATACTCACTACCTTCACGTGTAGGGTCTCCGGCTACTTAGTATGGGAGCTATTTTCCAGCATTCTCACTCCAGGGTTTGGCTCTTTTCATGGCCGTTTCTCCTCATGTTACAACTTTTGGATCCCAAGCAACAGGTGACAAAAGTTTTTTTTTTCTAAAAAAAAGACATAGGTGCTGAAATGAATGGCACAGCTGCAACCAAGGGAGAAGAGCTCATGTTAAGATATGTGATGCTACAAGGGATGTGTGGCCCCATTAACTCAGCAGCTTATTTTACCTCTGGCACTCAGGGGTGAGCAAGGAATCATGTATCTGTTATAAATCATAGTGATTGAGAAGTCATAGATATTACAATAACAACTTTATAGAATCTGGCTGCGATTTCAGTCACAACTGGGAGTCGCAGGTAGCATTTAAGATTCAATGTGGTGTGCCACCTATTGGCCGAATTTCATACTTCTTCCTGTGAACTTTTCGTCTAGCGGTGATTTCAGTGACAAGTCATAAGTGGCATTTAAACTGTGCAGTTAACATTCAATGCTGTGTGCCATCTGATGGCCTAATATCATACTACTGTCTTTCTTTGTGACACACTATCGAGTCTAGGCGTGATTTCTGTGAACAGGTCTCGACTAGAAGTCACAAGTAGCAACTGAAAGGCACAGTTAACATTAGATGCCGTATGCCATCTGTTGACCTACGCCCGTACTTCATTCTAAGGACCTCGTGTCTCACTATATGGATGTACTTATGGTTGAAGAAATGAACCAAGAAGCTAATTCACTCTGAGAAAAATTTTATACTCGGTTGAGAATTGGTGCAGCCAAGGTATGTGAAGACTAAATAAGGGTTGTGCTAATAGACATACCTACAGCATAGCCTAGAGCTTTTGTGACATATTTAAACACACTTTCTACTATAAAAGCTAAAACTGTGAGGTAATTTCAGAGAACAGGTAACAGATAAGGCTCCATGAGTATTTTGATGCACATTACCCTCATATATCATACATAAACTACTAAAAATCTGGTGTCTACTATGCACTTTTACAAAATGTTTAGCAACTGTATTCACAAGACTGACTTTTTTTTCCGACAGCACATACGCAGTTAAGCTTTTGTCTATATTTTCAAATATATATTACACTACTACTTTTTCCAATGTCAACTTTTTAACTGCAAGATCAGTATTACCACTGTTTTCACTTGTAAATCAACCTTAACACACACAGCCTTCCAACCTAACCTAGACCTTGGGCTACGCTACATGTCAGTGTGTCATCACAACCGACATTCAAGGCGGGAGGAATGGATCGATGAATATCATACTCTAGCAAGTCTTTAACACTAAATATGTGGCGGAAATTTTTAGGATATTGGATGGCTTAAACAAGGTGAGAATGGAATTGTCATCGTTCACTCACAGTGTAGTTCACATATATGTATCAGCCGTTTCAAGATGATGATGATTATTAGTGTTTTAGGGTGCACAACAACGAGGTTATCAGCGCCCGTTCCCAAAAGTTCAATTCAGAGCCGAATTGTGAGAGAATTGGTATTGTTCAAATTGCAGGATTGGACACAGCACATCAAAACAGGGAGATAAAACTAAAAATAAAATAGCAGTACAAACAGGTAAAAATAATTAACGGTGGCTGAGTGACCACTTACAAATAATGGGTGACCAAACCACTGGACAGCACATTAAGACTTAAATCCCAATATTTTGGGAAGAAGGCCAGACATCACACAAAAACGTAAAACTCTAGCGACACTCGCCTCATTATTAGTTAAAAGAGAGGGTAGGTCTGGTGGGAAACTGAAATCTTCCCTCAAACCCGCATATAAAACACACTCAGTTAAAATATGTCGTATCGACAGCTGTGTCCCACATGTCTGACACGTTGGTGGCTCCTCACGACGTAACAGAAAACGATGTGTCAAAGGACAATGTCCTATTCTAAGCCGTATAAGGGCTACTTCCTCAGCGCGTCGTTGTCGGAAGGAGGTGAGCCACGGTCGGACAGCCGTTTCAAATCACATAATGACTTCAATGACACACTGTGTCAATACTCATTTTGCACACTTATGTTATGAATTGCGGCTGTTTTAAGCTGCGAGCTCTTCAAGAGTCGTCTTGAATCTCCACGATTATCTCTTCTAGATATGGAGGGGTAAATAGAGCAGCCAGTAATTGAAATGGGAACTGTGTCCAGAAAATCATGAGGATTATTAAACATTTATACTGCTACTAATTACTAGCAATTTAATTCACATTATACAACTGTATACAGGGTGGCCCACTGATAGTGACCGGGCCAAATATCTCACGAAATAAGCATCAAATGAAAAAAACTACAAAGAACGAAACTCATCTAGTTTGAAGGGGGAACCAGATGGCGCTATGGTTGGCCCACTAGATGGTGCTGCCATAGGTCAAACGGGTATCAACTGCGTTTTTTTTAAATAGGAACCCCCATTTTTATTACATATTCGTGTAGTATGTAAAGAAATATGAATGTTTTAGTTGGACCACGTTTTCGGTTTCTAATAGATGGCGCTGTAATAGTGGTATCGCGTAACATTCCGCCAGTGCGAACGGTATTTGCTTCGTGATACATTACCCGTGTTAAAATGGACCATTTACCAACTGCGGAAAAGGTCGATATCGTGTTGATGTATGGCTATTGTGATCAAAATGCCCGACAGGCATGTGCTATGTATGCTGCTCGCTATCCCGGACGACATCATCCAAGTGTCCGAACCGTTCGCCTGATAGTTACGTTATTTAAGGAAACAGGAAGTGTTCAGCCACATGAGAAACGTCAACCACGACCTGCAACAAATGATGATGCCCAAGTAGGTGTCTTAGCTGCTGTCGCTGCTAATCCGCACATCAGTAGCAGACAAATTGTGCAAGAATCGGGAATCTCAAAAATGTTGGTGTTGAGAATGCTACATCAACATCGATAGCACCCATACCATATTTCTATGCACCAGGAATTGCATGGCGACGACTTTGAACACCATGTACAGTTCTGCCACTGGGCACAAGAGAAATTATGGGATGATGACAAATTTTTTGCACGCGTTCTATTTAGCGACAAAGTGTCATTCACTGACAGCACTAACGTAAACCAGCGTAATATGCACTATTGGGCAACGGAAAATCCAAAATCACTGCGACAAGTGGAACATCAGCAGACTTGGCAGGTTAATGTACGGTGCGGCATTATGGGAGGAAGGATAATTGGCCCCCATTTTATTGATGGCAGTCTAAATAGTGCAATGCATGCTGATTTCCTACATAATGTTCTACCGATGTTACTACAAGATGTTTCTCTGCATGACAGAATGGCAATGTATTTCCAACATGAGTGATGTCCAGCACACAGCTTGGGTGCAGTTGAAGTGGTATTGAATAGCATATTTCATGACAGGTGGATTGGTCGTTGAAGCACCATACCGTGGCCCACACGTTCACCAGATCTGACGTCTTTCTGTGGGGAAAGTTGAAGGATATTTGCTATCGTGATCCACCGACAACGCCTGCCAACATGCGTCAGCGCATTGTCAATGCATGTGCGAACTTTACGGAAGGTGAACTACTCGCTGTTGAGAGGAACGTCGTTACACGTATTGCCAAATGCATTGAGGTTGATGGACATCATTTTGAGCATTTATTGCACTAATGTGGTATTTACAGGTAATCACGTTGTAACAGCATGTGTTCTCAGAAATAAGTTCACAAAGGTACATGTATCACATTGGAACAACCGAAATAAAATGTTCAAATGTTTAATTTAAAAAACCTACCTGTTACCAATTGTTCGTCTAAAATTGTGAGCTGTATGTTTATGGCTATTACAGTGCCATCTATCACAAAGCGAAAAAAGTGGTCCAACTATAACATTCTTATTTATTTACATACTACACGAATATGTAATAAAAAATGGGGGTTCCTATTTTAAAAAATGCAGTTGATATCCGTTTGACCTATGGCAGCACCATCTGGGTTCCCCCTTCAAGCTAGACAAGTTTTGTTCTTTGTAGTTTTTTCATTTGACGCTTATTTCGTGAGATATTTGGCCTGGTCACGATCAATGGACCACCCTGTATATTTTTGGTAATGAAAGCAATTGAGTGGTGGGAGGTTTCACACTTTGCATAAATGATGCCCCTACTTTCATTCACAAACTTAGAAACTAACCTTACTGCAAATGAAGACAGTGTAAAGATGCTGTGGCAACTTTTCCACTTCTGCTGTCACTGATAATTTGAATTATCAGTGGTTCAACTACTCGTGAATGTAACAATGTGGTTAGAATCTTTATTCTAAACGTGAACTCTTACGGTACTTTGTGGTAATTTGTTTTATGATTCTCAGCATCACTCTGTCAGTATTTTCACACGTGTCCCACTAATGCAAAACTAAAGCCAATTCAAGGACACAGGTAAAACATACTTAATACTGACTGTTTTGTTGTGATGAAATTTTGTCTGTTGGCAAGCATATCTTTCGTACATCGTGTAATAAATGAGAAAGAATGGTTGCAAATATCAATAATACCATTTCACGTAACTGTTAGTCAGCTGGGTTACTTAAATGTTACATTAGGCCCTGACAAATAATCATCTATACAGGTGAGAACATAGTTCTTTATTGTACACAGCGACAGAATAATGGAAATGTTTGAAATGAGTAGTGGCAATCATGGGCAGATGGCAGCACTGCGGGTTCGTGACAGTAATATATTTGCCTAAATAAACACTGGCATAGTATTGTACATACATTTTCAATAAAAATTTTCTGGATGCTAGGATCTTATAAAGCTCCTTGAATCTCACCAAATGCAATGATTAATTGCAAAGAGGGTGTTTATACGATTGTTTTGAGAGTCCTCTGTAATGTGACCTTAACTCATTCCATAGAATTTGTGGGAGTGCTGTGACTAAACTCTTCTTAGTACTTCAGTGGCTTGTATGAATCATCTACTATGTATTTTTAAATACACTAAAGAATGAAAAAATTGTAAAATCATTCAATTAAAAAAAAAAGTAAAAACTGAAACAATGCCAGGATCATGAAACAGATCAACAACGAGGTACTGTTATTTCTGGGTGGGGAGAATTTTTAATTATTTCTTTCCTTTTTTGTTTTTAATAAATGCACAAGGAAATGGGGTGGAATGTAAAGTTTCAATGGGTGAAGCACCAGCATTGGTGTAGATACTCCACTAAATATTAAACAAGCAGTAACAGGTAAATGACAGCTAAATATTGTAACTGGAATACAGCAGCTCTCTTGAGATGCAAGATATTTAATTATACTGATAAGTTATTGCAGTTTGTAGGGGGAAAAGAGAGAGAGAGAGAGAGAGAAGTTCAAATGGCTGTGAGCGCTATGGGACTTAACATCTGAGGTCATCAGTCCCCTAGAACTTAGAACTACTTAAACCTAACTAACCTAAGAACATTCACATACATCCATGCCCGAGGCAGGATTCGAACCTGCGACTGTAGCGGTCACGCGGTTCCAGACTGAAGCGCCTAGAACTGCACGGCCACACCAGCTGGCTGTAGGCCATGTTTGTTTAAATTTTCAAACTGAAGTCATGCAAGAGGTCCATAACAATTGTTTTTCTGCAAATAGTCATTTTTATGTATCTCGTTTACATAAATAACACGACAGGTGACCCTTACTTATTTGGTACTGTTACATTTCTTGCTATATCAGAAATGCTTATTTTATCTAGCAGACAGTGACAAGGTAGACATAACGAATCGAGAAATCACACCAGTCTTGGGTAATCGTATTAACAGCTTTTTAAGTAGTAGACAACAGGATATGAGTAACTGAACAGGTTCAAATTACCATTTTAAGTCACTAATAACAAGAGTCCAATTGTTATTGAAAGTTTCTTATTAATGCATTTTAGGCAATGCTCATCTTCAGAATATCTGGCAAAAAAACATCAAAGTTGCCTTACAAGCACAGAATATGTATGACACATTAAGAGCAAACATATGGGTTCATCAACAAACAAGTTTACATACCACAGAAAAACCTGTGCCATGTCAAGTATTATCTATTGTAGGACTAGTGCTCAATTGACAGTGCTATACCATTATAAAATTAGCTATCATAACATACCACTAGGTAGCACGATTGTAGTGGTGCTGTGATCTTGTCAAATTTGGATGTACACTTAACAAAATAAACTACAAAACTATAAAGAATCATAAAAGTGAGAAAGATACATTCAAATAAAAGTTCATCATTAATACATGTGGTATGAGCAAGGGATGATGGGATGGGATGGGAGGGGAGGGGAAGGAAAGAAAAGGAGGGCAAGAGGGACACAGTGGAAGCACTTCAAAATAATCTCAGCTTATGTAAATGAGCGCGAGCAATCTCTAGTATTGGCAAACTTAAAATACGGAGGAGAAACCAACCAAGTTTATTAGGTGCTGCAACAAAAACCCTAATATGGTGAAGGTGAAATTTCTTCATGTTATTTAATTATCACAGCCATATATGTGTGAGCATTTAATGTATTCCACATATTTTTATTTACAATCGATGAGTACATGAGAATAGGAGGAAGCATGTGTGAATATCCACCAGAATGGATAGGAGGATTGTGGAAGAGCATAGGGCATGTGGAAAAATTTATCTTTATTGACTTATAATGCCACTAACAAAGTCACAGTACAATAAAATATCTTAAACTTTACAAACACCAAAAAAAACAATGAAGAGCAGCAATAGCGTTCAGCAGGCTTTAGAAGAGATCAAGGAATTCCAACATCAAACAAGGGAAAAGACATGCATTTGAATACAGCATGACCAGCATTAAAATTACAGTACAGGTTTTCATATGTAATAAGAAATCAATCTATCCTATCAGTTAAACACAAATAACTCACCCTGATTAAATAAACCACATCAGTTAATTTTTACAATGATTACTTGTGGGATGCACAAATGAGGGAAGGGGGTGCAAGGAAAAAAAATTGAGTTGACTGTGCACAATTTAATGGAAAGACGTAAACAATGGTGCCTTCATTTGATTGTGGAACCACAGGCTAGACAGACACCATGTTACTATTCCCAGTACTAGTGACAACAAATGCCAACAGTAACAGGTAAATGTAGATGTCTTCTTATAATGACTGGTACTGACAGCCATTAAGTGCTGTGTGCAGTAATACAGTCTTTGTGAAACTGGTTTGGCCTGTGGTTTTGCAGTCAGGTGAAGGCTTTCCTTCTTCTCCCAATGTTTGGATAGTTATAATTGTATAATTAATGACTTGTTTTTTATCTTCATGGAGTACTACTGAAATGTTTGTGTGTGTCTGTGAATTCATCCAAGCATAAGATTATTTATAATGTTTGCATTTGTTGAGATATCATGTAATATAGGTATTGCCTATCTAACAAATTACCAGCTGAAACTGGGGTTGCTATTAATTTGTAAAGTGCACTGACTTAAAAAAAGCAGTTATGCATTAGGACATGTGGTCCACAATCTTATCTTAATGTTGTGATATAATCTCCTAAGGCTCTGAATACCTCATCACCCCAAGCTCACACCCTCATCCCTTTATTCCCTATTTATCGTAGTTCTTCCCTTGTTCGTGCCTGCTCACATTTCCGTTGCTTATGCAAAATAAGCCACTTCCACTCCCATCCCAATGCAGATTATGCTTGTGTAATTAGGTCAAATGTGTCAAGGAAACCAAGACACGATAGCATTCAAATGAGCCACGTGGTCCAACACATCGAACGCTTCCCATTCTGTGGTGCAACAAGTAAGGTAAGTAGTCTAAAGACCAGTCCTCTAGCCAACCAGAAAAGTAAAGAAACGTGATATGTCAAAAATACTCTCAGCCCAGAGTACCCACAATTTATAATGTTACTTGTAAGTGCAGCGTTATGAAGGGCACTTTGTACAGACTGTTGCTAATAGTTGTGTTGCATATTGCCACCTTAAGTACAGAAACACTAAAAGCTGCAGTTTCCAAGAACAGTCTACTGAATAAACACAAGACTGTTAGTACAGATGAGGATTGAGGCCCACAATTCCAACTGTTGGGTGTCTGTGATTAGGGAAGCAGTAGAAAAGTTTGTATGGTCGCAACTTCGAGAGACTCGGTAACACACTTAGCAATTTATTTATTTATTTGCTGTTGTTTTTAGTCTTAGCTAGATACAAAAACAGATCAAATGTCACACTTAGGATTATATATATAAATATAAAATGAAATATTTTAAAACAATTTCAAATTAGGTAGTATAACTAAAGCAATGCATAGAAACATGCACTTGAGAAAGAAAAATTGCAGATGAAAACTTTAAATGGTTTTACATCTACACACAAACTCTGCAAGCCACTGTGTGGAGTGTGGCAGAGGGTATCTTGTACCACTACTTGTCATTTTCTTTCCTCGGAGTTTTCAAATTTATTTTCTTTGCTGTTCCACTCACAGATAGAGAGAGAGGGGAAAACGACTGTCTACATGCCTCCGTATGAGCCGTAATTGCCGTCAACTGATCTTCGTGGTCCTTACGTGCAATGTACGTTAGTGGCAATAAAATCGTTCTGCAGTCTCTTCAAATGTTGGTTCTCTAGATTTTCTCAATAGTGTTCCTCGGAAAGAACATTGCTTCCCCTCCAGGGATTCCCATTTGAGTTAGCAAAGCATCTCCGTAATACTTGCACATTCCTCAAAACTGCCAGTAACAAATACAGCAGCCCACCTCTGAATTGCTTCGACATTTTCCTTTAATCCTGGTGGGGATCACAAACACTCTAGAAGTACTCAAGTATGTGTCACACAAGTACCCTATGTGCAGAGTCCTTTACAGACAAATGACACGTTTCCAAAACTCTCCCAATAAACCAAAGTCGACGTTTAATGCCTCATGTACTACAACCCTTAACATACCCGTTCCATTTCGTATTGCATCTGCAGCTCGTGGTCTAATGGCTAGCGTTGCTGCCACCAGATCACGGGTCCTGGGTTCGATTCCCAGCCTGGTTGGGGATTTTCTCTGCCTGGCGACTGGGTGTTTGTGTGGCCCTCATCATTTCATCATCATCATTATTCATGATGGTGTCTACACTGGACTGTGAGAAAATTGGACTGTGAGAAGATTGGACTGTGTGAAAATTGGACTGTGTGAAAATTGGGACTTTGTATGGGCACTGATGACCGCACAGTTGACCGCCCCACGAAACCATCATCATTTCATATCACTTTGCTACAGGCAGTGACTTCCATGAAACAGGACATGAAAACAGCAACAACAAATAGCGACTTTTTCGTGTTCTTAGTGGGAACAAAGACATAGCAAAAAATGAAACGAAAGACCTAGTGATCTCACTTAAAAGAAGGCTACGTGAGCTGAGAAGTTCAAACGTGATCATCTTCTCTGTTCCACATTGACATGACTTGCCAGTCTGCTCATGTGTTAATAAAGAAATACGAAGTGCAAATAAATAGACCCCAACTATATGCATAAGATTCAAAAATGTTACATTTGAGGAGATAAGCTGTGTAGGAAGAAGATTCCACAGATCCCGTGGCTTACATCTAAACAGACTAGGGAAGGACTTAGTTATAAAATTGATCCAAGAAGCAGTGAACAGCAAATTGATTGTGCAGTGTTGTGCTACAGAGGCCATCCCTCTCAAGGACAAAAATAACAGATACTTGGGAGAATCAGCCACAAAATGCTGGGTCAGTAAAACAATACATCGGCAGGACAAAAAAAAAAAAAAAATCATCACTCTTATGATGATAAAACCTTTCACCAGTGCCACATCAAACAGGAGTGTTTGTGTTTCATATGTGCCTCAAGCAGACGTAAGACCACATGAGAATAATTTAGCACTTTTGCATTATAATTTACAGGGTTTAGGAAACAAAATATATGCTTTTGAATCATTTATCACAGGACTATCTCCACATGTAGTAATAGCTACACCATTCAATATTGCAAATTAGAAGGCTACAACCTAGCCATGTTCTACTGCAGAACACACAATAAAGGTGGTGGTGTTGCCATCTATTCAAGAAAATGTAAGTTCATAACCACCACAGAAAAAGTGCTATGGGGTACAGTTTCTGTGTTGACAAAGATTTCGAAATTGAAGTTCTTAAAATCACATATTGCACTGTTCCTTTCTATGTCATAGGTGTACATAGATCCCCCCTGTGAAAACTTTGATGCTTTTTTGAAATCACTTGATGGAGTTTCAAGTAAATTAATGTCAGACTGTAGAAGTGTAAATCTTGTCATACTGAGAGATCTGAACATCAACACTTTACATGGTGGTCAGGAAAGCAAACCTTTTACAGACTGTATCCTGTCTTATGGGGCTAAAGATCTTTTGGACTAGCACCCACCAGAATAGCTAACACACAAAGTAGTTCAATTGATCATGTTATCACAAATTATGACCACATCATCTTAACAGACATAATAAATGGTCACCTCTCAGATCATTTAGGCCACACACTAGTGCTAAAATGTAATACCAAATTCAAACCAAGAAAAGTGTATGAGTGCAGGCAAATATTATCTGCAAACAACATTGCTACACTACGACAGTTTAAGCCAGGAATCATGGAAATCAGTTATGACTACTTTTGAGGTCAACAATAAATGGAACATGTTCACAGAAATTATAACTGAGCACTTAAACAGAGCCTTGCCATAAAAAAAAGTGAGTATCCAGAAAAATCAAAGTCAAAACCTGTGTCATTAGGTTTTAAAACAGAAGATCTGAAGGAAAATATGGAAAACATGTATAGCTTAAACAGACTAACTTAGAGTTAAATAAGAACTCTACAAGCAGTATAAATATAAGTACTGCAAAGAAGTCAGGAGATTAAAATAAGAAAGAATCAGCCAACAGATGTGAGGTTCAGATAACGTTTCAAAGACTTCCTGGTCAGTTGTAAATAAAATCAGAAACAATGAAACAGAAACTAAAATTAATAATGTACAATTAACTGCGAATAATGAAGGTATCTCTGATCCTCTCTAGGCAGCAATATTTGTAATAATTACTTCACAGATACTGATGAAAATGTGTCTATGAAACAGGATTTACAGCACTCATTTGAGTCCTGTAAGAAACAGAACTGCAGTACACTGCCCGCAGTAAGCACATATGACATTCTGCAGCTTATTGATAACCTCAGAAACAAGATCAGCAGGATTAGATGAAATTTCTCCATTTCTATTGAAGAAATGTGAACATGAACTAATGAAACCACCAGTTCATCTAATGAACTGTGTTCCTGAAGACGGTATGGTCCCTGATAAGTTGAAACTGTCTGTAGTGAAACCAATACACAAAAAGTCGGAAACAAAACATGTACTGAACTACAGACCCACTGCCCTAATCCCAACTTTCAGCAAACTAATAGACAAAATAATACTAAAACAATCTTGGAACATTATGTAGTGGGACTTTGAATTTCACTGCGCTACACTCGTTCCCTCAGACATAAATTATACTGTCGCAGCAGTATGGGCGCTCGACGGCAGAGAAAATACTAAAATTGTAACTTTTTTTTTCTATCCATCTATTGTCTCTCGAGAGCGGAAGCTTAATGCAGACGTGATCTGACGAGAGACAAAAAAAAAAAACCTTGTTAGTGTGTAGACATATTGTGGAGGTTGTTATGACATTTGGAGGAGGGAAGCAATGTAAAATAAATTGCATTTAATATCCAGATGGTTTTGTATACATTAGAAATTCCTGGACAATGAAACTTATTACAAGATTTCGGAGCAGACTTTTCACGCAGAAATGAAGTAGGAGATTTTTGAATACCTGGACGCCGCACGAAAGAAGGCATGTTAACATGGTAAAGAATGAACTCTTATCTACGCCATTTCCCCATGTTAGTTACATTTGTTATTCTCTGTCTTTTTTTAAATAATTTTTGTTGTGGAAATTGGTTTGACTTTTGCTCAGAAACGCCACAAGGACCACCCCAGCAATAGCCTTTCCGAATCACGAAGTCCGATTACTTTTCTGTAATACGAAGTCCGATTTGCATTTCATTCTTTCCCTTTTTTCACGGTCATTAATGATTTTAAAAAAACCTTTTTTACTCACAATTTCTTCCCACATTTTCAACCTTTTCTTTTCTTCTCTTTTTCTTTTTTATTAACCACTACAATTACAACAATGCTGGCATTTTAAGTGATTTCCCTCATGGTTTCAGAAGAGGTCGAAGTACAACGTCAGCAGCAGTACAATTTCTCCATCATGTACGTGAAAAAATAAATGAAAAATCCCAAGCAACAGGAGTATTCCTGGACCTCTCAAGGGTTTTTGATACAGTATATCATGATGTGCTCTTATCAAAAATTGCGAAGAGTGGTGTCACTGGAAAGCTCATGCAATTATGCAATTGCTGGAAACATATTTAAAGGGTAGACAACAGTGCACAGAAATTATGTGCTCTAATGGAGAAATACTGGAGACGAGAAGGTCAAGTACAAGAAACACACACTTTGGTGTTCGACAGGGCTATTCATATGCTATCTAAATGATTTCCCGAGTCCTCTCTCTCTCTCTCTCTCTCTCTCTCTCTCTCTCTCTCTCTCTCTCTCTCTCTCTTTTTTAGGGCGCAAAACCGCTATGGTCATTAGGGCCTGGTCTGTGACTTATGAAAAGGTAAAAAACGAAAAATGGAAACCAGCAGCAATGGGAACGAAACTCAAAAAATTGGAGAACCTAAAAGCAGATGGAAAGCTTAAAAAACCACTACAGAAAGGAGTTGGTTGTCCCCAAAAAGAGCTTCAAATGACTGACGTCATCTCACT
This sequence comes from Schistocerca serialis cubense, assembly GCF_023864345.2. Lineage (NCBI taxonomy): Eukaryota > Metazoa > Arthropoda > Insecta > Orthoptera > Acrididae > Schistocerca > Schistocerca serialis. Next base: position 40,122,578 of record NC_064648.1, on the reverse strand, counting down.
GGCACTAATAAACTCGAGAACGCGATCGGCCGAGCGCGTGTCATCTGCTAAAATGGACGATATTTCAGGCGACAGCTGTAGACGGGCATGTAAAGGAGTAAAATAGGGGCACTCAAGTAAAAGGTGTCTTACCGTCCACAGCTGAGAGCAGTGGGGACAGAGTGGGGGAGGATCGCCGCTTAAAAGATGTCGATGGCTAAAAAGACAGTGCCCTATCCGGGGTCTAGTTAAAATCACCTCCTCCCGACGACGTGTTCGGGAGGAAGAGGTCCAAGCACAGGGATTACAGAGTACCTGACGGCTCAACACAAAAGTTTTGTCTCAAGTACAGATAGTGTTGAGGATCAGTGGACAAAGTTCAAAACCATCAAACAGTATGTGTTAGATGAGTATGTGCCAAGCAAGATCGTAAGAGATGGAAAAGAGCCACCGGGGTACAACAACCGAGTTAGAAAACTGCTGCGGAAGCAAAGGGAACTTCACAGCAAACATAAACATAGCCAAAGCCTTGCAGACAAACAAAAATTACGCGAAGCAAAATGTAGTGTGAGGAGGGCTATGCGAGAGGCGTTCAATGAATTCGAAAGTAAAGTTCTATGTACTGACTTGGCAGAAAATCCTAAGAAATTTTGGTCTTATGTCAAAGCGGTAGGTGGATCAAAACAAAATGTCCAGACACTCTGTGACCAAAATGGTACTGAAACAGAGGATGACAGACTAAAGGCCGAAATACTAAATGTCTTTTTTCCAAAGCTGTTTCACAGAGGAAGACTGCACTGTAGTTCCTTCTCTAGATTGTCGCACAGATGACAAAATGGTAGATATCGAAATAGACGACAGAGGGATAGAGAAACAATTAAAATTGCTCAAAAGAGGAAAGGCCGCTGGACCTGATGGGATACCAGTTCGATTTTACACAGACTATTCGAAGGAACTTGCCCCCCTTCTTGCAGCAGTGTACCGTAGGTCTCTAGAAGAGCGTAGCATTCCAAAGGATTGGAAAAGGGCACAGGTCATACCCGTTTTAAAGGAGGGGCATCGAACAGATCTGCAGAACTATAGACCTATATCTCTAACGTCGATCAGTTGTAGAATTTTGGAACACGTATTATGTTTGAGTATAATGACTTTTCTGGAGACTAGAAATCTACTCTGTAGGAATCAGCATGGTTTTCAAAAAAGACGATCGTGTGAAACCCAGCTCGCGCTATTCGTCCACGAGACTCAGAGGGCCATAGACACGGGTTCACAGGTAGATTCCGTGTTTCTTGACTTCTGCAAGGCGTTCGATACAGTTCCCCACAGTTCCCCACAGTCGTTTAATGAACAAAGTAAGAGCATATGGACTATCAGACCAATTGTGTGATTGGATAGAGGAGTTCCTAGATAACAGAACGCAGCATGTCATTCTCAATGGAGAGAAGTCTTCTGAAGTAAGAGTGATTTCAGGTGTGCCGCAGGGGAGTGTCATAGGACCGTTGCTATTCACAATATACATAAATGACCTGGTGGATGACATCGGAAGTTCACTGAGGCTTTTTGCAGATGACGCTGTGGTGTATCGAGAGGTTGTAACAATGGAAAATTGTACTGAAATGCAGGAGGATCTGCAGCGAATTGACGCATGGTGCAGGGAATGGCAACTGAATCTTAATGTAGACAAGTGTAATGTGCTGCGAATACATGGAAAGATAGATCCCTTATCATTTAGCTACAAAATAGCAGGTCAGCAACTGGAAGCAGTTAATTCCATAAATTATCTGGGAGTACGCAGTAGGAGTGATTTAAAATGGAATGATCATATAAAGTTGATCGCCGGTAAAGCAGATGCCTGACTGAGATTCATTGGAAGAATCCTAAGGAAACGCAATCCGAAAACAAAGGAAGTAGGTTACAGTATGCTTGTTCGCCCACTGCTTGAATACTGCTCAGCAGTGTGGGATCCGTACCAGATAGAGTTGATAGAAGAGATAGAGAAGATCCAACGGGGAGCAGCGTGCTTCATTACAGGATCATTTAGTAATCACGAAAGCATTACGGAGATGATAGATAAACTCCAGTGGAAGACTATTCAGGAGAGACGCTCAGTAGCTCGGTACGGGCTTTTGTTAAAGTTTCGAGAACATACCTTCACCGAGGAGTCAAGCAGTATATTGCTCCCTCCTACGTATATCTCGCCAAGAGACTGTGAGGATAAAATCAGAGAGATTAGAGCCCACACAGAAGCATACCGACAATCCTTCTTTCCACGAACAATACGAGACTGGAATAGAAGGGAGAACCGATAGAGGTACTCAGGGTACCCTCCGCCACACACCGTCAGGTGGCTTGTGGAGTATGGATGTAGATGCAGATGTAGAAGAGCTTTCACATCCCGCAATTTATTATGGGGAAGTGTCGACCAATGTGCATGCCATGGAGACTGGGGAGAGAGCTGAGAGAATCTGAACATATAACATACTGTATCCGCTGATGGCAACGGATGTATTGGACAGCCTGGAGAACAGCATAAAGCTCTGCAGTATAAACCGAACACTGGTCGGGAAGCCGAAATCGATTTGGGGTCTCGCCAACAATATAGGCACTCCCTACACCAAACGATGTTTTTGAGCCGTCAGTGTAAATAAATGTGGCTTCCTTCATTTGTGCACATAGAGCAGAAAATGCCCAATGATAAACAAGTGAAGGGGTACCATCCTTGGGAAACTGACAAAGGTCATGGAGCAGGCAGGTCCGGGGATGGAGCCAAGGCGGTGCTGTAGCCCAAGTTGTCAAGAAAGTTTTAGGAAAGCGGAATGAAAGAGAATGGAGCAGTTGACGGAAGCGGACTCCCGGTGGTAGTAGGGAGGAAGGGCGGCCTGCATACCCTAAATCCAAGGAGGCGTTGAAAAAAAGGTCATGGGCTGGATTAGCAGGCATGGAAGTCAGATGGCTAGCATAACAACTCAGGGCAGCTCGCCGATTGGACAGCGGAGGTTCAGCAGTCTCAGCGTAAAGGCTTTCCACAGGGCTGGTGTGAAAAGCTCCAGACACTAAACGTAATCCACGGTGGTGGATAGAGTCGAGACGCCGAAGAATAGACGGCTGAGCAGAGGAGTAAACTATGCTTCCATAGTCCAATTTCGAGCGCACTAAGGCGCGATAGAGGCGGAGAAGGACCACTCGGTCCGCTTCCCAGGAGGTACCATTCAGGACATGGAGGGTGTTGAGCGATCGCAGACAGCGAGCCGAAAGATAGGAAACGTGGGAGGACCAGCACAGTTTTCTGTCAAAGATAAGACCCAAGAATTTAGCGATGTCCGAAAACGGAAGGTTGACAGGTCCTAGATGTAAGGAAGGTGGAAGAAATTCTGTATGACGCCAAAAATTAACACAAACAGTCTTACTGAGAGAAAAGCGGAAGCCTGTTCAATACTCCAAGAGTGGAGGCGATTGAGACATCATTGAGGACGTCGTTCAAGAAGGCTGGTCCGTTGAGAGCTGTAGTAGATCGCAAAATCATCCACAAAGAGAGAGCCCGAGACATCAAGAAGGAGACAATCCATAATTGGATTTATGGCAATGGCAAACACTTAGCACGGAGCCCTGGGGTACCCCGTTTTCTTGGGAGAAAGTACGGGAGAGAGTAGTGTTCACCCGCACTTTAAATGTGCGCTCTGACAAATTCGCGAAGAAAAAGGGGCAACCGACCGCGAAAGCCCCAAGAGAACAGTGTGCGGAGGATGCCTGTCCTCCAACACGTATCGTATGACCTCTCCAGATCAAAAATTATTGCTACTGTTTGGCGTTTCCGGAGAAAATTGTTCATAATATAAGTGGATAGAGCAACAAGATGGTCAACTGCAGAACGATGCTTTTGGAAACCGCATTGGGCAGGTGTTGAAAGACTGCGGGACTCCAGCCACCAAGCTAAATGGCAATTCACCATATGCTACAAAACCTTACATACACTACTCGTGAGAGAAATGGGGTGATAGCTAGAGGGGAGATGTTTGTCCTTTCCAGGTTTTGGAACTGGAACGATGATAGCTTCCCGCCATCATCTGGGAAAAGTACTGTCAGTCCAAATTCGATAATAAAGGCGAAGGAGGTAACACAGACCATGGGTTGATAAATGCAGCAACATTTGGATGTGGATACCATCCGGTCCTGGGGAGGAGGAGCGAGAAGAAGAGAGTGCATGTTGGAGTTCCCGCATGGAGAAAACAGTATTGTAGCTTTCGCGATTTTGAGAGGAGATAGCAAGAGGTCGCACTTCCGCTGCATGTTTCTTCGGGAGAAACACTGGCAGGTAATTTGAAGAGCTCGAAATCTCAGCAAAGTGCTGACCCAATGAGTTAGAAATTGCGACGGGGTCCACTAATGTATCATGCGCGACAGTGAGCCCAGAGACCGGGGAGAAACTAGGCGCGCCTGAGAACCGTCGAAGCCGACTCCAAACTTCCGAGGAGGGAGTGAAGGTGTTAAATGAGCTAATAAAGAATTTCCAGCTTGCCTTCTTGCTATCGCGGATGACGCGACGGCATCGCGCACGGAGCTGCTTATAGCGGATACAGTTGGCCAAAGTTGGATGGTGACGGAAAATGCGAAGAGCACGTCGCCGCTCACGTACTGCGTCACGGCATGCCTCGTTCCACCAAGGAACTGGGGGGCACCGGGGCAATTCGGAGGTGCGAGGTATTGAACGTTCCGCAGCTGTAAGAATAACGTCTGTAATATGAGTGACCTCATCGTCGACGCTAGAAAAGTGACGGTCATCGAATGTCGCTAGAGACGAAAAAAGTGTCCAATCGACTTGGGCAAACTTCCAGCGTCTCGGGTGCATGTATGACAGTTGAGGCTGTAATCGAAGGACACATGGAAAGTGGTCACTCGAGTGTGTATCAGCAAGGGCGAACCATTCAAAGCACCGAGCTAGCGGAACGGTGCCGACCGAAAGGTCCAAATGAGAGAAGTTTGTCGTGGAGGCAGACAAAAAAGTAGGGACCCCAGCGTTGAGGCAAACTAGATCCGCTTGGTGGAAGACATCTAGCAATAGTGAGCCATGCGGACAAGGATGTGGAGATCCCCAAAGCGGGTGGTGGGCATTGAAGTCCACAACCAGCAAACAGGGGGTTGAAAGCTGACCAAGAAGATGAAGGAGATCAGCTCGTGCCATTGATGTGGACGATGGAATGTATACAGTACAAAGAGAGAAGGTGTATCCAGAAAGGGAAAGACGGACAGTGACTGCTTGGAAGGAAGTGTTTAAGGTGATTGGGTGATAATGGAGAGTATCATGGAGAAGAATCACGAGTCCTCCATGGGCTGGAGTGCCTTCAACAGAGGGGAGATCAAATCAGACAGACTGAAAATGGGGAAAAACAAAGCTGTTGTGGGGACGCAGCTTTGTTTCCTGAAGACAGATGATGACTGGCGAGTAGGATCGTAAGAGGATCGTCAATTCATCCCGATTGGCTCGAATGCCGTGGATATTCCAGTGGATAATGGACATAGGGTGAACAGAAAATGGAGGAATGTGACCAAGGTTGCCATCAACTCAATGACTGCTCAGAGCTTGCGACCGACAGCGTGGAACGGCATTCAGCCGAAGGCAGAAGATCCTGATCCATAGGTTGTTCAGGAGCAGCTCCTGCCACCAGCGATCGGCCGCCAGCAGTGCGCCTCGGCGACACAGAAGACGGCCGAGGGCGGTTACCGCCAGGTGGTGCTGTAGATGAGACACGTCGTGGCGGACAAGGAGAGGAACTGGGTTTCTTGTTAGCCTTCTTGGAAACATGATGTTTAGATGAAGGAGGAACCGATGGTTGTGAAGTTGGGGTATGTAAAAAATCTTCACGAGTATGCTCTTTTTTGGAAGTCCGGGTGTCTGACTTTTGGGATCGAGATTTAGCAGAACCCAATGAAGGGTGAGCCAGAGAGTGGGCAGGCGAAAGTGGTGAGGTTGAACGGGCGATCTTTGCGCTGGCCGTTCTGACGACCGTGGCACTAAAGGTGAGGTCGCAAGTCTGCGTGGCCGCCTCCTTTGTTGGCCGAGGAGAAGCAAGGACAGTGCTGTATTTTCCTGTCTGAGGCACGGTGGGCTTTCGACTTGCGAATAATTTTCGAGCAGCAAAGGTCGACACCTTTTCCTTCACTCTGATTTCCTGAATGAGCTTTTCGTCTTTAAAAATGGGGCAATCTCGAGAGGAAGCAGTGTGATCACCCATACAGTTGATGCAACGAGGGGATGGAGGTGGACAAGCACCCTCATGGGCATCCTAGCCACACGTAACACATTTGGCCGGGTTGGAACAGGACTCGCTGGTGTGACTGAACCGCTGGCACCGATAGCAACGCATAGGGTTTGGGACATAGGGGCGAACGGAAATTATCTCATTGCCCGCTTTTATTTTTGATGGGAGTTGAACTCTGTCAAATGTCAAGAAGACAGTACGGGTTGGAACAATGTTCGTGTCAACCCTTTTCATAACTCTATGAACAGCCATTACGCCCTGGTCAGACAGGTAGTGTTGAATTTCCTCGTCAGACAATCCGTCGAGGGAGCATGTATAAACGACACCACGTGAGGAATTTTAAGTGCGGTGCACTTCCACCCGGACAGGGAAGGTGTGGAGCAGAGAAGTACGCAGCAATTCTTGTGCCTGGAGGGCACTGACTGCTTCTAACAACAAGGTGCCATTCCGTAACCTGGAACAAGACTTTACAGGACCTGCAATTGCATCGACACCTTTCTGAATAAAGAAAAGGTTGACTGTGGAGAAGTCGTGACCTTTGTCAGACCGAGAAACAACAAGGGACTGTGGCAATGATGGGAGAACTGTCTGTGGCTGAGACTCAGTGAACTTACACTTATGAGCAGACATAGTGGAAGATGGGGAAACCATTGCGGAAGAATCCCCCACGATTGCCGGCGTCTCCGATGGCGCACTCCTCCCTTGTGAGGGCCCTCTCTGAGGGCACTCCCGCCTTAGGTGATTGTTCACACATCAGGTCACACGTCCCGACAAACGGACGGAGGGACCAATCGGCACTTTCGGAAGGTATCAGCTCGGGTAATGACCCCTCCCTGGGCCTGGCCGTTACTAGGGGATATGTACGTGTCCTACCTGTCTACCCGGGGTGGGGAATTACGCATTACCTCGTCACCAGCTATGCATGAAAATGCGTGGGTCGGCCTTCAGACACACACAGGGAGGAAGAAAGAGAAAGAAAGGGGAAAACAAAGAAAGGGCTCAAACGCCGCAGCGGAGAAAAGGGTAAAGAGAAGAGGTAAGGAAAAGAGAAGGACAAAGGAAGGATGAAGACATGCAAGCAGAGAAGGCAAAGAATGCATTACATTTACGAGCGTCCGTCTCCGGACGTAGGCACAAACCATACTCCCAGAGGGGGAGAAAGGGAAGGAAAGAGCCAGAGGTGAGTGGAGGGGGGCGAAGATGGGGGATAGGGAAAGATGCGGAAAAGGAAGGTATGCAGCCCGGAAAGGAAGGAGGGCCACATTAGCTCAGGGTCCCATGCTTGCTACACACGTATCCACAAAAGAGTTGTGGACCCCCTGGCGGGCCGATTTCTCTTGACAATAAGCAGTTGATCATTATGTATGCAGAGGCTACATAACTACACTGAAAAGGCAAGAGCTCACTTTGAAAGAAAGAACCTAAAAGTAAACATAGAATAAAACTAATATTATTCATTTTAAACCAAATGGTCCAAACAGACAAAATACTGTAATTGATGGAATTCTACCAAAAACCTGTACAGATTGTGAATTATTGGGTTAATGCATGTCTATATGTATTAAGAAGATTATCACCATATCTTAATTTTGAAACCCTAATGACTGTATGTTATGGATTAGTGTATCCTTTCTTGTATTGTGGAATAGTACTGCAGGGTGAGACGTGCCAAACTACTCCACAAGTGAGCCTGGAGGATCAAAGCAAAAGTAAAAACAGGAACTTCTTGCAAACCCCTATTCATTAGACAATATTCTCACAGTTTATGCCATTTATATTCTAGAAACTATAATGCTAGTGAAAGAAGACACTAAGATCACAGAAAGAAACATGGATATTCACATCTATGAAACAAGGCATAGAAAAAATTTTCATATGGTTAACAGCAGATTAACTTTAACAGCAAAAATCCCCTATGACAAAGTAGTTGTTTTAATAACTTGTTGCCAAATGAAGTTAAGATATTGAGAGGAGATACTTTTAAAAAGCAAGTCAAGCAGTGGCTTACCCAAAAGTGCCCTTATGACTTGAATTTATCATGAATTACGATGGAATAAGAAATAATATACAATTAAAAAAATGTAATAGTAAAAACTTTATACTTAGTTGAAAATGCACATATGCATGTAAAATTACATGTTACAAGCAACAACTTGAATTGAACTGAATTATACCTAGATATTTAAGCAATGTAACCGTAATGCTGTATTTCAAACATTGCACAATTGTTTTTCCTACTCATCTGCATTACATACATTTTTCAACATTAGAGCTAGCTGTCATTCATCAGACCAACTAAAAACTTTATCTAAATCGTCTTATATCCTCCTAAGATCACTCAATGAAGACCCCTCCCATGCACCTCAGCACCATCAACAAACAGCTGCAGATTGCTGCTCACTTGTCTGCCAGATCATTTATGTATACATAGAATAACAGCAGTCCTATCATAGTTTCCTGGGGCACTCATGATACTCTTGTGTCTGATGAATACTTGACATTGTGGGCAATGTACTGGCTTCTATTACTAAACAAGTCTTTGAACCTCTCACAAATCTGGGTACCTATTCTGAATGATATTCACAATCCAATATAAGTGATGGTGCTGCAAGATATGCTGGACAAACAGAACACAGCATGTTGTTCTCAATGGAGAGAAGTCTACTGACATTAAAGGAAGTCTACTGACATTAAAGGAAGTGGCTTCCTTTCGTCTTCCCCTCTCCTTCCCTCTTTCCTGATGAGGCAACAATTTGTTGCGAAAGCTTGAATTTTGTGTGTATGTTTGTGTTTGTTTGTGTGTCTATCGACCTGCCAGCGTTTTTGTTCGGTAAGTCACCTCATCTTTGTTTTTTTTTATATATATATATATATATATATATATAAAAAAAAATTACCAGGTAAGTCTTTCCGCTCCCGGGATTGGAATGACTCCTTACCCTCTCCCTTAAAACCCACTTCCTTTCGTCTTCCCCTCTCCTTCCCTCTTTCCTGATGAGGCAACAGTTTGTTGCGAAAGCTTGAATTTTGTGTGTATGTTTGTGTTTGTTTGTGTGTCTATCGACCTGCCAGCGCTTTTGTTCGGTAAGTCACCTCATCTTTGTTTTTTTTTTATATATATAATTTACCAAACGAAAGCGCTGGCACGTCGATAGACACACAAACAAACACAAATATACACACAAAATTCTAACTTTCGCAACCAACGGTTGCTTCGTCAGGAAAGAGGGAAGGAGGAAGAGGAAGCTTTTTCCCACATTCCACGTGGGAAAAATATATCTAAAAACAAAGATGATGAGATTTACCAAACAAAAGCGCTGGCAGGTCGATAGACACACAAACACACACACAAAATTCGAGCTTTCGCAGCCCCTGGTTGCTTCGTCAGGAAAGAGGGAAGGAGAGGGAAAGATGAAAGGATGTGAGTTTTAAGGGAGAGGGTAAGGAGTCATTCCAATCCCGGGAGCAGAAAGACTTACCTTAGGGGGAAAAAAGGACAGGTATACATTCTCGCGCGCGCGCGCGCTCACACACACACACACACACACACACATCCATCCGCACATACACAGACACAAGCAGACATTTGTAAAGGCAAAGAGTTTGGGCAGAGATGTCAGTCGAGGTGGAAGTAAAGAGGCAAAGATGTTGTTGAAAGACAGGTGAGGTATGAACGGCGGCAACTTGAAATTAGCGGAGGTTGAGGCCTGGCGGATAACGAGAAGAGAGGATATACTGAAGGGCAAGTTCCCATCTCCGGAGTTCTGACAGGTTGGTGTTAGTGGGAAGTATCCAGATAACCCGGACAGTGTAACACTGTGCCGAGATGTGCTGGCCGTGCACCAAGGCATGTTTAGCCACAGGGTGATCCTCATTACCAACAAACACTGTCTGCCTGTGTCCATTCATGCGAATGGACAGTTTGTTGCTGGTCATTCCCACATAGAATGCTTCACAGTGTAGGCAGGTCAGTTGGTAAATCTCACGTGGGTGCTTTCACACGTGGCTCTGCCTTTGATCGTGTACACCTTCCGGGTTACAGGACTGGTGTAGGTGGTGGTGGGAGGGTGCACGGGACAGGTTTTACACCGGGGGCGGTTACAAGGGTAGGAGCCAGAGGGTAGGGAAGGTGGTTTGGGGATTTCATAGGGATGAACTAAGAGGTTATGAAGGTTAGGTGGACGGCGGAAAGACACTCTTGGTGGAGTGGGGAGGATTTCATGAAGGATGGATCTCATTTCGGGGCAGGATTTGAGGAAGTCGTATACCTGCTGGAGAGCCACATTCAGAGTCTTATCCAGTCCCGGAAAGTATTCTATCACAAGTGGGGCACTTTTGTGGTTCTTCTGTGGGAGGTTCTGGGTTTGAGGGGATGAAGAAGTGGCTCTGGTTATTTGCTTCTGTACCAGGTCGGGAGGGTAGTTGCGGGATGCGAAAGCTGTTTTCAGGTTGTTGGTGTAATGGTTCAGGGATTCCGGACTGGAGCAGATTCGTTTGCCACGAAGACCTAGGCTGTAGGGAAGGGACCATTTGATGTGGAATGGGTGGCAGCTGTCATAATGGAGGTAGTGTTGCTTGTTGGTGGGTTTGATGTGGACGGACATGTGAAGCTGGCCATTGGACAGATGGAGGTCAACGTCAAGGAAAGTGGCATGGGATTTAGAGTAGGACCAGGTGAATCTGATGGAACCAAAGGAGTTGAGGTTGGAGAGGAAATTCTGGAGTTCTTCTTCACTGTGAGTCCAGATCATGAAGATGTCATAAATAAATCTGTACCAAACTTTGGGTTTGCAGGCCTGGGTAACCAAGAAGGCTTCCTCTAAGCGACCCATGAATAGGTTGGCGTACAAGGGGGACATCCGGGTACCCATGGCTGTTCCCTTTAATTGTTGGTAGGTCTGGCCTTCAAAAGTGAAGAAGTTGTGGGTCAGGATGAAGCTGGCTAAGGTAATGAGGAAACAGGTTTAGAAGAGATCAAGGAATTCCAACATCCCTATGAAATCCCCAAACCACCTTCCCTACCCTCTGGCTCCTACCCTTGAAACCGTCCCAGGTGTAAAACCTGTCCCATGCACCCTCCCACCACCACCTACTCCGGTCCTGTAACCCGGAAGGTGTATACGATCAAAGGCAGAGCCACGTGTGAAAGCACCCACGTGATCTACCAACTGACCTGCCTACACTGTGACGCATTCTATGTGGGAATGACCAGCAACAAACTGTCCATTCGCATGAATGGATACAGGCAGACAGTGTTTGTTGGTAATGAGGATCACCCTGTGGCTAAACATGCCTTGGTGCACGGCCAGCACATCTTGGCACAGTGTTACACCATTCGGGTTATCTGGATACTTCCCACTAACACCAACCTATCCGAACTCCAGAGATGGGAACTTGCTCTTCAATATATCCTCTCTTCCCGTTATCCACCAGGCCTCAATCTCCGCTAATTTCAAGTTGCTGCCACTCATACCTCACCTGTCATTCAACAACATCTTTGCCTCTGCACTTCTGCCTCGACTGATATCTCTGCCCAAACTCTTTGTCTTTAAATATGTCTGCTTGTGTCTGTATATGTGTGGATGGATATGTGTGTGTGTGCGCGAGTGTATACCCGTCCTTTTTTTCCCCTAAGGTAAGTCTTTCCGCTCCCGGGATTGGAATGACTCCTTGCCCTCTCCCTTAAAACCCACTTCCTTTCGTCTTTCCCTCTCCTTCCCTCTTTCCTGATGAGGCAACAGTTTGTTGCGAAAGCTTGAATTTTGTGTGTATGTTTGTGGTTGTTTGTGTGTCTGTCGACCTGCCAGCACTTTCATTTGGTAAGTCACATCATCTTTGTTTATATATATATATATATATATATATATATATATATATATATATATATATATATATATATATAAAATGAACTAGTAGATAGTGATAGTGTTGGAAGTTCCGTGCGGCTTTTCGCGGATGATGCTGTAGTATATAGAGAAGTTGCAGCATTAGAAAATTGCAGCGAAACGCAGGAAGATCTGCAGCAGATACACACTTGGTGCAGGGAGCGGCAACTGACCCTTAACATAGACAAATGTAATGTATTGCGAATACATAGAAAAAAGGATCCTTTATTGTATGATTATATGGTAGTGCAACAAACACTGGTAGCAGTTACTTCTGTAAAATATCTGGAAGTATGCGTACAGAACGATTTGAAGTGGAATGATCATCTAAAATTAATTGTTGGTAAGGCGGGTGCCAGGTTGATATTCATTGGGAGAGTCCTTAGAAAATGTAGTCCATCAACAAAGGAGGTGGCTTGCAAAAAACTTGTTCGAGCTGTACTTGAGTACTGCTCATCAGTGTGGGATCCGTACAAGGTTGGGTTGACAGGGGAGATAGAGAAGATCCAAAGAAGAGCGGCGCGTTTTGTCACAGGGTTATTTAGTAAGCGTGATAGCGTTATGGAGATGTATAGCAAACTTGAGTGGTAGACTCTGCAAGAGAGGCGCTCTGCATCGCGGTGTAACTTGCTGTCCGGGTTTTGAGAGGGTGCGTTTCTGGATGAGGTATCGAATATATTGCTTCCCCCTACTAATACTTCCCGAGGAGATCACGAATGTAAAATTAAAGAGATTTGAGTGCGCACGGAGGCTTTCCAGCAGTTGTTCTTCCCGTGAACCATAAGCAACTGGAACAGGAAAGGGAGGTAATGCAGTGGCACAAAAAGTGCCCTCCGCCACACACCGTTGGGTAGCTTGCGGAGTATAAATGTTTATGAAGGTAGCAACACAAATTTAGCCCGTGGATACAGAGAATGTTACCTTAGCATACACCATCTCCATCATGTCACTATGGTGTAATTTAGCCAATCAGCCCCATCCACTGGGCATAAAAGTGTGAGCATTGCCAGTTTTATGACATGTCAGACGTAGTCCCTGCTGATGGCGATGGAGGATGTTATGAAAAGCTTGGGATTTTATACAAATTTGACATGGCACATTAACAGAACTTTTTATCTGTGTGAGTAAAATTATTGTTTAAAACTGATAGCTGAGCATCTTACAGAAATCTCTTCAGATTCCTTGGGAGTCTTACACTTACATGTCAATACACTTACTCCCCAATAGTATTTGTTTTTAATAACAGGTGTAATTTTACTGTGTTGAGTGAAGTGAACTTGCAAAATACTGGTAGTAAAAATAATGCCCATGTAGATTATGCATCCTTGCCTACAATTCAGAATAGTATTTTATGTTCTGATATAAAAGTATTTAACAGGTTGTGGCTAGATACTAGGTAGAAGACTGGAAATCCGAAGCTAACTCCAATGTTTGAGATCGCCACCAGGTCAGATTAAATGAACACATTGAAGCAACTCAGAGATGGGCTGCTCAATAGGATAACAGTAGGTTCAAACAACATGGAGAATTCGTATGACAATCCTTGCAGGGAAGACAATGTTCTTTTTGTGGAACACTATTGAGAAACTTTAGAGACCAGGCTCTTGAAGCTTATTGCAGAACAACTGTACCACTACCGATGTGTATTTTGCGTAAGATCCATGAAAATATTAAAAATTAGGGCTTGTATGGAGGAATACGGATAGCCTGTCTTCCCTCACTCCATTTGCGAGTGGAACAGGAAAGGAAATGATTTGTAGTGGTAGAAATGCACCATTCGGTTGCTTGCATATTACGTATATACATTAAAATGTGGAAGAAAATTGTGATTGCCTACTACATTAAAAAGTAGTTGAAACTAACCTAAAACTTTGTGATTTATTTCAAATGCTTTGTTCCATATTCAACTGTATCTGATACACTCTTATAATCAGTGACTTGCATCTACAACAGTCTTACAATTTGGGGATCTGGGTATTTCTTAGATCTATTAATAATCCCTCATTCAGCTCTGTTTATCAAAATACCACATAAAAATGAACTGGATTTTGAGAAAATACATACAAGAAAATGTGATTGGCACACAGCTATTTGTAAAAACGATCCAAATTGAAGCATATCGGTAACACAGATTGGGCAAGAGCACACATCTTGGCAAGAGTACTATACGGGATCCCGGCCCCCCCTTTCCTTGAAACCTTGACTGGAATAACAAGCTTATCAGTAGCGTAGTCTGAGGTATACATAAGGCTGAAAGGTGATAATTTTGTTGACAGTTCTGGAACTCAGCGAATGTGAAGTAAAGCTTGTGGTAACTGACAGACGTGTGGCGCTGCCTAATATTTTGTTTGCGCCATATTTAAATGAACTTTCCGGTATTTAACGCATTTTTATGATAAATACTAAAACCACTGGGTCACGACCGAAAACATTCAGTAGACAATGAACACGCATCCGACGTGTGTTTTTATGCAAATTACATATATACATCGCACACAAACCGCAAGAGTGCATGGGGCGTTCCACTAAGTAACTTTTATCCATATCTGATCCGTCTTCCCGCATTTGCAACTGTTGGTATGACAAATTCGTAGTAAAGTATTGCAAACAGACCTGCACACAGCTGTCATTTTGGAACGTCAAGTTCATATAGATTGCTTGAACGAAGCCTCCGTTATGAGAAATGTAGAAACACTGTGTGAATAATCTCGACTATGGTGACATACCAATCCTTAGCGTAGTCAGAGCTACAGATTAGTGTGTACGTGATTGATTTAAGACAAGTGATTACGAATTATAAGTTGAATGACCACTTATAGTGGTGGTTACATCAGTGAGCTGCACCTAATATGTCAAAAAAACATTTAGAGACATTGTGCTAAAGGCGTAATATTGTGTATTACGCTCTAAATCACGGCTGTCATTCAACTTATAATTCGTAATCACTTGGCTTAAATCAATCACGTACACACTGATCTGTAGCTCTGACTACGCTAAGGATTGGTATGTCACCATAGTCGAGATTATTCACACAGTGTTTCTACATTTCTCATAACGGAGGCTTCGTTCATGCAATCTATATTAACTTGACGTTCCAAGATGACAGCTGTGTGCATGTCTGCACAAACACTCTGCTCAACAGGCGAGGCCAACGGCCACTGACGTACGTATGTCAACACAGCTAATTACAGGTCTAGTCACCAGGTGGCTGTGTCACGTTTTCGGTTTTTCTGATGACGTCATGAAATGAAGCAATTCCTCGGGGCACGCTAGACCAACGCCACGCTAGACGCAGATGTCTACTGTACTGGTTATTAGGACTTTTTCGCGTTCCATTCACGTGTAGCACGCGGGAAATGTGCCTGCACGTGCAGTAATTAATCGAATAGTGTCCTCTCGATCCCTACGGCAGTTATATTTTAGGGGTTTGTGGGATATTCCTCCTAGATAATTATAATTTTTATATTATATAAATCAGCACAAAATTTTGCTTCATTCTTTTGTGGGTGTGATAAGCAAGTCTGTCTGGACTGAACTATTAAAAAAAAATTGCGCACTGCAGGCCTTGACAAAGAACTACATTCGTGATAATAAACCTGATAGAACATTATGTCCGCAACCAAGTAGAGTTGTAAGGTTATGCGCACTTTGCAGTATTACATTTATAGTATTTTCTGAAACGATTATGTAATTCAGGAAATATAGGTATTCATCCATCCATTCTAAAACTACAAATTTGATATTTAAGTTTGAGCCTCTGGCACTAGAGCATTAAATGAGGATGCTGTTATTTAATTCCGATTTCTCTCGTTGAAGACCGCAAGGGTTACAGAGCTTACACAACTACGGAAAGGAATATTTCACATTATAAAAATGGGACCTGAGAGGAAGATGGTTAGTTTCAACACTACCTTCTGGGTGTTTTTTCAGCACAACGTGTGAGATTGCTGGGAGTGGATCTTATGTCACTCTCTGGAATGAAATTAAGTCTTGAAAAACGATAGTACGTAAACAATCACACAGAAGAGAGTATTTTAATATCATTGTATTCAGTTATCCACTAATCGCTATGAGGGGCGAGCACAGATTTCTTCACGTGTTTGGGGGGTGACTTCAGTAGCTCTACAAGCATTTCTACACGTCCGTGCACCATTACCTTTTTTCCTAAAATTTTCTTTCGATCCTGTAGAATTACGAATACTACCGTCATTTTATTCAACCAATCAGCTCATAGGACTTGACTCTTATCGCAGAGGTGGCCGCCATTTTGTAAAAGCCAAGGAAATTAAGGAAGTTGTGAGTCGAACCGTATTGATAGAAGTTAGCAGTCGACAACTCCGGAAAGAGCGCGAAGTTGCGAATATTCTCCTGTTGTGATTTGCGTTGACAACTTGGGAAAGAGTGCGAAGCTGCGAATATTCGCCTTGTGATTTCCGGTAAATCTTCGCTAATACTCCAGAGGTAATAAATGAAGAGGAAAAGTTTATGTGATGTTAGTGTTGTTTACTATTTCAAAACCAGAAGTAATGTATGACTCTATAGTAATGTACCCAATAGTTATAGTTACCGATGGAAAAAAAAGACCGTTTTGGCTTGATCAGCGGCGTTTCCACTTAACGGCGGTGATCTATTCAGTTCTCGTGTTGCTATTCTCCCTGCAGAAGTGCACATTAAAGAGTTTAATTGTGAATAAACAACTACTATAAATGTATCTATGTGTGTGAGAGTTTCGGAAGGTAGTGCGAGTTTTTCTGTTTATGTAAGTTGGAACAAACAATGACTGTGAATTGAAGTCCATTCAAGTGATAAGGCTTGAATAACTCCCCGGGTGTGTGGCTTTGAAACCCTCTTCTCTTTAAATGTGCGTTGTGGGGGACGCACTGATTACAACAGTTGGTTCAAATGGCTATGAGCACTATGGGACTTAACTTCTGTGGTCATCAGTCCCCTAGAACTTAGAACTACTTAAACCTAACTAACCTAAGGACATCACACACATCCATGCCCGAGGCAGGATTCGAACCTGCGACCGTAGCAGTCCCGCGGTTCCAGACTGTACAACAGTTGCCCGACGCCTATAGCTTAAGGTTGAAAGTTGGTAATTTGGTTGAGGGGTGGCGAATATGAATGCCAAATAAAGGTTATGTTAATAGAATGACGTATAACGTACCCTAACGTTTACATTCGAAGCATTCTTAAACACACTCTTCGTCATAAAAACTAAAACTGAAAGGTAAATTCAGGAAACTTACAGTACATGCTGGACACACGCCAGACGAGTATTTTGTTGCATATTACGTAGATATATCGTTAACAGACCACGAAAAATGCTAGTAGTTCCCCTCTGTTTCAACACAAAGAAATTAAGCTTAATGAGAAGCTCAGTCAGGCTGGTACTAGATATGTTAAAATATTACAAGATTCTTATAAAAGCGCAGTGAAAAATGTTAGTATATTGCATCAGAATATCAGGGGATTAAAAAAAAGTAGGTGAGCTTCTTGTTTGTTTAGAAGATTTTGAAACAGAGGGTGGAATACATGTACTGTTTCTGCCTGAACATCATATAGTCACAGATATGGGAAAGGTAAATGTAAGAGGAAAACTTTTGGCACATGTAAGACGAGACACTATGGAGAGAGTAGTAGTTGCCATATATTTTAAAATTTATCATTGTGTGAAAAATGTCGAAACTCAAAAGATTTCACATAGAGCAACATAAAGAGGCATGTGCATGTGAGCTTAAACTAAATAATGGTACTTTTGTAATTATAGCTGTGTATAGATTCTCATTGGGAAATTTTCAGCTATTTTTGATTTTCCCACTCGGGTGTTACAGGAAAGCAGCACACTGATAGCTAATGTTTTTGTTGATCAAGATAAATTTAATCAAATATAAAACTTTCCCTGTGAAGAATGGTCTGTCTGATCATGATGCACAGCTAGATACAATATGACATTGCTCCATATAGTAATGGAAACAGTACTCCAAAATAGTGTATTCAGTTAATGATTTATCAGCTGCAAATTTTAGGGAATGCTTCAAACAGTTGGACTGGGATGAGGTGCACAGGGAACCTGATGCTAATGTAAAAACTGACCTATTTCATGATACCCTTGTGAGTGTATTTGGGAACAGTTTCCTTAAGAAAACAGTGAAACATCTAAAAAACCAGGACTTTCTGAAGGGATAAAAATATGTAAACGTAAAAGGAAAATGTATCTTACAGCTAGAAGGCATAATGATCCAGGAACAGTCAAACATTACAAAATACGTCTGCACTGTATTAAGAAAAGTTATTAATAATTCCAGAAGTATGCACATTATGTCTGAGATTATCACCTCAGATAATAAAATTGAAACGATTTGGAATATTGTTGAAGGGGAAGCAGGGCAATTTAGAACACAGGAAGACTGTATTTCTATCAAACTCGATGAAAAGAGTGTTAAGTCAGAAGTTGAAAATATTTTTAATAATCATTTTTAAGTGTTTCAAGGAAAATAGGATCCAGTTATTCATCAGAAAATGCAAGGCTGTGTGTGGAAGGGATAATGCCTGTGCAATTTGATAAAATTTGTCTTACTGAAATTAAGAAAATAAGGCACAGTCCGTATCGGTTTGGGCAGACTAGGAAAAAATCTTACCTTTGTAGTCTCATATGCTATTGATTACAGCATATGTTAAAATGAAGGTTTTTAGTAAGGAACACCTACTTTTTGTTTTCTTCAAAAAAAAAAAAAAAAAAAAAAAAAAAGACTGCTCTGTGATGTACCTTCAATCTCCTGTGGCCCCAGTCAGAAGACCTTTCAAACAGTCCTTTTCACAAAACACACTGCAAGTATGTCAACTGGCAAATTGCACTTGAAAACACAGAACTCACTGGATGGTCCGATTTCTTAGAAGCCTCTTCAGTAAACAACTTAGCACTGAACAACTACAATACAGAAACCTGCAATGAACAACCACAACAAAGAAACTGACAAACTACAACAAAGTGTAAGAAATAACTGCATAAAAGGCAATAGTAATAAACATTGTAACATAGAGATTAGCAAGAATTTGTGTCTTCAGTGAAGACATACATTGTCCTTGAAAGTAAACAAAAAAGAAATTATTATTATTATTATTTTTAAATAAAACCTGTCCAACTTAGAAGTGGAAGCTCTCCTGTACAGAGAACTTAGTACTAGGTGGTACTAATCAACAGAGAAAAAATATAATTTTCCTGGATTGACATTTTTGAATAAAAAAAATTGTGTGAATTATAAAGAAAATTCAAAAAGAACTTTGACAGATATGTCCAAACGGATGATACCAATGTAATCATAAAGCAGTTGTCTTTCAAATAAAAAAACCTCTAACAAAATATCTAGAACTGGTACAGAGATACAATATTTTAAAAAAAATTCCGTAATTCGCATCTTGAAAATGGTGTTAGCATTATCATCTTTGGAGGCCTGTACCTTGGGGCAGGAATTTTTTTGAAGAAAACAAAAAAATATGTTTCTTACTATCTCATGGATTTTAACATTTGCTAAATCCACTAACATTCGAGGCTATGAAGGGAGCCCCCCTGCCTGAAGTGATAGGGATTGTGCCATTATAAATTTACTCAAAATGTGAAAGCTCACATGGAATTGGTGTTTCCAACAGAGTACTAAAAGCTTGTTCCCAACAGATGAGGAGGATTCTCAGCCACATATGCAGTAAACAACTGAAACAGGACATTTTTCCAGGTAGACTAAATATGCTATTGTTAAACCATTGCATAGAAAAGGGGGTAGGTCTGATGCTAACAACTACTGCCCTATCTCACTTCTAACAGTTTTATGCAAAATACTTGAAAAAGTAATGTATTCAAGAGTAGTACCGACAAAATGTCAGTTTGTTTTTCAGCAAGTATTTTCAACAGAATACGATACACGGTATACGCTTTCACTGATCAAATATTAAACACTGTGAATAACCAAACATCACCCATTGGGATATTTTGTGATCTCTCAGAGGCTTCTGACTGTGTGAGTTATGAAATTCTTCTAGATAAGCTTAAGTATTGTGAGTGGGACAGTACACAGATGGTTTAATTCATATTTAACTGGAAGAATGCAGAAGGTTGAAATTAACAGTACAGATAGTCTGCAAAAATCAGCAGAGTCGTCTAACTGGGGAGGAATCAAGAATGGTGTCCCACAGGCTCAGTCTTGAGTCCTTATTGTTCTTAATATGTATTAATGATGTGCCACACTATATGGATGAAAATGCCAAGCTAGTCCTTTTTGCTGATGATACTAGTAATCACATCCAACAGAGGAAATAATGTCTTTCAGAAAACTGTTAAGCTGTTCTCTGCAAGTGCGCACTCACTAAATTTTGAGCATATACAGTTGTGTGCAGTAAAGAGCTTGACATCATTGATAAATATAGACTTTCACTAGAAGTCTGTCGCTAAGGCAGAATATTCAAAGTTTCTGGGCTTGTGCATTGATGAGAAATTTAATTGGAAGAAACATGTTGATCTGCTGAAACAGTTAAGTTTAGCTACTTATGTTGTTAAGAGTTACTGCAAATTTTATTAATAAACTTATCAGTAAATTCGTCTACTGTGCTTATTTTCATTCTCTGCTTTTATATGGCATCATATTTTGGTGTAATTCATCATTAAGAGGAAAAAAACATTCATTGCACAAAAGCATGTAATCAGAATAATAGCTGGAGCCCACCCAAAATCACCTTGCAGACATTTATTTAAGGAACTCGGTATATTCACAGGACCATTGCAATACATATGTTACTTATGAAATTTGTTATTAATAACCCATCCCACTTCAAAAATAATTGCAAAGAGCAACACTAGAAGGAAAGATGATCTATTTTGGGTTAAATCTGACCTTGGCACAGAAAGGGGTGAATGATGCTGCCACAAATATCTTTGGTCTTTTGCCAAATAGTATTAAAAGTCTGATAGATAGCCTACCAACATTTAAAAACAAATTCAAAGAATTTGTGGATGATAACTGCTTTTGCTCAATAGATGAATTTTTAGATATGAAGTAATAGCTGTAAAAATAAATAAATATTGTGTAATGAAAATTTACTTTAAACTAACACATTCCACATCATTATGAATTGTCGTATTCGTGATCTCTGTAACAAGTATTAATGTAATGTAGTGTTACAAAGGTGTGTATGCATACATTGATATTTTTCATGAGGCTCATTTTGTCTCAAAGACTCATAGACCTTCCACTCCTTGAGCTTCAATTTTCCTAAAATTTGCTGTGCATGTAGACCTATCCTAGAAATGAGCCTGTGTAAAATTTTAAATCGTCACCTTAAGTATATGAGAAACAATGGCCTTTTATTTGGATCAATTTTTGACGAATGTGCATGAAAATGAACAGAAGTCAGTGTTTGAAGTTCTTTCATTACAAGACAAAAGCAAGTAGGAATTTCTTACTTTCAGGTCTTGGGTAACTTTCGGCTGTGAATTAGACAAATGCAATGTGGCAGAATTTAATGCATTTTGTAAGGTAGCATAATGCATGAAAATGATCCAAATAACCTGAAGAGAAAGTTGCACAGAAGTTTTTACTCCCTTTGGGGACAGATATCTAAGCAAGGAAACAATGCAAAGGAACTGAACTTGGCACATTTGTTGGCAAAGCCTGTGACATGATTCTGTTAGCATAGTCAATTACGAGGGCAGTTCAATAAGTAATGCAACACATTTTTTTTCTGAAACAGGGGTTGTTTTATTCAGCATTGAAATACACCAGGTTATTCCCCAATCTTTTAGCTACACAACACTATTTTTCAACGTAATCTCCATTCAATGCTACGGCCTTTCGCCACCTTGAAATGAGGGCCTGTATGCCTGCACGGTACCATTACACTGGTCGATGTCGGAGCCAACGTCGTACTGCATCAATAACTTCTTCATCATCTGCGTAGTGCCTCCCACGGATTGCGTCCTTCATTGGGCCAAACATATGGAAATCTGACGGTGCGAGATCGGGGCTGTAGGGTGCATGAGGAAGAACAGTCCACTGAAGTTTTGTGAGCTCCTCTCGGGTGCGCAGACTTGTGTGAGGTCTTGCGTTGTCATGAAGAAGGAAAAGTTCGTTCAGATTTTTGTGCCTACGAACACGCTGAACTCATTTCTTCAATTTCTGAAGAGTAGCACAATACACTTCAGAGTTGATCGTTTGACCATGGGGAAGGACTTCGAACAGAATAACCCCTTCAGTGTCCCAGAAGACTGTAACCATGACTTTACCGGCTGAGGGTATGGCTTTAAACTTTTTCTTGGTAGGGGAGTGGGTGTGGCGCCACTCCATTGATTGCCGTTTTGTTTCAGGTTCGAAGTGATGAACCCATGTTTCATCGCCTGTAACAATCTTTGACAAGAAATTGTCACCCTCGGCCACATGACGAGCAAGCAATTCCGCACAGATGGTTCTCCTTTGCTCTTTATGGTGTTCGGTTAGACAACAAGGGACCCAGCGGGAACAAACCTTTGAATATCCCAACTGGTGAACAATTGTGACAGCACTACCAACAAAGATGTCAAGTTGAGCACTGAGTTGTTTGATGGTGATCCGTCGATCATCTTGAACGAGTGTGTTCCCACGCTCCGCCATTGCAGGAGTCACAGCTGCGCACGGCCGGCCCGCACGCGGGAGATCAGTCAGTCTTGCTTGACCTTGCAGCGATGATGACACACGCTTTGCCCAACGACTCACCATGCTTTTGTCCACTGCCAGATCACCGTAGACATTCTGCAAGCGCCTATGAATATCTGAGATGCCCTAGTTTTCCGCCAAAAGAAACTCGATCACTGCCCGTTGTTTGCAATGCACATCCGTTACAGACGCCATTTTAACAGCTCCGTACAGCGCTGCCACCTGTTGGAATTCAATGAAACTATACGAGACGAAGTGGGAATGTTTGAAAATATTCCACAAGAAATTTCCGGTTTTTTCAACCAAAATTGGCTGAGAAAAAAATGTGTTGCATTACTTATTGAACTGCCCTCGTATTTTCAATTGTACTCAGTCACAAACATGGTGTTGTATTTAAAATTACAATAAATGAGGCAAGTTCAGATGTAAATATTGGAAAAGGATCATTCCAGAAATTCCTTCCAGTACCATTGGAAAGAGCACAATTTTGTGCACTGGAAACATCCTATTGGATCTTGAAGTAAGCTCAGCAAAGGAACCAAATATCAGTTTCAACTTGAACAAAAGTCAGGCGTAATGTGCTAAGATTGCAACATGGTACAGGTTGCTGAACCCACAACTTCAAGACAAGCAAGAATGGCAACTGGTAGATTAATACAGGTGTTCCAACTAGACCCGAAAAGCATAGAAATTTGATGACTGTCAGTTCAAAACAATTAGTTGAGTCCGTTTCTGTACCTATCCTGGTAATGGCCATGTATGGTTGCAAAGGCAAGAGGTGTGTGCTGTTGTTATCAAACATTGCTTATTCTGTTAAATATAGATCGTTGCGTTTGCTGGTTTCTTCGTCAAAGTTACAAACCCTCAGTTGGGTTTTGTGCAGTGGTTCCCAAGCTTGTGCTTAAAATTACTGTTTCATGGAATTAAATTTTTCTTCAATACTGTTCGATATGGCTTCTGTAAAATTATACTGACATCCTGTTCTAGTTGGTGGAAATGCTGCATTACTCATGATAAAGTGCTGTTCAGGAATCCAATATTTATCTTATCTTTCAGGCCAATAGAATGAGCTTGCTGGGCCAAAAGGTGCACGAATTTGACCAGAGACTTTTTTACTTGTTCTTCATTATCAACTTCACATATGTTACCAATCTACTAGCTATTGTCATAGATGCAGGCAATGTATTGGCCATGAATAAGGCTGACACGAAAGCCACATTGGAGTCAGTTGGCTGATAAACTGAAGCCACAAAAGAAGTTGTATCACTTGAAACATGGCTAATTTGAATGTGGTTCAAATCCATTGGCAAAAAACATTTTATCCAAAGTGTGGCCATTTGCAAATTGTTCTTCTTGTAGCTTTCTTTTGTCTTCTATTTCTTGGCTTGTAACAGAAATGAACTTGATTCCTTGTACTTGTTGGTCACAAAATTTGAATAAATCTTCTGGCGTTAAAATTTGATCATCTGTAGTTTGTTGCAGTCCTGCTGAGGCTGCTAAGCATTTAGCATTTAACAATTCCACCAGTTCAATCGCACAACTTTTAATGTGGCTTGTGCAAAAAAAAAAAAAAAAAAAAAAATTGCATTCAACAGTTATAGCATGGTCCTTTTCATGGTAGCACAGGCTGATAAAATTTTTATAATTCTTGTTTTGAGCAGTGGAACCATCACTGAAATAGTGAATGTGTACTACTTCATTTCAATTTGTTGATCAATTTGGCCAGAAATGTATGGGTGGTTATGTCTGAGACAATTGCTGATACGTTGTACTACTTCAGCTTTATAGTATACAACGAACTGATGCAGTGTTCCTTGGCTGTTGTTCCAGTGATACCCAGCATCATGTATGATGAAAGAATAATTTTCTGCAAAATGCATTAGAATAACTAATCCACCGAGCTTAAAATTTTGTTTGATTTTCTTCAAGTGACAAGTCTGGTGTTTTGCAATGTCTCGATGACTAGAAAGCTTTGACAATCAAATTTTCACTAGATTCGTCAATAGGCAGCTGCTTTGTCTCCAGTGCGTCACAATCAGTATGGGTCCATTGTTTGAATTGTTGCAATTTTAAAAGCTTCTGTTAAATATTTTTGTAATTCTGTTCTTCCTGGGCAGTTTTCACATTGCTGGAGCATGTAATCCTTCAAACCTAAACTGCAGACAATCTTGGCAGGAAGGACTTTGCAGTGTGTCAGTAGGGCTCATGTTAAACATTAGATTCACATTTTGATGAATTGCGCAAACGCATACTGAATGTATTCCAGCTGCTCCAGCGGTAATGCTCCATTTTGGTTGTAACTCCCTAAATTTAGAAAACCAAGTTTCTAGCTCTGTGTTTTCTTTTAAGTATTGAAAGAGCAACTTTTCCAAATGTACAAGCAATAGGAATTTCTGTTTTTGTTCCATTAGGAGTTGCAATTGAGACAAAATACCTCTTTCCTGGAGAATATGTATATAAAAATCATATATGAATTCCATAATATCAGATTAAACTATTGCCCAATGGCTTCGTAGAGGATTGTCTTTAGAAGAAAATTGTATAGTTCACAGTTAGTTGTAAATAGGCATCAGTTTGCCAACCACAAATGATGCTCGATTTGACACTGTGCATTTGACAAGCTGTAGCATCTTGCAATGATTTTTGTTGCAGTACAACCTAACTTTTCATCCCTTTGCTGAATCCTCTCTTAAGGTACAACAAGACATTTCTAGTGGAGAAAAGTGTGCTGTTTCCAGTGTTGCTGGAAAGAACAACTTCTGAAGTGACCCTTTTGCACAATATTTGCACCTGAACTTGGCTCACTTTATGCAGTTTTATGTTTGGCATCACATTTCTAATTGAGTATGATCAACAATAAGTACTTAGGCAGGAAAATGTACCAATAGAGTCCTGCCCCAGGTACGGTTAAGATATTGTCAAGTTGTTGTAGTTTTGTGTTTTTTCTCTAGAGATATCCGACTTCGGAGAAGGCTAAAAAATATAACATCTTTTTTGATACTTTTTTTGTTATACTTTGATGCATTATACTGGTTCACGAAGTGTTTTACACACTGCCCCACTGTATTTTTATGATTTAGGGCCAAAGGTTGTATAGAATCTGAAAACAAGAGCTTCCTAGTTGCTGTTCCCACATATTAAGGAAGGTTCAAACATTGGGGTTCGCTTGCTTTCACCGGACCCTCATTAAGGAGCTTCTCAAATATGGGACCACAGTTTCCAATGTATCGGTTATAATGAGATCAGTTTTTCCACGAGTTCATTTCTACAGCATATCTGTACCCGTGATAAATTTGAACAAAATCAGAAATATAAGAATGGGGAAACTTTTGAAAAATGTGATCACTCAGGATGGAGTGACCCATAAACAACAGTGGTTAGTAAATATGGTATAGTTACATAGAGATACGCAAAAAGTGTGAGTCCAGAGAAAGCTTAAAGGACTCACTTTTTTTTCCTAGATTAAAAATACTAACTGGTGTCTATAGTTTTGAACACGACGTAACTGAAAAGTCAGAATAATGGCAAATCAATAAATACATATTGTAACAGAAAATGAACTGGTTTGGCATGCATTTATTAACTGCCTATCTGTTTCCAGAATGAATTTTCACTTTACAGCCTTGTGTGCACTCGTTTGAAACTTCCGGCAATTTAAAACTGTGCTTCAGATGTGGACTCTAACCTGGGACCTCTGCCTTTTGAGGGCAAGTGTCCTGGTGACCGAGCTACCAGAGTGCTGCTCGTGACTTGCCCTTGGAAGGTAGAGCAGAGATATATCAGGGGTGAAACTGTGAGGGTGGATCGTGACTCGTGCTCAGATGACTCGGTCGGTAGAGAGCTCTCCACTTCCTAGTCTGCAGTTCTGCTCCAGTGCACAGGTTTGATATGCTAGGAAGTACACATGTCAGTTGTTGCAAAGTGCTAGAAGTGCACTGTTGTCTGATATTTTTCCTAGCTATGTGGGTAAAGACAACAACGTAGCATCTGACATTTTAGTTACAGTAGCTGTAGCAGCTGTGATGAAATGATACCAGAAGAGCGCAGATGACGAGTTTGCCTGAGAGTTGGCAGTATCGCTTATGTGCCGTGGACAGAGTACTAAATAACGTTGTGTGACTCTAAAGGGTGGTTTAAGTGAAGGGTGTCAAGCTAAGAAGAAGAGCTTTTTAGGTTTTTACATAATTTAATAATAAAATACTGCCGATATTGTAATTTGATAAATGCTGAACTCCTTGAATTATACTGTAGTTAATTCAGAAGGTAGGTGTATTTAATACTAGTGTCAAATTTGAGGCATAAAGTGAACAGCAATTTAACATTTCTGTTTTAAAACTTTGATTACATTGTTTTCTTCTGTGTCCAACTCTACATTTGACTTGATGATGTCTGTACCACACTCGTACCTGTGGAATTGATGGAATTAAATGTTTTAGGTAAAATGGTGTCAGCATGTTTAGTGCAACATGAGTAGTGATCCTCATCAGTAATTGTTTGTTTCTACCACCTAATGCTCTACATAAGGATAGGAAATATTATATCTGTGTAACAAGTCCACTACAGGTGTTGAATTTTATTCCAGTTAACTAGCTACGATTAAGGTTAGACTGGAGGCAGTGACTTTGAGATGTATATCATTGACAAATAAAGCTGAATACTGCTATGTCAATCCATTTCTTTACTTTGCAGGCATCTGTATCTGCTGTTATGGAAAGGGAAACAACAGTTTCTGTGAAACTGGAGGCAAAAGACGAGGTGCTTATGGTACCAAGGACCATGGTAAGTTGCTCTCAAATCTAGTTATGCAA
Organism: Schistocerca serialis cubense; assembly: GCF_023864345.2. NCBI lineage: Eukaryota > Metazoa > Arthropoda > Insecta > Orthoptera > Acrididae > Schistocerca > Schistocerca serialis. The sequence goes on along the minus strand of NC_064648.1, from coordinate 40,094,967 downwards.
AAAACATCAACAATAAAATTTATTCATCATTTGAGCTTTTTGTACAGTGATACTGCCAAGTCCAAATGGGTATATAGTACACAGTGTGTAGGTGATATATGTAACGTGGAAAAGCATTTAATCTAGTTACGTAGAAAAATGAAAATCTTAAATTGTAATGGATATATCAGCACACACACACACACACACGCACGCGCGGGCGCGCGCGCGCGCGCACGCGCGCGCGCGCGCACACACACACACACACACACACACACACACACACACACACACACACACACACACACAGTTTTACTGACAAAATTGTTATTGATTTTTGCCAAGCTCACTTCAACAGGTTACTGCCCGGAACAATGAAATCAGAGATGTAACATTGTTTATGTGAAAGTATGTCATGCATATTCTTGAGTAGTATCAGATATGTGTCAGTATAGATGATTGACCCTCGCCCGTATATGAAGTGCGCCAACTGCGAATGAAATGATTTTGCGCTGTTCCGTTGTTCTTTCATAATTGTGAACCTATACCTATTCCGCTTCAGCTATGACAATGATAAATTGTGTTGTCATATCTCCAAGTTAGCAGCAGTAATATAAATTACAAAGCGAGCTAGACGAGAAAAATTTACGATCTGTGCAAGAAAATGACCCAGATTACAAACGAGCAGCACAGTCTCACAATGAGACAATTGTCTACGATATAATTAATAGTCGAATAAGTGTTTCACTGGGATCTGAAGCAGGTGCGCTGTTTAATGCTTCGAGTTGGTCATTACTGTCTCTGTAACACTTGTCCTCAGTAACAGAGTGATACAGCGAATATTTATTTCATTATTGTGTAATAAAACAGTAGTTTAGCTCATATTATGTAAGTTTATTTTATCATTGTTTATTTATTATTATTATTATTTATTTTATGGCCTTCATTGGACCACTCTAGTAAAAAATACAAGGTTGTAAACAAGTTGTTACACAGGGATACAATTTGGCTCAACAATAACTTAATATGATATTTGGGTATGCTAATGTATTTATTAGAGTCTATTCTTGTATGAAAGGTGTTTTGCTCTTCTGTCTGTCCAATATTTCTTCATTCTCCCAGATATTTTCTTTCTCTCTTCATCTGAGATCACTCTTCCTGTACTCCTTTTATTGATTTTCATTTGCAGTCTGGTTTGCGGGTCTTGCAGTATTCTGGTTTTCTGTCTTGTTTTTTAGGTCATCTACTGTAATTTGGAGTTCTTTTATATCTTCCTTAATTTCTCTGATCCATTTAATGTCACTCTTGCTATTCCACAATTTTTGTATTATTTTTTTTTTTACTAATTCTGTGTTCTGGAGTTCTCATTAGATGTCCAAAGAATGAGATGCGTTTCTTCCTGATCGTGCTCATGACTGGTTCAGTTTTCTTATATACTGTTTCATTTGATGCTATTCTCCAATGTCCATATATTTTATACTGTTTCTCCTCTAAACTTCACTTTTGATTTGGTGTTGGTTAGAGTGAGTTGTATTATTTTAATTAGTTTTGGATGGAGTCCTAGATTTCTTAAAATTTTTAATACTGAAGGTCTGTGGAGACAGTCATATGCCTTCTTAAAATCTACAAATGTTATTGCCAGAGGTTTGTTCCGTTTCTTGTTGTTGTTGGGGTCTTCAGTCCTGAGACTGGTTTGATGCAGCTCTCCATGCTACTCTATCCTGTGCAAGTTTCTTCATCTCCCAGTACCTACTGCAGACTACATCCTTCTGAATCTGCTTAGTTTATTCATCTCTTGGTCTCCCTCTACGATTTTTACCCCCCACACTGCCCTCCAATGCTAAATTTGTGATCCCTCGATGCCTCAGAACATGTCCTATCAACCAGTCCCTTCTTCTTGTCAAGTTGTGCCACAAACTCCTCTTCTCCCCAATTCTATTTAATACCCCCTCATTTGTTATGTGAACTACCCACCTAATCTTCAGCATTCTTCTCTAGCACCACGTTTCGAAAACTTCTATTCTCTTCTTGTCTAAACTATTTATCGTCCATGTTTCACTTCCATACATGGCAACACTCCATACAAATACTTTGAGAAACCACTTCCTGACACTTAAATCAATACTCGATGTTAACAAATTTCTCTTCTTCAGAAAAGCTTTCCTTGCCATTGCAAGTCTAAATTTCTTGTAGTACGCCATAATCAGTTTTAAACTAATTATCTGCTCTGCACAGCTTCTCCATGGTCTGAAACCTCCCTGATATTCCCCTAACTCCTGTTCTAATTGCTCCTTGATTCTTTCATATAGGATCTTGGATAGAATTTTGTATGTGCAATCTAGGAGAGAGATTCCTCTGTAGTTGTCTGGGTTGCTCTTATCTCCCTTTTTGTGTAGTGGGTGGATGATAGCTGTGGTCCAATGTTCGGGGAATCATTCTGTTACCCAAATTTTTGTTAGAGCCATGTGTAAGGAGGTCTTGACTGTGTCACTTGCATATTTCCACATTTCAACAAAAACCTGATCTTCTCCACATGCCTTATAATTTTTTTGTTCTTTAAGAATTTTTTCTACTTCTTGGAAAGTTGGAGGGTCTAGTTTGTTAGGTTTGGTTTTTATTGGGGTATTTATGTTGATTTGTAAGGGTTCTTTGGGTTCCTCGCACAGAAGTTTGTTAAATGCTTTTGCCATGATTTCTGCATTTTCCTTGTTACTGTGTGTCAGTCTTCCATCTTCATCTTTCAGTATTAGTATAGGGGCCTCATATTGTTGTAGTTGTTTCCCAAAGATTTTATAGTAGTTCCTGGAGTTGGTTTTATGATAATTACCTTCTATAAAGTTTATAATATCTTTATGGAATCCTCTCTTGATTCTTCTAATATTTTGTGTAAATTTTTTTCTTTCATTTTTTAGCTTGATGGCATTTTCTTCAGTTTTATGTGTTTGAAACTTTAACCATGCTTGGTGTCTATCTTCATGGAATTTGTCACATTCTGATGTCGACAATGCATGTTTCCTTCATGGGTTCAAGGGAGCTAGAGTCTCTGCTTCTTTTTTAAGATTAGGCACTAGTTGTCCAAGATCATCAGTTAATTTGATGGTTTGTGTTATTTGTTGGTATTTATTATTTTTAATTAGCTGATGTGGGTCAAACCTCCTTTTTATTTTATTAGTTTTTCTGGTGCTCTTCTTTAATGGAGTGAATTTGATTTTAATTTTAACTATATAATGGTCTGAGCCTGTGTCTACTACTCTCAGTACTTTAACATTGTGGACCTCCTTATGAAACTTTTTGTCCATACAGACATGGTCTAGCTTCCCCCAGTCTGGATGTTTCCACGTTTTATGTTTACTTTGATTCCTCTTAAAGTATGTTGATTTAGATATAAGGTTGTATTCACTGCAGAGGTCTACAAGTCTTTGACCGTTTTTGTTTGTAAATTTATGTGGGCTCCATTTTCCAATTATATCTTTATATTTCCTTTCTTTTCCCAACTGAGCATTGAGATATCCCAGTAAGATTTTTACATTCTTTTTATTTACTCTGTTCACAGTTTGTTCTAGAAGGTCCCAAAATTTATCTACCTCTTCCTTTGTTTTTGTTAGACAATTTTTTTTCAATTGTTGGGGCATGAACATTTATTATTGTATAGGTTTTATTCATTGTTTTTAAGTTTAGAGTCGCAATTCTTGGCGATACTGCTTGGAAATCCGTTACTGAATCTATTATTTTTATGTTTACTAAAAATCCCGTTCCAAACTGGGGATGTTGTTTCATTGCCCTCGGTCCTGGTTTCCCATTATAAATTCTGTATCCTTGGGATTCGAATGAGTCCTCTGTGGTGTTTCTCATTTCTTGGATCCCTGTTATTAAATTTTTTTGTTTATTTAGTTCATCTGTGAGCTCCTTGAGTTTTCCGGTCTGAAGTAGTGAGTTTATGTTGTGTGTTGCTATATAATTTATTTGCTCATGTTTCATCTTCTTTTTGTGTTTTAGTGTGCATTTTGATGGTTGCAAACGCTCCGATTTGTTGCTGTCTTCTAGTTGACTACCTACCGAATCCGATGTAGCCTTTTCCTGCCTTTCTGAGCAGGACGGTGGAATTTTTTTTTTTTTCCTAAAAGACCTTTCCATTTTTGACTTTCAAAGGTTGTCAACCTTAGTTGGAGCAAGCTCCGATTTACAACTACGGTTGTCAACCGCAGAGGGTGTGTTTGGTCCGCAAGAGCTATTTTATTTCACTCAAGTCCGCCGGTAGACCGGTGAGGACTTCCCTATCCGCCACCTGGGACACTCCACGTAGGAGTATCACCTCTCTTCCTACTATGACAGCATAGTAGGTTCGTGGTTATCATTGTTTAATTAAGTGAAGATTAAACTGTGATATTGATCATACACGTTTACCTTGGTAATGTAAAGACAACATATTCTTTACATATGTACGAAGGACACTGCACACACGCTCGTGTTTTGAAAAATGGTGCGCCTGCTCGGGGGCGAATATATTCCCCTCGATGCTATTGAAGCTATTAGATATTAACATCTTTCTCAACTCTGTCATAAATATGCCAAGTGTGTCTATGTTCTTTATTTTTGCAAGCAAGATTATTTTACATTTACTTAGCAAACATTTCTGATACAGATTATTATTTTGTATTTATCTGAGCAGATAGCTCTGCATGTCGAAGTGCTACTGCCGACACGGGGAGCTGTGCTGTCCCTGGGAATTCGCCGGCGGATTAACAGTGAGGGGCAGTTTGCCAACAAGCCTGGGGTGGGTTTTAGGAAGTTTCCCACATCTCACTAGGTCAATTTTGTGCTGGCACCCAAGTCCCACCTCAGTTGCAGAATTCACAAACATTTAGAAAACTTTTGCTCACTTTCATATGAAAGTGAGACTGTTGGGATACCCACATTCCGTCTTTGGGGGGGGGGGGGGGGGGAGGGGGCTGAGTGTAATGGGGTGGCGACAGGAACGGCATCTGCCCGTCGCTTAAATTTACCGCTCCAGGTCTGTACGTAACTGTGGCTGACCCTTTGTTGATGCGGGACACAGGCACGAGCAAAGGAAGGAGGTTATTTTACATTTCTTTAGTAAACAATTCTCATACAGGGCGGTGCTGTATACATAACTGTGAAAATCATTCCTACTTATTGTTTCATTACTGTGAACTTCGCTGGATAGCTCAAAGTCCATATGTGATTTAAGGTACCACACGCATTCATATACTTGCAGTCCTGGGAGAGTGATATTTTCAAACTCTTTACAAAATGTCCCTACAGGACTCCCTTTTGTGAACCCCTCTCATTCTTGTTATTTTTAAAATTTTAAATGATTGTTTAGCAGAAGTTGAATCTCCTCAGAGCATTACATTGTACAGTTTTAGGCTATTCACATTATCATTGCCAGCCACTCTGTCATTTAGTTTTCAGCATGGTATGGCAGCAAATGTAATTCACACGTTGCTATTGCAAGTGATGGTTACAAGTTGGTAGCTTTGCCAATTCCTATTCACAGCCTTTCACTGCTTTTATAGTAGGCTCATGCAATAATGAAATTCAATGCTGCCTCTTTAGTCTATTTTTTGACTTTTCAGGTATTGAGGTCCGCTGCCATGGAAAGCAGAGGAACGGTTTCTGTGAAATGTGAACCAACAGATGAGATACTTACGGTACCACGGGCTGTGGTGAGTAGCTTTCACAGTTGAAGTAATAATAATAATAATAATGGAGTAGTGAAATGGAGTAACACAGACCTAGAAGCACTCGATACACTTACACGATCACAGTGCCACAAATATAGAATACATCATGTACATTCAGCAACAGAAAGATTCACATTAAGCACAAAGGAAGGAGGAAGGGGATTTATCGACATAAAAAACCTACATTATGGACAGGTAGACAATTTAAGAAAATTCTTTATAGAACGAGCAGAAACTAGCAAAATACACAAAGTAGTCACTCATATAAATACATCAGCTACACCATTGCAATTTCATAACCACCTCTACAACCCTTTAGATCACATAACATCAACAGATATGAAGAAAGTAAATTGGAAAAATAAAACACTACATGGCAAGCACCCGTATCATCTAACACAGCTACACATCGAAGACGCATCCGACACACAGTTAAGAAAAGGCAATATATACATGGAGACGGAAGGATTCATGATTGCAATACAGGATCAAACAATAAACACCAGATATTACAGCAAGCATATTATTAAAGATCCCAATACCACAACAGATAAAATGCAGACTCTGCAAACAACAAATAGAAACAGTAGATCACATCACAAGCAGATGTACAATACTAGCAAATAAAGAATACCCCAGAAGACATGACAATGTAGCAGAAATAATACATCAACAGCTTGCCTTACAACATAAACTTATAAAACAACACGTTCCCACATACAAGTATACACCACAAAATGTACTGGAGAATGATGAATACAGATTATACTGGAACAGAACCATTATAACAGATAAAACACCACCACATAACAAACCTGACATCATACTCACCAATAAAAAGAAGAAATTAACACAACTAATCAAAATATCCATACCCAATACAACAAATATACAGAAGAAAACAGGGGAAAAAATTGAAAAATACATCCAACTGTCTGAGGAAGTCAAGGACATGTGGCATCAGGATAAAGTTGACATTATACCAATTATACTATCAACTACAGGTGTCATACCACACAATATCCACCAGTACATTAACACAATAGAGCTACATCGAAACGTATATATACAACTACAGAAATCTGTAATTATTGATACATGTTCAATTACCCAAAAGTTTCTAAATGCAATGTAACATAAACCGTACAGTTAAAAGGAAGACACGCTTGATCAAGGTCCGCGTCACTTTCCATTTTTAACCAGACATAACATCTGAGAAAGGAAAGAAATAATAATAATAATAATAATAATAATAATAATAATAATAATAAATTGTCATCACCTGTGCTTTTTTATCGTTTTGTAAAATAGCATGAGCAAGACACTTCCAAAGGCATAACCAACATACAGAAAGAAGGTAAATATAAAGAGAAAACAGGTTTTTGTCTTAACTGTAGAGCTCGTCTCAAAAATCTTGCGACAGACTTTGAAGTGTTGTAGAGAGTGCCTTGAGGAACAAATCGAGGATAGGTATTCGTGTCTGTAAATGTCACCCAATGATGCCACAGAGCGTCAAACTTGCAGGTGCAGGTGCCTGTCGCTGGGCCTTCCCGTCAGCAGCAAACGTTACTTCGTACACTGTCAGGCCGTAGGCAAAAAGTCTCACAGTGTTGTTTGTTATTCAGTGATTGTGACCGATTGCCACGATCGCCAGTGGAGAAGATAAGGCTAGGTGCTGCGTAGAAAGGTCTTCTCTCCTATGTATGTGACGGTGCTGGTTTTAGACACAGCCAGTTTAGTTTCCTCCTGGAACCATCTAAAATCTCTAATGTTTTTCGGTAAACAGGAGAAAAATAAACGACACGTGTAAATCTGTGTCCGGAATCGTCCGCCGAGACGACGGAGCGTCACATTCGTAGGAAACGAGGTCTGTCTACACAGCAGCTATCTTTGTCTTCCTCAGTGGAAATCGTGGCGGTCAGTTGTGATCAGTACCGTATTTACTCGAATCTAAGCCGCACCTGAAAAATGAGACTCGAAATCAGGGAAAAAAAAAATTTTCCCGAATCTAAGCCGCACCTGAAATTTGAAACTCGAAGTTCAAGGGGAGAGAAAAGATTTAGACCGCACCTCCAAATCAAAACAAAGTTGGTCCATTGTAATATGAGACACAATTGAGGTCAAATGGATGAAGATACAGCTACAGTAGTTTGGTTCGAGTCATAAGCTTAGCAGTTAAGCTTTACCAGGTAGCTGTTGCTATGCGTCAGGTGCTTCGTCCATATTTATACGGGTACCCTTCCTTTTTCACGTGCTTCGTCTGGTTTGAATCGATTGCTTATTTTTCTTTGATCTGATAAGTGCCGTCCTCTTTGTTATAGGTGTTTACGTCACTCTAAGCTGAAAATGCATTACTGTACTGTGTCATGCATTGTTTGTCGCATTCTGATGAGTGTTTTACAACCTGTCGCTGCTCACGACATGGCTTGCTTTTGTGCGCGCTACCACCGCTTGAAAGAAAGAAAGAAAATGGCAAGAGACTGCTATTTGTTGTTACTTACACTGCTGCTTTCTTTGATAATGATCAACAAGAATGATAGAAGATGTTCTGAATGAGAGTTTAGGGAAAATTTTTCTCCGTTTGAAAATCTTTGCAGACGCCTCTTTAGTACATTACATTCTGCACAGAAATTAGAGTTATCTTAGATTTAAAAATCTAGTCAATTGTCGTGCTTCATTTCTGACTGTATCAGTATTAGGCATAAGAATAACACGAATATAAACATGACATGATGTGTATATTCTTCCGCGTTTGCTATTGTCTCACTCTAGTTTCGTAGTTTATTAGGCAGACAGGATTTAAATGAGATAGCAGCAAACACGGAACAATACATGGCAAAATGTTTATTTGCGTATTATTCTTATGGTGAAGAGAATACTGCATGTGATTCACAATTCATAAAAGTTCCTGTTAGCAACCATCTCTTCTCACAGGTACGAAAAAATTCAGAACGTAGAGTTAGCCATATTGACAGACAAACATCCCAAACAGTCTTGCCAGTCGGATTTTTGTAGTACATTGAAACACTGCTACATTCGAAGATGAACAATACGGAAATGTATTTACTTCGTTGGATAATGTATGAAAATGCAGTGGTCGAATCTCGGGGCGGAGAAAAAAAGCTCATCTTCCACCTTTTCTTTTAATTTATTTACTGACGCAGAGGATTTGATGCCAGTATTTATCTGTGTGCCTACAAAGCATGCCTGTGTAGCGCTACATATATTCGACGGCAGAAGTTAGTTGTGGCGGCACCCACCAACATTTTTCAGAACTTCCGCTTGATTTGCACTCGATTCTAAGCCGCAGGCAGTTTTTTGGATTACAAAAACCGGAAAAAAGTGCAGCTTAGATTCGAGTAAATATGGTATGCGATACGTGCCACCTAAGGTCTCACGAGGTGCAAAGTCACGCTTACTGCCAAAGGAACGGCCTGGCGGAAGGCGCCGACACTTGTGACTTCGATGCTCTCTAGCGTCGTCGGGTGACGTTCCCAGACATGTGTTCCTATCCTCAATTTTTTTTCCTTAAGCCACAATCTAAAATGCCTAGAAGTTTGTTGTAACATTTTCGGACACTTTGAATACTCCCAAGTGAGAGAACGTGCACACTATCACACGCACACCCACTCTGAATACAGACATTTACTGTTACCCGTCTGTTAGGAAGGACATGCAGAGATCGTGAAGATCAGTTCAGAAATGTATACAGAAAACAACGTGATCAGAGATTTCGCTAAAAGGTATGTAATATCTCCCACCCCTTTGCATATTTTGTGGTTTATGTGGAATATATCTACATAATATGCAGCAGAATACTTGTTGGATGTTTGTCTGTTTTATGGTAAGTTTCCTGAATTTACCGTGCAGGTTTACAACTGTATCTACTTTCGGCAATCTACCGTATGGTGTGTAGCAGAGGGTACTTTGTGTACGTGTGTCACTTTTCCTGTCCCAGTCGCATATGGTTTGCAAAAAGAATGATTACTGTTGGCTCGAGCTTCAGAGCTCTCTTATATAACTTTGTGGTCCTTTTGTGAGATATACACAGGAGGAAGCAATACATTGGTTGACTCTTCTAGGAATGTAAGCTCTCAGAGCTTTAACAGTAGACAATAATGTGCTGCAGATCGTCTCTCTCACAGTAAATGCCACTGTAGCTGGCCAACCATCTGACGAGATATGTGCTTATTAAATGGAATGTGTATCGAAACGTGCTGTTCTTCCGTAGATGTTCTGTGTTTCCCCTATCCGGTCCTATCTGGTACTGGATCCCAGCCTAACAAGCAATATTCACGCATTGGTCGGATGAGTGTTTTGTAAGCTGCTTCCTTTGTTAATGGACTACGTTTCCCAAAGAGTGTTCCAAAGAATCTGTTTTGCTTCTACCTTACCAGTGATTAACACAGGGTCACAATTGCATATCAGTAATGAAAGGGTACAAATAGGAGCCGGTGAAATTAACAGCACTTGGAACAGGACTGTGTGTATTACATTTGCTGACATACTGCGCTGAAAACATAAATGAGGAAGGTTGGCTTGCTACACCGGTGTGAATAGCCTTAAACTCTGTGGTGTAGTGTTCCGGGGTGATACAAGTTCTGCTTAACGTCTGTCGGAAAAAAACCATGCAATCAGTAAAATTTAAAATTCTCATGAATTCGCACAGCGAATTGTGAGTGTTAGACAGGCAAGTTCACAGCTATGAAAGTAGCAGAAAGAACAATTTTCTTAGAGAAGTACACAGCACAGCTCCGTAACTGAAATGACTGCTAAATGAATGAAATTCTGCAGGAGTAATGAATACAAAACATTAGGTATATTTGAGAAATAGTTGTGAAAGATGCTAATATACCTGTCTAATGTTGCACGAGTAGGAAATGTCATCAATATTTTGTTCATTACAATTTAAACTTTTCGAGGAAGAGAAGAAATTTTTTTCACCTTCAATGCTACGTAAGAATGCTGAAAATTAAACAGGAGGATCAGATAACCGAAGAGACAATATTAAATTGAATTGGTGAACAGATCAGTTTACAGCACAACTCAATTGGTAGAAGGGATCGGTCGATAGGGTGCATCCCGAGGCGTAAAGGAATCGTCAATTTCGTAATGGAGGGAAGCCTGGTAGGTAAAAGTTGTCGAGGAAGTCCTAAGGCTGACTACAGCCAGCAGCTTCAAGTGGACAGAGGCTGCAGTAGCTGTGCAGAGATGATGAGGTTTGCACGGGATAGAACAACGTTGAGAACTGCAGGATGGTGGTGATGATAGCAAGAAAAAAATGGAATATTTTGTTTATTACTGTATTTACAGCTACTAATTGGATTTTTGTAAGCTTGTCTGATTTGTTTCTTTATTTTCTTCATGTTAGTACTCATTATTCCATTAGGTATTTCAATTTAAGCCTTTGGCTGTAACACTCTCAATTCACAAACAAAACATGCTGCACAGATTAACTGTCATCATTTATTAGCTATCTGCCACGTTTTGAGTGTTCTCTGTCCCCACCATCAGGTGTACTGTTTTGTTAACAGCAAAACCTCGATTAACCGCCACTTTCGAGAGCGGAGGGCACTCGGAACACTAAAAAGGTCGGATACTTGGAGAAGAATGTTAGAAATCGTTTACAGAGCACTAAACTATCTACTCCATCAAAATTAAATAAAAAATACATTTTTAATAAAGAGAAAGGGAAACAGAAAACACCACACACTGAAAATATGCTTCAAAAAGTGTAAAATGCCTTTTTGTTCAAATTTCTGAAACCTTGGCTCCGAAGCTGTGCCACACCACTTCCTTACTCGCATTACTTGTAATTCAGCTGTTGTTCCAAATACACTACAGTTTGCAGAAATTGCAACACCGAGAAGGAAACACACGAATTCAATTAATTTAATGCCACAGGTTAAGTACCTTTTCAAATCTGTAAATTTCCTTTTAGTCCTACTATTCAGCATGTCGTGTAGCCACCGTGCTCTGCAATTAGAGCTGCTATACGCGTCGGCATCCCAGACGTGTTCGATGGACGACACGTCTGGCAAATGTGCAGGCCAGGGAAGCAACAGTACCCGCCGTTCTTCAAAGAAACGCTATGCATTCCTCGCAGTATGTGGCCGGGCATTGTCCTGGTAAAATGTGGCCCGTGGAGATGTCCGAAGCAGGGCGAGTACCTCAGGCTCCACAACCTCCGTTAGGTACCGGCTGCTGTTCAAATTTCATGCAATGCGTACGAGGTGAGATCGGTTGTTGTAAGTGATGACGCCCCAAACCGTCGCACCCGGTGTCCGTCTGCTCTGCCGCTCCACAGTGCAGCCCTCCAGGTTGCGCTCGCCACGGTACCGCCGGACACGTATGCGGCTGTCGCTGTAGGACACGTCGAAGCGGGACTCGTCTGAAAAGATTACCCATTGCCTTTCAGCACCCCAGTGACTGTGTTCGTGTACCCACTGCAGACGGAGGAGCTTGCGGTTTCTGGGCTACGGAAGCTGACATAATGGCATGCGTGCAACCAGTCTGACCTGCAGCAGACAGTGACGAACTGTCAATGCAGACGAGTTCACACCTGTCGCAGTGTTCCAACGGTGAGCCTACGCTGTGGATGACGCTGTACGGTCCGTAATGGTTGTGCGGACGAGGTGACGGTCATCCCGTGCTGCGGTCACGTTCCGTGGTACAGTTCCAGCTCGGCGCTGCGTACGACCTTAGTCTATCCTCTGCTTTCGCACACGCACCACTGTCGTAGCAGCGTGCCCTGTGCGACCTGAAATATCACGGTACGACAGCCCCGTTTCCTGGAGACCGATCGTTCTGCCCAGTTCAAACTCGCTCACGTGCCGATACTGCTCCCTTTGACGTCGACGGTGCGTACTGGCACTCACTGTTTTGTTTCCATCTCGAGTGTCAGCTCTGTGCGGACTACATTAGGCACAACACTGACCCTGTCGCACCGACACGAGAGGGCTCTGCTCGGCCTACGTGTACCCCATCTCGCTGCAAAACGTATCGCGTGTTGCTCGCACATCTTTCGCCACTTCCACCACGTGTGTGGCTATTCGGGTAATTCTTTCTCGGTGTTGCACTTTTCACGAACGTCAGTGTATTTGAGGGCAGTCTCGGACACGTCCTTTGATGCAGAATGGCTGATCTCTTCGTCTTCTTCCTTTTCTTCAACAGCCGACTCCTTGTGCACGACACTGTACTGTTGCAAAACGAGATCAGTTGTCTGACCATCTTCGAGTTCTCCATTGCAAACATGAGCAGTGTCACCTTTTGCTAACTGTTTGTCTACATCAGCAGGTTGGGTATGATTCTGAAAAGATTGCAAATCAGAGACTGAATTTGCAGTTTCTGGAATATGCTGCTCTTGGTGTAGGCTAGGACAGGCCTTCTTCCATGATTTTTGTAGAGTGGTTTTCTTAAGTTATTCTCAAGCTTGAGCAAGTGTGTAGATTTATCTTTCACATTGAGGCTTTCCATTGCTTCAAAAAGTTCACAGCCATCTTCTCAAGTCTCTAACAGAGGACTGACATATTTACTCCTATAATGCCGTGTTAGCAGCTCGATAACACCCTGGTCCGTAGCTTGGATTAACGAACTCACATGGGAGGGGGGGAGGCATCAAAAACACAAATTTTATGTCACCTTGTTAAAGTTCAGGCTCCGAGAAGGGGCTCGGCACTCTGTCTAGTAATACAGTTGCACTAGTTGATAGGTTCGTTTTTATTTCGTGTCTTTTTTTAATAGTTGGAACAGATGCGTCAAAAACTACTGTTAACAAATTACCATTTATTCGAGCACTTTTTTGAGCTTTGCAATAAAGAGGAAGTGCTGAAATATTTTTGTTTTTGAGGGCTCTTTGTCTCTTAGATATGCCGATTACAAACAACGGAAAGTAATGGCTACCACTTGGGTTGCTGCACGTTGCCACGGTCAGCCTTTGAGTTGCAACTTTCGAGCCTGTTACTGCTCCATTCTTAGAGGCGCGAGTTTCTTGAGGGAGCCTTTTATAGTTTGGTGCTGTCTCGTCAGTCTTGTATAATTCATCGGCTACCAATTTATGTCATGAGACCATTTTTTTTTTTTGTCAAATTTTTGAACAAATTCCCTACATGTATCATCAGGATGTATACGACACAGGAGAACCGGGAAACACCCTGGGAATTTTTTAGAATTCCAGGAATTTTTTATTATTTTTGTTTTCAGTTACACTTTTGTAATTTTGACTGCAGAATAATACTGCAGCAATAAAACATGAACGAGAGAAAAAACGAAAATAACACTTAAATTACAAAGGAACTGCGCCATATACAACAACAAAACCCAGTGCTCATACAAGCATCTGCCATCAGCAAAATGTGTCAAAGGAAGACTATGCAATGCTTCGTAACAACAAACTGGCTCCGAAGAGCGTGATCTCACAACTGTTTACATTAGATTCGTTTTAGCAGTTACGAGCGGGATTGTGCGCGTGCACGTGCGCAATTGAGTAGTGCATTCTCCCACTTCTGGCTACACAAATGTGGCTGTTGGCTGTGTAAGAAGTCTCAGCAAGCAGCTAGGTGCTACTGGGGAAAATTTTACTGGTGCGCCCAAGCTGCCAGACTCGTGCGTGCGCAGCAGGCCCAGATATTGGGGGAGCATTGAGGGGGGGGGGGGGGGGGGTTCTTAAGAGGAAAAAACCTTGTTTCACAAAGCGCCCAGCATCCAGCGCACGTTGGCCTATCGATTATTCGTATGACTTTGAAAAGCATCCTTGTCCGTTTTTGGACATTTTTGAACACATTCTAAGTTGATTTCTGAATTATTTGTGAATGCGTGCATAGTGTACATGATGCCTGTCAGGGGAATTCTGATTGCATCTAGAAATAAACTTTCATGCAGACAAAAGGGGCTATACGAGCTGAGCGGAGTAAAGCCGAACGGATGAACGCCAACTGCTGTCTGATTGTGGTTGATTGGGTTTGCGAATGATTACTAGCGAAATCCATAGACTCAGACTAACAGAGTCAGACTAAACGACTAACAGGAATAATAGGTAAGAAAGATTACCTATTATCTTCTCGGTGTATCCAAGAAAAGGAAATGTTGACAGAAAAGTTTTGGCCAGATTGATATACTAGTAAGGGCCAGTTGTACAGTCCCTGGCTAGCAGCCACTTTAAGTTCTATTCGGGAAGCAGCGCAAAAACGCGTTGTACGAACATGTAACAAAGCCTAACCGGAGAATAGTTGCGAGATAATTAAACTGGTGATTATGGCAGAGTTAATGAAGTTAACTGGCAAATAAGCTTTGACATTGGCAGGAATAGTTACAGAATTAGTGACGACAAGATTGTTTGTTAGAACGAGGAAGGAGAAGAAATGGGGACATCACACAAATTATGGAAGAATATGACGATTCCAAATTTGCATAAAAATTTCATACTACTACTTTTCGATCTCGTGCTTGAGAAACTTGAGCGTATGAATGAAGTTGTGAAACTATTTCCTAACATAAAGCTTTTTGCTTGTAGTAGGCCTAATAGGCATTTGATATTGCTACTTTGTGAATTATATTCTGTTATGTTATAAAAATGACCTTGTCTTACATTTCCTCGTTTTATGCATCAGACTCTTCAGAAAGATGTGTACTACAAAATGAACATATTTTTGAAAATTAGATTTTTAAAAAAATTTATGACGTCTTATCTCAAACGCTCGAGGGACAGGGCGGGGTGGTGGTGGGGGGGTGGGAGGGGGGGGAGGAGCGGGTGCCACTATCTAGTATTGCCCCGGTTCTGAAATATCGTAGATCCGGGGCTGATGTGGAGAGCAGTCTGAGTTATAGTGGAGAAGTGAGTAGTCTCCAAGTGACCTGTGTTTACATTTAGTGATTTTGCTGTTTCCTCTTCGTTTACTGCTCTCACGTCACATGAAAACAAAACGGATTTCTGTGGCCAGGAGATATCAAGCAAATTAAAATACATTCACATACTTATGGAAGGCAAAAATATGTTATTAGCTTCAGATTTTATTTTATTTCCACTTTTCTGACGGTCAAGCATTAATCACGTTGCAGAGCAATTAAGTTATTTTTGTTGGTTTGCTAAAGAAATTTCCTTTTATTAATTTTTTCTGCTGAGGCAGTCAATATATTTGAAACAAAGTGTCTAATTCCACACTATTGGCTAGTTTCAATTGTTCGCTGCATTTCAGATGCACATTTTCATCTTCTAGCACATATGGCATTATGCGACAATAAAGAACCAAACATGATATAACACATTACTGGTACACCAAGAAAATTTACATCCCGAAAACCACATTGAAAAGCTTGATATCAGGTCGTGGCCTACTTCATTTGGAATTTGGACATATGAATGTGCACTTTAAATGCGCACATATTAGTATGGTCATGAAATTCCGATGCTCTTGGAGTATAGTCTGATGCCTTTTTTCTTTTATGACATAATGTAAGATTTTAATGTTTTACACACAAGAACATATGGGCCTCCTAAGTCATAGTCACTACGCAAGCATGGTGGCGCCTGTTATCTGGCGCGCTCTGACAACTGTTGAAACGAACCTATTTCTGAAAGGTTGTGGAAAATACTGCGAATGGTCATTTGAAAAGTGTTACTTTCGAAGTAAATTTCCTTTTACGCAAGTTGAACTATGTGCAAGTATGTACGATGAATTTCTTAAATCACAGTGTGTTTGACCCTCATTTAAAAATCAACTCTTTGATGATGAGCCATTTGGAAGATTTTTGACCCCAGAAGATAAGACATTTATGTCGTTATTAAAAATTTTACTCACTCATTTGTGTGATATACCTTAAAGCGTAATACGCACATAAAAGACCAACATTATATGTGAAAGTTTAGCTTGTCTTGCAGCGTATTAACCGTAGACACCAATATTATAACTTATGTGAAACCTTTGCTTTTCTTGTAGCAATACTATGTATTTTAATTTAAACCATTAACTGTTGCTGTTTGTGTGTTCGTGCTACTTAACAGTGATGTTGCTTTTGGCTGACTACATCATGTGTCCTATGTTCTGAATATCCGCAGTCATCGGCTGGCGAGATCACGTGACATGACCTATGACTGGCTTACAAAAGCATATCGCAATCTAGATTTCAATGCTTCGGAAAGTAACATGCAGCTTTTGGTGGAATTCGAATTTATACTTTTGTAATACGAAAATATGCAGTGTACATGTTGCTGTACATCAAAGATGTTTCCAAAAGGTGTTTTTCCCTCCGAGTTTTGTTTTCTAAAGTGCCGGGAAATTCTACGCTCTTGTATAAAACCATGACCATTCAAAGAATTGATAAGTTACACAGTACCGAGAGAAAATATAGTCAGTGAACAGGGAAAAAGTGTGCTTTCACCAAGGAGAAAGTGTATTTTTAACCGAGAAATCCGGGAGAAATCCGTGTATTTTTTTTCCTTGTCCGCGTATACACCCTGATCACCTTCAGGAAAAAGTTTTTCACCTGAAGTAGCAACTTGTCTAAATCAATGACAATTTTACCACCTATGAAGCCAACCTTCACTTGCTTGGAATTTGCTTCTTCACCCGTTAGGGCCCAGAAGTGGGGCCCTTGTGTTTTTCCTGATGAAACCAAACTCACAATGTGTTATCGGAGAGTTCAGGTTTTGGTTTTTCTAATAGTTTTTAAAGCATTTTCACCATTTACAGTTAACAAAAAACATAAAGATCTTTTTGCTTCTTTTTTTTCAGTCTGTAATGGTTGTCACTCCATCACCCCTTTCAGAAGCTAATTTCTTAACTGACTCACCTGTGTCAAATCTTTGTAGAACACTGAGTTTCTGTTTGATTGTGCACACAACACATTTCCTTTTCTGTTCTGTAGCAATTTTTAGTCTTTCAGAATTCCTTGTATTTCTTAATCACAATTTAAATTGTATAAAACTACACTGCAGCTTTAAAATTAAATTGAATTCTGTACAAATTTTAAAAAGCACACTGATAAAACAGCAGATTAAAGAGTACAGTAAAGTAAACAGTCCGGCAGTACAGTAGTCTGTCAACTGAGCAGCGTGAGGAGCATGACATAGAGAAACACCTTTTGTGGCAGGAGAAAGTCGATCAAATCGACGGGTAATCTGAGAAATCGGTTAATCGAAAGTCAGGTAATCGAGGTTCTGCTGTAGTGTAGGGGTGATTTTGTGTTTTAACTCATTTCTGCAAAGTATTTGCACTAAAATATTACAGAGAATAATTACTGTTTTTGACAAATAGTGACTTAGATTAACTGTAGCAGTATTGTATGTTGTTTAGTTAAATCCCAGCACATGTTGTATAGCCGGCCGCTGTGGCCGAGTGGTTCTAGGCGCTTTAGTCTGGAACCGCGCTGCTGCTACGGTCGCAGGTTCGAATCCTGCCTCGAGCATGGTTGTGTGTGGTGTCCTTAGGTTAGTTAGGTTTAAGTAGTTCTAAGTTTTATGGGACTGATGACCTCAGATGTTAAGTCCCATAGTGCTTAGAGCCATTTGAACCATGTTGTCTAGGAACTCTTGTTGAGGTAGTCGAGCAGCTTATGGAATTCATTGGCAAAGCTATAGCTGAGTTGGAGTAAGAAGATATCTGGCAGGTGCCAGTGCTGTTGCTATAGACACATTCACAAAATTGTGTTATGTGATTGGTTGCGGTAGGCGTGTGAAGCTGTCGTGCCGAGCCCACTGCAGCTGTCAGGGATCATCTTATGCTGACTCGATTGTATTAAATTACTAGAGCATCCGTGCTGATGCAGATTGTAGTAATGAAGATGAAGATGACTCTGAAGTGGATTATGCTGATTGCAATGGCCATGAATGAGATTGCAGTTGTGTTACAGAAATAAATAGTGAAGCAAGTAAAGGTATTGAGTCATATGAATAAAAATGAGAACATTCTCCAGAGTTGATACTCAGAGCAAAAGCACATTCTCAGAAAAAGTTCTCAGTTTTGTATGAACAAAAACTAGGAAGCATGAACTCTGACCGGGGAGTACTTTCTCTCTACCTCCCCTCCTTATTAAGTAAGTTCTCAGCAAAGAGATTAACATCCAACATCTTTGGTTCTCAGTTTGTTTCGTTTGCTGTGTGTTTTATGATACCGAAAGTTTTTCTCACGTTATTTCTGTGCCAAAATGGAAGATTCAGAATTAGCCTTCGTGAACATTGTAAAAGATTATCTAGCAATCATCAGCAAATCACAAACTCCAGCCGCAAGAAGAGAGAAAGCAGATTGTATTAAGGAAATACAACACCGTTACAGGGTTAGTTTTGGGAAAGAAATTACAGACGGGATGATTATGAAGAAACTGCACAATATGAAATCGAGCACCAAGGCCAAGGCGGATATAAATAAGACGGGAAACATTAAGATTCCCTGAAAAATTGGAAACAGAAATTTTTGTATGGAGATGACTGCAACTATCCACAGAGTTCATGGTAAGCCCCATGCTTTCTGTTTTTTTTTTTTTTTTTTTTTTAAATTGTTATTATGTTCTTAATGCTGTGAAATTGTGATTCAGAAAAATACTTGTTTGTAACGTGTGAAAATGAAACAGTGTTTGGTAAAATTCGTCTAATATTTGACCACTTTTCTGTAAAAGTATCACAGTGTACTGTGCATGAAACTGGACAAACCCCTCCCACATTTCTGCGTAAACCTGCTTGCTATATGAAACTGAGTCGTGACACACACTACTATTACTTTTTTTTTTTCTCTCTCTCTTTATGTTTATTAGGAGCTTGTGCAGTAGGATTTTCACTAATATTTCACGATGGGTAGTAACGTAAACTTTTTTGAAGTCTAACAAAGGTGATGGCTGAATTCTCTGTTTTCAGACTTTTTGACATTTTATTACCCATTGACAGATAATTTGGTCGCGAAAGCTCCTTCCTGTTCGAAATCCCGTCTGATGTTTTGAAACTTCTCAGTAGAGTTGCACCTGAATTCTTGTGTGTCTAATCCTAGACAAAGTCTTAACACCGTCGAGTCACCTCGATGTGACCACCGTCTGTGTTCGGTGTCAACGTGCAGTAACCACTCACAAATGGCAGGTGTCGGCACTAGCAATGTGTGCTTATATAAAGCACTAGCAATGTGCAGATATATAAAGCACATTGGGGGCATGTGGAAAACGTTGCAGTTGTTGTCATAAAGGGAAAATGGAGCAATTTATCTGATGCCCAAAATGGTGCGATCATTGGCTTTCTTACCGAGGGTAGAAGCATTTCTCAAATGGCTAAGTTTGTAAACGATCGCAGAGGTGTGTACGGGCGAACAGACGGGCAACTGTTCAGCGAATGTCGCTGCACGTGGGCCTCCGCAGCGGGCACCCGGTTCGTGCCAACTATTGTTCGATGACGACAACAGAAGACTGGAATTTGTGTTCTGATACTGCAACTGCACGTCCACTGAGTGGTGACTGCTGTCATTTTCAGATGACTCACATTTTATTCTCCATATGACAGGTGACCATTGGCGTGTACGGCACGAACTGTCCGAAAGCAGACGTTATTGTCTGGAGAATGTTTTTGTGGCATTCCCAGGATGGTCGGCATTCTGGAAGGTGCAGTGGATCGACAATCGATTGTTGTTCGTCGGCACGGTGCCACCTACCGGCAAGTCTGCGATGTCTCGACAGAGTTTGCAGTGCGCATGCATCGTTCAGATAGCACCGGGATGACCTTTGTGTAGTCCCCTGACTGCCAAAGCCCCCAATTTAAACCCAGTAGAGACTGTGGGCCTGCCTCGGTTGGGTTGTTGCTGCAGTGGATCCTGAACTGAGAAAACTAGTGCAGCTGGCCACGGCAGTGCAGTCGGCGTGGCTCCACGTCCCTCCTGCACGTCTTGCAGTGGTCCGTGCTCCAAAAGTTGGTTACGCTGGCTTCTGACAGGTGGTCACATTAATGGACTGGACAATGTAGATGAGGTCAAGTAGAGATGTGCCTCAATAATTATTTGGATCCATTGGGATTAGGAATAAATTTCTCTCTGACTGCAAAACATTATATTCAATTCATTTTTATTGTGTTGTGATCATCTTCGAGAATACCGACCCTGTCTTGAGACGGACCTGGTATATACACTACCGGCCATTAAAATTGTTACACCACGAAGATGACGTGCTACAGACATGAAATTTAACTGACAGGAAGAAGATGCTGTGATATGCAAATGGTTAGCTTTTCAGAGCATTCACACAAGGTTGGCACCGGTGGCGACACCTACAACGTGCTGACATGAGGAAAGTTTCCAACAGATTCTCATATACAAACAGCAGTTGACTGGCGTTGCCTGGTGAAGCGTTGTTGTGATGCCTCATGTAAGGAGGAGAAATGAGTACCATCACGTTTCCTACTTTGATAAAGGTCGGATTGTAGCCTATCGCGATTGCGGTTTATCGTATCCCGACATTGCTGCTCGCATTGGTCGATATCCGATGACTGTTAGCAGAATATGGAATCGGTCGGTTCAGGGGGGGTAATAGGGAACACCGTGCTGGATCCCAACGGCCTCGTATCACTAGCAGTCGAGATGACAGGTATCTTATCTGCATGGCTGTAACGGATCGTGCTGCCACGTCTCGATCCCTGAGTCAACAGATGGGGACGTTTGCAAGACAACAACCATCTGCACTAACAGTTCGACGATGTCTGCAGCAGAACGGACTATCAGCTTGGCGACCACGGCTGCGGTTACTCTTGACGCATCACAGACAGGAGCGCCTGCGATGGTGTACTCTACAATGAACCTGGGTGCACGAAAGGCAAAACGTCAATTTTTTCGGATAAATCCAGGTTCTGTTTACAGCATCGTGATGGTCACATCCGTGTTTGGCGACATCACAGTGAACGCACATTGGAAGCGTGTATTCGTCATCCCCATACTGGCGTATCACCCGGCGTGATGGTATGGGGTGCCATTGGTTACACGTCTCGGTCACCTCTTGTTCCCATTGACAGCACTTTGAACAGTGGACATTACATTTCAGATGTGTTATCACCCGTGGCTCTTCCCTTCATTCGGTCCCTGCGAAACCTTTCATTTCAGCAGGATAATGCACGACCACATGTTGCACGTCCTGTACGGGCCTTTCTGGATACAGAAAATGTTCGACTGCTGTCCTGGCCAGTACATTCTCTAGATCTATCACCAATTGAAAACGTCTGGTCAATGGTGGCCGCGCAACTGGCTCGTCACAATATGCCAGTCACTACTCTTGATGAACTGTGTTATCGTGTTGAAGCTGCATGGGCAGCTGTACCTGTACACGCCATCCAAGCTCTGTTTGACTCAATGCCCAGGTGTATCAAGGCCGTTATTACGGCCAGAGGTGGTTGTTCTGGGTACTGATTTCTCAGGATCTATGCACCCAAATTGCATGAAAATGTAATCACATGTCAGTTCTAGTATAATATATTTTTCCAATGAATACACGTTTATCATCTGCATTTCTTCTTGGTGTGCAATTTTAATGGCCAGTAGTGTATATGTCTAATCGATGTGTGGTACGGTTTTTCTGGAATTGTGGCTTCCTGTCAGCACAGTCCACCAGTAGCATACACGGTAAAACCCTCACCATTGGGGAGATGACTCCATGAGTTGCCGTCGGCAGCAGATTACATTTGCTGAGAGGTGATTTATTGGATTACTGTGTCATAAGAAAACAATCTTTCTTTATATTATCCCTGAACTTTAATACCCCTCCAAATTTCTCTTTGGTTACCTTTATTGCTTGGTCACTGTACAGACTGAATAAAGTGGGAGACAGGCCACAGCCCTGTCTCACTTACTTCTGACCTACTCCTCCACTTTCATGCCACAGTTGCTGTGTAAGTTGTAATTAACGTTTCATTCTCTGTTTTTTATACTTGCTACCTTGAGAATTTCAGAGTATGTGTTCTAGTCGACACTGCGAATTGTCACCTCGGAAACATGTTTTTGGGACTCCGTTATTAAACAATCCACGCAAATATGCCTTGCGGAAAATCTAATGAACTGTGATAGTGGCTACCAGTTGGACAGTGTGTGAAACACTATCATCTCTACAGTTTGCACTAACGAAGACAAGGGAGTGGACCGACATTCGCGGTGAGCGGTAATGCGTGGAACAGCTGAGTTCTGTGGACCTACAAGTGAGGATGCTGCCGCCGGGTAGTGTGGTCCGTGTGTCAACTTGATTTTGATACACACGTGGAATACTCACACGGCACTATACAGGGTGAGTCGGAAGGAAAGGTACATGTTTCGAGGAGCAATGGTCTTAGCGATACTGAACAAAGTACTTCGTATGAGCATACATCCATTGTGTAGCAGTTTCCTGGTAAACTAATGAAAACATGGGGAACAGGTCAAATGTAGGTGATAGTAAATGAAACACGATAATTAATGTTTTGTTTAATTGTGTACATTTGCTCACGAAAGGTGTCCTCAAAGTCCACCACCAATGGCAGTGCATTTTGCAGTTCTTGTACATAGCTTCTGTGTTGCCGATCTGAGCTCATTTGTAAAGTCTTTTACTTGAGCACAAGCGTGAAAATACGAGCTAGAAGTTCCTCATTTGTGTCCACACTGCACCTGTAGACTTTACTCTTGAGTCAACACCACAAACAGTAATCTGACGGAGTGAGATCGGCGACCTCAGTGGCTTGGACCTGGTACTGAGACGTGAGGTAAACAATGTGTAAACTTGTAGGACATGTCCCTCCACCGTGTTAAAGTGAAGTATGCATCGAAACGGTCAGTAAAGATGAGCCTAATGTCACTTTGGGTGTAGTTGCTTGCGAGTGCTGGAGGAGGAGGTCATGCAACTGATACCCATGATTTTCAAAGAGCTGTGTGTTGGATACGGTGAAGAAAAGAGCATGCATTTATTTGAAGTTTTGTGTGTTCAGAATCACCAATACTGTAAACATCAAAACATGTACCTTTCCTCGTGAATTGCCCCGTACATTGAGGAATGAAGGACGTCTCCGACGGCTAACTTGAGGATGACTGTCAAGTGCCCGCTTTAAATATAGTGGGATGTACTCAATGATGATTGGCTGTCAACCTGAAAATTTGTTTGAATTAGTATAGTCAAAAACTTTCTCTACATCCCTTCTTTGACCTATCTTCTAGGGTAACTCATAGAGTCGGTAATGCCTTGTATTTTCGAACATGTCTCTGGAACCTAAACTGATCTTACCTGAGGTCAGCTTCTACCAGTTTGTCCATTCTTTTGTAAATAATTGATGTCAGTATTTTGTAAGCATGATTTATTAAACTGTCGTTGTTGTTGTTGTTGTTGTTGTTGTTGTTGTGATCTTCAGTCCTGAGACTGATTTGATGCAGCTCTCCATGCTGCTCTATCCTGTGCAAGCTTCTTCATCTCCCAGTACCTACTGCAGTCTACATCCTGCTGAATCTGCTTACTGTATTCATCTCTTGGTCTCCCTCTACGATTTTTGCCCCCCATGCTGCCCTCCAGTACTAAATTGGTGATCCCTTGATGCCTCAGAACATGTCCTACCAACTGATCCCTTCTTCTAGTCAAGTTGTGCCACAAACTCCTCTTCTCTCCAATTCTATTCAATACCTCCTCATTATTTATGTGATCTACCCATCTAATCTTCAGCATTTTTCTGTAGCACCACATTTCGAAAGCTTCTATTCTCTTCTTGTCCAAACTATTTATCGTCAATGTTTCACTTACATACTGGCTACACTCCATACAAATACTTTCAGAAACAATTCCTGACACTTAAATCTATACTCGATGTTTACAAATGTCTCTTCTTCAGAAACGCCTTTTTTGCCAGTCTACATTTTATATCCTCTCTACTTCGACCATCATCAGTTATTTTGCTCCCCAAATAGCAAAACTTCTTTACTACTTTCAGTGTCTCATTTCCTTATCTAATTCCCTCAGCATCGCCCGACTTCACTCGACTACATTCCATTATCCTCGTTTTGCTTTTGTTGATGTTCATCTAATATCTTCCTTTTGAGACACTGTCCATGCCATTCACCTGCTACTCCAAGTCCTTTGCTGTCTCTGACAGAATTACAATGTCATCGATGAACCCTAAAGTTTTCATTTCTTCTCCGTGGATTTAAATTCCTACTCTGAATTTTTCTTTTGTTTCGTTTACTGCTTGCTCAATATACAGATTGAATAACATCAGCCGGCCGCTGTGGCCGAGCGGTTCTAGGCGCTTCAGTCCGGAACCGCACTGCTGCTGCGGTCGCGGGTTCGAATCCTGCCTTGGGCATGGATGTGAGTGATGTCCTTAGGATAGTTAGATTTAAGTAGTTCTAAGTCTAGGGGACTGATGACCTCAGATGTTAAGCCCCATAGTGCTTAGAGCCATTTGAATAACATCAGGGAGAGGCTACAACCTTGTCTCACTCCCTTCCCAACCACTGCTTCCCTTTCATGCCCCTCGACTCTTATAACTGCCATCTGGTTTCTGTACAAATTGTAAATAGCCTTTCGCTCCCTGTATTTTACCCCTGCCACCTTCAGAATTTGAAAGAGAGTATTCCAGTCAACATTGTCAAAAGCTTTCTCTAAGTCTACAAATGCTAGAAACTTAGGTTTGCCTTTCCTTAATCTTTCTTCTACGATAAGTCGTAAGGTCAGTATTGCCTCACGTGTTCCAACATTTCTACAAAATCCAAACTGTTCTCACCCGAGGTCAGCTTCTACCAGTTTTTCCAATCGTCTGTAAAGAATTCGCGTTAGTATTTTGCAGCTGAGACTTATTAAACTGATAGTTCGGTAATTTTCACATCTGTCAACACCTGATTTCTTTGGGATTGGAATTATTATATTCTTCTTGAAGTCTGAGGGTATTTCGCCTGTCTCATAAATCTTGCTCACCAAATGGTAGAGTTTTGTTAGGCCTGGCTCCCCCAAGGCTGTCAGTAGTTCTAATGGAATGTTGTCTACTCCCGGGGTCTTGTTTCGACTTAGGTCTTTCAGTACTCTGTCAAACTCTTCACGCAGTATCGTATTTCCCATTTCGTCTTCATCTACATCCTCTTCCATTTCCATAATATTGTCCTCAAGTACATCACCCTTGTATAGACCCTCTATATACTCCTTCCACCTTTCTGCTTTCCCTTCTTTGCTTAGAACTGGGTTTCCATCTGAGCTCTTGATATTCATGCAAGTGGTTCTCTTTTCTCCAAAGGTCTCTTTAATTTTCCTGTAGGCTGTATCTATCTTACCCCTAGTGGGATAAGCCTCTACATCCTTACATTTGTCCTCTAGCCTTCCTTCTTAGCCATTCTGCACTTCGTGTCGATCTCATTTTTGAGACGTTTGTATTCCTTTTTGCCTGCTTCATTTTCTGCATTTTTATATTTTCTCCTTTCATCAATTAAATTATTTCTGCTGTTACCCAAGGGTTTCTACTAGCCCTTGTTTTTTTACCTATTTGGTCGTCTGCTGCCTTCACTATTTCATCGCTCAAAGCTACCCATTCTTCTTCTACTGTATTTCTTTCCCCCATTCCTGTCAATTGTTCCCTTGTGCTGTCCCTTAAACTATGTACAACCTCTGGTTTAGTCAGTTTATCCAGGTCCCATCTCCTGAAATTCCATCCTTTTTGCAGTTTCTGTAGTTTTAATCTACAGTTCATAACCAATAGATTGTGGTCAGAGTCCACATCTGCCCCTGAAAATGTTTTGCAATTTAAAATCTGGTTCCTACATCTCTGTCTTACCATTATATAATCTGTCTGATACCTTCTAGTATCTCCAGGATTCTTCCATGTATACAACCTTCTTTTATGATTCTTGAACAAAGTGTTAGCTATGATTAAGTTATGCTCTGTACAAAATTCTACCAGACGGCTTCCTCCTTCATTTCTTACCCCCAATCCATAGTCACCTACTGTTTCCTTCTCTCCCTTTTCCTGATGGTTCAGTAATATTAGCACATGTCAGCACCTCCATTCTTTGGAATTGGAATTACAGTGTTAAGTTCTTTTAGAAGTCTTGACAGTGTTTTGCCTGTCACCTTGCATACTAGGTGGAATAGGTTTCTCGTGGCTGGCTCTCTCGAGGTTCTCAGTAATTTACTCTAGGGCCTTAGTTTCCACTGAGATATTTCGTTGCTCTGTCAAATTTTTCTTGCAGTACCGTATCTCCCATCTCTATTTCATCTACTTCCTCTTGTCTTCCTGTTCACCACCACCACCTTCATCAGTTTTCAGCCTCTCTTCTGCTTTTGTTCCTTCCATTATACATGGTGTCCCAGGGAGAATGATCAATATTCAGGGGTGTGCCAGGAGTGAAGATTCAGAGCCAAAAAATTTAGAAATTAAGGTCTGTAAAATGCATATCTTAAGAGCTTAGTAGCACTCGTTCGTTGGAAGAGGTGTGTTTTAGAGTATCAAAAATGAATGAGTGCTAGTAGCTCCTAAGACTTTGACCACTGTGGACAAGCCAACTCGTCGTGCTTCAGCACACTCTGTTTAAATGCAGCAGCTGGGTTTTCCTTAATCATCATTGACGTGTTTACGCTTCCCGTTCTGCTGACCCTCTCGCTGCTGCGGACAAGTTGGCTCCGTAGCCTGCTGAATAAAAATGTCCGAGTATTCATCGTACAACACACGTGTCACTTTGTGTGCTATCGTTTGCATAAAACCTAATTTTGATATCTTGAACTGTTTACAAAATATGACGATTGTTGTGACCACACGATTATCGATGCTCGGGGGGGGGGGATAAGGCACACTGTGTGTCAGATATAGAAACTGATATCTCGAGAATGAAATGGAGATATTGTTGTGCTCTCAATTTTAAATAAAATTTTGGTATCTTATCTACATTTCATACACTGAAGTATACAAACTAAAATCAACCGTAAACAAAGCATACGCAATGTGTTTTTACATCTGCAAACACTTTAAAGCTTTTTGCAGTGCTTTAGTTAATTTGATGCAGCACAGTAACTGTGACGAATGTGGTCCTTTATCAAGCAGAGATATCGGACCGTAAAATGTGCAAAAATCAAATTTTTTCACCAAATACTTTTTTTGAAAATTGGACGATAAGTATTTCGTAGCTGCTGCAATGCTGTCTCTCAGCACAGGTAACGGCATTAGGCAAGCAGTGACAGCGACGACATAGTGCTCTCAGCTCGGAAAGCAGAAAGTGTGTCTGTAGCAGTCAAATGGTTTAGATATGCGTTTTACTTTCTAAATATTCCTTTCACCTTTTTGCTTTCCCTTACCATGTGAACTCTTTATATTCATTAGGTGCTTCTCATTTCTCCAAATATGTCTTTTTAATTTTCCTGTATATAACTTCTTTCTTCCCTCTAATTACGCATGTTTCTACAGCCTTGCGTTTGTCCTCTAGCCAGTCCTGGTTAGCAGTTTTGCAGTTTTTTTCAATCTCATGTTTCGTATGTCTGTATTCTGTTCTGCCTGGTACTATTTCATATCCCTACAAATTTACACCTGTGCGTTTGTTTGACTCGACAGTTGTGACTCATTAATATTGTAGTCGGAGGACGACACGCGTTTTTGATTCGTAAACTGTACAGTTTTACATTTTTTAACATTTACAGCATGTTGCCAATCTTACACCACTTCAAAATCCTATCAAGATGTGATTGCTTATTTTTGTAGCTTTTGGCAGATGGTGCTTTGTTTTAGAAACCTGTATCCCATCTGTGAAAAGTCAGTTTGCTCTTAATATTGTTTGCAGGGCTATTAATGTACAGTATAAACAGCAAGGATCCCAACACATTTCTCTGGGGCAGCCCTGAAGTTACTTATACATCTGACGATGACACTCTGTCCGAGATAACATGCTGCATCCTTGCTGTCGAGAAATCCTCAGTCGAGTCACAAGTAGATTCTGCTATATGAGTAAATGATGGGCAATATTAGACCTACACTTAATGAAATCAATTGTCATAACTTCCTGGCAGATTAAAACTGTGTGTTTGTCGAGGACTTGAACCTCGACCTTTGCCTTTCAGTGGCAAGTGCTCTACTGAGGGGAGCTCAGTCGGTAGAGCATTTGCCCACAAAAATCAAATGCCCCTTTTCAAAGCTTGGTCCGGTAAAGAGTTTTAATGTGTTGACAAGGTTCAAACAAAAATTGTTATACAAGTTGTGATGTAGTAACGAAAAAGTTTTCAGTGATCCGGGAAATGTATAAGTGTATAATGAATGACTGTCTCGTATCACAATGTATATTTGTAACCAGCGATAACAAATAAAAATTGTGATCCAAGATTGCAAGTGTAATAAAACAGATACTGTTACATTAGATGTAAGTCATCGTTTATCACAAATAGTAATTATTTTGTGTAATACTGTGGTGGCAACACTTTGCCGAAATGAACTGAACTGCAGTAACACTCCCGTAGTGTAAGAAAACAGTCTGCTTGAAGATGAGGGATTGCCACTCTCATATCATGGTGTGGAGCTGATAAGTGATGACAATGAATTTTTCCTCAGTATTTTGTTTGTCACGTATGTGTATTGTCTTGGTGATAGAGAAGATATCTCGTTTTACTTAATCTAGAGAGAGCTTTTGACAATGTTGATTGGAATGCACTCTCAGAAAATCTGAAGGTAGCAAGGATACAGTACAGGTAGCAAAGGGTATCTACAACTTGTACAGAAAAGAATCTGCAGTCCTAGGAGTCAACGGAAGCGGCGGTCGAGAAGAGAGGGCGACGGGGCTGGAGCCTCTCCCCGATGTTATTCGATCTGTACTTTGAGTGAGCAGCAGGAAAAAAAACGGAGGAGAAATTTTGTTAGAGAACTAAACTCCAGAGAAAAGAAGTAAAAATGTTGAGCTTTGTCGATGACATTACTTGGACGAGCTGTTGAATGGAGTGGTCAGTTTCTTGAAAGTTCGAATTGAACGTCAGTGAAAGTAAAGTAAATATAATGGAATGTTGTCAGATTAAATCAGGTGGTACAGAAGGAATGAGATTACGTAACACGGCTCTAAAAGTAGTAGATCAGATTTGCTATTTGGTCACCAAAATAACTGACGATGTCTGAAATAGAGAGGATATAAAATGCAGATTGGCTAGGCTGTAGCAGGGAAAGTGTTTTTGAAAAAGAGGCCTTTGATAACATCTAACATTAATTTAAGTGTTAGGATGTCTTTTCTGAAACCATTTGTCCAAAGTGTAGCCTCGCGCAGAAAAGAAATGTGGACAATATGGATTTCAGACGAGAAGAGAGTAGCAGCCTTTGAAATGGGGTGCTACGGGAGGATGCTGAAGATTAGGTGGATAAATCAACTACCTGAGGAGGAGGAGGAGGAGGAGGAGGTGGTGGTAATGAATCCAATGGGTAAAAAAATTATTGCTCAACTTGATGAAAATGAGGGATCAGTTGATAGAACGTGTGCAGAGATATCTGAGAGTCATCTGTTGGGCAATGAAAGATAAAAATCGTAGAGGGAAATCGAGGGATTACTGCAATATGTATATTTGAGTGGATGTAGGGGGCAGGACTTATGCAGAGATTAATCCAGGGCTGCAAAGGATAGACCACAGTGTGATTCACAAATGATGGCAGTTTGGACTCACAGTTCGAGGCACGGGCGGGAAATGCATCTACTGAGCAGTGCAACAGGTGTGGTACGCGTGTGTGCGCCTTTTGTGTTTGATGAAAGCCTCCTGCAAATTATTTCTCTCGCTCACTTCTGTAGACTTCATCGCTTACCACCATTGTCAACAATAACAGTTCACAACAAATGGAATAAAAATTCACTAAATAACTCGGAACAATCACTTTAACGCCCCAAGTTGGCTGTGGCTTTCACAATAGAGTGCTCAGAATGTTATTGAATGTTCATCAGCTGTCAGAGAGTAGGTGACCAGAACGAGCCTAAAATCCACCGCCATTGTTAGTGGCTCCAACTGCAGCGTGGAAAGCTGCATCGAACCAGTCTTGTAACTGAAAATCACGACGATGACACAGTTTTAACAGCAATAGTGTCAGTTGTTGAGTGGGTTCACCTTTCTCATAGTGCTGACCTATTTGCTTATTTGACTACAGTGGGAGGGGAGGGGAGGGGTCGAGTACTACTGTACACAGGCAGTTAACTTGCTCTTTTATTTTACACAGGTTAATGGGCACTACGAACCAGCATGTCACCTGTGTGGTTGTGCGGAACGTGACATAGAAGAGGCTCTCAGGCTGGGAAAGGAAGCCAGTGACGTGAGTATTGTAGTGATTTTTGTACGTGAGAACAGTTTTCTTGGACAGTTGTCAGAGTAATCTTGCAAATAAACATACCTGTGTAGGACATAGATGCAACATAACAAATTCTAAGTATGTTGTGGGATGCTATGTAAAACTGCCACTGTCTGTACTTATCTTTTCTAGGAGGCAAACTTTATTAGCAGGCAGTACCATAACAGCCCCAACACCCTCAAATGAACACACATTGTTTTGATTTATGAATCTTTCAGTAATAAGTTACTGTGTGTGGTGGACACAATTAACTATGGTTACAAATATGGGCCGTGTACTGCAAGTGTGTTTCGATGTTTTACGTGCTATCTGTTCTCTTGTAAGGTCCTGTGTTGTGACTCAGGTGTGCACTTGCTTTGCATAAAAAATACAAAGCCATATAATGTAAATTTAGGGCAGTAGCATTAAACTTACAATAATAAGTGATAATACTCATCTTTGATTTTTCGTTCAGCCATTGACATTGGGCTCGAGTAACTCTACGCTGCACAGAGTAATATTTCCCTGGGTTCGGTTGCACAAGACATATGTACAACGTAGTAATGAAAAGACGAAAACAGTGATTTAATATTAACTTTCACTGGCATTTTAATGCATTTTAGTCATTTTTCCAAGTACAAAACTATTTACAACTGAGGCTGACACAGTAAGGCACGGCATAACAACTACTACTATCTGTGAGCTTTGACACCCGTCTATTTATACAGTTTTGACAGTAAAAATTAATACATTTGTTGTTGAAATTGTAATTTTAACAGATTTACAATCACAAAAATCAAACTTAGTTATATTAGATTGCATTATGGTATATGTGATGAAACATAAACACAGATTGACTACTCACAACAACAAAGCTTGTTATAATTACGTTTTAAGTTTGTAATATAAGCAGTTTGAACAGTATGTAGACATTGAGTCGTAATTAATCAAATTATTAATGCATTTCCAGTTTTAGTAACATTTACAGTATATTGCAACATTGGCATGGATAATTTTGCGAAATGTGTTTGTTTTACTCATAAATCAAATGTGAATGGTAAATACAGTAATGTTTACATGTCTGACAAAAGAATTTACTTACATTGTAGTCAGTTGTGACAAATTTGCTAATAACTGAAATAATTTACTTACCAAGCGGTGACAGGAGTACACACATTTGAAGTATTAAAGTTTGCAAGCTGTCAGAACCAGTGGCCCCTTCTTCTGGCAGAAGGGTTGAAGGGGAAGGAACAGAGGTGAAGGAAAAGGACTCGTGAGGTTGAGGAAAAGGTGTAGAGTTCAGAAACGCCACCCAGAACCATGGGTCGGGGGAAACTTACCGTACGGGAAGAGAAGGAAGGACTGATTCCAATCCAATTACTTTATATTTTCAAATATTGATTATTTTCATTGAATTAAAATAATTTAATAGACAAAAATCATGACTTCAAATATCTGTGGAAAAAAAGTGTATTAGGTAACATACTGAATACGGTATCAGTCACTTCTTTATAGTATCTCCCAGTCTGCCACATTACAGCATGGAGGAATGAGTTTTGTGTGTGGATCAAGTTAATGTTGGAATCGTAAGTAGTTCATGTGTGCAAGATAGAGAATAACAAGGTACTGTGCCGTGTGCAGCTGTAATAGTTCCTGTTTTCATTCTAGGTGGCTAACGCAAAATGTGGGTGATTGCTAGCAACTAATTCAGTGCTGGCTGTGTGAGAACTCTTCCAGTTGTGGTCCATAAAGAGACATTTGACACGAAAACAAACACACACACACACACACACACACACACACACACACAAAAATTCCTTAGAATAATCTTCTAACAAGAAATTCACATTACATAAATATGAATGAAAGGAACAAGAAAGGTGTTGACATGTAGCAATTCCTTGGAAATGTCTTGATAGCTAAATACTGTATATTTATCACAGATTTCGAGTCATCATCCTCAAATAACTGTGGTCAGAATTATCACAAAAGACAGAATTAGAAAAGTTTTTATATAAACCACAAGACCAGTGTAACATTAGGAATGAAAGTACGAGTATCAAGTACTTAGAGTATGCTTAGGAAAGCGCATGCAAGTTAACAACACAAGAAAATTGTTCATTGACATGTGTAGGTGCAAAAAACTGTCACTGGGACCATCCTAACAAAGTTAGAAAATTTGTTTTTGTGTTGACACGGGCCATCTGTGGCCTCAGCAGGATGATAACTGCTAGCTTTGTTGGAACAATAATAAAAAATGCATATTTTTTTTCTTTATAATGACGGCATGTACATTGCTGTCTCATGATCGAATATTTGGATGTTGTGCCTGGTATGCTGTACATTCTTTGTATATGTCCCATGATAGTTTTTATTCAAACAAATGCAATGTTGTTATATTTTTTCATTGATGATATGATGCGTATTGTAAAAAAAAAGTCAGATTTACTGTAATAAGGCATATTTACAGTGTTTTGTATATTGTGAACACTATGTAAAAGTATACTTCAATCCTTGAGATCAGTGCCATCTGGCACCAAGTTGAAGCATTACGGTTCTTGAGTCTGCTGCCTCAAGTCTAGCGTGTGATATCTCCAAGTAATATCTTTTTGAAAATACACTTAATGACAACTGCAGATGAGAGTGTACAATTTTCTTTTATTGCTCACTCGTGCAAGCTTTCCTAAGCATATTGTAAGTGTTTATACTCAGTGTGTACTTTAATTTCCCGATATTTCATTGGTCTTGTAGTCATTATGTATCTGCTTTTCTAATTATGTTTTTTGTGTTGGTTTTAGCGACAGTTATCTGACGACTATTACTCGAAGCACGTCACGAATAACGTACTTAGCGACTGAGAAGTTTCCGAGGAATTACTAAGTGCCGTGTCTGAATGGTCACATGCCTTCAAAATGGATGACTTCATCAATCAAATGGAAGAAGTACTTATAGTACTGCTCTAAACCTGCTAGCATCTAGAAAATGGTGAGAATAGGTGTGGACCACAAGATTGATGTTAATGATTTTTTTTTTTTTTTTGTTTCTGCTGCAGATCAGTGCTGATGTACTGCTGGCCAACATGCACATCAAGAAAGAACAAGAGGACATCAGTGATCAAAAGGTAATCAAACAGTGTGGAAAGAGACAAACATAACTTCTGTTATGTTGTTATAGCACTACAGTGGGAGTCTCAGTGTAGATGGCTCTTGGTGGTGGTGGTGGTCATTGTTGTCGTTGTAGTTGTCCTGGTCCTCGTTGTCTTAAGTCTGGAGGCTGGTTTGATACAGCTCTCCTTCGTAGTCTATCCTGTACAATTTGAAGAATGACATTTTCCCACCAGACTGTGTATAAAACGTTTTGTTTTTCAAATTACTGGTTTTGGGCGTTGCTCAATCTCAAATGTTTCTGAAAACACCATACCAAATAACAACTACACGTAAATCATGTAATAAAATGATAATTAAATGGACTCCCTAGCTGCAAACAGGCGTTTATATACTTCATTGGGGACATGGCAGACGCTCTATCCATCTGAGCCACCGAAGGCACAGATGAATAGCGCGAGTGCAGGGACTTATCCCTTGCACGCTTCCCGTGAGACCCACATTCCCAACTGTCAACAATCTGTATATGTAATGTGCCTAATAGATGTCTGTCCATCATACTCATTACTCGTGGCAGATTAATCTACCAAGTCCATGAGAGTTTGGGCATAGCGTGTGCATTCGCACAAGAAGGTCAATGACCGGGAAGCCACATTTTAACTATATATGAAGGTAGTATCTGTTCCCGAAAGAACAGTCACCGTTGATCACTGTGCAGCTTTTGCTAGAATGAAATGATAATTAAATGGACACCCTAGCAAGTTGATATACTTCATTGGGGACATGTTGAAAATGTGTGTACTGACCAGGGCTCGAACCCGGAATCTCCTGCTTACGTGGCAGATGCTCTATCCAACTGAGCCACCGAGGGCACAGAGGATAGTGCGCCTGCAGGGACTTATCCCTTGCACGCTCCCCATTGACACATTTTCAACATGTCCCCAATAAAGTATATCAATGCCTGTTTGCAGCTAGGGTGTCCATTTATTTAATTATCATTTCATTCTAACGAAAGCTGCATGGTCGTCATCTGTTCTTTCGGGAACAGAGACTACCTTCATATATAATAAATCACGTAACTATGCTGAGTGTACCATTATGCAATCATAATATTTACCTCTAGTTCTAGTAACATACTGGGCTACAACTACTACCTCCCCACTCCCCCAAGGGGCTCACCACTCTTTGGTGAGTTTGTACTTGGTTACCATGGAGCCCCAGCCTATGCATCACCTCTTCCCTTTCTGTGCTGCATGTCTATCCTTCTACTATATTTTTCCCCCTCTCTTGGGGAACACATCTGGGCTATTTTTGGGAATGTATTCTAACTTTTCGATAGCCCGGCATCAGAACAGTGTCTCATCTGTTTCTTCTTTCTTTCTTCGTTCTCCATCTCATATCCTTCCTCTTCTCGGTGTTTGAGGTTCCTCTATGTTTCTTGTTCGTCCCTGTGCATTCCTGAAGGCTGGCCCACGCATAACAGGTAGGGTTTGCAGAGCCCCTCTGGTACAGGCCAGGACCAGGGAAGGGTGGTTGCCTGAGGTGTGAGCTTCCCAAATTGCCAATTGGCCACCTGGCAGAAGTTCGGGAGGTGTGAACAATTGGCTAACACACGTGACTGCTCCCCCCCCCTCCCCCTCTTGCCCCTTGTCTCTGAGGGGGCCCGCAATTGGCAAGAGACACTGGCAAATCTTCTTCTCAGACACTTTCTACTAAACATAAACAGAATGTCTGAATGAGCATAAAGATTCAAAGACTCTACCAGTCGCACCTCAGTTCCTCGTGGTGTCGTGTACTGAAGGTGGTCAGTTCTTTGCTACAGTTAATCTGTTTATTATTCAGAAAGATTTGGATGCAGTTGCTGTCCCTGTAAAATCTTGCTCTCCTCTACGTAATGGGATTTTAGTTTGCAAACAAGTAGTGATTTTCAAGCCCAACAACTGATTATAGCATCTCTCCTCCACGGGTGTCCTGTTCGTGTCGAGGTCCATCGAATGCTGAATTCTTTGCACGATGTTATTTACAGTCGATTGCTTGATGGTCTGACCGAGGGAGAATCCAAAATTCTCTCTCTCGTCAGGGCATAACTGCGATGCATTGGATAATGAAATTGGTTGATGCCACCTTAGTTTCTACGTGCACCCATTTTCTCACTTTTGATTGAGTAGTGCTTCCATAAAAGATCAAACTAGGCTACGAAGTCGTCACAGTCCGACCGTACTTTCTGAACCCGATGCATTGCTACCAGTGTCAGTGTTATAGCCACACTCGTATGTCCTGTAAAAACGCTGCCAAATGTGTTACTTGTGGTAGGGATGCTGTTTCAATTGTAATTGAGACCATGCTGCCTCATCTCGTGCATGTCCCGTGTATCTCAATGAGTCGTCTGTTCAGGAGATCTGAGTGAAGGAAAAAATACCTTACCCTGTCACTCACAAGTTGTTGGCTAGTCGATAGCCCTGCGTTTTTCCATCTGGCACTTACAATACCGTCTTTACTATACTTCGTTTCGTGAAGGATGTGGCCATGCAGATTCGCGACCTCGAATGCAGCACTGCAGCTATCGAATCACCCAGTGTCACAGCAGTATCCCTGTCTCCTTCTCTTCCAGCTGCAATCTGAGCCAGCAAACCTTCGCCCTCAGTGGCAAAATCCTGTGCTTCACAACCGTTAAGCCGGAAAGGACGAAAGGAACCCTCCCGTGAAGACTTGTTCCGTCCCTACAGCCAACGAGCATCTGCAAAGGCTCTAAAAAATCGAGGCAAATGGTCTTTTCCTTCGCTGACACGGAGATCCTCATCAGTGGTGTTGCCATGTGATTCCATCACGTGGCGGACCTCTGTTTTGCCGGTGCGCACTGCTAACCATCCACAGGATGATCCAGAGAGAATGCTGATGAGTCTGTAGGTCTCGTGGAACTAGGACAGGATCCTCCAGCTTCTGTGCCCTGTAGCAGTGAGTCTTTGAAGGCGGGCACTCAGTAGCCACTGGGGTGACAACCCTTCATTTTATCTCACCTCCCCTTTTCCTATTGTAACTCCCCTCCAGTGGAACATACATGGCCTTAGATCCAACAAGAAGGAATTACGGCTGCTCTCGGAATCTCAGCGTCCACTTGTTTTCTACCTCCAGGAAACAACATTGCGTCCTTGTGACCGCTTTGACCTCTCGCATTTCTTTCTGGTCTGGTTTGATCTGCCGCCCCCCCCCCCCCCCCCCCCCCCCCCTTCCAGGATGGCCTTCTACCTCATGGGGGAGTCATGCTGCTCATCCAGGATGACTTTCATATTCAAACCTTCTCACTGAACACCTGGCTATAAGCTATTGCAGTCCATATTTTCCTTCCTCACTTCACCTTTTCTGTTTGTACACCTTTTCTGTTCGTAACGTCTACATCCACCTGTCACCAGGTCAGACTTACTCCAGCTTATTGGTCAACTCTCTCATCTCTTTTTGCTGCTTGGTGGCTTTATCTGCACACCATCCCCTCTGGGGCTCTTCCAGAACCTGCCTGAGAGATGCCCTCTTGGCTGACCTTCAGTCAACTTAACCTCATCTGCCTTAATGCAGGAGCACCCACGTTCCTTTCAGACTCCACGCACACCTATTCGTATTTGGACTTCTCGTCCTGCACTGCCCAGTTTGCC
Organism: Schistocerca serialis cubense; assembly: GCF_023864345.2. NCBI lineage: Eukaryota > Metazoa > Arthropoda > Insecta > Orthoptera > Acrididae > Schistocerca > Schistocerca serialis. Next base: position 40,057,322 of record NC_064648.1, on the reverse strand, counting down.
CACCATCTCGAGTGCTCGGTTCTCTCCGGCACGTGCTCGAGCGACCGTTTCCTATGTGCTATCTGTTTGCTAGCTCCTACCCACCTACGTGTAAACCCGACGGGCAGCTTTTGAAGGCTTTACTTCTCCCTGCCGACCTTTGACGAGCATTTCCTCAGTTGTGGTGATCGGGTAGAATACCTTACAAATGTTATCCTCACCCCTGCAGAATGTGTCATTCCTCGCACTTCATCTTTACCGTGCCCTGTCCTGGCCCCTATATGGACTGAGGTGTGCCACAATACAATTTGCACGTGGGGACGTCCTCTCCTTGTTTTAACTGTCATCCTACGGTGGCAAACTGTATTTATTACAAACAGTTACCTGTGCAATGTCGTCGCGTTCTTCGGGATAGCAAAACAGCTAGCTGAATTTCATCTACTAGTTCTTTTAACAGTTCCACTCCCTCTCCTGTCATGTGGGCCAACCTCCAGTGGCTCTGTGGGACCCAGGTCCATTCCCCAATTTCTGGTGTGACAGTATCACACAATGTCATAGTGGACCCTACTGGTCTCTCCAACACCTCAGGCTGCTATTTTGCAGAGATTTCGAGTTCCACCCACTGTCACCCTGCCTTCCTCCATTGGAAACGAGTGGGGGCAGCTCGGGTGATACTCTTCTCTCAGAATCGTAAATTCTGTAGTGCCACCTTTACTGGGAGAGAGCTAGATCATGCTCTCACTTTATCCTTTATCCCAATCTTTTGCCGCAAAGTCGGATGATGTTCACATCCAGATCTTGCAGTACATTTCTCTTGTGGACAAGCACTTTCTATTTCATAGGTACAGTAGCATCTGAGCAGATGGCAAGTTTCCAAGATCTGGCACGAATCCACTGTCGTACCCATACTTAAGTCCAGTATGAACAAACACCTTCCTTCTAGCTTCTGCCCCATTTTTCTCACCAGCTGTGTTTGCTAGATGATGGAATGTATGTTTCCTACCCGGCTGGTATGATGGCTCGAGTCTCACAATTTACTAACCACTGCACAATATGGATTTCGAGCACACCTTTCTTCAGATGACCGTCTCATCACTTTGTCAACCTGTGTCCAGACTGTGGCCGGGTTTTTCGATTTGGAGAAAGCATATGTCACCTGCTGGAGAACTGGTTCTCTCCGTACTTTCTACACATGCGGCTTCCAAAGAATTTTTAAAAGACCGAGTTTTCTGGTATGCGTGGATTCTGCCTTGTCAGACACCTTTATACGGGAAGCCTCAGGATTCCATTCTGAGTGTCGTCCTCTTTGCTATAGCCACTAACCCTGTTATGACCTGTTTCCCGCCGGCCATCTCCGGCTCCCTTTTCGTTGGTGATTTTGCACTTCTTCACGGACTTGTCTTCTCGAGTGGCATCTTCAGTGGTGTCTCGATCGTATTTACTCGTGCAGAATTGACAGTGGCTTCTGCTGTTCCACTGACAAAACTGTTACTATGAATTTCTGGTGGCACGATGGGTTTCTTCCACCTTCTTTACATCTTGGACCTGTTGCTCTTCCTGGGGCTCATGCTTGATAGGAAAATTTCTTGGTGCTCCCACGTGTCTTACTTGGCTGCCCGCTGCACGCGGTCTCTCAATGTCCTGTGTGTCCTAAGCAGTACTTCCTGGGGAGCAGATAGTACCACCGTCCTCTGTTTGTGCCAATCTGTTGTCCATTAGAAACTAGACTGTGGGTGTTTCGTTTATGCATTTGCTCACCTTCCCCCTTATGCCACCTAAATACAATCGACCATTGTTGAATCTGGCCGCTGGTGCCTTTTGCCTAGCCCACTTGGAAATCGGTGCAGAAGCTACCAACCTGCCGCTGTCATACCAGTGTTATGTTCTACTTAGCGGATATGCGTGCCATTTGTCTACATGTCCAGCCATCCGTCCTATTCCTCCTCCTTCGATGACTCCTGTGACGACCAGTATGGGGTGCGTACCTCTTCTGTTATCTCGTGGAGTTCGCTTACGACTATTGCTTTGGCAGCTTAACTTCATGCCACGTGCCACTTTCCCGATGTGTGTGAACCCTTCACAACCTCGACTTTACCGAGTGAGGTGGTGCAGTGGTTAGCACACTGGCCTCGCATTCGGGAGGCCAACGGTTCAATCCCGCGTCCGGCCATCCTGATTTAGGTTTTCCGTAATTTCCCTAAATCGCTCCTGGCAAATACCGGGATGATTCCTTTGAAAGGGCACAGCCGACTTCCTTTCCCGTCCGATGACCTCGCTGTTTGGTCTCTTCCCCCAACCAAACCAACCAACCAACCTTGACTTTATGCAGTGGTCCGTGTTTACCTCAGTCTTCATTCGCTTTCTAAGGAAACTACTACAGATTTGATCTATCATTGTAAGTTTCTCAGCCTTCACACAAAATTTAGTGATAATACCTACATGTATGCTGATGGCGCTCTGATCGATCGTGGTGTCGGACGTACCTTTGTCATTGGCACTGACGCTTTGTGTATCGGCTTCCAGAACACTGCTCAGTACATACAACAGAGCTCTTCCCTCCGTATGAGGCCACACAGTATTTTCCGGTGGCACTGACTTTTCTACTGTGTCATCTGCTCCGATTCTCTCAGTGCCCTTCAGATCCTCTGTGTGCCGTACACAGTCCATCCCTCAGTGTAACAGGTCCAAGAAAGCTTCCACTTACCGTATTTACTCGAAACTAAGCCGCACTCAAATCTAAGCCGCACCAGAAAGATGAGACTCGAAATCAAGGAAAAAAAAATTTCCCGAATCTAAGCCGCACCTGAAATTTGAGACTCAAAGTTCAGGGGGAGAGAAAAGATTTAGACCGCACCTCCAAATCGAAACAAAGTGTGTCCATTGTAATATGAGACACAATTTAGGTCAAATGAATGACGATACAGCTACAGTAGTTTGGTTCGAGTCGTAAGCATAGCAGTTAAGCTTTACCACGTAGGCATTGCTATGCATCAGGCGCTCCATCCGTATTTATACGGCTACCCTTCCTTTTTCACGTGCTTCGTCTGGTTTGAAGCGATCGCTTATTTTTCTTTGATCTGATAAGTGCCGTTCTCATTGCTATAGGTGTTTACGTCACTCTAAGCTGAAAATGCATTACTGTACTGTGTCATGCATTGTTTGTCGCATTCTGATAATGAGTGTTTACAGCCTGTCGCCGCTCGCGGCATGACTTGCTTTTGTGCACGCTTCTGCCGCTTACAATTAAAAGAAAAGAGAGGAATCATCTCATTAGTGAAACAATGGCAAGAGACTGCTATTTGTTGTTACTTACACTGCTGCTTTGTTTGATAATGATAAACAAGAATCAAATAATAGACTGCGAATGATAGAAGATGTTCCAAACAAGAGTTTATCGAAAATTTTTCTCCGTTTGAAAATCTTTGCAGACGCCTCTTTAGTACATTACATTCTGCACAGAAATTAAGAGTCATCTTAGATTTAAAAATCTAGTTAGTTGCCGTGCTTCATTTCTGACTGTATCACTATTCGGCATAAGAATAATACGAATATAAGCATGGCATGATATGTATATTCTTCCGCGTTTACTGTTGTCTCACTCTTAGTTTCGTAGTTTATTAGGCAGACAGGATTTAAATGAGATAGCAGCAAACACGAAAGAATACATGGCAATATGTTTACATTCGTATTATTCTTATGGTGAAGAGAATACTGCATGTGATTCACAATTCATAAAAGTTCCTGTTAGCAACCATCTCTTCTCACAGGTACGAAAAAATTCAGAACGTAGAGTTAGCCGTATTGACAGACACACATCCCAAACAGTCTTGCCAGTCGGATTTTCGTAGTACATTGAAAGGCTGCTACATTTGAAGATGAACAATACGGAATTTGTATTTACTTCGTTGGATAATGTATGAAAATGCAGTGGTCGAAACTTGGGCCGGAGAAAAAAGCTCGTCTTCCACCTTTTTTTTTTTTAATTTATTTACTGACGCAGAGGTTATGGCACCAGTATTTATCTTTGTGCCTGCAAAGCATGCCTGTGAAGCGCTACATATATTCGACGGCAGAAGTTAGTTGTGGCGGCACCTACCAACATTTTTCAGAACTTCCGCTTGCTTTGCACTCGATTCTAAGCAGCAGGCGGTTTTTTGGATTACGAAAACCGGAAAAAAGTGCGGCTTAGATTTGAGTAAATACGGTAGTCGCTGTTGAAGGAGCCACCGTGACGTTTATGTGGGTTCTCGGTCACGTCGGTCTGCTGCCACAGCTGCCGTGGCTGCAGTCTTCCCACCTCAGACTGCTAGTTCTTCCGCTCGATGCGACAATCTCCGTGTTGCCCTCTGTCAGCAGGTGGTGCTACTTTGGCATCACCACTGGCCTTCCCTCCACGGGAACAAGCTCCGTGCAAGTAAATCTTCCTAGTGGCTCGACTGACATTCTCTCGGCCCTCTCAGCTTGAGGAGATCATTTTAGATAGGTTTCTTATTGGGCACTGTTGTTTTAGCCATTACCGTGTGTTAAGTGGTGCTCCACCACCACTTTTTGCTAATTGTCATCAACCTTTGACAGTTCATTTCCTGACCGAATGTCCTTTTTCAACCACTTACGTTCTAATGTAGGTTTGCCGTCAGAGTTATTGGCCATTTTAGCGAACGATGCACGGGCTGTCGACTGCATTTTACTTTTTATCTGTCGTGGCACAGTGGTGAAGGACATTTAGACTCCAGTTTGGAACCTCCGTTGTCTCTCCAGCATATTCTGTGGACCTTTATTCGAGAGGAAGCCTTTGTTCGTAGCTCTCTCTCCTTCCATGTATTAGGCTTAAGGTGTAGTTGCTTTTAACTCCTTTTTTGTCTTAATGTTCTAAGGTTCTGACATGGGGGCATACCACCTTAGGGGGCATACCACCTTAGTTGTTTTTGCACCCTAAAACAAAACAAAAAATATGTGGCTACATTGTCGCCACTAATTTAAAAATTGTGTGCCGTGCATAATTGTGTAAAGCACAGTCATCAAATTTCCTCATCTAAAATATAAGGGTTCATGTTGTAAAAGTGCTTATTACCACGTTATTTAAATGTCATATCCAGCCAGAAGCAGTTAGAAAACAAACCTTTCAATATTTCCTGTGAAGCACACCGTATACACTCACTCAGTGAACTATCTTATGTATGCATGGAAAAACTTGAACTATCAGCTACAGAATAAAAATACAGCGGTCTTTATCGTCAGGAGTGCCCCAGAGAAGTGTGATAGGACGGCTGTTGTTCTCTGTATACATAAATGATTTGGCGGACAGGGTGCGCAGCAGTCTGCAGTTTTTTGCTGAGGGTGCTGTGGTGTACTGGAAGGTGTCGAAGTTGAGTGACTTTAGGAAGGTACGAGAAGACTTGGACGAAATTTCCAGTTGGTGTGATGAATGGCAGCTAGCCCTAAATGTGGAGAAATGGACGTTAATGCTGATGAGTAGGAAGAACAAACCTGTAATGTTCGGATACAGTATTACTGGCAACCCGCTTGACACAGTCGAGTCATTTAAATATGTGGGCGTAACGTTGCGAAGCGATACGAGGTGGAGTGAGCGTGTGAAAACTGTGGTAGGGAAGGCAAATGGTCGACTATGGTTTAATGGGAGAATTTTTAGTAGAGAGTGGTTCACCCGTAAAGGAGACTGCATACAGAATGCCGGTACGACCTATTCTCGAATCCTGCTCGAGTGTTTGGGACCCCTACCAGGTCGGATTGAAGGCGGCTGTTAAGCAGCCCGTTCACATCCGGACCGGTCCGCCGACCGACCCGTCGAGAGGGTCGGCCCCGACCGGCTCGCCCGTGTGTGGGCGGTGGGCTCGCGCTCGTGTCGGAAGTTGGGGCGCGTCGCCTCCACTGGCGAGCCGCTACCTGCTTCCCCGACCGCCACCTGCCGGGCCGGGGCTACAGCTCGGGCCGGCCGCTTCCTCCTGGTCCACGTTCCATCAGTACGGTGTCCCACTCTGTGTTATTCACTGCTTCTTTTGTCGTCACTGCTTTTTGCGGCTTTTACGATAATGTCGTTCGAGGAAAACAGAGACTTTTGGGCGTGTTTCATTAATATGAACAGAGAATGGCCACATTTGTGGGAGATAAAATCGAAGGACTACTCCGATAGGAATATGAGGAACAGAGCCTACGAAGTTCTTATAGCTAGGTGCAGAGAGATAAATCGTGCAGCCGACAAGGCGTCTTGTTATTAAAAAAATTAGTTCTCTACGAGCGTCTTTCCGGTGACAGTTTAGAAAAATACGGGACACTAAATTGGCAACTGGAAGCGCTGCTGAAAAGGTGCCAGAACCGACACTTCGGTACTACGATCTCCTTCAGTTCACCCTGGATCGAGAAGAGGTGCGATGTGAGATATCTTCACTAACACGGGGGAGGACTCTGGAGGATGAACAGACTGAGGAAGTAAATGATGAGTCAGATATTGATGTTGTAAGTATACAAACACATTTATTTATTAAGTATACAAAGTGTAAATAAATGTTGCTCTGGACATAAACTCTAAATGATCAAAGTTTCTTGAAATTCTAATTCATTCACGTTACTGAAATATTGCTCGTGTTTTCCCCGCACTTCCTCTGCAGTAACTGTGCCGGTTTGTCGTGTCGTATCGAGTCTTAACATTTGTTGACTACCTGACTGCAAGTTTTTATCAGTAAGGTTTACAATTTGTGAGTTATTGCAATCAGCGGCAGTATGGATGTAATTAGGGCTTTTCTTCCTTAAAAAGTTGTGCAAAACTCTACGTGCAAGAACGATTCCGTCAACAGTTTTTACATCAACCGCTATTGGCGTTAATAACACTCAAAAACTGTTTGCCATTATTCCAAAAGCATTCTCAACTACCTGCCGAGCTCTGCTGAGCCTGTAATTGAAGATCTTTTTCTCCCTTGTTGAGTTCCTTTGAGGATACGGTTTCATTAAATTCGGCATCAAAGGGAAAGCTTCATCACCTACGAACACAAATGGCACTGTAGAATCCACTCCTTCCAGATAAACGGGATCTGGTAAATTTAGAGTTCCAGATACTAGTGAAGTGTAGAAGTCTGTAAGCTTTAGAATACCACCATCTGACACTCGACCATTCGTACCGGTATGAACATATATAAGCTCCTAGTTTGCATTTACAACAGCGAAAAGGACAACACTGAAAGTACCTTATAGTAATAGGAGCCACTACCCGCAGGTTTTTTAATCAGGACATGCTTACCATCTGATGCCCTTAAACAGTTTTCAAAATTCCATAGTTCTTTAAACTGACGAGCAACGTTTCTCCAGTCTTCTTGAGATGAAGGAGTCTGAAATTAAAATTGATACAATTACCGAAATGCACGATTAAGTGGCAAAGTTGTACAAACAGTGAAAACACTGCATATTTTTAATGCAGACATTGTGCTTTCCAGGTGAACCTGTCACAGGAGCCACCTTCATCTGGAAGCCCACCAACTGCAATGCCCACTACAGGGAAAAAGAGATGTGGTCGAACTCGGGAGAGAACATCGTGGACGAAAAAGAGGTCTCAGTTAGCAGATATTGTGTCCCAGTACTTGCAGGCTGATGACTCTACCCCTGACAATGATGCCAAAGTGTGGGTTTCGAGATTCAGGCAGTTACTGATAACGAACAAAAGGGCATAGCAAAAAAAATTATTTCGAATGTACTCTTTTTGGCAAAGAGGAGGAAATTAAGTTGTCGTTCCCAAATTTTTACGCCTCACTCAAATCCGTATATGCACGTAATGCAATTTTCACCACAGTTTCCACTCCCATACGATGCAACACAATAGGATCACAATAATAGACTATACGAAACAGGCGCGTATCGACAAGTTACACAACTGCAACCCCGTGGAAGAACATTTGATGGAGGCGCATGTAAGCCATCTACAAGTGATAGTCAGCAACATTAACTATATTACTGATTGTATTTTACAACAATAAAGATGAATTTCACTAAGAAACAGCATCAGTTTTCAATAACAATTTTCCCGTAAGCAACCCTATACGTTTTAGTCAAATTTATATGTCAATTCTGACTTTACCAACTAAATATTTCATTTGTGTGTACCAAACATGTTTCGTCTATTCGTGCTAGGCTTTCTGAGTGCCCAGTAACAAAAAGAAAATTAGATAATTATAAATATTCTGAAAAGAAAATTATTTTCTTTATATTACACTAGTTTGTATTTCAAAACTTCTTTTCTGAGGCCACAGTTATTTTTAGGTGATCTTGTATATTTAGTGCACGCTGCATTAAGAAATGTAACTCACTTTGCTCAATGGGGTCAGGTTTCTTCCCTACCTCAGTTTTCAGGTAGTGGCCTATTAGGTATGTAAGCGATTCGAGCGCTCAAAATTTTTAGGTTTGTCACAAGGCAGAATTATTTCCATGTCATATTACAGTAAGCTGGAAAGTAGCATGACTTAAGTTTCCTGAGTGAAAGCAGTATTGTTACAAAATGCATCGAAAGTGCAAGAATTGTCCTGACCGATTTTGCTGCATATTGGATAAGTCATTAAGCCACATTAGAAGTTAAACACCACTCCTTTTGTGACGAAAATGTATCTTGAATTCTTTGGAGCTAAAGCATCTATTAAGCAAGACCTTCCCTTTCGTCTGGTTTGCACAACGTTAAGTCAAAAGCCCTCCTGAATACTCAGAAAATTACACTTTCACTGCTGCACATTGAACTTGGTTTGATGAGGTTCTATATGATGGCAGTGAATAAAGAAACTTGGGCTTTTACTTTGTTAAAACAAATTTCCATGTTTCATTGAGGCTAAATTTAATGCAGGTATTTTTGATGGCCCTCAGATCAGCGAGCTTATGAAAGACTCACAATTCGATGAAAGTGTGGAGGATACAGTGATAAATGCCTGTCTGGTATTGAAATCTATAATAAAAAATCTTTCTCTTGGCATATCTATGAGCCCGAAACGTGAAAATACTGTCTAGAAATTTCGGCAAAACTTCAAAATACATGGTGTTCAAATGTCAATAAAAATGCACTTTCTCAACTCACATTAGATTACAACTGTGGAGACTATAGGCAGGGGTAGGATGAGCTTCATAAAGTGTATCAGTCGTGGAGGAAAGTTGCCAGGTTCGCTAGGATGAGAACATGCTTGTGGACTATTCTTGGTGCCTCAAGAGAGACATTCCAGTTACAAAATACGTACAAAAGTCTTTGAATAGAGCATTTCTTCCATAAAATGATGTTAATGTTCGATCTCGTATATGTGATTTAAACTTCATCCAAATCTAAGACAGCTTTCAAACCATAATCCGCATATTTATGTTGAAAAATTTCTTAAGTGCCTTATTTAAAAAATGAAATAGCAATAAAACCTGATCTGACTCAACAAAATGAGTTTCATTTTTTATTTCAGTGTCCATGAAATATTAAGAATCAACCTATAAAACAACGGCCAGTAAGACCACTGAAGATGCTTAACGTGAATAGGCGAAACGTGTTTGTACACACAAATGAAACATTCAATAGCGAAATAAGTTTTTTCTTATTTATATGATGAAGCATAACTGATGAAGCATAACTGAAGTAGCAACTGGAGAAAGTGGCTGCAAATATTGAAAACATTATTTGTAATTTGAATAAACTGTGATCCCCTTACTCTTAAAAATATTGGCTGCCCAACACGTTTCGGGGATGATTTTTCCAAGCAGCTGAGATGAAATGGCACAGCTGTATTTCAGGTCTTCATAGCTTCTGCCTGTAGCCAGAAATCGCAATGTTGCTACTAGTCGCTCCTCAGCAGTGATGGTAGCTCTTATATGCGTTTCTTTCTTTTCGATTTTAAGCCGTATGAGATCCAGTAATTCACAAAAAGTATTGTCATTCATACGTAAGAAGTTTTTATAGTCTGCTGGCTCTTGAACTTGGAGAGTACATAACAGATTTATGTGAGAAAACTTGATTTACCTCTCAACCATTCTTTCATCCATAAACGTTTCTTTTTCTTGTCTTCATCTACACATAAGATCAGTGCTGCAGGCACAGCAAGTTTTCCTTTTTGTTTTGGCACGGTGAGTGCTGCCACACGACTGTGCGCTCGCAGCTGGAGGCCGCCCAGCGGCCGGGTGTGGCCACACACAGCCCGGCTTGTCAGGGCTAGTGTTAGCGAGCGGTTTGGCAGACCGGTCGGGCTGTGAACGGGCGGCTTTATATTTGTTATCAGTAGGTTTGAACAGTTTAGGTGCAAGTGTTGCGGAGATGCTTCAGGAACTCAAACAGGAATCCCTGGAGGGAAGGCGGTGTTCTTTTCGGGAAAAACTAGTGATAAAATGTAGAGAATCGGCATTTGAAGCTTACTGCCGAACAATTCTCCTGCCGTCAACATACATCGTGAGTAAGGACCGTGAAGATACGATAAGATATGAGAAATTAGGGCTCGTACAGAGGCGTACGGTCAGTCACTTTACTCTCGGTGCACTTACGAGTGGAACAGGAGGGTAGTGGCAGAGGGTACCCTCTGCCACACACCTTACAGTGGCTTGCGGAGTATCTGTGTGAATGTAGATCTTACAGTTATCAATAAGATTTCAAAGGTATCTCTCTGTGTCTTAGTGACAGTTATGGGAAAAACATATAAATAAATCGTCCACATAAGCAGTTACAAAATCTGTAGTACATACATCAAGACATGATGGACTGCACAGAGCTATTTACATCATTTACATTCAATATAATATTGTTAATGTAATGTGAGGTCTAAAATGTAGTCTATTAGTACATTAAGTTGAAAAATATGTGAAAATATGTCCTCATCGTTAATGTGAAAAGTGTCACAATCACAGTGTGTGACAAACATGGAGAAATGATGTCACCAATCAATTTTGAATACAATAAGCCCACTAGTCATCACAAATAACTGTGTCCATAAATAGAATAATTAAAATAAAATTGTAACAAATAACATTAAGATGTCAGTCTGCATACACTGTTGTATATATATTTCACTGCACACCATGTCTGTGGCCTCCTGTGGAACTATAACCGTTATTTGAAAAATTAATCGATTGAGATCATTAGCAGAGATAATCCAAACCGTAGCATAAACTTACGCATTTTATCTTAATTAGTCTATATATATTCGGTATTGTCAAGTTGGGGGAATGTAGATAATGCAGAAAGAGAGTTACAACTTCAAACAGCCGAGATCGCCGTTGTACGGCATTGATTATGATGACTGGTTTCAGCACACTACATTACCATCATCAGATCTCTGCAGTACATTGCATTGAATCTGCTCTGTACCACAGAAGGTATGATTATGGCAATGCTGAAACCGGTTGTTACAGTAAATGCTGTACAATGGCAATCTTGACTGTTTGAAGCTATACTTCTGTTTCTGCATTAATTAGTTTACTTTAATTTTATCTGCTCGTGTGACAGTTCGTCGAGTGAGTGTATACAGTGTGATTTGTGGGAAATGTCGGAAGGTTTGTTTTCTTAGTGCTTCCGAGTGGGTATGACGTTTAAATAATTTGGTAATAAGCACTCTTATGTCGTGTACCCTTATGTTTTGGATGAGAATGTTTGACGACTGTGCTCGGTATAGTTATTCACAGCACGTGATTTTTAAATTAATGACGAAGACATAGCGACATGTTACTGGAGGTATCTACGAGGGCTGCCCAGAAACTGACGCACCGCATTTTTTTTTTTTCCCTCGGCAATTCTTAATTGGGCATAATGAGAATGGTGTTTTACCTACACACCCTATTTTTCCAGTTAATCCCCATCCCTGCCTCACTCCAGTGCGAAACGGGCACGTGTGCCCTGTCGGTACCAATCCTTGTCTCGGTGGTGGAGCCGGAGCTGCACTGCGTGAATCACCTCCCCATTGTCGTCGAAATATCTTCCACGAATGGCATCCTTTAATGGCCCGAACAAGTGGAAGTCCGAGTGGGCTATGTCAGGTGTGATACCCGTGGACGGTCTCCCCGACCGCTGCAAACCGTGGAGCTCCACCGAACTGCTTTATGATAACCTCACACTCTGTGACCAGCGAGTAACTGTACTTCTGTCGACAGCAGGTGGTCCGCAGACTTTGCACGAGTGTTTGTGAATGTTCCCCACAGTTTCTTCTCTGCAGTGAGAAATTCAATGATGGCACATTGCTTGTAATGTACGTCACCTACAGACGTCATTTTGAAACTGTCCCGCCGCTACGCTATCTGTCAGAAGTGACGGAAACTTGGCACACTCATTCGGGAGACTTCAAATAACATTTCGCATTTGTAGCATTGTTTTTGGCTGAGAAAAAAATGGGATGCATTACTTTCTGGGCAACCCTCGTACTTGGTTTGTGTAATGATACATCCACTGTAGTTTCACAATTTGTGTTTGACTGTTTTCTTTGCTGTGATGTATTGTTATGTTTTCAGACACACCCGAGAATGGGCAGTGCCCATAACTGGTAGTGTGAAAGATGACAAGTTTTATACACAGTCCGGTGGAAAAATGTTGTTCTTCAGCTTATTGAGGCTTTGGGGCCCACGCAGAAGAAAATATCCCGTACCAGCCACTTCATCTATGTATAGCTACTGCAAATGACATCCACTCGGACCTGTGTAGTGTAGTCGAGCCTCGGTCTCCCTCTACAATTCTTAAGCCCTCCGTTTTCAAATGGTCAATTCTGTCATCCCTCAGGATGCCCCGTATCAAACAATCCCGTAAATTTCTTTTTTGCCGAAGTCCCAGTCACGATCTGCTCCTAGTAGTTGTCAGTCCCACTCGTCAGCTCCCCGGCTTTCTACCACAGTGCCCACATTTCAGAAGCCTCGTATTCTGCTGTTACCTAGACTGCTTTTTGTCAGTGGTGCACTTCTGTATAAAACTGCGCTCCAGGTGGGTCGGTTTGGGGAAGGAGACCAGACAGTGTGGTCATCGGTCTCATCGGATTAGGGAAGGAAGTCGGCCGTGCCCTTTCAGAGGAACCATCCCGGCATTTGCCTGGAGTGATTTAGGGAAATCACGGAAAACCTAAATCAGGATGGCTGGACACGGGATTGAACCGTCGTCCTCCCGAATGCGAGTCCAGTGTCTGACCATGCGCTCCAGGCAATTGCTTTCAGGAAACATTTGAATTTGTGGTATGTGTTGATATTATTTGACTTTTTCAGAATTGCCTTTGTTGCTATTGCCAGTTTGCGTTTTATGTCCTCTTTACACCAGCCTTTATTTTGCTGCCTGTATGACACATCCCATTTACTACTTTAGTGCTCCATCTCCTAATGTAAATCCCTTAATGTGATTTCATTCATTGTGTATGTGAAATATAAAAGGGCAGCGCATCGGCAGAGCTGTCATTTGCACTGTGGTGACTTGTGTGAAAAGGGTTTGGACACGACTGTCGCCACACGGTGGGAATTAACAGACTTTGAACGCCGAACGGTAGTTGGACCTACAGATGTGGGACATTTCATTTTGGAAACAGGTACGGAATTCGATACTCCGAGGTCGACGGTGTCGAGTGTGGGGCGAGAACATAAAATTGCAGGTATTGCCTGTCATCACAGACAGTGTGGTGGTTGACAGCACTCACTCACTGACAGAGAGCAGCGGCGATTGCATAGAGTTGTCAGTGCTGACAAATGAGCGACACTGTGAGAAATAACTGCAGATATCAATGTGGGAGGTACGATGAACATATCAGTAAGTATAGCGTGACGAAATTTGGTGCAGTGGAAATTCGATTATACGTTCCCCAATTTTACATTTTTCGTGATTCTGTGCCATAAGTTTGTAGCCTCTGTGGAAAACTCGTAAGATCAGTGCTAAAGATTCCTCAATTTTACGTTTCTTCATAGTAAAGTTTACCTCGATTCTACGTTTGTACTCGGCAACTCACTTGACTTTGACCCGTTTTCTTCCTGTTGACGTTTGATGTGACTGAATGAGCTATAACTGGTACAAAAGACAGAATGTCTGTACTGTGGGTGGTAACAGTGTCGAGGGAATATTTTAGTCCATTGCGGAGATGGGGACGAGAGAGAGGAAATGCTGATGTAATCCACAATCGGCTTTGCCGACACAACTTGCAACGTTTAGTTTCACTGTGCTGTTGTGATAAAATTACTGCTAGCTGCGGCAACAGTGAAAAAGCGAGAGAGTTGACGCAAAGTGTCCTGGACTGAGTCAATACGTGACGAAGGCACCCAGCTGCCACCTTTCCTTGTGCCACTTGAAACTATGTGTAACTGTATCTTTTTGCACGTATTTCTGACGTACTGTATTCGGGAACCGTATTGATTGTTGAACTTTTAAATTCAGTCACGGAGTCTCAAAGAATATGCTCGGTCAGAATCGAGAAGACGTCGACCGTTTCCGGCTAGTGAGCTCTTATTGGCTGGTGAATTGTTACGTCATCCGACAGCCAGCACTACCACCACACCACATTAACACACTTAAATTGAGCTCACCTGCTGGATGTGTGGAGAGGGGTAGTGGCCCTATGATGACGGGAGAGCGGGTAGGGGCGAATGCATTTTGTGAAGTGCCGAAGCCGAAGTGGCATCAAATCGAAAGACTTGCACACTGCTGATGGTCTACTCGACGGGAGGCCCTAGTCACACGACATTTATTTATTCATCTGCTGTGGCAGAGATGTCACAGGGAAATGAAACAAGGGTTTTGTGATAGCTCATTTTAAACACTTTCGTGTTCAAATCTGACACAATACAGTTGCAACACTTACATCTACTACTCACTTTTAAACTGCGTGACACACACTGTAGATAGGAAAGATTGGCAGCAATGATGGGAGGTGTGTAGCGAAATTGTAGTGCCGGAGCTTTCTATTTTACACAGTGTATTGAAATTCACTGAGCTAACTCCTAATAACTTCAATTGGGAAGTAAACTCATTCTTTCACACCTGTTTCTCTCACCGAGCCGAAAATAACACTTTGTTGGGGGTGGAGAATATGAAGTGTGGTGAGTGTATGAAGTGTTACTTGTAAGAAAAGAGTGATGACAAAGTTTGTCATTCAGCAGATGTCCCCATTTATGCTTTTTGTTTAACCACTCAGCTGCTGTGACATTTTATATACCGGGTGATCAAAAAGTCATTATAAATTTGAAAACAGAGTAAATCACGGAATAATGTAAATAGAGAGGTACAAATTGATACACATGCTTGGAATGACATGGGGTTTTATTAGAACCAAAAAAATACAAAAGTTCAAAAAATGTCCGACAGATGGCGCTTCATCTGATCAGAATAGCAATAATTAGCATAACAAAGTAAGACAAAGCAAAGATGATGTTCTTTACAGGAAATGCTCAATATGTCCACCATCATTCCTCAACACTATCTGTAGTTGAGGAATAATGTTGTGAACAGCATTGTAAAGCATGTCCGGAGTTATGGTGAGGCATTGGCGTCGGATGTTGTCTTTCAGTATCCCTAGAGATGTCGTTCGATCACGATACATTTGCGACTTCAGGTAACCACAAAGCCAATATTCACATGGACTGAGGTCTGGGGACCTGGGAGGCCAAGCATAACGAAAGTGGCGGCCGAGCACACGATCATCACCAAATGACGCACGCAAGAGATCTTTCACGCGTCTGTTGGACATTTCGTGAACTTTGTGTTCACCCCCCCCCCCCCCTTCCCAATAAAACCCCATGTCATTCCAAGCATTGTGTCAATTTTTACATCTCTATCTACATTATTCCATGGTTTATTAAGTTTTCAAATTTATACTGACTTTTTGATCACCCGGTATATCCTTGCTACTTTATTTCAGTCAGATACAGTGCATAAAATAAAAATCACTGTATCTGCTAACTTATTTTACAAAACTGATGAAGACGCTTAAGCTTGTGACTGCTGAAAATTTCTGTGTCCAGACCAATTCCTTTTCACTGAAGACTGCCTCATCACATCGCATTTACAGTAATTCTTTTACTTAAACAGAACCTATTACGTTATTGCCTTGTAACCTAACCTAAACCTGGTGTTTGTTGTGTGCAGTCTAATATTTTAACTGTGGAAGTATTTCACATTACAGTGCACAATTTCTAACAGCAGATAGGATTTCATTCAGGTGGTGTGGGTGACCCTGGGAAAGACGCAGCTTTGGGGTCTTGCTATTGTTGTACTCGTACCGGCAGACTTCACATTTAAAAGCGTTATTTTTTATTTCAAATTGCAAAATGCTGCTAGTACAAATGAGCAAATGAGGTAAAACATGTGCACTATGCACTGATAAGGGAGGAGTGAAGACAGTGCACTGTTGACTGTACAGTGTAGACACAAAGAATTTACATTGTGTGTAGTTACTCTGGACTTTACCAGCTACCTTTTTGTGTGGGAGTGAGCACTCTGTTACTGTGGAGGAGGGTGAAGCTGTCACTAATGTCTCCTCCCTGGCTGGGATAAGCTGCTTTCGTGTCAACTAGATTTGTATTCGCCGGTTGACATATCGGCGTACACCGTGGACGCTCACCTGCACCGTTTTGACGTCACTTTGTTAGCTTGTTCAGGTGCAGACAAGCTCTCCCCTGGCTACACAAGGAAAGCACGCATTCCCATACTACATTCTGATGCCTTTCATTGTACTTCACAGTTTTCGGTTTAATTCAGCACGTTCATCAAGATTTTTTTTTTTGGGTGAGCGTCTCTCAAAAACAATTTCAATTTTTAACAAGTTTTTATATGCTGTTACACATCTGTGATTTTTAAAAAGCTGCTGAAATTCATCACCCCAAATCATTGTATAAACAGTGTATTGTATATTTAATTTCCTTCACTTTTATTGATTTTGTGCAGTGTATTGGAAAAGATTATCGTTTTTAATCATATATTCCACTTAATATGTTTTTGCTCATATGTGGGGGGTTTTAAAGTTTTGCTTAGTTTTGGATTCTTTAATTCTGGACCACACAAAAACGTAAAATAAGTGTTTTTCTGTTGGGCTATGCCAGCAGACGACCATAGTGAGTGCCTTTGCCGACAGCATGACGTCCCCTGCACTGCCTGTCCTGGGCTCGTGACTGTATCGATTGGACCTTTCGACGTCTGGAAAACAGTGGCCTGGTCGTGTGAGTCCTGATTTCAATTGGTGAGAGATGATGATAGGGTTTGAGTGTGGTGCAGCCTCACGAAGCCGTGGATCCGAGTTGTCAGTGAGGAACTGTGCAAGCTGTTGGTGGCTCCATAATGGCACGGTCTGTTTTTGCTCAGATGGGCTGGGTCCTCTGGTTATTTTCAGTGACTTGGAGACTGTTTGCAGCCACTTGTGGACTTCGTGTTCCCAAACAGTGATGGAATTTTTGTGGAATACAGTGTGGCATGTCACTGGGCCACAATTGGTTTGAAGAACATTCTGGCTCAGTATTTCTGCAGGGGATTTCCGATGACTTGCCGAGCCTGTGCCACGTCGAGTTGCTTCGCTACGCTTTTGGGAGTATCTGTGACTTTTGTCGCCTCAGTGTACCATTGTTCTACTTTTGTTGTTGTTTATCTTAACAACTTCTTCTAAAAACGGTGTCCACCCAATTCAAACAGATCTTCTAAGTCCTTAGGGATTTCTGACAGAATTACCGTGTCGTCAGCAATTTTATGTCTCTCCCTGAATTTCAATTCATTTTAAAAATTTGTTCTTGACTTCCTTTACAGCTTTGTCAAATGAGCTGATCGAACAGTACGGAGTATGGGGTGCAGCCCTGTCTCACTTCGCTACTGGATCCCATTTTTGCCTTTCGACTCCTGTAAGTGAAGTCTGTTGTCTGTACGATTGTAGGTAAATTTTTGCTCCCTCACCCAATTGAGCTGTCATGTCATTGTACGAAAGTGAATCGAATGTAAACTGCAATTTTTGTTTACGCACTTTAGTGTCTGCAGAAGACGTGACAACAGTGCTACTCGAAACCGTCGATGTGCGTACTGTGCGTACTTTACGGACTGACGGCGACTCTGTAATGACCGGGGAACAGAACCCCACGTGTGAAACAAACTCGCCTGGCGAATATAACTGCGAGAAGTCCGGCGCCACGTAAATATGCGTACGGCAGTATACTCGGTACGAGGCTAGCGTGTGCAGCTGCCGACTGAGCACGCGACAACTCTCGGCGCGAAATTCGGGGCTAGGTCCGAGGCGATCGAACTTTGTGGGGACAGTGGCCTGCTGTGCTTATTGCCACTCTGAAATAAACATTTTGGCCAGTGGGTTTGCGTTTCTGAACTACTCCACTGTTCTATGCTGCCAGCTCGTCTACCTCCACCGTGACATCTGCTGGGGGGGGGGGATGCTCAGTTCACGTTTTTTAAATGCAGAGCAGTTCAATCTCTGCTCATTGTTGCTTTCATTTCCAGTTATTGTTTCCTACAGCAAGAATATTGCTGTACCATTCCTTTAGTCAGAATCACAGTGTCAGAACAAAAGGTACAGTTGCTCAAATTGCTACCGAGATCAGCACAGTTAAACTCCATCCGAACAGGGCTCGGAAGAGCCGACTGTACTGACTGACAGCTGTGTCGTCCTCAGCCCGTACAGGCAGCATCGGATGCGGATACAGAGGGGCATCTCGTCAGCACACCGCTCTGTGCCGTTGGCAGTTTTCGTGACTGGAGTCACTACTTTTCTGTCGAGTAGCACCTCAGTTTGCCTCACGAGGGCCGAGTGCTTGCCCCTCGTCAATAGCACTCGCCAGACCGGACGGTCACCTGTCAGCGTGCTAGCAGAATCTGACAGCGTTTGACATCGGTGTTACCACTGTGGCGAGGCCATCGGCACTGAAGTTGGCCTAAGCTATAGTAGTGCTCGGGCAATCGTTACTGACGACCCCAGACTCTGAAAAAGTCTGCAAGATGGGTGCGTCGCCTTCTCACCACAGAGCACAAATTTCATCATCTCGTGGTGTGCAAATGGCTACTGACACATTACCAAACTGAAGGGGGAACATTTTTTGCATTTTATTGTGGCGTACAGTGATACGTGGGTCAACCGTTACAACCCGGGATTGAGAAAAGCAGAATGGAATGGTGCAAAGAAGACAAATCTGTACTCGCCAAAGCCTTCCGCAGGGAAGGTTCTTGTGACAGCGTTTTTTGATTTTAGATGAGTTCTTCTCATCGTTTTTCTCCAAGAATGTTACAGTGTGAATGATGCATACTGCTGCCAACTTTTGGACCAAACAAAACTTGCACTACCACCAAAAAAGGTGTACATTTCCAGCTGGGGACGTGATCGTGCTTCACAGCAGTGCTCGGCCCCACACAGCTGCTTCAACTCGACAAAAATTAAAGCAGTAATTGTTCTCGACCACACTACAGTATCCTTCCTAGTGTCCGTTGTCGTCAGCGTGCGATGCTCATTTGTCGGATCACTAAAGGAACCAGTCAGAGGAAGCAGATTTGATGACAGTGGCGCTGTCGAAGAGTTTGTGAACAACTTGTTGCTGTCACAGCAACATTCTTTTTATGAAAATGGGATCAAGAAAGTGCCTGTCTGCTGGGGAAAATGTGTTTCTCATTCAGAAGACTATATAGAGTAATTATTTTGTGTAAATGAATTTTTGTGAATCTTGAATAAAGTTGATTCACATTCATTTCACAGCTGTAGGAATCCTCAGTGCAGCTGGCTGAGGTGCAGTTTCGTTGTAGGTGAGAAGTACTTGTCCTTTCTGAAAGATTTCAACTTGTAACTTTTGTATTATCATGTGTACATTGTAGTGCTTTTCCTGAGAAGAGGTTAATCTTTTCATGTAAATTTCTATAGTTTCATTGTTTTGGAGTCCAAACAAATTGTTATGGCTTAGATGTGCCCAAGACAGAGATCAATTGATGAGGCTCTGTGTATGAAGTTCCTGGGCAACCATTAGGGATAAACCAACTAAGGTGTCACCAGCACACGTATAAGTTAAGCAAAAAGCTAGGTGCCCGCCTTGCACTCAGGAATCTGTCTCACTCTGTTGAGTGTATGAGCTTCCTCTCAGTACTGACCTGGGGCAGTTCGGCTAAGGTCAAAAAGTATTTATTCCACAGAAGCATGCAGTAAGAATTGCATAAAGTTGATAACAAAACATCTTGTGGACCATGTGGTTGTGTAGTGTGGACACTACAGATGTAGTTTGGTTTGCTTCACCTCACTTATGTCGGCACATTTCATTTGCTTAGTATTTCCATTTCTGTTTCAGATTAATGGTACCTTCCATTTTTCATTTGTAATGTAATCCCAGAACGTTAGTGATTGAGTGGGTGCTGCTTTTGTGTGAATTATATCTGCTCATTTACTTTGGTGTTCAAGTTGGGGAATGATGTCAGTAATGATGTCATTGTCTACAAAGTAGTAAATATCTTCTGCTTTCGTAGGTCATTGCAGATCTGCTGGCGGTGCATAAATTATGTGATCGTGCTGAAGGAGAAGGAGAACAACAGCAGCAGCAGCAACAACAACAACAACAACAACAACAACAAGATGAAGGTGATGGATTGATAGCGTGTAGATTCTGCGATCGTACCAAAGAAGAAGAACGAGAAATGATTGCTGGATTGCTAGCAGAAGCTGACAGTGTAAGTATTCCTGTGACTTTTGTGTCATGTGAATAGTTCTGTTGGCTGAGTTTTTTTGTTATGAAAGTCATTTGGATGTGTGAAGAAAAGGGAAATTCACACAGCTATTTATAAAATCCGAGCAGAGGGAAATATTTTGCTGTTGTGTTTTTGAGCTTCTGTATATAACTACGTCTGTGATTAAATTTATCAGGAGGAAATCTGTAGTTGTAGGCAGTATCTTGAAATTCTCAGCACCTTAAAAGGACCACTTTTCACTGTGACTTTGCCGTGGTATGACATGCTGTGTGTGTGGTTGTTTAGTGTGAGCATTGTATTTCGTGTGTGTGTGTGTGTGTGTGTGTGTGTGTGTGTGTGTGTGTGTGTGTGTGTGTGTGTCCTCTTCAATTGCAGGTTCTTTCCAGAGAGAGAATATTTATTAGAGGCATCCAGAGAATGTGGCAAATACTATAGTTGCATAGGATATCAGGTCTTGATTAGCTGTTTATCACATTGCTGTATTATTAACCAGAGATGTCCTTTCTACTCTGCATTAATGGATACCCAGACTCAGTAATCCATAAACTATATTTTGCAGTAATGAAACATATATTTATATTTACATATCTCTTATAACTTTTCTTTCTTATTTTAAACAAGCTTCATGTCTTCAAAGAACTTAACATTTTTATCAGTAAATTTTTAACACGAACAAGACGTATCCTTTAATTTTTTAAAAATATTGTTAATTTACTTTCTTGTATACCCTTGACAATGTAGGCTGGTTAAACTTACAAATACATTATTCAAACAGTGTATTTTATTTTCACACTGACTCAATAAAACATTTATTTTTGCTTTCATTGTAGTATAAATTACTATTAGACAGTGTTGCTGTCTCATGGAAACTTAGATAATATGAGAAACAACCTTCCAGTGTGGTATTAGCTGGAACTATTTGTTGCGGATATTAAATTCAGACAATTTTTCTTTGTTCTACAACTGCAATGTTTGAATAATTATCACTGCAAACGGAAACAAAGCAATGGTAGCTTCTCTCGGTCACTGGCTGTCGTACAAATGTGACGTTCTGCCTGGTGCACCAATGGTCTACTCGCAGTGAAGTATACGAAACCACATTGCTCCGATCCCTGCTCGATGGATACAAAACATAAAAAAATTAAACTTTTGTAATTCTTTTGTAAATCACATGGGAAAAGGCATTACATATGCATTATAAAGAAATATTTGCCCTACAGTACTCGGATGTCAATGGTAGCAATGTGATTGAAAATACTGACAGACCACAATTAACAGTAGAGACGTAAATATCTGAATACAAAGCTTAACAATGTAAGGAAAAGACAGATTGCTACGTACCACAAAGATGAGACATTAAGTTGCAGACAGGCTCAGCTAAGACACTCAGATGTTAGCTTTTGGCCACAGCCTTCGTCAGAGAAAGAAAGAGAAAAATACGCCATTCATTCGCACAAGAAAGCAAACCTCATGTAGACATGACCGTATACTCTGGCATCTGGTCTGAGCTGCAGAAGTTGGCAGTCACGTGTGCGTGTGACGTGCTTGCTTGTGCGAATTAATGGTTTGTTTTTCTCTTTCTTTCTCTGACGAAGGCTGCGCCCAAAAGCTAACGTCTGCAACTTAATGTCTCATCTTTGTGGTAAGTAGCAATCTCTTTTTTCCTTACTTTGTTGATATTAGAACTTGGAGTTTCAATTGTTTGATTTTGCTGAATGACTTTTTTTCCCATCCCACAACCCAGTCGAGTTAGGTGGCACACTGGACTCGCATTCGGGAGGACAATTGTTCAATCCCGCATCCGGCCTGATTTAGGTTTTTTGTGATTTCCCTAAGTTGCTCCAGGCAAATGCCGCGATGGTTGCTTTAAAAGTGCACAGCCAACTTCCTGCCCTGTCCTTCCCTAATCTGATGAGATCGATGACTTTGCTGTTTTGTCTCCTCCCCCAACACAACCCACAACCTTATGACGTTTTCCTTTATTAGTATACTCGGTAGCATTACTCTTTTCAGTGTCCCTTCTTTCTTCTCTTTCCTGTATTTATTCGTCAACTTCCAAACCGCATCAACTTCAGAGTCACACTGTATCGGTAATCGTCTATGCACAACACACAGCGCAGATTGTTGACGCAGCATCTGATGCCCCAAATTCTTCTGTCCAATAATTATATTTATTCTTATTGGTCCCACTTCATTCCTGATCCCCACATACTTAAGTGTTTTATTTTCCACGCCTGCCCGTAGCTCATGAGCTTGTGACCCTTGATCTAACCCATCCCCCTTCCCTATCTTTCTTTCCTCATAGCAACACACACATATTATCATATTTGTCGTTTCCTTTTCTGCCCCATTTCTGTACATTTTTAATGTATTTGTGTGTACTTTACACAGTTTCATTCCGTTTTGTGCATTTATGTGCATATTGTTGCGTATCTGCTCGTGTTTTTACTTGTCTTTATATATTTTTTGTGCGCCTTTTCTATTATTGGAGTCCCCTCGCAACACTCGCACCTAATTTTGCTAATTTCTGCATCATACCCATTTCCCTTACACTGTCCCTGCCGTAATGGAGCACTGCTCCACATTTCTACACCAATTCGGAAAAGTACCCCTTTCCTTGGATAAAACCCAGTCCCATATCCTATTCCTTAAATGCTGCCTAAACTGTCGAATCCTCCCCAGAGGCCTAACTGTAAAGGTTCATTTCTCTGGATCCCACCCCTCCTTCCCCAGTGACCTTCATCTTTCCAGATTCTGCCAGTCCCTGGCCTTCACAAACCTGGTGCTGCAAAAACACATCTCCATGGCACAGGCATCCCAGAACCACAACCGAGCGAGGTGGCGCAGTGGTTAGCACACTGGACTCGCATTCGGGAGGACGACGGTTCAATCCCGTCTCCGGCCATCCTGATTTAGGTTTTCCGTGATTTCCCTAAATCGCTTCAGGCAAATGCCGGGATGGTTCCTTTGAAAGGGCACGGCCGATTTCCTTCCCCATCCTTCACTCACCCGAGCTTGCGCTCCGTCTCTAATGACCTCGTTGTCGACGGGACTTTAAACACTCATATCCTCCTCCTCCTCCAGAACCACATCTTCTCCCTCTGCAAGATACTGCTACTGTGCAATCCCTGCTACATACATCACATCTCTGAAATTGAGTCTCTTGCTCTCCAGCACTTGGAGGACCATTCCAGACACCACTTCCATAAGTTATTTATCCTGCTGGCATCCTACTGCCGCCTCCTGGTCCCCAAAATCCATGAACTCAACAGTGCTGGACACCTCATTGTGGCTGGTTATTGCCCCCCACTGGAAGAATTCTGGCCCTCATAGACAGTCACCTCCAACCAGTTGCCTGTAATCTTGGCTCCAGTGTCAAAGATAACAACCACTTCCTTCACTGACTCTCTACCATCCCCACCCCTTTACTTCCTGGATCCCTACTCATCACTGTTGATGCCACTTCTCTATACAGAGGGATCCCTTATGCCCATGGTCTTCCCACTATTGGACACTACCTTCCCCAATGTCCTTCAGACTCCAGACACACTACCTCATTCATCATACACCTTACCAACTCCTTGGAAGGGAAGGTGTGCGAACAAACCTTGGCACAGCCATTTGGACCCGCATGGCACTCTCCAATACCAACCTGTTCATGGGCCATCTAGAGGAGGCCTCCCAAATTGGCAAACCCCTAGTCTGGTTCTGGTTCATTGATGATATCTTCATGATCTGGACTCCGGGCCAAGACACTCTACCTTCATTCCCTCACAACCTCAACTACTTCTCTCCCATTCACTTCACCTGGTCCTCCTCAAACCAGTGTGCCACCTTTCTGGATGTTGACCCCCTTCTCTCTGAATTCTCCATCCACACCTCTGTTACATTAAACTCACCAATAAGCAACACTACCTGGATTTCGACAGCTGTCATTCTTTTCATCCAAAATCCCTCCCCTGCACCCTGGTCACCCGGGAACAGCATATCAGCAGTGATGAGAATTCCCTGACCCAGTGTACTGAGGGTCTCGAGGCCCCAGATGAGCACTATCCCCCAAATGTAGTCTGCAAACAAATCTCCTGTGAAACTTCCTGGCAGATTAAAACTGTGTGCCGGACCGAGACTCGAACTTGGGACCTTTGCCTTTCGCGGGCAAGTGCTCTACCGACTGAGCTACCCATGCACGACTCACGCCACGTCCTCACAGCTTTACTTCTGCCAGTACCTCGTCTCCTACCTTCCAAACCTTACAGAAGCTCTCCTGCGAACCTTGCAGAACTATCACTCCTGAAAGAAAGGATGTCTCTAGAATGCACTCCGCTGTAGAGTGAAAATTTTCATTCTAGAAACATCCCCCTGGCTGTGGCTAAGCCATGTCTCCGCAATATCCTTTCTTTCAGAAGTGCTGGTTCTGCAAGGTTCACAGGAGAGCTTCTGTAAAGTTTGGAAGGTAGGAGACGAGGTAGTGGCAGAAGTAAAGCTGTGAGTACTGGGCATGAGTCGTGCTTCGGTAGCTCAGATGGTAGAGCACTTGCCTGCGAAAGGCAAAGGTCCCGAGTTCGAGTCTCGGTTGGGCACACAGTTTTAATCTGCCAGGAAGTTTCATATCAGCGCACATTCCGCTGTAGAGTGAAAAGTTCATTCTAAATCTCCTGTGCCTTTTTCTCTCTCATTGCCAATTCTCCCACCAGCCCAAGAACCAGCTGCAACGGAGTACCCCCTTCATCGCCGTGTACTGAAGCAACTGAACCACATCTTTCACCAGGGCTCTGATTACCTGTCATTGTGTCCTTAAATGAGGGGCATCATACCCAAGATATTTCCCACACCTCCTAAAGTGGTGTTCTGTAGCCCACCCAGCCCTGTCACAGGCCTCTCGTACACCACCATAGGGCGGCCACCTCTGAAAGCTATTTTGCTGCAATCGTTGCATAACTTTATATATTGGTATGACTACCAACTAGCTACCCTCCAGGATGAATGACCGATGCCAAACTGTGGCTGAGAGCAAAGTAGACCACCCTGTGCCACAACGTGCAGCTGAACACAACATGCCACATTTCAGTGGCTGCTTCACTACCCGAGCCATCTGGATCCTCCCCTCCACCACCAGATTTTCTGAACAGTGGGAGTTACCCCTACAACACATCCTGCACTCCCCCCCAGGGGTCCACAACTCTTTTGTGGATACGTGCGTAGCGAGCACGGGACCCCGAGCTAATGTGGCCCTCCTTCCTTTCCGGGCTGCATACCTTCCTTTTTCACATCCTTCCCCATCCCCCATCTTCGCCCGCCCCCCCTCACCTGTGGCTCTTTCCTTCCCCTTCTCCCCCTCTGGGAGTATGGTTTGTGCCTACATCCAGAGACGGATGCTCTCAAATGTAACGCATTCTTCGCCTTCTCTGCTTGTATGTCTTCATCCTTCCTTTGTCCTTCTCTTTTCCTTACCTCTTCTCTTTACCCTTTTCTCCGCTGCGGCGTTCGAGACCTCTCTTCTTTCTATTCCCTTTCTTTGTTTTTCCCCTTCTCTTTCTTCCTCCCTGTGCGTGTCTGAAGGCTGACCCACGCATTTTCGTGCGTAGCCGGTGACGGGGTAACGCGTAATTCCCCACCCCCGGTAGACAAGTAGGACACGTACGTACCCCCTGGTAACAGCGAGGCCCAGGGAGGGGTGATTACCCGAGCTGATACCTTCCGAAAGTGCCGATTGGTCCCTCCGTCCGTTTGTCGGGAGGTGTGACCTGAGGTGTGAACAATCACCTAAGGCGGGTGTGCCCTCGGTGAGGGCCCCCACAAGGGAGGAGCGCGCCATCGGAGACGCCGGTAATCGTGGGGGATTCTTCCGCAATGGTTTCCTCACCTTCCACTATGTCTGCTCACAAACGTAAGTTCACTGAGTCTCAGCCACAGACGGTTCTTCCATCGTTGCCACAGTTCCTTGTTGTTTCTCGGTCTGACGAAGGTCACGACTTCTCCACGGTCAACCCTTTCATTATTCAGAAAGGTGTCGACGCAATTGCGGGTCCTGTAAAGTCTTGTTCCAGATTACGGAATGGCACCCTGTTGTTAGAAACAGTCAGTGCCCTCCAGGCCCAAAAATTGCTGCGTACTTCACTTCTCCACACCTTCCCTGTCCGGGTGGAACCGCACCGTACTTTAAATTCCTCGCGTGGAGCCGTTTATACACGCTCCCTCGATGGATTGTCTGACGAAGAAATTCAGCACTACTTGTCTGACCAGGGCGTAACGGCTGTTCATAAAGTTATGAAAAGGGTTGACTCGAACACCATTCCAACCCGCACTGTCTTCTTGACATTTGACAAAGTTCAACTCCCATCGAAAATCAAAGCAGGCTATGAGATAATTTCCGTTCGCCCTTACGTCCCAAACCCTACGCGTTGCTATCGGTGTCAGCGGTTCAATCACACCAGCCAGTCCTGTTCCAATCCGGCCAAATGTGTTACGTGTTGCAAGGATGCCCATGAGGGTGCTTGTCCACCTCCATCCCCTCGTTGCATCAACTGTATGGGTGACCACGCTGCTTCCTCTCGAGATTGCCCCATTTTTAAAGACGAAAAGCGTATCCAGGAAATCAGAGTGAAGGAAAAGGTGTCGACCTGTGCTGCTCGAAAATTATTCGCCAGTAAACAGCCCACCGTGCCTAGGACAGGAAAATACAGCACTGTCCTTGCTTCTCCTCGGCCAACAAAGGAGGCGGCCACGCAGACTTGCGACCTCACCTTTAGTGCCACGGTCGTCAGATCGGCCAGTGCAAAGATCGCCCGCTCAACCTCCCCACTTTCGCCTGCCCACTCTATGACTCACCCGTCATCGGGTTCTGCTAAATCTCGAGCCCAAAACTGAGACACCAAGACTTCGAAAAAAGAGCATACTTGTGAAGATTTTTTACATACCCCAACTTCACAACCATCGGTTCCTCCTTCATCTAAACATCATATTTCCAAGAAGGCTAAAAAGAAACCCAGTTCCTCTCCTTCTCCGCCAAGGCGCGTCTCATCTACAGCACCACCTGGCGGAAATCGCCCTCGGCCGTCTTCTGTGTCGCCAAGGCGCACTACTGGTGGCCGGTCAACCGGCCGATCGCTGGTGGCAGAGGTTGCTCCTGACCAACCCATGGATCAGGATCTTCTGCCTTCGGCTGAATGCCATTCCATGCTGTCTGTCGCAAGCTCTGAGCAGTCGTTGAGTTGACAGCAACCTTGGTCACATTCCTCCATGTTCTGTTCACCCTATGTCCATTATCCACTGGAATATCCGCGGCATTCGAGCCAACCGGGATGAATTGTCGGTCCTCTTACGATCCTACTCGCCGGTCATCTTTTGTCTTCAGGAAACAAAGCTGCATCCCCATGACCACTTTGTTCTCCCCCATTTTCAGTCCGTCTGATTTGATCTCCCCTCTGTTGAAGGCACTCCAGCCCATGGAGGACTCGTGATTCTTCTCCATGGTACTCTCCATTATCACCTAATCCACTTAAACACTTCCTTCCAAGCTGTCGCTGTCAGTCTTTCCCTTTCTGGATATACCTTTTCTCTTTGTACTGCATACATTCCATCGTCCACACCAATGGCACGAGCTGATCTCCTTCATCTTCTTGGTCAGCTTCCACCCCTCTATTTGCTGGTTAGGGACTTCAATGCCCACCACACGCTTTGGGGATCTCCACATCCTTGTCCACGTGGATCACTATTGCTAGACGTCTTCCACCAAGCGGATCTAGTTTGCCTCAACGCTGGGGTCCCAACATTTTTGTCTGCCTCCACGACAAATTTCTCTCATTTGCACCTTTCGGTCGGTACTGTTCCGCTAGCTCGCGCTTCGAATGGTTCGCCCTTGATGATACACACTCCAGTGATCACTTTCCATGTGTCCTTAGACTGCAGCCTCAACTGCCCTATATGCGCCCGCGACGCTGGAAGTTTGCCCAAGCCGATTGGACACTTTTTTCCTCTCTAGCGACATTCGATGACCGTCACTTTCCTAGCGTCGACGATGAGGTCACACATATTACCGACGTTATTCTTACAGCTGCGGAACGTTCAATACCACGCACCTCTGAATTGCCCCGACGCCCCCCAGTTCCTTGGTGGAACGAGGCATGCCGTGACGCAATACGTGAGCGGCGACGTGCTCATCGCGTTTTCCGCCACCATCCTACTTTGGCCAACTGTATCCGCTATAAGCAGTTCCATGCGCGATGCCGTCGCGTCATCCGCGATAGCAAGAAGGCAAGTTGGAAATTCTTTATTAGCTCTGTGGTGTCACCGCCAGACACCACACTTGCTAGGTGGTAGCCTTTAAATCGGCCGGGGTCCGTTAGTATACGTCGGACCCACGTGTCGCCACTGTCAGTGATTGCAGACCGAGTGCCGCCACATGGCAGGTCTAGAGAGACTTCCTAGCACTCGCCCCAGTTGTACAACCGACTTTGCTAGCGATGGTTCACTGACAAATTACACTCTCATTTGCCGAGACGATAGTTAGCATAGCCTTCAGCTACGTCATTCGCTATGACCTAGCAAGGTGCCATTATCATTTGGTATTTATCTTGTGATGCATGTACCGTCAGACCGATGTTCACCAGTTATGGATTAAAGTTAAGTATTCCAACAGCTACGTACTTTATTTGCTGGACTCAATTCCCTTACCTGTTCCAGACCTCACGCCAGCCTGCGTGAGCTTAAACGCGTGCCTTTCGGCTTCCTCTCCTAGTGGCTTGGCTGTCTTGCCAAGTCACAACAAGCTCATTTAACACCTTCACTCCCTTCTCGGAAGTTTGGAGTCGGATTCGACGGTTATCAGGTGCGCCTAGTTTCTCCCCGGTCTCTGGGCTCACTGTCGCGCGTGATACGTTAGTGGACCCTGTCGCAATTTCTAACTCATTGGGTCAACACTTTGCTGAGATTTCGAGCTCTTAAAATTACCCGCCAGTGTTTCTCCCGAAGAAACATGCAGCGGAAGTGCGACCTCTTGCTATCTCCTCTCAAAATCGCGAAAGCTACAATACTGTTTTCTCGCCATGCGGGAACTCCAACATGCACTCTCTTCTTCTCGCTCCTCTGCCCCAGGACCGGATGGTATCCACATCCAAATGTTGCTGCATTTATCAACACAGTCTGCGTTACCTCCTTCGCATTTATAATCGAATTTGGACCGACGGTACTTTTCCCAGATGATGGCGGGAAGCTATCGTCGTTCCTGTTCCGAAACCTGGAAAGGACAAACATCTCCCCTCTAGCTATCGCCCCATTTCTCTCACGAGTAGTGTATGTAAGGTTTTGGAGCGTATGGTGAATTGTCGTTTAGCTTGGTGGCTGGAGTCCCGCAGTCTTTTAACATCTACCCAAAGCAGTTTCCGAAAGCATCATTCTGCAGTTGACCATCTTGTTTCTCTCTCCACTTATATCATGAACAATTTCTCCGGAAACGCCAAACAGTAGCAATATTTTTTGATCTGGAGAGAGCATACGATACCTGTTGGAGGACAGGCATCCTCCGCACACTGTTCTCTTGGGGCTTTCGAGGTCGGCTGCCCCATTTTCTTCGCGAATTTATGGCAGAGCGCACATTTCGAGTGCGGGTGAACACTACTCTCTCCCGTACTTTCTCCCAAGAAAACGGGGTACCCCAGGGCTCCGTGCTAAGTGTTGTACTGTTTGCTATTGCCATAAATCCAATATGGATTGTCTCCTTCCTGACATCTTGGGCTCCCTCTTTGTGGACGATTTTGTGATCTACTACAGCTCTCAACGGACCAGCCTTCTTGAACGACGTCTTCAAGGCTGTCTCAATCACCTCCACTCTTGGAGTATCGAAACAGGCTTCCGCTTGTCTCTCAGTAAGACTGACTGTGTTAATTTTTGGCGTCGTACAGAATTTCTTCCACCCTCCTTACATCTAGGACCTGTCAACCTTCCGTTTTCGGACGTCGCAAAATTCTTGGGTCTTATGTTTGACAGAAAATTGTGCTGGTCCTCCCACATTTCGTATCTTTCGGCTTGCTGTCTGCGATCCCTCAACACCCTCCGTGTCCTGAATGGTACCTCCTGGGGAGCGGATCGAGTGGTCCTTCTCTGCCTCTATCGCGCCTTAGTGCACTCGAAATTGGACTATGGAAGCATAGTTTACTCGTCTCCTCGGCCGTCTATTCTTCGTCGTCTCGACTCTATCCACCACCGTGGATTGCGTTTAGTGTCTGGATCTTTTTACACCAGCCCTGTGGAAAGCCTTTATGCTGAGACTGCTGAACCTCCGCTATCCAATCGGCGAGCAGTCCTTCTGAGTCGTTATGCTAGCCATCTGTCTTCCATGCCTGCTAATGCAGCCCATGACATTTTTTTCGATTCCTCCTTTGATGTACGGTATGCAGGCCGCCCCTCCTCCCTACTACCACCAGGAGTCCGCTTCCGTCAACTGCTCCATTCTCTTTCCTTCCGCTTTCCTAAAACCTTCTTGACAACTTGGGGTACAGCACCGCCTTGGCTCCGTCCCCGGATCTGCCTGCTCCGTGACCTTTGTCAATTTCCTAAGGATGGTACCCCTTCACTTGTTTATCGTCAGGCATTTGCTGCTCTATGTGCACAAATGAAGGAAGCCACATTTATTTACACTGATGGCTCGTAAACATCATTAGGTGTAGGGAGTGCCTATATTGTTGGCGACACCCTAAATCAATTTCGGCTTCCCGACCAGTGTTCGGTTGATACTGCGGAGCTTTACGCTGTTCTCCAGGCTGTCCACTACATCCGCCGCCATCAGCGGATACAGTATGTTATCTGCTCAGATTCTCTCAGCTCTCTCCTCAGTCTCCAAGCTCTTTACCCTGTGCACCCTCTGGTCCACCGGATTCAGGACTGTCTGCGCTTGCTCCACCTGGGGGGCGTCTTGGTGGCGTTCCTCTGGCTCCCGGGACATGTTGGTATCTGTGGAAATGAGGCGGCCGATATTGCGGCCAAGGCTGCAGTCTCTCTTCTTCGGCCAGCTATTCAATCGATTCCCTTCGCCGATCTATGGAGCGTTCTATGTCGACGTGTTGTTCATTTATGGCACACGCATAGGTCGACACTTACCCATAATAAATTGCGGGACATGAAAGCTCTTCCTTGTGCTTGGACCTCTTCCTCCCGAACGCGTCGTCGGGAGGAGGTAATTTTAACTAGACTCCCGATAGGGCACTGTCTTTTTAGCCATCGACATCTTTTAAGCGGCGATCCTCCCCCGCTTTGTCCCCACTGCTCTCAGCTGCAGACGGTAAGACACCTTTTAATTGAGTGCCCCTATTTTAATTCGTTTCGCTCCCGTCTACAGCTTTCGCCTGAGATATCGTCGATTTTAGCAGATGACACGCGCTCAGCCGATCGCGTTCTCTAGTTCATTAGTGCCAGTGAGTTTCGTTCCCATTGCTGCTGGTTTCCATTTTCGTTTTTTACTGTTTCCTAAGTCACGGACCAGGTGCTAATGACCATAGCAGTTTTGTGCCCTTAAAAAAAAAAAAAAAAAAAAAAAAAAAAAAAAAAAAAAAAAAACATCCTGCACTTCCGTAATTATCTTAGCCTCAACCTGTCGTGACATACTGTCCTTACATCCTCCACCCAACAGTTCCGACCCCCTCTGTCGTATCACTTCGCCCCTATTCTGTCTCCTGCCCTCTTTGTGTGCTGCCATCTCCCAACGAACCTGCCCATCTTTCCCCGCTAGTCTCCTTTTTCGCTGCCCCCCTCTCCCCTCCCCTCCCCTCTCCCCCTCCCCTCTCCCCCTCCCCTCCCCTCTCCCCTCTCCCCCTCCACCCCCTCCCCTCTCCCTCTCTCCCCCTCCCCTCTCCCCCTCCACCTCCCCCTCCCCCTCCCCCCTCCCCCTCCCCTCTCCCCTATCTATCCCTGCTCCACAGCCTCTCGACACTGCACCTGTTGGCATTCTAGTCGCTGCACTGCCAGACTGTACTCCCCTCCATCCCCCTAACACCTCACACTACCACTACCGCCACCAATTGTACACTACTGTCGGTTCCCCTTCCTTGCTGCCCTCCAGAGTAGTGCTTCCATTGCCTGTGACTGTTACATTCTGGCCCAATCTGCCAGAGTTGGCAGTCGTCTGTGTGTGAGGTGTGCTTGCTTGTGCAAATGAATGGTGTGTGTTTCTCCATCTTTTTCTGACAAAGACTGTGGCTGAAAGCTAATGTTTAAGTGTCTTTTAATTGTGCATGTCTGCATTTTAATGTGTCATCTTAACAGTAAGTAGCAAACTATTATTTAGTCACATTGTTGATATTTCAACCTGGGTTTTCCATTGTTTGTTTTTGAGTGCAAAATTTCTTAGTTTTTGAGTCTCCCAGCTTGGATTATGTGGGGTTTGACATCTAAGTATTTTTTGGAGTTTAGTGTTCCCATAATCTGTCCGAGTGTCTCAGGAAGTGAGCAAAACCAGGTGGTGCTCACTTATTACATCATTAAGATGCACAACCTGGTTGCTTGGTTTAGGATGATAAATGAGGTAACTCAGTTAAGAAAAGGTACTAAAAATTAATGGCATGACATTTGTACATGGGTTGCCTTCTCTTGGCTGTTAATCTGCTGAAAGATTGTTCTGCATATCAGGTCTAATTTCACTAGCTAAATAAGATAAGCTCTTTTAAAAATATTTGTGCTGTATTTTCAAATATAAAAAATTCACAAAAGAGCTGCCTCCAAGGCTGTACCAAATGACGAGTACACATTCCCTGTATGCAGTTCATGGCACAAAAGTTAATGTTTATTTATCCCTTTGCTTTTCAGTTTATTTATATGAACACACTCACTCACACACACACACACACACACACACACACACACACACACACACACACACACACACACACACACACTGATAATCAGTATCCACATTGCACTGATGACCTCCTGCTTAGAGATTATGACAAAGTCAGGTTTCTGTCAGGTGAATGTTTGTGCAGTATTCAATGGTTAATTATGCTCGCCAAAGTATTACACAGTTTCTCACATCCAGCTTGGAATAGAGCTATGCTGAACACCAGAACCTATTTTGTGAAAGGACCACTTGATTGGGTTGCCAGACTTTCTAAAATAAGAAAAGGAAGAGTGACAATGTGTTTTTTCTTTATAACAATATTTTCAAAGTATATGAATATAATAGAGGGAAACATTCCACATGGGAAAAATATATCTAAAAACAAAGATGATATAACTTACCAAACGAAAGCATTGGTATGTCGATAGACACACAAATAAACACAAATAGACACACAAAATTCTAGCTTTCGCAACCCACGGTTGCTTCATCAGGAAAGAGGGAAGGAGAGGGAAAGACGAAAGGGTGTGGATTTTAAGGGAGAGGGTAAGGAGTCATTCCAATCCCGGGAGCGGAAAGACTTACCTTAGGAGGAAAAAGGGAAAGATATACACACGCGCGCGCGCCCACACACACACACACACACACACACACACACACACACACACACACACACACACACACACACACACATCCATCCGCATGTATAAAGACACAAGCAGACATTTGTAAAGGCAAAGAGTTCAGGCACAATGGATTCGAGAGGATGACGGTTCAATCCCGCATCTGGCCATCCCGATTTAGGTTTTCCGCGATTTCCCTAAATCGCTCCAGGCAAATGCCGGGATGGTTCCCTCGTAAGGGCACGGCCGACGTCCTTCTCTGTCCTTCCTTAATCCGACGAGACCGATGACCTCGCTGTCTGGTCTCCTCCCCCAAACAATCCCAAGCCGACCCCACAAGTACACTCAGTCTTCTCACTTCTCTCCTCTTCCATTACCCTTCCTCCCCCCATCCTCAGTCTAACCTCCTGACTGCACCTAGCTGCCCTACCCTCTCCCTACCTCATCCCTGTATGTTTCCACAAGCAGCACTTTACCATCCCCCACCACTACTCCGGTATCCCTCCCCTCCCTGCCCTAGCCTTCTCCTTACCCCCACCACCCAGTTGCTTCTCCCATCAGCCGCTACTGCACGCAGTCAGAGCCAGAGATTGTGGTCGTGTGTGTGTGTGTGTGTGTGTGTGTGTGTGTGTGTGTGTGTGTGTTTTGTCTATCCTGATGAAGGCCAGTTCGATCGAAAGCATTGTTTGACAGTCGTTCTGTTGTGCCTACCTGCGTCTCAACATCTCTGCTGTATTGTGATTAGCTACTATCCTTTTCATGATATTCTATCTTGGATTTTTGATTGTTTGAAAAAAAAAACTTTAGCTGCAAAGAAACAATATATCATTTACAACAACAAAACACAGTGCACTCACAAGCTTCTGCCAAAAGCAGAATGTGTCAAAAGCCTTAGGACGAAGACTGTGCGAAACTGTGACAGCAGACTGCTTTTGATTAGTGTTACGTCACAATTGTTTACTTTTCTAACAGGTTGTGGGAAAAATATTGTGAATGGTGGTTTGTGAAGTGTTGTTTTCAAAGTAAATTTCCTTCTACGCGAGATTAATTATATTATGTATGAGAATGTGTGATGAGTTTCCAAATGCAGACCATTTGACTGCCATTCAAAACTTAACACTTTAAGGACCAGGCAAAAATATTTTGGCCCCAGAAGACAGGCCATTTATGCCAATATTTAAAATTTTACAGGAACATTTGTGTTTGATGTATCGTAAAAGGTAACACGCGCTAAGAAAGACCGTGCCTCGGGGTTAGATTTTCATATTTATCGTAATTCTGTCATAAATGATGCAATAATGTTGGCAAAAGTTATAATTGAAAGTGAGAGATGAATTTTCGAGCAACTTCACACGTAATTGGCTTTTCTGCGGAAAAGTCGAAGCTTGATGGGACACGTATTTTGCCGTGTAACCCACGAAATTTTTGACGCACAGGAGTGAATTTATAACTGTACTTGTCAGAGATATTGAGCTCCTGTAATTTAATCTGTTGCCGTAAGATCCTGCCTATCCACACCCTCGGGAAAAAGACCAAAAATTTTTGATGATCAATATTATACATGAAAGCTTAGCTTTTCTTAATATACATTAATATAAACCATTAACTTTTCCTGTTTTATATGTTTACGCTACTTAACAGTGATGTTGCTCGGCTGACTACATTACATGTCCTATGCTCTAAATATCTGCTGTCATTGTATGGCGAGATCACGTTTCGTGAGCTACGATTAGCTGATAAAAGTGCATTGCAATCTCAATTTCAGTGCTTCAGAAGCTGCTGTGCTGTGTTTGGCGTAATTCGTATTTACACTTGCATAATACAAAAATATTCAGTTTACATGTTGTCTTGTTCAAAGATGTTTCCAAAGTGCATTGTTTTTTGCTGGGTTGTGTTCCCTAAAGTTCTGGATAGCTCTACACTGGAATATAAAATGTTCACCATTCGAAGGATTAATAAGTTTAACGGCTCCCGGAAAAAATGTATTGTCTCGTAACAGAGGAAAAGCATTGTACTTCAGGTGGAGTACAGTGTATTTTCATCTGGGAAAAAGTGCATTTTCATCGAGGAAAAATCTGGGAAAATTCCAGGAATTGTTTTTTTCTTGGCCATGTGTACGCCCTGATAAAGTGAAAGCCTCTTCTTAGCATCACAAAACACTAGTCATTTGCTCAAATGTGTAACAAAATGCCAATCTCTCAAAAAGACAATCTTTTGATCAAGAAATATTCAAAGTTTTGAGTGCTCCACTAAATCTTTGTAAGACACTACACTAAAACTTAGCTGAGGCAGTTGCATCTCACCTTACATACAGTAGTAAAAGAAAGAGTCCTTGAAAACATAGATTACATATATATATGAATGAAAAGGGATTGTTAAGAGACACTTGTGGTAATAGTAGTAGTAGTAGTGGTGGTAGTAGTATCGCAATCCAGCTAGCAACTAGACGTAAGTTAGAAAAAGCACAGAGCATCTGAGTGATGTAAATGACTTTTTCATTTCTGCTGCAGATTGGTGCTGACGTATTGCTGTCTGACACGCAGATCAAGAGGGAGCCACAGGACATAAAGGGTCCAAAGGTAATCACCCAGTTTGGAAACAGTCCAAAATGAGTTTCGCCATATTGTTACATCACTAAATTGAGAGTCTCAGTATAGTTGGCTCCTCTACGAAGGGAGTGGGTTGTTGTTGTTGTTGTTGTTGTTGTTGTTGTTGCCTTTGCCTTCAGTCTGGAGACCGGTTTGATGCAGTTCTCCATGCTGCTCTACTCTGTGTAAACCTGCCCTGCTCTGCATAACTACTGCAACATACATCCATTTGAACATGCTTACTGTGGTCATGCTACGTTTCACTCTAAAATTTTTACACACACACACTTCCTTCCACTACCAAATTTATGATTTCTCTATTCTATCAACTAATCTCTTGTTTTAGTCAAGTTGTGCCACAAATTTCTATTTTTCCCCCACTGCAATTGAGTGCCGCCTCATTTGCTGCTAGATGAACACATCGTACCTTCAGCATTCTTCCATAGCACCACATTTCAGAAGCTTCTGTTCATCTCTTGCCTGAGCTGCTTATTGTCAGTTCCATTGTTCACAAATTCCTCATTTTCAGAAATACTTTCCACACTATGGCCGGTCTACATTTTGTATCCTCTACACTGTAGCCATTGCTGCCCAACTAGCAAAACTCATCTACTTTCACTATGTCACTTCCTAATCTATTTACTTTTGATTTGATTGTTCAATTGTGTGCCATTACTTACTTTGCATTTGTTATTGTTCACCTTATATATACAGGGTGTTACAAAAAGGTACGGCCAAACTTTCAGGAAACATTCCTCACACACAAATAAAGGAAAGATGTTATGTGGACATGTGTCCGGAAACGCTTAATTTCCATGTTAGAGCTCATTTTAGTTTCGTCAGTTTGTACTGTACTTCCTCGATTCACCGCCATGATTTCATACAGGATACTCTACCTGTGCTGCTAACATGTGGTTCGTGCACGATGGAGCTCCTGTACATTTCAGTCGAAGTGTTCTTACGCTTCTCAACAACAGATTCGGTGACCGATGGATCGGTAGAGGCGGACCAATTCCGTGGCCTCCACGCTCTCCTGACCTCAACCCTCTTGACTTTCATTTATGGGGGCATTTGAAAGCTCTTGTCTACGCAACCCCGGTACCAAATGGAGAGACTCTTCGTGCTCGTATTGTGGACGGCTGTGATACAATACGCCATTCTCCAGGGCTGCATCAGTGCATCAGGGACTCCGTGCGGCGGAGGGTGGATGCACGTATCCTCGCTAACGGAGGACATTTCCTGTAACAAAGTGTTTGAAGTCACGCTGGTACGTTCTGTTGCTGCGTGTTTCCACTCCATGATTAATGTGATTTGAAGAGAAGCAATAAAATGAGCTCTAACATGGAAAGTAAGCGTTTCCGGACACATGTCCACATAACATATTTTCTTTCTTTGTGTGTGAGGAATGTTTCCTGAAATTTTGGCCGTACCTTTTTGTAACACCCTGTATAAGCTGTTTTTGAGACATTGTTCCTTTTGTTTCATTGATCTTCCAATTTCTTCGGCACTTCTGACAAAACTACGTCATCCGCAGCAAACTGTGACATTTTAATCTTTCTTCCCTTAACTTTGATTACGTTTCCAGATTTCCCCCAGTTTTCCTTTACTGCCTACCCAGTCTGCAGACTGAGTATACACACTCCATTTTCATCTAATGTTTCCCTTCTGCGCCCTGCGACTCTTATAACTGTAATTTGGTTTGTGTATGTGTAGTAGATAACTTTTGGTCTCTGTATTTCTAGCCTACTACCTCCAGAGTGTCGAAGTGTGTATTGCAGTCAACACTGTCAAAAACTATTTGATTTTATAAATGCTGCAAACATATGTTTACCCTACTTCAACCTATCTTCACTTCTATACATTCCTTTCATCGTTCTCATGTGTTCATACTAGCTTACTGACTGAACTTTCGAAACTTAGATCTAACTATAATTAATTTTAAATGACATTATACAAAGGCTAATTTTTTTCAACTTCTGATTGGTTGCGAAATTGAAGCCACAGTGAAAATCTGATGAAGCTTTGTGCAGATATATTACGCAGGCTCTTTAGTACATCTGTTGACCGCGTCACATTGAAGTTTTCAGTTCCGAGCACACAGTGAGCACATAAATGTGCTTAGAACAACAGTGTCTCCTGCCGAGGGGTTCCCCCTATTTCGAGCAGCCGTGTAATGTAACTTTCACACGTTTCCTTCTTTGTGACAGTGCTGGGCTGCACATTGCAGGTGGAACAAGGACACTCCTGCAGCGTTTTTGATGGGAAGAGTTTGATCGCCCTCTGTACAGCCCAACCCTGGCTCCCTCTTGATTATCATCTCTGTGCTGGCTGAGGGCAGCATTTTGCCTTCTATGATGAGGGTGTTGAAAAGTTGATACTAAGCTACAACAGATGCCTGAAGTTGAAGCAACAACTGTATAGAAAAATAGCTGAAAAGTGTAGTTAAATGTGCAAAAGAAAAAGATTTTGATTTTCACTCTCTCTTTGATTTCACAACTGATTGGAGGTTGGAAATGGGGAGGGGGAAATGTCATCCTTAATGTAGAATTCCAAATCCACAACTCACATAGATATATTTATCTGTATAGTTGTTTGTTGTCCAGGATTCGAGAGCCACAGCTTTATACGTGGATTGAATTCTTTAGATTTATAAATAATGAACATAAACTTCCAGTAATGTTTGTTTATTGTTGTTATGTACATGCAGGATCAGTGCACTGAAGTCCCTCAGTGTCACCAGCTTTGTGCTAGGAAAAATGTAAAGCTTCATTTTATTAGTGCATACACAGCGTGATTTTATAAGTTCGTACACACGTGTGACTGTCAGAGCATCTGGTAGCTGAACCTGTGGGCGTCGCATCAAAACTCGTCACAACTGCCTGAGTGAGTGCCACGTGGCCTCCCTGATCTGTGGCTAGTGGCTTGTGGTGTCATTCCCACGGAATTAGAGAAGCTCTGTGGCAGAATTACATGTCCTGTGACTCAAATTAAGTCAAATATAATTTTATGCTAGATCGATGGCCAATTGTACAGATAGTGCAGTGCGTGCAAGTGACGCTGGGCATCCCACGTGAACTGCCAGTTCTCTTCGTGCAAACCCTGTTTATAGCATACTGATCCAACTGCGTTGAAAGGGAATGGGAGGGCTGAGGACATACAGAAACAAAAATCACTAGAAAAATGTGAAAATCAAACCGAAACAATGTTATCCGTTTGATCAGAAGATTAAGAAATAGAAACTGGATTTTGCCGAGGCAGAGCTTATTGATGTTTTAATTAATTAAGCATAATTAAAACATAGTCTTTTAGGTAAAACCAAAATTCATGTAAATGGACGTGAACACCCTAAACAAGGCGCACAGTAGACCCCACAGTGTCGATCACCGGCGTCGACATTTTGCCACCGAGTCGGCCGGAACACTACTATGGGAGAACACGTTCGGAGTGGAGGATGCCACTACTATGAGGCAAATTAAAGGACAGAGTTCTTCACTGTGTGAAGTGTTTGCAGGTGTCTACAGTTGTTTGCACCCACGGTCTAGGGGTAGCATTTTTGATTAGTAATCAAAATGTCCTCGGTCTCAGGTTTGAATCCCACTAGTGCTTAATTTTTGATTAATAATCAGCATTGTATGCTGAAGACTTCCGGCACAAGAAGTCACCCTCATTCTGCCAACGGCCTTGTCAAAGAGGGCGAAGGAGCAGACGAAGGTTCAAGGCACTCTCTGGTGTAAGTGGTGGGAAACTGCTCCTAAAGGCGGAAGAATCGGCAATGATTAACGGCATGAGGGTGCAGAAGGCAATGGAAACTACTGCATTGAAGACACATAATTGTATCCACAGGACATGTGGCCTCTAAGTGAAAAAGTGTCATGATGATCTCTCCATTGCCAAAGATTCCGGAGTAGTCCCCCATTCGGATCTCTGGGAGGGGACTGCCGAGCAGGAGGTGACCGTGAAAAAAAGATTGAATAATCAACAAAAGGATAACGTTCTAAGAGTCAGGGTGTTGAATATCAGAAGCTTGGACATGGTAGGGAAACTAGAAAATCTGAAAAGAGAAATGCAAAGGTTCAGTCAAGATGTAGTACAGGTCAGTGAAGTGAAATGGAAAGAAGACAAGGATTTCTGGTCAGATGAGTATAGGGTTATCTCAACAGCAGCAGAAAATGGTATAATGGAGTAGTATTCGTTATGAATAGGACAGTAAGGCAAAGAGTGTTGTACTGTGAACAGTTCAGTGATAAGGTTGTTCTTATCAGAATCGACAGCAAATAACACCGACAATGATAGTTCAGGTATACGTGCTGATGGATGGCACAAGCTGAGCATGAAGGGATGGAGCAGTACATGAGGATATTGAAACGGTAGTACAGTGTGTAAAGGGAGATTAAAATCTAATAGTCATGGGGGACAGGAATGCAGTTGTAAGGCAAGGAGTAGAAGAAAAGTTAACAGGAGAATATGGGCTTGGAACAAGGAATGAGAGAGGAGAAAGACTAAATAACTTATGTAATAAATTTCAGCTAGTAATAGCGAACACAGTTCAAAAATCACAAGAGGTGGTGGTATACTTGGAAAAGGTCGGGTGATATTGGAAGATTTCAGTTATATTACATCATAATCAGACAGATTCCGAAATCAGATACTGGATTGTAAGTTGCACCCAGGAGCAGATATAGACTAAGATCACAATGTAGTATTGATGAAGAGTTGGCTGAAGTTTGACATTAGTCAGAAAGAAACAATACTCAAAGAAGTGGGATACGGAAGTACTAAGGAATGACGAGATACGCTTGAACTTCTCTAAGGCTTTAGATACAGCAACAAGGAATAGATCAGTAGGCATTACAGTTGTCGAGGAATGTACATTTCTAAAAAGGGCCATCACAGAAATAGGAAAGAAAAACGTAGGTACAAAGAAGGTAACTGTGAAGAAACGATGGATAACAGAAGAAATACTTCAATTGATCGATGAAAAGAAGTAGTATGAAAATGTTCCAAGAAACTCAAGAATACAGAAATACAAGTCACTAAAGAATGAAATAAATAAGTGCAGGGAAGCTAACAAGAAATGGGTGCATGAAAAATGTGAACAAATCGAAAAAGAAATGATTTTTCGGAAGGACAGTCTCAGCATACAGGTAAGTCAAAACAACTGTCGTTGTCATTAAAAGTAGAGGTGGTAAAATTAACAGTTCAGTTAGAAAAGGGTGTAAGACTGGGATGTAGTCTTTCACACATACTGTTGAATCTGTACATTGAAGAAGCAATGGAGGAAATAAAAGAAAGGTTCAGGAGTGGAATTAAAATCCAAGGTGAAAGGCATATCAGTGATAAGATTTGCTGATGATGTTGTTATCCTCTGTGAAACTGAAGAAGAATTACATATTCTGCTGAATGGAATGAACAATCTAATGAGTACAGAATATGGATTGAGAGTAAATCGAAGAAAGGTGAGAGTAATGAGAAGTAACAGCAATGAGAACAGTGAGAAACTGAACATCAGGATTGATGGTCACGAACTAGATGGAGTTAAGGAATTCTGCTACCTAGGCGGCAAAATAAGCAATGATGGACAGGGCAAGGAGGACATCAAAAGCAGACTTGCATTGGCAAAAAGAGCATTCCTGGGCAAGAGAAGCCTACTAGTATCAAACATTGGCCTTAATCTGAGGAAAAAATTTCTGAGAACGTTCGTTTGGAACACAGCATCGTATGATTGTGACACATGGATTGTGGGAAAACTGGAACAGAAGAGAATCAAAGCATTTGAGATGTGGTGCTACAGACAAATGTTAAAAATTAGTTGTAGTGATAAGGAATATATGGAAAACACCGACAAGCAGAAGGGACAGGATGATAGGAAATCTGTTAAGATAACTTCCATGGTACTAGAGGGAGCTGTAGAGTGCAAAAACTGTTGAGGAAG
The DNA here is from genome assembly GCF_023864345.2 of Schistocerca serialis cubense. Lineage (NCBI taxonomy): Eukaryota > Metazoa > Arthropoda > Insecta > Orthoptera > Acrididae > Schistocerca > Schistocerca serialis. The sequence continues at coordinate 40,014,769 of NC_064648.1, read as the reverse complement.
GCAGATTGGAATACATCCAGGCATTTGTAATGAGAAGTCATTTGCTGCATTGTGGATAATTTCTGTATTACAAATAAAAGAAAACGCTCCTTAAAGGAAACTCATAAACAGTTTTAGAGTTTAATAAATTTTGAATGATGTATAAGCACACTTGGTAAAATTCTTTGCACTGTAGGATTTGTGGTGGAAGAAGACAGCGAATAACCAGAAAGTTCTCCGTGGCAAAGAAGTATCAGGACAGAACAATTTACTTACTTAAAAAGTGCCGGAGAGTACAGACACGAGTGGGGTCCAATTGTCTGTACGGATGAGATGTACGTTCACACTGTGGGCATCGTGCAGTTCATTACAGTGTCTGTGGAAACCTGTTTCAAAAGGAAACAGAATTGTCATCATCTGTGCTGGCAGTGAGGAACATTTTGTACCAGATGCCTACTTAAAGTTTAAATCTTGTCAGAAAATGCAGGATTATCACGATGAAGTGGACTTCTCAAATTATGAGAATTACCTCAGTGAGAGATTATTACCTAATTTACTACCTCATACTGTCCTTTTTATAGTTAACATCTCCTACCACAATGTGCCTTGCTTGTGCTCTAGCATCAAACCCCATGAGGAGAGAAGTGATGTCGTCTTTAACAGAAAACTGAATTCCTTTCTACAAGGAAAGATGCATTCGTTGATCAATATGAGCAAACCAGGCCACATCACTCGTAAAATATACAGTATTTTAACCATACTCGGTCATACTGCGTCACGACTTTCACCATACCACTCAGAATTGAATCGTATAGAGCTGACACGGGTGAGAGTTGAGAACATCGTTTCTGAACGTAGTGTTACATTCAGAATGAATATGTCAGTAATACTTACAGACTCACAATGAATGCATTATTAGCACGTACAGACGAATAAATTACTTTCGTATCGAGACTGGAAGAAAAGCTGTGAGTACATAAATAAAATTGAAAAGCAGTGTATTTCAATTGCAGGTTTGGCAACAAGTGCTGGAGGTGATCATAAATGTGGAAAGTGTCGTACAGACTCGCATAGTGATAGTCTCAGTCATGAGAGCAATGCTGATTTCGCAAGTGAAGATGAATATGAATCAACTGATGTTGCTAGTGGAAGTGAAACAGACATGGCTACTGAAAATGAAGAAACATAGGATGGAGCATTTTCTAAATGTTTTGATGTGTGGAAATAGTGAGGGAGATCCATAGTATTATGTCAGATGATGAGCTGTGTTGCTTGGAATGTGCAGTGCTGTGTTTCCAATTACTCTAAACATCTTTGAACGTCTTCTTAACAGTGAAACTACTGTTTATGAGATGGCTACACTCGTAAAATAAACCCTGTTACATTTTCTGGCGTGTGCTTGTGTCACTTCTAATACCCGTGTTCGTTTGCTACACTGCAACACCCTTTCACCTCCCTTACATTTCCCCTCGTGCACATACAAGTGTCCTCTGTTTGTATGAAGTGTAATTATCAGAAGCGGCGTATTTTACGCCGTGCTTCGACTGAAAGACATCATTTGTTTCAAAAGTATTTTCTAAAAAAAAATAGATACCAAAATTACGATGTGCAAAGTTCTTCGTATCAGTTGTTGTAGGATTATTTCACGGAAGTTATCTCACATAAAATGTACGACATCTCTGCAGATAAGATATGATTCTCACAAGTTAGTAAAGCTAGGGGTGATTTCTGAAACAGAAACCAAATACAGGGTGATCGAGATAGAATGCCCATTTTCAGCCTTTCAGAAAAACTTTATTAACGCAGGTCTTTGTGTTTTACGAATGCAGACGTGTTACTGAGACTTTGGAGTTTCGCGTGCATACAGCACTCACTTCTTAAAAGTCACATAATTCATAAAACACGGCCTTTATAGGAGCCCTCGTGTAGACGAGCTACATGGTTGCTATACGAAGTACTCTCCGGTACAGCAACAGGAGCACCGGCAACTTCTCTACAGAAGATACACCAGAGGAAGAAATTGAGAGCTGTCACATCGGGTGAACTAGTCACATCACCAAATTGGGAGATGAGATGTCCAGGAAACAGTTTGAGCAGTTCGTCTGTCGACAGATGGCCCGTGTGTGCAGTTGCTCTGTCCTGTCGATACCACACGCTCGGACAGGGATGACGTCGTACCGCAGGGCTGACAAAATTCCGAATTTTGGATACGTTTCGCTCGGAAGTCACAGTGTGCAACTGAATTTCCTAGTCTCTCGCAACATTGCTAGCTTGCCACCGGCACACACATCTGCTGTCACAGTAGCCAGCAGAAAAGAAGCATTCTTTCTGATTCACCGTGTACGTCAACTTGAAACACAAGAAAGCTGATAAAGTAAAAATAAGTAAGATTGCTATGGAAAGAGATGGATAATCTCAAGCAGTATCATGTTGTGGCCGAAAGTGACTGTAACATTACATAACAAACAACTTTTATTACAAAGAATTTAGTTTATGACTAGCAAAGCAGTTTCAATCTGAAGCAATTGATTTTGAGTAGCTTGCAGTTAGCTGAATATAATTATCTATAGTAACAATAAAACGGTAAAACTGTTGTCTGTCTGTTTTGAATATACTAGTCTCCAAAACTACTAGACAAATGTGTTCATGGGGTTTTTACTGGTAACTTTAGCATAGCTTGGGGCAATGTATAGGCTTTATTTAATCAAAATTGGATGATTGGGGTGAGGGATATATATATATATATATATATATATTCAACTTAGTAATTCAGATGTTTAATCATGGTGGCACGATTCACCAAACAACCAATAGATGGCAGTGTAGTCTTTTTAAATTAGTGACACGTGTGTTTTCGGAAGTCGAAAGTGTGTGTCAGTGACAGATTTAAGTACCGCAATCCTTACAAATACAAACTAACAGCGCTATACAGGTATACAGATAGCACTATGTGTATTAAAAACTTAACGCCATTCCTTTCCTTCATTCAGTTGGTTTTATTTATACTCTTTGTTAGGAAAAATGAATTATTAACTTTACTTTGTCATTTCGGTGCCTACTCGTTACATTTTGATTTCGTTTTGTTCACGAATTAAAATGGGTAGAAAATGGTCAAGTCTTTACTAATACACCAGAATGGCTTCAAGACTGAGGACTGTGCGATCTCAAGAATCCGTCAAAGACTGAGAGGCGAGCCTTGCCTCGACTCGAGAACTTGAGGCTCTTAACTACGCTTCAGAAACTACTCCCTAAAGTGAGGTGTGACGAACTCCGATCGAGAATGTGGGAACCCTTCGATCGCAGAGGCTTAAAGTTACTTCTCTCCAGTGTAACATCGTAGGAAATGGAAATTTCTCTCCGAAGTAATATTGTACACTTGAAAATTTTCGCGGCAAGTGGTGCAGGCGAGCAAGTTTCTTGCACCCTGAACACTGCATATTCCTTACAGTTCACCATTTTGCTTTAAACTTGTACAATCCCCAGTGAGCTTATGTCGTACCGTGACTGTAAACAAAGCGCAGGGCCAGGTGCTACGTGTTATGGGGGTAGATCTCAGTGTCGGTCTCACTTTGCGTGACCAGCTGTACACGGCTCTCCTCCGTGTTAGTGAAGTGTACGAGCTCTTTGTTCGTACCCTTGGACTTATTACGTCAAATGTTACCTACAAAGCTTTATAAGTAACAAATAAATTCCATCCGTACAAAGTCTCGGGAACTGTTATAAATAAATACCTTAACAGTGCTGGACTTCTCAGCTAGTTTCCCAATATTTACACAGCTGCTTCTCCTTTCTCCAAAAGGTTCTTTAATTTTCCTATTGGCGTTTCATTTCTTTCCGCTAGCCGAGAACGCTTCTGCAGTTTTACATTTGTCTCTCCAGCTGTCCGTTACTGTTTTGCACTTTATTTCCAGTTCATTTTCCCCTTTTGCCTCCCTCCTTTGCTTCATTTTTATGCATCCTCCTTTCACCAACTAAAAAATTGTATTTCGTGTGTTGGCCAAGGATTTCTACTCGGCAGTGTCTTTCTGCCTATCTGTGGCCCTACTGCCTTCACTGTTCACCTCTGAACTTTACCAATTTGTTCATACAATGCAGGCTTACACAGTAAGTAAATTTTGTTCTAAAGACATTATGCCGCAGTGAGAGGCATATTTTTGTGCCTAATTTTTCCTCTCCTAATGCTGACGGTGCCTCCAGCATTATGAACTGAAATTTTAGGCACGGAAATACCCGTGGACCACAGCATAATGCCCTAAAAACAAAATTTACCAATGACTACTCTTCTGTTGCCTACTGGCATAATCCGTATCACTTCAGGCAGGGGGTCACCTTCATTGTTTCTGATGGTATTGACTTTAGCATCTGTTAAAATTCAGGAGTAAGTAAGAAACACGTATCTTTTTTGTTTTCTCCAGAAAAATTCCAGCCCCGAGATACAGGCCTCCAAAGATGACACTGCGAACACCATTTTGAAGATGCGAATTTCGGAAAAATTTTTAAAATGCTGTATCTCTGTAACAGTTGTACAAATTTTGTTAGAGATTTTTTAAGTGGAAAGATAATTGCTTTATGATTACAATGATATCCTCCATTTGGACCTATCTGTCAAAGTTCTTTTACCATCGTCTTTTGACGTTTTAAAAATAATTTACAGAAATGCCAATCCAGAAAAGTTAGATTTTTTTCTGTTAATTAGTAAAAGGACGGTTTGAAATGTCTTCTGACTGTGGTCATAGGAGAGTGAAGTGTGCTGACTATCTGTATTCCGTAGAAATGTTGGAACACGTGAGGCAATACTGACCCTGCGACTTATCTTAGAAGAAAGATTAAGGAAAGGCAAACCTATGTTTCTAGCATTTGTAGACTTAGAGAATGCTTTTGACAATGTTAACTGGAATACTCTCTTTCAAATTCTGAAAGTGGCAGGGGTAAAATTCAGGGAACGAAAGGCTATTTACAATTTGCACAAAAACCAGATGGCAGTTATAAGAGTCGAGGGATATGAAAGGGAAGCAGTGGTTGGGAAGGGAGTAAGACAGGGTTGTAGCCTCTCCCCGATGTTATTCAATCTCTACATTGAGCAAACAGTAAAGGAAACAAAAGAAAAATTTGGAGTAGGAATTAAAATTCATGGAGAAGAAATAAAAACTTTGAGGTTTGCCGATGACATTGTAATTCCGTCAGAGACAGCAGAGGACCTGGAAGGGCAGTTGAACGGAATGGACAACATCTTGACAGGAGGATATAAGATTAACATCATCAAAAGCAGAATTAGTATAATGAAATGCAGTCGAATTGAATCAGGTGATGCTGAGGCAATTAGATTAGGAAGTGAGACACTTAAACTAGTGAAGGAGTTTTGCTATTTAGGGAGCAAAATAACTGATGGTGGTCGAAGTAGAGAGGGTACAAAAATGTAGACTGGCAATGGCAAGGAAAGCATTTCTGAAGAAGAGAAGTTTGTTAACACCGAGTATACAGTTAAGTGTCAGGAAATCGTTTCTGAAAGTGTTTGTACAGACTGTAGCCATGTATGGAAGTGAAACATGGACGATAAATAGTTTGCACAAGAAGAGAATAGAAGTTTTTGAAATGTGGTGCCACAGAAGAATGCTGAAGATTAGGTGGGTAGATCATGTAACTAATGAGGAGGTATTGAATAGAATTGGGGAGAAGAGGAGTTTGTGGCACAACTTGATTAGAAGAAGGGATCGGTTGGTAGGACATGTTCTGAGGCATCAAGGGATCACAAATTTAGCATTGGAGGGCAGCGTGGAGGGTAAAAATCGTAGAGGGAGACCGAGAGATGAATACACTAAGCAGATACAGAAGGATGTAGGTTGCAGTAGGTACTGGGAGATGAAGAAGCTTGCAGAGGATAGAGTAGCATGGAGAGCTGCATCAAACCAGTCTCAGGACTGAAGACCACAACAACAACATGAATGAATTCACTACAGCAAAACTGGCCACACTCTTCAAAGTAGAAATTCAATCTTCAGAAGAAAATGAACCAAAGCACTCTTGCGTCTCTTGCCAGGAATTTTTCACAAATATCAATTCAGCTGTTGAATATTGTGCATCCTGCAGTGAAAAGGTGCAACTTTTAACTATTGTTCCAGAGACATTTTCAAAGAAAACAATTTGTAACCACGTTCCATCAGCATCAAAGTACATGGTAGATAAATCAAGAAATATGAGGTTTGTAAAAGAAGTCTTTGGAAGACCACATCCCTAATATGATCATCCTGTAGATGCAGCTCAAGTTCAAACAGTGCAGTCATTTTTCCTGGAGGATAAATGGGAATGTTCTTGCCAGAATGCCAACAAAAAAGACACTTTAACTGTAACAATTGAAGGTCAGAAGGTTGTGAAAGTGAAGAGGTACATGACTCATATAACTTTTGCAATTTCTAATATCAACTATAGAACTTCACATATTGGAAGATCAAAATTTTATGCTCTATGACCTAAGTGGGTAGTTCCACACCCACCTAGAGGTGTCTGTTTATGTGTGTACTGTGCAAATTTTGAACTTTGTGTGATAACTTTGAAGAAATTACTGGAGCACATGATACCTTTGTTGGGCATGGGAAGTCATTAGTAGTCTGTTTGTTTCAAGAATGTGGTGACTGCCGTGGAAAGGGGGGACTGTCTTTACAGGCACTTGGCCTGGAAGATGTAGCAGGTAACTCTGCAGAAATTACATATGTGACATGGGAGGAAAATAAACTAATTAAGAAAACTGTTGCATTTGCCTGTTTCATTGATGAACTTGGTAAATGGTCAGGGAAAGCAGTAAAGCCGCATACACACTGAGACTGAAACATGTTTTCAAAACATGTTTCCGGCAGCTTGATGTGGACACCATTTGGAAACATGTTTGGAAACACAGATACATCTATCCGTAGCAGTGTCGGTACAGATCAAAGGAAACAATGTTTCAGGCTAGCTACCACTTGTCACCACTGCACGGCGCTAGCGTGTGTGTGTGTGTGTGTGTGTGTGTGTGTGTGTCTGTGTGTGTGTGTGTGTGTGTGTGTCATCAACTGTTTAGTGGTGTTCTGTTTACTATTGTTTTCCGTTTTCGCTTTATTTTTCTAAAATAATGGGGCGGTCAAGGCAACGTCCGGAGCAAGGAATATAAAAACACCGTTAAAAAACACGATTGACTTGCAAAAATTGCAGCAGCTTTTGGCACGGACAAGGGAAGTGTTGAGAAAAAGATACGATCGCTCGTGGTTGCTTACAGACACGAGAAAAGAAAAATTATTTCCAGCAGACCATCTGGTAGTTGTGCAGACACTACATATGGCTCGAACTGGTTCGGCTATCGGCTGCTGCAGTTCTTGGACGATGTACATGAGCTGAAGGAGACAACAGGTACTGTGGAAAATGAGGTACGAAAATTATGCTTGTTTGTTTTTATTTGTATTTTGTAGTACACAGTCACATTCACCCATAGTTATTTTCCACGGTACACTTCCTTGTGGGCTTAAAAAATAATTAGCAAATTCGTCTCGAATTTGTTTATTCGTGGAAGCAGCTTTCATTGGTATATTCTGTGCTGAAATGAAAACTGATGCAGTGTCATCTCGTCTCCATGTGCCTGGAATCATCTCACCTGTTTGTAAATCGTAGGAATCGAAGCTTCCATGTGGGGTGTATTGGTGCCTTGCCTTGCATTTCGCCTTAAAAAATTGTGGAGACATACAGCTGTAAGTGTGACAGTTTTTGCCTTTTCCGGTTGTAGCAACATAGGTTTTCTAAACACACGAAAAACTGAAGCCGTAATGCCGAAAGTGTTCTCAACAACCATTCTGGCCCTTGAAAGTCTGTAATTAAAAACTCTCTCTTTCGAACCTTTAACATGTTTTCCCAGGTAGGGTTTCATAATGTTTTCCTGTAAGGGAAAAGCATCGTCTGCTACAAAAACATGGTAGGGCCTTGGTGCCAACTGGTAAGCATTCAGCTTGTGGCAAGTTAAGTTTCTTTTTGTTAATTAACTCATTTATGCTCGCGTTTTTGAACACACCACCATCTGATATTCTGCCTTGGCAGACGATATCTGCGTACAAAAAGTTGTAGCTGGCATCGACGACAGTAAGCAGCACAATGCTGAATGAACCTTTATAATTATAATATTCAATTCCACTACCAACAGGGCACTGTAGCACGATATGTTTCCCGTCAATTGCTCCGACACAATGGGGGAACGAAAAATCTGTGAGAATAAACATGCTGTTTCACTCCAGTCGTTTTGAGTTGCAGGTATCTGAAAGAAAGAAATTTGATTTCAGGTTTTTGTACATTCGCCAGAGGGCACAAATGAAGATGAAGAGGTTGCGGCTGGACCTTCCAGTCCTCCACCACCAAAAATTAGAAGGATGGGTGAGAGAAAAGACAAGCAGCAACCCTACAAGATTGCGTCTCAATTGTTAACTAAAGTGCTGCAAAAACAAGAAGAGAACAAGAACGATGAATGCAGTGCGTATGGGCAGTATGTGGCATCAGTTTTACGGAAATTGACAGAGTTAGAAAGAGCAAAAACAATGGCTTTGCCTAATGATGTATTAATGAAACAACATGTAGCGTATTAGGAAAGTGAGCAGTCGACAAGGGGTATGAATGAATGTGGCAGGGCCATCATCATCAAGTAATAATTCCCCTGTTACATTTACAAGCTATGAAGACAGTGACAACGCAGTTGAAGAAGTTGTGTTTGATGAATTATGTAATGTAATTGAGAAATAATAACACTTCGAAAATGTGCTTATTTAACGATGTTTTTCATTTACTTACCCTTACATAATCCTTCAGTACTTCCACCAGAGCTGCACATACTTCAGGTACTATTTTAGATATTGCTCATTTTGAAATGCGAAATAAATACGCAAGGCTCTGAAATGAATCTCCTGTTGCCAGGAAACGAAGAGTAACTGCAAGCCTTTCATTGACTGAAATAGCTTTCCTGAAATTCGTGTCCTTTTTTTTTTTAAACAAATGGTGATATCATATTTGCCAGATATTCAAAATCGGTAGGTGAGATCTGAGTGAAGTTGCGGAAGCCAGAGCCGTCTTCCATACTCAGCTCACGTAGCAGGTTATTTCCGCCAGTTCATCTATAGAATGTTTTTCTCCACCAACGACGAGGACGCCTTTCATTTTGTTTGTGTAAACCTTCTAATATTAATAATGCAGCTCCACATATCATTATTGTTTCTTCGACACCAGACATAACGCAGCAGCAGGCAATACCAACACAATAACACGAGGAGCACTGCAGACGGCGTGAACTCACGAGAAATGTGGACGGAAACGAGAGACCGGAAACAAAGTCGGAAACATTTGCAAAACATGGCAGAAAACAATGTTTCCAACAGAAACACGTTTCCAGTGGCAGTGTGTACGCGGCTTAACACACCAGCATGTGAAGAAATTGCAGGAGTGAAAGGGTGTATACAGGCTGAAAAACTACATTTAGTGCTTCACTGTGATTTTGCTGAGAACTGGTCTAATTCTCCCACAAGAAGTAAAAGGGTATCATTGGAGTAATGACAGGTTTCAATTTTTACAGGAGTGACATATTTTCAAAACAAGACCACAATTGTTGCTGTTATAAGTGATGACACAGGTCATGATTCAGCACATACTTTGCTAGCAATGCACAAAATTCATCAACTGCAAACAGGGGCACAGTAGATCGTTATTATTTCTTATGGTGCTCCTCGTTACCAGCTGTTTGAATTGAGCTAGTCGCTTGTGCCAACTGACTGGGTATACAGTGCTACTGGTCACGGGAAGGGGCCTTGTGATGGTGTAGGAGGCCTGCTGAAGCACCGTGCTACAAAACGTAATCTTCCCAGAGCAAATACAGCTGCGATTCAGATTGCTGAGGATTTTACGAGAGTTGTGAAATCTTACATATCCACAGCCCTCATTCTTTTGTCCAAAGAGGAAATCGAAGAATTCCGTGAGCAGAAAAAAGAAAAATGGTCCAAAGAAACTACTCCTGTGAAAGGAATTCAGAAGACACATTTGTGGACTCAAAGTGATGGGCGAACTCATATTGCATGCACTTTAAAGAGCAAGAAAGAAGAAATTTCATTCTTTCGGCCAACACCTCAGAAACAGCAGGATAATATTCAGATTCACAACTTGAGACGAGGATGTTTGTGGCATGTGTGTATGACTGTGACTGGTGATTTGCAGAGATTATAGACACCAGTTATGAGTTAAATGAAATTGTAGTGAACTTTACGCTACCACACAGACCAGCTGCTGGATATAGGTTTCCGGCTGAAGGACAGCGACGACGCTGCCAGTGCTCACTTCCTGTTCACAATGTATTGGAGATTGTAAGTGCTCCAGTTCCTATTGGTTGGACAGGAAGCCATCACTCTATATGAAAGGCAGATACTGAAGCACTGGAACACATTTTTAGTTCATTGACTGGCTAATTTCAGTACAAAACAGAGTGCACAGAAGTTGTGTGAATTCAAACCTGTGATTCTTTGGACCTTTCACATACATTTTGGAACCATTTAAAATGCTTCAAAAATGAGTCTCTTACTCATATTTAAAAACTAAAATTATGTTAGGTTTTGATTTTTATGAGCCTGTTATGTGATAATGTGGTAATAAGACAGTTTTATGTATGGCAAATGGTTTATAAGACCTATTCAACCTAAAACTGGAAGCTCTCCTTTTCAGGGAATGTAGATCTATTATGGTACTAATCAACAGGAAAAAATAAAAATTTTATGGATAGATTTTTGAAAAAAAAAAAAAAAATAATAATTCCACACCTTATAAAAAAAGTTCAGAATGTTAGAGTAAAAGAACTTTGACAGATAAGTCCAAATGGAGGATTTATTTCTAATCATAAAACAATTATCATTCAAATAGAGAAAAATCCCAACAAAATATCTAGAACGGTTCCAGAGATACAGCATTTTCAAATTTTTTCCAAAATTCATGCCTTCAAAATGGTATGTACATTGTTACCTTTGGAGGGCTGTACCTCGCAGCAGAAATTTTTTTGGAGAGGGGGGGGGGGGAACCAAACAAACATGTTCCTTACTTAGTCCTTCGTTTTAACATATGCCAAATTCAATAACATCTGAGATTATGAAGGTAAGATTTTTCCTAGCCTGCCTGAATTGATATGGACTATGCCTACTATACTCTACCCCCCCTCCCCCCCACCGCCTCCTCCTCCTCACCCTTTTCATTCAGTGATTGCCTCATGCTCTCTTTGAAACCGTCAACAGTGTTTGATTCTTTCAATTTAATATGTTCCCATCACCTTAGTTTCCTACTTCTCTGCAATTTTTCATCTGCATTTCATGACCCAACTAGGTCATTCCATGTCTCCCCCTTTAATTTCTTGCAAGTTTAAAATCTGATTCCCAATGTATGTCATAGCCTTCTAGTGTCTCCAGGTCTGTCCCACAAATAAACCTGGAACAGTTATGAGCAATGAATAAGGTATGCTGTGTCCAAGTTTCTAACAGGCGGTTTCCGCTTGCATTCCTTTCCCGCAGTCTGTGTTATTCTACAAGTTTTCCTTCCACCCCTTATCTTGCTATGAAATTATATCTCCCTTAACGAATTGAATATATTCTTTCATTTCATCGTGTGTTTTATGAATCTCAATTGTTTAATATTATGGAAAAGATAGATCACTACACACACACACACGAGATCACAGTCTCAGCAGCCAGAGACTTGTGAACATCTTCGCCATGTGGCGAGTAGTAATCTGCCTTTTTCATCATACTGTCATTATCCCATCCTGGATTTTCCATTGTTCAATTGTTTAATAACTTTCTGTATTTTATCTGAAGTTGAGCTTTTGTTTAATGTCTAATCTTATAATTAATACTATCATCAGCAGTTTTGCTGACCTACCCTATGCAGTTTGTATTCAACTTACAGAATCTGTAACATATACTTTTTTGCGTTGTGAGACATAAATATACATTTTTGAGTTGTCATTGGAACTAAAACAAGGCTTCTTTTTTGTTTTGAACAGGTTACTGAAGATTTACTGGGTTTTTGCAAATTTTGTGACATTGAAGACAAAGAACTGGCACTTGCATTACAACCAGAATGCAGTAATGTAAGTATTAACATTGTTCTTGGAGTTTTTGTTTAGTGGGCATAGTAGGGTTGCAAACTTCCATAAGACCCCAGTGATAACGCCAGCTATTCACATCTGACAGCTTTCGTTGTATTAAGGGAATGTAGTTACCAGAAAACATAAGTAAGTCAGTGTAGTGTAAAATACTGTATTAATAAATTTGTTTAAATACTCGCAATCTATTCAAAATGTACACATATTAGCCCATCGTGAGGTTAACTTGTAATAAAAATCATCACCTTAGCCAGCTTCATCCTGACCCACAACTTCTTCACTTTTGAAGGCCAGACATACCAACAATTAAAGGGAACAGCCATGGGTACCAGGATGGCCCCCTCGTACGCCAACCTATTCATGGGTCGCTTAGAGGAAGCCTTCTTGGTTACCCAAGTCTGCCAACCCAAAGTTTGGTACAGATTTATTGATGACATCTTCATGATCTGGACTCACAGTGAAGAAGAACTCCAGAATTTCCTCGCCAACCTCCACTCCTTTGGTTCCATCAGTTTCACCTGGTCCTACTCCAAATCCCATGCCACTTTCCTTGACGTTGACCTCCACCTGTCCAATGGCCAACTTCACATGTCCGTCCACATCAAACCCACCAACAAGCAACAGTACCTCCATTATGACAGCTGCCACCCATTCCACATCAAACGGTCCCTTCCCTACAGCCTAGGTCTTCGTGGCAAACGAATCTGCTCCAGTCCGGAATCCCTGAATCATTACACCAACAACCTGAAAACAGCTTTCGCATCCCGCAACTACCCTCCCGACCTGGTACGGAAGCAAATAACCAGAGCCACTTCCTCGTCCCCTCAAACCCAGAATCCCCCACAGAAGAACCACAAAAGTGCCCCACTTGTGACAGGATACTTTCCGGGACTGGACCAGACTCTGAATGTGGCTCTCCAGCAGGGATACGACTTCCTCAAATCCTGCCCTGAAATGAGATCCATCCTTCATGAAATCCTCCCCACTCCGCCAAGAGTGTCTTTCCGCCGTCCACCTAACCTTCGTAACCTGTTAGTTCATCCCTATGAAATCCCCAAACCACCTTCCCTACCCTCTGGCTCCTATCCTTGTAACCGCCCCCGATGCAAAACCTGTCCCATGCACCCTCCCACCGCCACCTACTCCAGTCCTGTAACCCGGAAGGTGTACACGATCAAAGGCAGAGCCACATGTGAAAGCACCCACGTGATTTACCAACTGACCTGCCTACACTGTGACGCATTCTATGTGGGAATGACCAGCAACAAACTGTCCATTCGCATGAATGGACACAAGCAGACAGTGTTTGTTGGTAATGAGGATCACCCTGTGGCTAAACATGCCTTGGTGCACGGCCAGCACATCTTGGCACAGTGTTACACCGTCCGGGTTATCTGGATACTTCCCACCAACACCAACCTATCCGAACTCCGGAGATGGGAACTTGCCCTTCAGTATATCCTCTCTTCACGTCATCCGCCAGGCCTCAATCTCCGCTAATTTCAAGTTGCCGCCACTCATACCTCACCTGTCTTTCAACAACTTCTTTGCCTCTACACTTCTGCCTCGACTGACATCTCTGCCCAAACTCTTTGTCTTTAAATATGTCTGCTTGTGTCTGTATGTGTGGATGGATATGTGCGTGTGTGCGAGTGTATACCTGTCCTTTTTTCCCCCTAAGGTAAGTCTTTCCGCTCCCGGGATTGGAATGACTCCTTACCCTCTCCTTTAAAACCCACTTCCTTTCGTCTTCCCCTCTCCTTCCCTCTTTCCTGATGAGGCAACAGTTTGTTGCGAAAGCTTGAATTTTGTGTGTATGTTTGTGTTTGTTTGTGTGTCTATCGACCTGCCAGCGCTTTTGTTCGGTAAGTCACCTCATCTTTGTTTTTATATATAATTTTTCCCACGTGGAATGTTTCCTTCCATTATATTGATATTTTCCTATTTCATTTGAGTAGGTCAGCAGTTTCTCGTCACTATTAACAGTGTAAAAAAAACAGTCGTGACGATTGAAACTATAACTTAGAACTTATGCATTTGAACTCAAATGAATTGTTATTGACAAGTGCTAGCCATCAACGTTTCTTTTCTCATCTCTTTAGATACTCACCAGGTAGTGGCAGAAGAAAACTAATGGAAGTTAAGGAAATGAGCAAGCTTTTGAAGCCAGTCGCTCCTCCTTCTGGCAGAAGAATAGAAGGGGAAGAAAGAGGGATGAAGGAAGAGAACTTGCAAGGCTTAGAAAGTGGGGAGAGTTATGGAACTGTCGCCCACAGTTCCGGGTCGGGAAAGACGTATCAGACGCGATGAGAAAGAAAAACTAATTGTCAGGGACTGCACCAAGCGATATTTGAAAACATGGGAGGTGAAAGGTGGTAGATAAGATAATAAGCAAGACAGATATTACTGACAAAACATCATACAAGTGTTAATAAGAACAGGAAGCTAAGTGCATTATGCATGGTAGAGGCGCGGTGCAGGGAAAAATAGGCAAGTCAGAATATGAAAGGTATAAAAAACTGAGTGATGAAAGGAGTAGTTACTGACAAGGGAACCTCCCCATCGCACCCCCCTCAGATTTAGTTATAAGTTGGCACAGTGGATAGGCCTTGAAAAACTGAACACAGATCAATCGAGAAAACAGGAAGAAGTTGTATGGAACTATGAAAAAATAAGCAAAATATACAAACTGAGTAGTCCATGCGCATGATAGGCAACACCGAGGATAGTATGAACTCAGGAGTGCCGTGGCCCGTGGTTAGCGTGAGCATCTGCAATACGAGAGGTCCTCGGTTCAAGTCTTCCCTCGAGTGAAAAGTTTTCTTCCTTTATTTTCGCAGAGTTATGATCTGTCCGTTCGTTCATTGACGTCTCTGTTCTCTGTAATTAGTTTAGTGTCTGTGTTTATTGAAGTCGCGAGCTATATTTGCTGGATTCATATTGGCCACGGGATACATCTCACGTATTTAATACACTCTCGTCCAAAGTAGCGAACAGTCAACTGCCAGCCAGGGAGCTTCGTTAGCAGGAATACTCTCTCTTCCGTGTGCTGTAGTCGACTGACGTCGTGTGTTTCGACGTTTGTTTAGGTGTAGCGTCACCATACATACGGCGCAGTTACCTCGCATCAGACGCATGGACTGACAGATAATAATTGTCTGAAAATAAAATATTAAAATTTTCTCTCGAGGGAAGACTCGAACCGAGGACCCCTCGTTCCGCAGCTGCTCACGCTAACCACGGGACCACGGCGCTCCTGAGTTTCTGCTATTCTTGATGTTGCCTATCTTGCGCATGGACTACTCAGTTTATATATTTTGCTTATTTTTTTTCACAGTTCCACACATTTTTCAAGGCCTATCCACTGCGCCAACTTATAACTAAATCCGAGGGGGGTGCGATGGGGAGGTTCCCTTGTGAGAAGAAATGCTGAGACCAAAAAATTAAGACCAGGAGGGCGGTAAGACCGAGGATGCAATGTAACACCAGTTCCCACCTGCGAAATTCTGAGAAACTGGTGTATGCGGGAATAATTCGGAGAGCAGCACTTGTGGTGAAAAAGGCACCGCGGTTGTAACTGTCACATTGTAGAGCATGCTTTGCATGTTGCAAGTATGCGCTCACTGTGTATTCCTATTCGTCATAACTGATAACTTGATGATAGTCATACCGGTATAGATAGCCGAACAGTGTTTAAGTAACAGCAGGTACGTGATGTGTCATTTCACAGGTTGCTCTCACTTTGATGGCATACGTTTGCCAGTTACAGGGCTGGTATAGGTGGTGGCAATTGTCACAGCAGTTGGGCCGTAGCGTAAAAGGAGCACAGTGTCTGTCTGACTGGGGTGGGGGCAGGGGGAGGGTGGGGGGTGATGAAAAGCTATTTAAAGGACAGTGGGAAAAATGTTGGACAGAATGAACCTCATTTTAGGATATGATCTTAGGAAGTCACAGCCTTGTCAAAGTGGCTGATTAATACATTTGAAACCAGATTAGTAGTGAGTGGCAATAGTTGTTTTTTGAAGGGATTAGCAGTACCGGCATTAGACGTGATGCGCCAGGAAATCTACTTCTGAACTAGGCTGGTGGGGTAATTATGTCCAGTGAAGGCTCAGGTGAGAATGGTGGTGTATTGCTGTAAAGAGTCTGCATCTGATTTGCATTTCAAATTCTGTGGCTGTATGAGAGGGAATGTGTGACAGAAAGAATGGCAACTGTCAAAATGTAAGTAGTGTCATTTGTCGGTGGGTTTAATGTGAACAGAAGTGTGTAGCGGCCCTCGGTGTGGATATGGTGAACGTAAAGGAAAGTGGCACGGGATTCGGAATAGGACCGTGTGAAATGTAATTGGAAGAATGTATTTAGAGATTCCAAAAATTTTAATAGGCCAGCCTCACCATGACTCAGTACAGCAAATATGTCATAAATCCATTTAAACCAAACCAGGTGCTGAAGGCTTGTTGCTTCTAGGAAAGCCCCTGACCCTGGGTCCTAGACAACTTTTCCGTAACTTTGCCAATTCTTGCCCTCCATCCCTCTTCCTTCACCTTCACCTTCAACCAGTCTGCCGGGAAGAGGAGGAGGAGCAGCCACAGGCCTGCACATTTACATAACTTTTGTGTGTGTTTCCTCCTGCCACTGCTTGATGAGTGTTTTTATCTATCCAATTATATTTAACAAATTGATTATTTTTGTTGATAGATACACACAGTCATTGAGGTGAATTGGATGCTCTTACTTTGATGTTACCGGGTTTACTAAAAAAAAAAAAGTGTGTGTGTGTGTGTGTGTGAGAGAGAGAGAGAGAGAGAGAGAGAGAGAGAGAGAGAGAGAAGAAGGAGAAGGAGCACTAATATTGACACTTGACATCTGATGTATACACGTAATTGCCATTGGTTTGGAGCTGCAGTTATCATTGGCCCATTTAAATAAAGTATCATTCATTATTGCTGCAACTTTAAAACTGCAAAGTATTGTTTAGTAATAGTTAGACTGTATTAATATAAAATGACCTCGACAATTGACATAGGCTATAGTTTAAGTAAGGCAAATTCAAACTTAAATATGTTGTCTGGTAAGAAATAAGTAATGTGATGTACTACACTTAAGTCCGACAAGTGTGTCAAGACGAATTTTTATTTCATTGTATTGATCAGTGACACGTATTGAGATTTGAGAATTAGATAAATTACCGGAAAAAATAATAAATAAGGATTTTAGCACCCCACGCAACTCCCGTATGGGTTAATTTATTTAACTCTCAAATACAGGAAATCCCATGAAATATGGGACAGTTGACAACCCGAGGGCATAAGTTCAGTGTTTGGTTTTGGGAATTGTGGAAGTCCTGCTAGATGGGTACAGGCAAGAGAAATATAAATAATCGTGTTTGTTTGGTTGGACATTAGCCTGATTCCTAAGAGTCCGTGTATGACGTGGCTGAACAAAAAGAAATGATCCTATTGTTCTTTCCCAGTACTTGAATATGTGGGCCATAAACTTCTACTCGTGAAACTAAAATGATGTAGCCTTAATCCCATCTGACTTTGAGAAAAGGAAGCTGAGCATACACATTTCCAGTGCATATTCATGTTTCATTTGTGCACTATGCGTTTTATTTATTTGATCGTTTCAACCACCTGTGGCAAGAAATTACTCTATTGCTTTTCCTTTTTAAGTTATATTCTCTTTCACCAATATTTCTTCATTTCTGAAACTGTTGCTCAATCTTGTTGTAAGAATACTCTTCCCATTCTGTTGTTCTTGCTGTCTTGTCAAATAGAAGACTCACAATTTTCACTTGATACATTTCTAGTGTTTCCTATATGTTCTTCACTGTTCCTCACTTCCTTGGATCCCAATTTACTTCTTTTTATCTTGAGACTTGTGACTTCCTGTTAATGATATCTTATTTGCAGACCTGGTTTTGCACCTTTAACTTGTGCATTGCATGTGAGCCCTTTTTTCTTTGTCGTGGTGGAGATCTATTTAAACTTTTCATATATATCATTTGATTGCAAGTCCAGTGTAAAATCTTGTGCAGTTAATTTTTTTTCTTTTTTGGTCAGTACTCTGCCCCAGAAATGTCCTTCCTTTTTTCTCAAACACTGGACGATCCAGAATGGAATAACAAAAATAGAAGTGTCGAGTGGTAGCCAGGTGCCTGTGAAAGGTCCACATCTACTCTCCCCTCCCTCTGCCCTCCACATCTACATCCATACTCTGCAAACCACTGCGAAGTGCACAGAACAGGTACTTCCCACTGTACCAAATATTACAGCTATTTCCTGTTCCTTTCACATACGAACCATGGGAAGAATGACTGTTTAAACATTTCTGTGCCCACACTAATCGATCTAATCTTGTAGTCACAATCTCTAGGGGATCGATACATATGGCGATGTAATATATTCTGAGACTCGTGATTTAAAGCTGGTTCTTGAAACTTTGTAAACAGTTTATGTCTATCTTGAAGCATCTGCCAGTTCAGTTTCTTCAACATCTCTGTGACATTCTCCCGTGCGCCAGACAAATCTGTGACCATTCTTGCTATCATTCTCTGTATACGTTGAATACCCCACTCAGCCATATTTGGTGTGGGCCCTATACACTTGAGCAGTATTCTAGGGTGGCCACACAAGAGATTTGTAAGCAACCTCCCTTGTTGTGGAGTGATTGCACTTCCTGAGTATTCTCCGCCTTTACCCACAATTGAACCTGCATGTTCATTCCTCTTCGTCTCCCTACAAAGTGCTACTCCCAGTTATTTGTATTAATTGACTGATTCCATTTGTGATTCATTAACGTTATTGTTGTACGATACTACCCCCCTCCACGTGCACAATTTAATTTGAATATTGAAAGGGGTAGACCTCTTTAAATGCATGAAAAATAGGTAATTTTCATGCACCCTCCACCTCTGCTCCCCCCCCCCCCCCCCCCCAAAAAAAAAAAAAAAAAAAAAACTAAATCTGATGCTATGTCTTTGTCTTGAGAAATTATTTTTGTACCCACATCTGAATGTGGGATGACCCCTTGCAACTAGAACAGTGGTCATCAGCAGGAATTCCTGAAGCCCTCCCACTGGATGTGTAACAAAATAATCTTGTTTAATCATTTTCAATATTTTCTATCAGCATAGACTGAAAAATGTTAAGGTCTGACAAATGGTGACGTGTTGAAACTAATGTCATTTTCTTAGTCAACAAAATTGAACCAAAGGCTTTCACTGAAAGTAAACTTTCAGAAATATTGCAATATGGCTACCTGTGCTGATGGAGAATTCCATTTAGAATGCTGACATTGAATTCTGATCAAAATTCTATATACTATTTTGTGTTCCCGTCAATCTGAAAAATTCATTTAAAGTCTTGGGTTATGTTTTGTGTAGTTAAGTTGAACATGTCTGTAGTCAGTGATCCCTGTATCATACAGCAATTCTTCCAGATCGAAAAGGAGCTCCCCCCCCCCCCCCCCCCCCCTTTCCCCTCCCCCATCCTCCCCATGGCTACAGTGGTCCTGTGGCCTCTTTGTCAGTTTATGTCATCCAGTGCTGTGCTTCGCTTGATACACTTTTTGTCCCCTTTTGTGCAAACATTGTAACAGGCTGGTCCGATCTTGAGTTCGAGCGTATTCACGATTTCGTCGAAACCTGTTAGGCCTTCAGTGAAATAATTACCGAATTGGCCCGAAAATAAGCCATCACCACATATAAGCCACACCTCTAAATTTTGAGGAAGAAATAAAACAGTGTTCTTTTCTTGAAAATAAGTAGCACACTGATTACAAGGAAAAAAATTACCAAAAATCTACTTGCATGTAAGTAAGACATACGTACCGTTAACATTTGGTACAACACATTGTCAACATATTTTGACTTATTTACTTTCATCACTATCAGTATTGCTGTTCACTTCCCCACTCTCACTGCTATAATTTTCTTCTTTCTCTTCCACAGTGTGTCATTGTCACTGCCGTTCAGTGCATTTGATATGCAGCATTTCTTGAACCCCTTGATCATGGACTCTGATGATATTGAGGACCATGAAGCAAGAATCCACTTCCAAAAAAAGTGTGACTTGTGGCTTTTCAATCTTATCAGATGGTGTAAGGATGTGGTCTTCTTCCAGAAGCAATCTGCATACATTTTTATAGGTTGTCCTTGAACGGTTTGTTTATGGCCATATCTAGTACCTGTAGTTTCGAAGTCATTCCTCCAGGTATTATGATAGGATCTTCTTTCGTGCAGCACCTTTATCTTCAGCAGTTAGATGGCCCTTTAAAGCATCCAGAACTAGCATGGCTCTCTTAGCAGGCAATGCCCCGGTCTGTGATTCAAAACGGTAGACAACAAGTTGACCATCAGCTGCACTGTCATCCAGCCCATTGGAAGTGAATCACTAAACCAATAGCAAAGTTTTCTTTGGGCATGGTTTTTCTCTTCAAAATGACCTAAGAGGGTAGCTTCCTCCCATCGGCTGTAACAGCTAACGTGTCATTCTATTTTTTTCCATTCCAAGTTTTTCTTAATGACATTCTTTCTGCCCCTGTCATATTGGCCGGCATGTCAAAAAATACTGGGGTTTCTTCAGCATTGCCAATCTGACGAAAAGGATACGAGTGACACTTTCGTAAGTGGATGATTAGAAGTTGACCGGCTTCTCTGTGAAGTCTTCTCACATTCTCTGTACTAGTGTAATACTTTGACAGATAGCAAGGCCATTTCTCTGCATAAACTGAGGCACCAACTAATACTGCCACAAAATTCTCATTGTGTCACATCTAAGTCTTTTGTGATTTCCAGGACCTTCAGTTCGAGAATCTCTCGTGAGATAGGCATCCCGCCTTCCCCTTGTCTAAGCTCCTAGTTCTGGATACTTGCCACATTTCTGCTCCCTGAACGATTTTCTCGTCGAAACTGCCTTCTTCCATTTTTGTTCTGAAGCAACCGAACATCGCACAATAGATTCGTCCAGTCCGTTCTTTCTTCTGGTCGCTGTTTTGTTTGTGGTTTTGACGTTACACAGAGCTATAAGTTTGAAGCTTGCATCGTAAATAAACCGAATTCCTGGGCTCGATCATGCTTTTTGCTCTAAGTGGTTATTTGTAATGTCCTAAATCAGGCTTTCATACTACTATTCAACTGAAACTGAAGTATAAGCTAGTGTAACAATACTGGTGGACCTAGATAATGTCCACACCCATAAAATACTGGTAAAAGTTTGCATTGTTGAGTAATAAAATATGTCGTCGCCAGTTTCGTCTACGGAAGCTTGTTGTTACAACTGAGCTCAATTTTTGTGCAGCAGTTGTGCATAAGGCGACAAAGTAGAGGGTATAAGGTGCACCCCAACTTTAGAGAGTGAAATTTGGATAAAAAGTGTAGCTTATTTTGGGTACATGTCGACAGTCCCACATTGCAAATGTGAGTGGATTAACACACAGTATTTTTGCTCAAGAACAGGAGCAATTATTATACAGGGTGAGTCAAACTTCTGTGAACACTATTTGAGATAAACCATTTACTTACATGGTGAAGCACGACATTGGGATCACAGGTTTACTTCAAACTTCGTACTTCTTAAGTAGGCCATTAAAACAACTTAATGTGCAAGTAGTAATGTGCAATACCCTGACAATTCTGAGAAAATCACAAGAGAAGGTTTCCGTGTCTGTTATGTAGCTTAGGCATTTGTGCGTAGGTTCTAGATGCTAGTGTTCACGGTGATCAAGTAATTAGCGTTCAAGCTCCATAAGATGAATGTGTACGAGACGACGGTTTGATTCCCGCTCGTACTTAATTATTAATCTAGTTTTTTCATCACTGGTCATACTGTTTAATTTATATGACATTTGAGAGATAATATAACAAAAACAGGGCATGTGTATTTGCATGAAGTTTCAATTTATGTTTTCTGTATCTGTATTACAAGTACCGTCTTCCAAATAGTGATGTCCAGAGCACATCCGACCAGTAGTTGTACATTACTTTCGTAGTCTGGGACATTGTGACTTACTGTATGACTGATATTGATTAACATCATTCGCACCATTATTTATCGAGGTTTGACTTGGGTTTTCCAAGCCTGTCCCTCGTCCTTGAAAATTTTGTTACGAATTGTTAATAGTCAAAAACATGAAATTCACTATAACTTTTTGAAAATGCACGTGGCCTTTTCTTGTTTTTGATCATATTTCCTCTCAAATCTCATATAAACTAAATAATGTGACCAGTGATGATAAAAATATAGATTAAAATGTAAACGGATTCGAACCGCTGCCTCATTCACTACCCGTTTACTGCGTGTAGAAGATTGCATTTTCTCTGTTCGAGAAAAGTTCCAGCTGGAAATTCATCAGATCATATTTTAGTTTGTAGCTTTATATTTGTTTTCAACTTAACCTTTGTTTAATAGCTTTTGTAATTATATATTATCTACTAATTATATCTTATATACAATAGAAAATCCTTAAACACTATTTCCAAGTCAGGAAATGTTTCCAAGTGCTTAAAATATTAACATTTATTGCTTCGCTTGTCTTTAATAAAACTTGAAAAACCTATTGTGCTTTTTATAAAGTGATAAAACTTTAGCTATAGTGCCTCTGCTATTGCAGGAAACTTAAATGTTTAATGCTCCTTTACATATTTAGTATGTTTCAACTTTAATTGTTGTTGTTGTAGTTGTGGTCTTCAGTCCAGAGACTGGTTTGATGCAGCCCTCCATGCTACTCTATCCTCTTTAATTGTTGAAACCATTTTACAAAATTTGCCATAGGAAGGCTTATTATTATACAAAATAATGTATTTAAACTGTGTTATTCTTTCCTGCTGAGTAATTTGTCACATGTAAATGAGTTTGAACAAATTTCTCTCCAACGAAAATCATAAGAAATTACAATTAGAATAATATTGCAAAAATTGTACATTGTCATAAACCATATAAGGGCCATGTTAGGTCAAACTAGTGGCAGTGGTTAAATTTGGCAACTGATGTAAGTGTTGGGCAAGTTGGAAGTGGTTACTGTTGCGACATTTTGGAGCAAGTTATCTTGGGTGTAGAGTCATTGACAGGTTTAGAAGTAATTTTGAGTGTGCCACAGGGAAGTACGTTGGGACTTTTGCTTTTCATGTTGTATATCAGTGACCTTGCAGATAGTGTTAATAGTAACCCCAGACTTTTTGTAGATGATGCAGTTATCAATACTGAAGTACTGTCTAAAAGAAGCTTCAGAAGTATTCACTCGGTTTTCGATAATTTCAGAGTAGTGCAAAGATTGGCAACTTGCTTTAAATGTTCATAAAGAAAAATTGTACACTTCACAAAATGAAAAAAACATAGAATTGATAATATTGATGAGTCACTCATACAAATACCTGATTGTAACTCATGTAGGTATATGAAATGGAATGATCATATAGACTCAGTTGTGGGTAAAGCAGGTTTATTGGTGGCATACTAGGGAAGTGGAATCACTCTACAAAGGAGACTGCTTACATATCACTCATGTGACCCAACCTAGAATATTTCTCAGATGCATGGGACTCGTATCAAACAGGACTAACTGGGTAAACCGAATGTATACAGAGAAGGACAACACGAGTGGTCACAGGTTTGTTCGATCCATGGGAGATTGTGACAGTCTACTAACAAAATTTCAAGAACTGGCTTTAAATGATTACACTAGGAATACGTGTATCGCTCACTTCGCGATTGTGAAGATACGAGTACAATAATTACTGCATGCACAGAGGCACTTAAACAGTCAGACATCCCATTCTCTGTATGTGAATGGAATGGGAAGAAACCGTAATAACTGTTACAGTGGGACATACTCCTTGCCATGTACTTCAGTTTTTTGCGGAGTATAAATGTAGATGTAGGAGGGGATTTTGGGGAAAGGGGGAGATTGCAAAGGAGTAAGCGTGTGTGGCTGTGTGCTGTGCAGAATAAGCTGAGGTATTCTCGCTGGATGAAAAGTTCACCTTGGGAAGCTTTCCGCAATGCTTCATCTTGACGGCCTCCTGTAACCTCGTCAGGAGATTTTTTAGAATGCTCCTATGAAAGTCTGCTCCTTTACCAGCATAATCTGTTAGCATGGCATTGTGACAGTCCCAGGAAAGACTTCGCCCTAGGTCGAGACTTGACCTTTTTCGGCAGTGGGTAATCTCGGGGTACAGTGATACGTCCACCAGTCACCCTCGGTGGTTGACGGCCAGAGAAGCCATCTGGATTGGATCGTCGTGACACGGCTGTAGCGTATCAGCTGCCACCTCAGTTCAGCATTCTGTGTGGAAGGGTGTGAGCAGTTTTGGAACCTGGAGGATGGCATAATTTGTCTTTCAGTGTATTGAAAACTCACCTGTGACCGATATTTGCCCTTTCTGCTGTCGCCTCACGCTTGACACACAGGTCTTTGAGCGCCGGGCCTTTTACTCCATTCGTGGTTTCCAGAGAGACGTCCTGCCACTCCGTACATCATCAGCCCCACTTGCTTGGCCACAATGATAGTGGATTGTTTCTGACACTTCTACCAACTAAGCACAAACTGTTGCAGTGTTGTTGTTGTTCTTGTGGTGGTGGTAGTGGTGGTGGTCTTCAGTCCAAAGACATACATTGAAAGATATTTTATGCCATCGTCCAGGTTCCACAACTGCTCACACCCTTCCACACAGAATGCTGAACATTTGATGCACCCCTAAACACTACTCTATCCTGTGCAAGTCCCTTTTTTGCTGAAAAACTACTGCAACTGACATCCTTTTGAACCTGATTACTATATTCATCTCTGTCTCTCTCTCTCTCAAAGTCCTGCCCCCCACACTTCCCTCCAACATTAAATTGGTGACCCCTTGATGTCTCAGAATGTGTCCTATCAACCGATCCCTTCTTTTATTCAAGTTTTGCCAAAATTTTCTTTTCTGCCCATTTCTATTCAGTACCACCTCATCTGTTACATGATCTACCCATCTAATCTTCAGCATTCTTCCATAGAACCACATTTAAAAAAACTTCTATTCTCTTGTTGTTTGAATTGTTTATCATCCAATTTTCCCTTCTATACAAGTCTGGACTCCAGACAGGAGCATTCAGAATACTTCCTAACACCTTAATCTATAGTTGACGTTAACAAATTTCTCTTCTTCAGAGATACTTCTCTTGCCATCACCAGTTTATATTGTACATCCTCCCTACTTCAGCAATCATCAGTTATTTTACAGTCAAAATAGCAAGATGACTACTTTTAGTGTCTACTTCCCTCAGCATCGTCTGATTTGAATTGACTACATTCCATTCGACTAGTTTTGTTTTTGTTGATGTTCATTTTGTATCCTCGTTTTAAGGCAGTGTCCATTCTATTCAACTGCTCTTCCAAGTCCTTTCCTGTCTCTGACAAAATTACAGTGTCACTGGCAAACCTTAAACGTTTTGTTTCTTCCCCCTGAACTTTAGCTCTTACCCAAAAATTTTCTTTAGTTTGCTTCACTGCTTGCTCAGTGTACAGAGTGAATAACATTGGATGAGAGGCTACAACCCCAGCTCACATCCTTCTCAACCATTCCCTCCCTTTCACACCCTTTGACTCTTTATTACTGGTCTCTGTTTCTGTACAAGTTGTAAATAGCCATTCACTTTGTGTTCATTACCCCTGCTACTTTCAGAATTTCAAAGGGTGTAGTCCAGTCAGCATTGTCATAAGCTTCCTCTAAATTTACAAATGCTATGTATGTATGTTTGCCTTTCCTTAACCTATCTACTAAGAGCAGTCATATTTGCCTCGTGTGTTCCAACATTTCTCCGGAACCCAGCTGATCTTCCCTAAAGTTGCTTCTACCAGTTTTTTTCGTTCTTCTTCTGTAAAGGATGTGTGTTAGTATTTTGCAACCGTGTCTTGTTAAACTGATAGTTGGTAATTTTCACACCTGTCAGCAACTGCCATCTTTGTAATTCGAATTATTATATTCTACTCGAAGTCTGAGGGTATTTCGCCTGTCTCGTACATTAGATGGAAGATTTTGTCGTGGCTGTCTCTCCTAAGACATTCTGACAGAATGTTGTCTAATCCAGGGGTCTTGTTTCGACTTAGGTCTTTCAGTCTCTGTCAAATTCTTCTCGCAGTATCATATCTCCCATCTCATCTTCATCTGCATCCTCTTCCCTTCCTATAACATTGCCATCAATTTTATTTCCCTCGTATAACTCTCTATATACTCCATATACTCCTTCTACCTTTCAGCTTTCCCTTCTTTGCCTACTTCATTTTCCAACTAAACTCACGGTATTCATAAAGCTGCTTCTCTTTTCTCCAAAGGTCTCTAATTTTCTGTGAGCAGTATCTGCCTTTCCCCTAGTTATACGTGCTTCTGTAGACTTACATTTATCCTCTAGCTAATGCTGCTTAATCATTTTGCACTTTGTCAGTCTTATTTCTTAGACACTGGTATTCCTTGTTGCCTGCTCTATTTACTGGGTTTTTATATTTTCACCTTTGATAACCTGTGATAACCAAGGATTTCTATTAGGCCCTGTCTTTTTACCTGTCCCCCCCCCCCCCCCCCCCCTTGTTGCACTCACTATTTCATCTCTCTGAACAGCCCATTTGTCTTATGCTGTCAACAAACTGGTCTCTTGTGGGAGCAATGTTTCGTTGTCAGGGTGACTATGTTTAGAAATAAGTATGTACATGTGAACAACACAGGTCTAGAATGTTAATAAAGTTTGTTTTATTTAAAAAGCTTTGAGTTTTCATACAAAAAATTAGGAGGCATTACTTTTTAGTAGCCTTTGTATAATCAATCTGGAACTTTACAGTTTCTCTGCAGGTCTCTTCCACATATACAACCTTCTTTCACGATTCTTACACTATGTGTTAGTGACGATTTAATTACACTTTGCGCAAAATTCTGTGAGGTGGATTCCTCTTTCACTCTTTTCCCCCAGTCTGTATTCGTGTGCCATTTTTCCTCCTCTTCCTTTTCCTACTACCAAACCCCAGTCTCCTCTATATTTAAATTCTCCTCTCTCTTAACTGTCTCAATAAATTCTTTTATCCCGTCATACATTCTGTCCATCTCTTCATCATCTGCAGAGTCAGTTGTCTCATAAACGTGTACTACTGTTGTGGTTGTTGGCTTTTTGTGTATCTTGGCTACAAAAATGTTTTCACTGCGCCGTTTATGGTAGCTTACCCACAGTCCTATTTTCATATTCATAAATATTCCTGAATACTCTATTTGGTTTTGTCTTTATGACCCTGTGTTAACCTGACCAGAAGTCTCCGCCACTGAACTTCACTAATCCTGCTATATACAACTTCGACATACCCATTTCCCTTTCTAAATTTTGTCACCTACTTGCCCGATTAAGCGATCTAACATCCCACGCTCTGACTTGTTTTTCCTGATGACAGCTTCCTCCTGAGTAGCCCCACCCACAGATGTGACTGGGGGACTATTTTAGTCTGGAATATTGTACAAAAGAGGGTGGTATCATCATTTAACCAAGCAGTAAAGCTGCGTGTCCTCACTTCCATCATTTCACAATACCGGCACCGAAAGGCTGTCTCGGTTCACGTTACGAGGCCAGTCGTCCAGACCGTTTCCCCAGTAACTATTAGAAAGGCTGCTACTTCTGTTCAGGAACCGCGAATTGAGGGGACACATTTTGTTTTGAGTCCTGCAGTGGCATGCTACAGTACTGAGCTCCCGAATTTCAGTGCGACTGCAAACAAGCAGAAAATCAATTATGTAACTTTATTCTTTAAGGTGATAGTTAAACCGTGGTAGCTTCCCCTGGTAAGTTGTTAGCCACCCTCTGTTCAACTTCTGTTTAATGTAATCTTATCTATGTGATGAAAGCTTCCAATATGAAGTTTTTTTTGTCTCGATCCCACGTATGTACAGTAGAGTACTAGTTTCCACAGGACTGAACTGCTGTCTTCAGATCTGTAGTGCAGTGCAGGTTATGGAATCGTGTTGTGTGATAGACCGCACATTTGTTTTTGTATCTTTGAAACAGACTTGAAAAAAAAAAAAAAAAAAAAAGAGTAGAACATAAAAAAATATAGCCTTCTCATATTTCATATCGGAAGGTTTCTTCATACTGAATTACTTGATTGCTCTCCAGCCAACAGTGACAGGTATTTGTAGTAATACTATCTGTTTCTCGCATTAAGTTACTTCGAAAATTTATTGCCGTTTCATTGTTTACAATGCTGTTGTGAGCTGTTCTTATATGGTGCAAACCAGGTAAGGGGCATTTTCTGTGAAAGTATTTAATATTTCTGTTCAAGTGTTAAGAATAGGCAGGAGTTACTTCAGCAAACATGAACCACAAAACCTGTGATTCAGTGAGAGCAGCTATGTTAACATCTGTTAAGATATGTGTCATTTCAGCTTACAAAGAACAGTACGACATGTCTGACTGTGTAAAGTGTACCTCACAAAAGTTCTACAGCTCACCCGGGCAAGTGTAGCACTGAAAAAATATGGTATAAATTCTACAGACGCAGTCACAACTGGCAGACCAACATTGAATTTGGCAGGAAATGTGTATCCTTTACTGAAGAAAGTAGCATCTAGACGGAGTTGTATACACAAATTACAATTGTGAGCTGGCAGGCCTTTTCATAGGCTGAAATATTAGTGCGTAATTGATGCCACTGTTGGAAAACGTGAGAAATAATAACACAATGAAAGGTGTTTATTCAGAAAACACATATGTAGGCAAAAATCTCCCATACTAGTTATAGGCTCCATTCTTCATCACGGCAGACGTCTGCTCGGAGACGAACTACCTTCGCTCGAGAAAGATCTCTGCCACGACGTCAGGTACGAGTTAGTCTGCCAAACTGTGAACCGGCAAATTAGTCGTGTAATTGGAGCAGTGAATTCGGGAATAACAGGCCCCACACAACAGGCAGAAGGAACTCGAAAAGGAAAAGGAAACGTTACGATGGAACACGGCACGTTGTTGTGGTCTCCAGTCCTAAAACTGGTTTGATACAGCTTTCCACACTAGTGCCTCCTGTGTGAGCTTCTTCATTTCTACATAGCTTCTGCAGCCTACATCCACTTCTACCTGCTTACCACAGTCAAGCCTCGGTCTATAATTTTTACTGACCGTGTTACCCACCACTGTCAGACTGACGATTCCTTTGAGCCTCATGATCTGTCCTATTCCTCCTCCTACTCGAGTCGTGCTGTAAAGTTTTTTTTTTTCTTTTTTTTTTTCCGATTAAATTCAGTACCTCCCCATTAGTTCTAGTCTACACCTCTAATCGTCAGCCATCTTCTGTAACACCTCACACTAAAAATTTCTATTCAGTTATCATCTGAACTGCTTATTGTCTATGTTGCACCACTGCATGAGGCTACACTCCAAGCAGAGACGATCAAAAAGTTTCCGCACGAAGCCCATACTTCCCAGAATCGGTACGCTGACCGGGCGAAATAGCCTCGAGCGTCGAGGTAATCGTCCCGCCGACGCACCGGCTCGGAGGTGCCCGTTTGGTAAAACACTGTGTCCTGCTGTGCGAAGGATTCCATAACTGTCTGCCGTACGTCGTCAGGAGACATGAAATTTCGACCCTTTGTAGACTTTTTTAAGGAACTGAAGGCGTGATAATCCCACAGTTGTCAAAACTTCTGCATTACAGCATTAACAATTTGACGGCGTGCATTATCACGAAGCAGCACCTCTTGTCACACCGTACCACAGTGCTCGTTTTTGACAGACGTGCTGTCCTATAAACATTCTTCATTCTCTGACGGAACTCTATCAGTTTTTGTCTTGAGGCAGCTGAGAAAAGAATAACAGCACGTTGCTGCTGTTTGGATGCACTGTTAGTAATGTTGCCACAGTTCACGTGTCTGCATTTATTGCACGCAAATCAGAAAGAGACAAATGCCTCGCTAATCTCCTACCTACATGTTGGTGCTTACATACCCGCAGCGGACTCGCGCCACGTTGCACGTACACTGCACCGATGCCCTCAGATGGAAACTTTTTGATGACTCCTTATACCTTCAGTAAACACTACCTAACACTTCAATTTACATTACAAGTTAGCAAATTTCTCTTTTTCAGAGACGCTTTTCTCGGTATTGCATCTGCCTTTATATCTTCCACACGTAATAAATGATCAGTTATTTTGATCCCCAAGTACCAAAACTCGCATTCATTTAATATTTTATTTCCTAATCTAATACCTTCAGCATTACCTGATTTAATATGACTACATTTCATTACCCTCGTTTTACTGGTGTCGATCTCATCTCGCAGCCGGTTTTCCAGGCACTGTCCGTTCCATTCGGCTGCTTTTCTGAGTCCTCTGGCAGATTTACGGTGTCATTGACAAGTTTTGATTTCACTCCCTGAGTTTTAATCCTCTTTCCAAAATTCTCTTCGGTTTCTTTAACTTATTAATCAGTGTACAGATTGAATAACGTTGGCAATATGCGTATGCACGATAGAAATATTCGTAATGTGGATGTTGCAGTTTTCGGCTGCCCGTGATGAAACTTCTGCCACCTACACCTTGTCGATTCCCACGTTTATTGTTAGTATATTAGAGTAATGTAGTCGGATAAACTATTACGTATTGGCTTATTATCTGATGTGGGACAAGGAAGTTAACACAGCTTTTCAATTGCCTGAGCTACACTTTACTCTGTGCAATGCGAGCTTACCAATCTTGTGGGCAGTGGCAGCAGGAGTGTAAAAATTGTGCGGTACAGTTGTCAGTCGGCTGCAACGTGTAGCGAGGCGAGGTGTGTGTTGTACCCATTTGCCTTCAGGTGTTTTGATGGAGCTTTCTGGTGAATGAGCTTCTGCATTTAAGCAACCGTGTTTTCGACACGTGGTAATCTACCAGTACCGATGTACGTGCCATTGACCCCGTGAAGAATACTGGTCCACAGTGGATTTTTTGGAGAATCCGAAGTTCTGTAGAAGGTCTTTATAAAATTCGGTATGCCAAACACAAATATCACGTTTAAAATTGTCTCCTAGCTCGGGACTAAAAGTGAGAAGGGACTTCACGTTTGACTTATACTGCTACCGTAATCGATATGATCGATACGTTAACTGAATTTGACTATTATACTTGCACTGTTACTGTGCGGTCCTCTTGTGGGTGACGTGTGGACCATCTCTGTGTAACGTCTAGTAGAAACCAGCCGACACAGTCGTAATCCGCTGTCCTGTTCCTCGAGAGACGTGTCCCGGGGGAACTGCTCGTTGTGCTCGTTACCGAGTGCACCGCAGTTCTGTGGGAACACGTCGAGGTGGGAGTCGAGGAAGTGCATCTTCAGCATCATATTGCAACTGGTGACCGTATAAGCACGAATAAGTTCATCTGAGAAGTCCCTGTAATTCTCGGCTCTCCTGTTTCCCGAGAACAGTATTGTTATATTACAGAAACAGTGTTAAGCGTGCATCTGATTGGGGCCTAAGTGGTGACACAGTGTGTGTCGCCCAGCACTGCCTTATCGGCGACCGACCGCGATACCCTTTGCTATCTTCTCTCAGCTGAGCTGTGGAAACTTCTAATGTAAATACTGAAATGCTGCTTCGTTCGCGTGCACGGAATTAACAAATGCTGTAATGAATCCCATCTTAATGTGCAGTGGTTAGAGAACAATTTTGTTTGGACTCACTAGGGGTTCTTTGGCAATATTTTTTGACCCAGGCAACAGAGCTGTTCGTGGAGGCCATTTTATCTGCGTACAGTATTTTTTCTCGCACAACTGTCACACTCGCGCAGGTGGCATCGGTACTTAGTGTAAGCCCCTCGCAAACCCGGCATCGTCACACTGACTTTGAAGTCTCCACGTACTAGGCGTATGTGCTTACTG
This sequence comes from Schistocerca serialis cubense, assembly GCF_023864345.2. Taxonomy (NCBI): domain Eukaryota; kingdom Metazoa; phylum Arthropoda; class Insecta; order Orthoptera; family Acrididae; genus Schistocerca; species Schistocerca serialis. The sequence goes on along the minus strand of NC_064648.1, from coordinate 39,982,796 downwards.
TAATTAACACAGTTTACAACAGATTTCGACATGCACATTTTTTTTTTTAATTGGGTCATCGTACGGAATAGGGATGGATGGGCTTCCATTACTGTTGTGCGACAGTACTGCCTTAACACCTGTACAGAGTCACCTGTAGTGTGTCTCCACTCGTCTCATTTATTTCTAACACTCAGCTCTTTCGATGACCCGTCAGTGTCACTGCAGAAGGTAATGTTGGCTTTGAATCGCATTTTATGCTTTGGAAGACCTAGAACCCTAATCACATCATTGAGCTCACACTGTTTGACGTGTGGTTCTCCAGATGACGATGCCGGTGTAAATGTAGGGCCAGTGCAGTTTTTCAGCTGTACGTGCAGGTGCGACACGGTCGCTATCGCCGATCGACGGTGATACGTGTAGGGGATCACAAACTGGCGGTCTTTCCTCGAGCCACAGGTCAAAAGACTGGTGCGATGTCAGGGTATCGAATATTTCTCCTCCTCTTGCTAGTCATTCCTCTGCTCGAAGGAGGTACTGTACAAAAATAGTGAGCTGATGTACGATTTGTAGGTTTGTGTCAAATAGCAGTTGCACAAAACTTTGTGGAGACATTTTTACCACACATCCGTACATTCGTATACGGGAAGGAGAGGCACGAGACGTGTCAGGAGCCCACAATTTATCTCGGTCACCAACTTGATACCCGATCGGGCGAGGTGGTGCGACGGTTAGTGTACCGGACTCAAATTCGAGAGGGTGACATTTCAAATCTGCATCCTGACATCCAGATTGAGGTTTTATGCGACTTCCCGAAATCACTTCGGGCAAATGCCGGTACGATTCCTTTGAAAGTGCACAGCCTGTTCCCTTTTCTTATCCTCGAAATGATCAGAGTTTGTGGAAAGTCTCTAATGGCCTCGATGTCAGTGGGAAGTTTAAACCCAAATATTCCTTCCTTTTTTCTTTCGACAGTTGAAATATGAGGTGTAAAATTTCTTCACTGCTTTAGTCAACAGTTGCCTTCTCGAACCACAAATAACATATGCACAAATGTAACAAAAGTTAACAGATTTATTACTACAGTTGTGGCACTTTTTTAGTGAAAGTGTACATGTGCATAGTAATCCATAAACACAACTTTCCCAATTTCTATAAAACTGACAGTGAGCGAAAAGTGACATTGTTGTGTATACAATTTTTGTTTGAAATTATGTAAAAGGAGTACTAGACTGCTCCTTTTAGCCCGCGAGTTATCGTCTATTATTTTGAAGCTGTTGCTTATGTTAGCTTACTGGTTATTTGTTTATTATGTGATTTGTACAAATTTATCTACATGTTGTTGTCTGCTCGTGTCGAGCAACAATTCCGGTGTAATTTGTGAACAGGCTATACTTGAGACCACTTTTCATGTGTCACCCTGTGTACAGTACGCACAAATTGTCTTATAGTATCTCTGCTCTACTGTTGTAGTTGTAACTGATTCTGAGAAGGAAAATGAAGCTGCACATTTTCACAGTAAAGCACAATATTTTCTTTCTCACAATGCATTCTAACAGAAAACCTATACATTGTTGGTTAAAAAAAAATATACGGCCTAAATCCATCTGAACATTTATTACGGTATTGTGAAAAATTTGAATTATATTGGTCAGAAACTTTTGGAGACTTGGTAACAATGTTCCCCTTTCTGTATTAAATACATATTTATGTATCATATACCTTAAAAATATAAGAAGCCTGTGTCTGTCTGAATGTTTGTCAGAGTGTCACATGAAAATATGAAGTAAACTCGTCACGAACTTTCAGATACATTTGCTAAATGACAACTTGCCTTTATGTAGTAGTATACATGACCAGAAAATAAAAATAAGTTATTTTTATTAAAAAAATATGACTCAGTATTTGTTAGCAAACACTTCCAATTGATAATGAGTATAGAATTTAAATTGAAGTGGAGAAAAAAGTTTATAACACGCTTGGCTACCAGGCATTGGTAGTATATTCAATAAATGGAAAAGTTTTATATTTAACAGCACTTAAAAATCTTGTAGTCTTCAAAGATGATTTCTTAGACTGTTTTTGAGAGTTCCATCGTAATGCTTCAGAAAATTGATGTGTGGATGCTGTACTTCAAGTCCTGGTAACTGTGGGGGAAGCCTGTGAGGACGGAGCAGTCTCTGTATTTACAGAAATACATTGTCTGGAATTTGTTTGGTACTGTTTTCATTTGTTGGGGGTGCATGAAGTGGAAGAGGTAGATGCTAGAGGATATTTTGGTGGCAGAAAGAAGCTGTGTGTATGTGATGGAGTTGGAGGAACAATGTTTGATGTTATGCCTTGCATGAGGATGTCCTTCAGCCTCCGTGTGCATTGTTTTTCCGGCATTTAATTGGAGAAACTCAGCACAAAACGATGTAACTGATGTGTCAGCAACGTTACCACAGCTTTTATTTCACCTCCCATTTTCGTGCTTCCAGTAACTGATATATCTTCTCATGTTTTTAGGTGGAGGAAACGACAAGGCAACTTTCTGGCAACAATAGGTAAGCTGGGAGCTGTAGAATATGTGTAGTAACATCTTGCAAGCTTCATTCTTTTTAGTATTAATCTTTTAGAGCTGTCGAAGGAAGGAAAGTGGTTGTAAGTATTAGAGATAACCACAGATATCAACTGCGTTAAGCTAGTCAGCTGTTCAGTGTGTTGTTCTGTGTGAATCGGTGTCCAAAAACGGCACGGTTTGAAGCAGTGTGTATTTGGGGTTCAAATATAACTCCTCTTATCTGCAATCACACACACGACTGCAACAATGTGCAGATTAATTAAAGTAATTGTATTAAATCTTAAAAGTTACAACAAGAAGATTACACTCAAGTATTAATCAAAAAGTTACTTGTCTGGTGCAATTGGTTTGATATCCGTTTTTTAGTGAGGGACCCGGGTCGTATTTTCAAAACTATGGAATGAAACACTGGCTTTTAACTTATGAAATCTTGTCATACCTCAATCTTGAAATTGGTATGTGCTTACTTTTCATACAATATTTCGTGGATTAAGATCTCAAAAAAAAAAAATTGCTTTTAAAATGTGCAGATTTCTACTAAATTAATAATTTTGATAACAGGGGTTTCAACTCTACAGTTAAATTATTCGATACAATCAGTTACCTTGTAATTCATGTTAAAGATAACTGCAGATTTGTTTTCAGTTTTAATAATTACTTTTACTTAGTGTCTTACTAAAACTTTCTATTTGATAATTTTTCATATTTCATTCAAAAAACGCATTGCAAAAATTGTTATCTTTCATGGTCAATTGAAATGTATATGTATGATATTTTAAAATTTTCTAGCTGTGCAGTCTTGATAATGAAATAGTGTATTCAACTTCAATTATCAGACAGCTCTGAATTATTTGAAATTGTGACACAAAAAATGTGAAAGGAATATACATCATTGTAAATATACGATGACATAATCTCGATACAGTGTATCAAGCAATACTCTTTGGAGAGTGTTTTTCATACTCCTACATGAAATCTATGGTTGTTACATGTAATGTATTAGGCGAATAATTTGATGCTAATACTTGTAACTGCAATATAGTGCTCAAGGCAAAAAATCCAGTCCATTTGTCAGATATGTCACCAAAAGCCTCTGCTGCATTCATATGTATAAAAGCGTAACAATCATCTCCAATTATTTACATGTCAAGTCAACCCGAAAAAAGTCAAGCCATAAGTTTAAGTAAAGACAATCAACAATACTACAAGGATCAGCTTAATTTTTCAAAGAACTCCTCAGCAGACTAGGAGGAGTGACCCTTGAGGAAACTCCTCAGTTCTGATTTGAAAGTGCAGGGATTACTACTAAATTTTTTGAATTCGAGTGGTAGCTTATTGAAAGTGGATGCAGCAATATACTGCACACCTTTCTGCACAGAGTTAGGGAAGTCTGGTCCAAATGCAGGTACGATTTCTGGGGAGTATCAACTGGGTGAAAGCTGCTTATTCTTGGTAATAAGCTAATATTGTTAACAAGAAATGACAGAAAGGAATACTTATATTGAGAGACCAGTGTCAAAATACCCAGACTCGTAAACAGGGGTCGTCAAGAGGTTTGTGAACATAAACCACTTATTGCCCGAACTGCTTGTTTCTGCACCAAAAATATCCTTTTAGAAGGGGAAGAATTACTCTAAAATATAATACCGTTAAACATAAGCAAATGAAAATAAGCAAAGTAGACTAATTTTCGTGTCGAACAATCACTCACTTCAGATACAGTTCGAATAGTAAAAATTGTAGCATTAAGTCTTTGAACAAGATCTTGAATGTGGACTTCCCATAACAGTTTGTTTACTATCTACCTGAACACCTAGAGATTTGAACTGTTCAGTTTCACTAATCATATGCCATATCTGTGAAATTAAAATGTCAGGTTTTGTTGGACTGTTTGTTAGAAACTGTAGAAATTGGGTATTACTGTGATTTAAAACTAGTTTATTTTTTACAAGCCATGAACTTACGCCGTGAACTGCACTATTTGAAACCGAGCCAATGTTGCACACAACAATCTTTACTACCAGCAAACAGAAATATTTTATAGTTATCCATAATACTACAGGACATATCATTTGTATAAATAAGGAACAGGAGTGGCCCCAACACTGATCCGTGGGGCACCCCCCACTCAACTGTGCCCCACTCACGCCTCACATCACAGCCATTCTCAGCATGTTGCTAAAGTAAGTGAATCAGTTGTGAGCTGCTCCCTGTAATCCGCAATGGTCCAGCTTTTGGAGCAATATTTTGTGATCAACACAATGAAACGTCTTAGTTAAATCAAAAAATATGCCTAGCATTTGAAACCTTTAGTTTAACCCATCCAGTACCTCACAGAGAAGAGAGAATATAGCACTTTCAGTTGTAAAACGACTTCTAAAGCTGAACTGTTCATTTGATAGCAAATTGTGTGACATAAAATGGTCAATTATCCTCACATACACAGCCTTATCAATAACTTTAGCAAACACTGTGGCATAGAAATAGATATAAAATTGTCTACATTTTCCATTTCTCCCTTTTTTATAAAGTGGTTTTACTACTGAGTATTTTAATAGTTCAGGAAACTGACTATTCCTAAAAGAAAACTTACAAATAGGCTAAATACAGGGCTACGATGTGCAACACTGTACTTTAATATTCTGCTAGGCACTTCATCATATCTGTGAGAGTCCTTAGTCTTCAGCGATTTAATTATTGATTCAGTTTTCCCCTTGTCTGTATCATAGGGGAGTATTTCAGACATCAATCTCGGAAAGGCATTTGCCAAGAAAGTTATATGATTTCCTGTAGAAACTAAATTTTTATTTAATTCATCAACAATGCTCAGAAAGTGATTGTTAAATACTGTGTACATATATCTGATTTATCAGTAACAGAAATATTTTTATTACGAACTGACTTTATATCGTTGACCGTGTGCTGCTGACCAGACACTTCCTTCACAACTGACCATATGGTTTTAATTTTATCCTGTGAATTAGCTATTCTATTTGCATACCGCATACTCTTTGCCTTCGTAATAACATTTTTAAGTACCTTACATTACTGTTTGTAATGGGCTACTGCAGCTTGATTGCGACTACTTCAAACATTGCGATATAATTCCTGCTTTGTTCTACAGATACCCTGAAACCACTAGTCAGCCACCCGGGCTGCCTGTTACTGCTAGTACCCCGTTTAGAACATTCTAATGGAAAGCAACTCACAAAGAGCATGAGAAATGTGTTAAGGAAAGCATTATATTTATCATCTATGTTATTGGCACTATAAACAACCTGCCACTCCTGTTTCTTGACAAGGTTTAAAAAACTCTCTGTTGCTGTTGAATTAACTTTCCTACATAGTTTGTAATTATATGTGACATTTGTTTGAGTACAAAAGCCTTTTAGTGTCAAAATTTGTGGATCATGGTCTGAAAGGCCATTCACCCTTTTACTGACAGAAGTGAATCAAGAACCCTCTCTAGCTTGAGCAGAAATGCTCTGAAGTGAGAGTTAAGGGACCTATAAACAATAACAATTAGACATTTAGTTTCTCTAAATTCAACTGCTCCTGCACAACATTCAAATATCTGTTCAGTGCAGTGTTGTGATACATCTATGGGCTCAAATGGAATACTGTTTGTTTGTTCCCCCCCCCCTTTCATATATAACCCATCTCCCATCCCGCAAGGAACTCTTTGAAAACCAGCCAGCTAATCTGTATCCTGGTAAAAGAAGCCTCTGAATCATCAAATTATTTAAGTGGTGCTCCGATATACCAATAATTTAAGAGTCACCATCTGTACACAGTTTACTAACTTTATCTCTAATACCTCTTATGTTTAGATGAAATATGCTAATTCCTTCCCTGCTTGGAAACACGATGTCCACTGAAAGTGTGCCCTTAGTTAGAAGGACTTCCCTTAAGCAGGTATACGTATCAACTGACTTCAATCTAAAAAAGTTGCAACTCTAACACCAACTGCTACAGGAATTTTTCCACGAGTGATCCCACCACTATCCACTACACTGTCACCTATAAGCTTTGCAAGCCTCGTCTTCGGATACCTATTGAGATGCAGCCCGTGCCAAGTGAAACCTGATCTACTGATAGACCCAATAAATTATGTTGTTTGCTAGAGCAGTTGAAGTTAATTTAAACCCTTTAAGTCTCTTTACAAAAAAAAAGTTAGAACGGGGTAACGGGGGTAATGTATGTTACTAATATCTGCATAACATTGAAACCTTAAGAAATGCACAATCAATTATCAACTCTGTGTACACGGCCTACGTCCACGTCCATGGTGTATCCTCTGGGCAATGCACACTGTGCAGTTAGTGTGCATCATGTAACAGGCAGAAGAGGTCAGATTTGAGATTGCAGTGCTTTAAAGCTAGAATATTTTGGCTAAGGGGCATATGCCCTTACAGAAAATTCTGGTCCTCGAGGGTGGGTCAAATGCTTTGGCCTAGTAACCCATCTCTTGGAAAATAATGAATCTCCACTGAAAATCTCAGCACTATGTTGTGGAAACAAAACAGAATTCTGGTTAAATGACGCAGGCAAAAGAAAGGCTAATGAACTTCACAACTTGGAACATACAAAGCATGAATCAAAAAAGAAAAGAGGTTTTTGATGAACTGGAAAGAATTAAAGTAGAATTCTTTGTTCTAATTATATATAAAAACAAAGATGAGGTGACTTACCGAACAAAAGCGCTGGCAGGTCGATAGACACACAAACAAACACAAACATACACACAAAATTCAAGCTTTCGCAACAAACTGTTGCCTCATCAGGAAAGAGGGAAGGAGAGGGGAAGACAAAAGGAAGTGGGTTTTAAAGGAGAGGGTAAGGAGTCATTCCAATCCCGGGAGCGGAAAGACTTACCTTAGGGGGAAAAAAGGACAGGTATACACTCGCACACACGCACATATCCATCCACACATACAGACACAAGCAGACATATTTAAAGACCAAGACTTCTTTGTTCTAACGTAGATGAAAGCGAAGGGTACCGGAAATGAAGGAGTTGGTCAGTATATCCATTTTTATAGAAGAATTAGTAAAAGTGAAAGAGCCAGTAGAGGAGTATCAATCATAAAACGTCAGAAACTGAAGGGTAACATGCAGAAAAGGTTTATGTCCTTAGAACTGACTGATGGCACTGATAACATAATCAAAGATGCTGTTTTGTAAAGATTTGATGAAATTAATACACAGAAAGACAGATACCGTATGGGGGACACTAATTCCCAGACAGGAAAGGCAAAAAACAGTTAGTTCGTAGGAAGACATGAGGAAGAAACAGGTACGAAAGTGGTGGAAGAATGGTTGACTTTAGTGAAGTGTTCTCATTTAGGATACAGAATGAATACTTTCCTCACAGAAAAATACAGTCCTTTGAGATTGCTCCTAGGTATATTTATGTAACATACATAACAGACTGTATGATAAAGCAACAAAGTTTAGAATTAGAGATGTAAGATGTTAAGAGCCTACAGAAGTACAGAATGTGGAGCAGACCATTTTATTGTCGAAGGAAAAGTTTTCTATACGAAAAGCAACACCTACAGCAAGAATGAAAACCACAGCAAAATAGCTGAAGCATCCAAATATAATTTGGGAAGTTTGCAAAATTCTGTGGTATTCCTATACAATACAAGATTGGCCTACAAATTAAATAATAATTCGAGCATCTACGAATCTATGACAGCAACATTGTACAGTGAAATGAACGAATGCATTCATAGTGCAGCGTGAGAGTCGCTAGGCATAAAGGATAGGTCTGAGAATATGGATCCAGAATGGTGGGAAAATGGTGTTGAGGAAATAGAGAAAGAGAAGAAACATTTATATCAGAAGTGGGGAAGCACACAGGAGAGCCAGGGTACGGAGTACTATGAAAGCTGCAACAGAAGGGTTAAAAAAGAAATTTAAGGAGCGAAACAGGTGATGTGGGCGCAAAAGAGTGAGGAGATCAATAGGTATGTGAGAAGTACCAAAGTAAGATATGCCTAAAGAACAATAAAACACCTTACAGCAGGTAGCAGAGAGAAATCTATTGTCCTAATCATTAGTCCCCCCCCATGAACCATGGACCTTGCCGTTGGTGGGGAGGCTTGCGTGCCTCAACGATACAGATAGCCGTACCGTAGGTGCAACCACAACGGAGGGGTATCTGTTGAGAGGCCAGACAAACATGTGGTTCCTGAAGAGGGGCAGCAGCCTTTTCAGTAGTTGCAGGGGCAACAGTCTGGATGATTGACTGACCTGGCCCTGTAACACTAACCAAAACGGCCTTGCTGTTTTGGTACTGCGAACAGCTGAAAGCAAGGGGAAACTACAGCCGTTATTTTTCCCGAGGGTATGCAGCTTTACTGTATGATTAAATGATGATGGCGTCCTCTTGGGTAAAATATTCCGGAGGTAAAATAGTCCCCCATTCGGATCTCCGGGCGGGGACTACTCAAGAGGACATCGTTATCAAGAGAAAGAAAACTGGCGTTCTACAGATCGGAGCGTGGAATGTCAGATCCCTTAATCGGGCAGGTAGGTTAGAAAATTTAAAAAGGGAAATGGATAGGTTAAAGTTAGATATAGTGGGAATTAGTGAAGTTCGGTGGCAGGAGGAACAAGACTTTTGGTCAGGCGAATACAGGATCATAAATACAAAATCAAATAGGGGTAATGCAGGAGTAGCTTCAATAATGAATAGGAAAATAGGAGTGCGGGTAAGCTACTACAAACAGCATAGTGAATGCATTATTGTGGCCAAGATAGATACGCAGCCCACGCCTATTACAGTAGTACAAGTTTATATGCCAACTAGCTCTGCAGATGATGAAGAAATTGAGGAAATGTATGATGAGATAAAAGAAATTATTCAGGAAGTGAAGGGAGACGAAAATTTAATAGTCATGGGTGACTGGAATTCGACAATAGGAAAAGGAAGAGAAGGAAACATAGTAGGTGAATATGGATTGGGGCTAAGAAATGAAAGAGGAAGCCACCTGGTAGAATTTTGCACAGAGCATAACTTAATCATAGCTAACACTTGGTTCAAGAATCATGAAATAAGGTTGTATACATGGAAGAACCCAGGAGATTCTAAAAGGTTTCAGATAGATTATATAATGGTAAGACAGAGATTTAGGAACCAGATTTTAAATTGTAAGACATTTCCAGGGGAAGATGTGGACTCTGACCACAATCTATTGGTTATGAACTGTAGATTAAAACTGAAGATACTGCAAAAAGGTGGGAATTTAAGGAGATGGGACCTGGATAAACTGAAAGAACCAGAGGTTGTACAGAGTTTCAGGGAGAGCATAAGGGAACAATTCACGGGAGTGGCGGAAAGAAATACAGTAAAGAAGAATGGGTAGCTTTGAGGAATGAAATAGTGAAGGCAGCAGAGGATCAAGTAGGTAAAAAGACGAGGGCTAGTAGAAATCCTTGGGTAACAGAAGAGATACTGAATTTACTTGATGAAAGGAGAAAATACAAAAATGCAGTAAGTGAAACAGGCAAAAAGGAATACAAACGTCTCAAAAATGAGATCGACAGGAAGTGCAAAATGGCTAAGCAGGGATGGCTAGAGGACAAATGTAAGGATGTAGAGGCTTATCTCAAGAGGGGTAAGATAGATACTGCCTACAGGAAAATTAAAGAGACCTTTGGAGAAAAGAGAACTACTTGCATTAATATCAAGAGCTCAGATGGAAACCCAGTTCTAAGCAAAGAAGGGAAAGCAAAAAGGTGGAAGGAGTATATAGAGGGTCTATACAAGGGCGATGTACAATATTATGGAAATGGAAGAGGAGGTAGATGAAGATGAAATGGGATATATGATACTGCGTGAAGAGTTTGACAGAGCACTGAAAGACCTAAGTCGAAACAAGGCCCCGTGAGTAGACAACATTTCATTAGAACTACTGACAGCCTTGGGGGAGCCAGGCCTAACAAAACTCTACCATCTGGTGAGTAAGATGTATGAGACAGCCGAAATTCCCTCAGACTTCAAGAAGAATGTAGTAATTCCAATCCCAAAGAAAGCAGGTGTTGACAGATGTGAAAATTACCGAACTGTCAGTTTAATAAGTCTCAGCTGCAAAATACTAACACGAATTCTTTACAGACGAATGGAAAAACTGGTAGAAGCTGGCCTCCGGGAAGATCAGTTTATATTCCGTAGAAATGTTGGAACACGTGAGGCAATACTGACCCTACGACTTATCTTAGAAGCTAGATTAAGGAAAGGCAAACCTACGTTCCTAGCATTTGTAGACTTAGAGAAAGTGTTTGATAATGTTGATTGGAATACTCTCTTTCAAATTCTGAAGGTGGCAGGGGTAAAATACATGGAGCGAAAGGCTATTTACAATTTGTACAGAAACCAGATGGCAGTTATAAGAGTCGAGGGACATGAAAGGGAAGCAGTGGTTGGGAAGGGAGTGAGACAGGGTTGTAGCCTATCCCCGATGCTATTCAATCTCTATATTGAGCAAACAGTAAAGGAAACAAAAGAAAAGTTCGGAGTAGGTATTAAAATCCATGGAGAAGAAATAAAAACTTTGAGGTTCGCCGATGACATTGTAATTCTGTCAGAGACAGCAAAGGACTTGGAAGAGCAGTTGAACGGAATGGACAGTATCTTGAAAGGAAGATATAAGATGAACATCAACAACAGCAAAACGAGGATAATGGAATGTAGTCGAATTAAGTCGGGTGATGCTGAGGGAATTAGATTAGGAAGTGAGACATTTTAAAGTAGTAAAGGAGTTTTGCTATTTGGGGAGCAAAGTAACTGATGATGGTCGAAGTAGAGAGGATATGAAATGTAGACTGGCAATGGCAAGGAAACCGTTTCTGAAGAAGAGAAATTTGTTAACGTCGAGTATAGATTTAAGTGTCAGGAAGTTGTTTCTGAAAGTATTTGTATGGAGTGTAGCCATGTACGGAAGTGAAACATGGACGATAAGTAGTTTGGACAAGAAGAGAATAGAAGCTTTCGAAATGTGGTACTACAGAAGAATGCTTAAGATTAGATGGGTAGATCACATAACTAATGAGAAGGTATTGAATAGAATTGGGGAGAAGAGGAGTTTGTGGCACAACTTGACTAGAAGAAGGGATCGGTCGGTAGGACATGTTCTGAGGCATCAAGGGATCACCAATTTAGGCAGCGTGGAGGATAAAAATCGTAGAGGGAGACCAAGAGATGAATACACTAAGCAGATTCAGAAGGATGTAGGCTGCAGTAGGTACTGGGAGATGAAGAAACTTGCACAGGATAGAGTAGCATGGAGCGCTGCATGAAACCAGTCTCAGGACTGAAGACCACAACAACAACAACAATCATTAGTGTGGATGAGTGGTAGAAGCATTACAGACAGCTGTTTAGTGAGAACAGAAATGAGTGCAAACAGGCAGTATACCAGCTGGTAACGTGAATGTGGAACGAGCAGTGCAGAAAAAAAAGAAAAATATTCTCATGTGAATGAAACATAATAAATCTCAATGCCATCTGATAGAAAAACATATGATAGAAATTTGGAAACATGGTTAGTGTTAACATATCTCGAAAAAGCATAGGAGGTAGTCCCATTAACCAAGCAGTGGCACGGTATGCCATTGACCTGTTATATATAAGAAGTATTAGCTGATAAACCTGGCGTTCCATGTATATTCGTTTTTCCAATTACCTTACAAACGTAACTGTGTTTTCAGAGTAATATTAAAAACATTTCATTTCCATGTATTCGTGAAAAAACCTTCATAATCGTGACGCAATCTTGCGAAGAAATATCCATAATATACAAACGTATAAGTACAGCTGCTTCATGTGCACAACACAATTTTTTAAATATCTCTGTGGGAATGCCTCTTCGTTGCTCCACAGCTAGGATGTTGTTTTTACCTACAGCCATTTGCGCTTTGCAGTTGAAAGCTGTCAAAGAGCTGCCTGATGCCAGGTGTTTCCTTAAGTTGACTCAACTACGGTAATGTTGTTGTAAAGAATAAATGTATTAACGTTTCATGCATGATGCGACGGCGACCTTTTTTTTTTTTTTTTTTTTTTAATGCATCTCAGTGTTTGACATCATGTCTCTTGAACTCTGTGTTGTACAATGATGTATTTGTGTAGGTACATTCAGTGGCTTATGTGAATACTGTCTGCAATAGAGTGCATAGAGTGGTAAATTAAAAAGTCATGCATGATGTGGCAGTTTTCCACACACCTCATTATGGCCTTGTATTCCCTGGAGTATAACGGCGATTCTTGCCTGACAGTAAGGGATGTGTGTACCAAGTTTGGTTGGAATTCATCCAGTCGTTAGAAGATGTGGAAACGCACACGCACACGCTCGCTCAGGGTGTGATCAAAAAGTAAGAGGCATTTCTTAATTTTGCAGGCTTTATACATCTGATTTTCAAAATTTCTTTTATCTCGTTGGTACATATGTTTGTTTTTGGATGTATGTTTGCACTTTCAGTTGTTTTGAGTATTTAGCATATTGCTGACACTTAAAAATGTTATGTGTGTTTCTAAGTGCTTCCAGTTTTGAAAAAGATGGATCAAAGAAGTTTCATTAAATTTTGCGTAAAAATTGGAACAAAGTGCAGCACCGCATTCAAAATGTTGACTGTGGCTTTTGCGAATCTACTATGAGTTAGACAAGCGTTTATGAATGATTTAAACATTTCAAAGGGGACCGAGAAGACATTGAAAACAATGCTCTGGATGCCCTAGCACATTAATTACTGTTGATAATGTGGAAGGAGTAAAGAAAATGGTTACGGAAAATCACCGAGTCACCATCAGGGAGGTTGCTGGTGATGTTAGCATATCCTTCGTGTCATGACAAGAGGATTTTTGGCTGTGGTATATAGATATTACGTTGAAACTGATGCCCAATTTTCTCAATGGAAACTGCGCGAAGAGCCAAGACTGAAAAAAATTCGACAAGTTCAATCACATGTGAAGGTTCTTCTCACTGTCTTCTTCGATTACAGTGGGGTAGTACATCATGGGTTCCTGCCTGATGGTAGTATGATAAATAAGGAATGCTATGTAAATAATAATAATAATTACCGAAATATTTTGATTACATCTCGTACATACATACATACATACATACATTCGTATGTACAATATGTATGGATATAGAGGGTGATTCACAAAGATATGAAAATATTTTAATATGTTGTTCTACAAGTGAAACTAAAGAAAAAAGTTAGTATAAACATAGATCCGTAAATGTTTAGTTACAGAGTTACGCCTAGTAAAAGATGTTGCCTAAAATTTAGCAACTTGGCTAATATGAAGCCTTTGCAAAACTGTAAGAGGTTAAAGTAAAGCATGATTTCCATTTACTATGTTGCTATTGGTCTGGTGTATCTATAAAACATGTCCCAAACATGTGTGTGCAGTAGGTTTCCAGAGCATCCAGAGAAGCAAAGATAATTATACAAGTAAATTTGTTTACTTCTTATTAAGAATGTAGAAACGCTTATGTCATTGTTGGCAACTGTTAGTGAATTGTTTGTCGTTTCCTAACCTTGAAACGACTTAGTTTTCTGTGCAATTGCATGGAATTTAATAATAAAAAAAAAACGAAATTACGTCTTAGTTAAATAATATTCTGATGTAGATGAACCAAAGTTGCTGAAATAGTTTATCGGAAAACGTTTTGCTCGTAACAAAAAAATAAAACACCACATACTTTGGATTTTCATGGTTTACTGCTCTGCAAATGTTCTCAAATGTAGGTCTCCCATCACAGCCTGATAATGTGGAGGTTACCTTTTTGCATTTGGTCATACTTATTTCAGTGCTTCAAACATCTGTAACTTACTGCCTATTGTTTAAGAGTTTGCAGTGAATTAAAGGTGCCAACTGTAATTATCAATTTGTGCTCAGCTCAGAGTAGCGGTCTGAAATTGTCATAGTATTTCAAAGTCTGTATCTCCACATCATTGAGAGGGGAGATGTAGCTCGCTGGTCTCTCAAGCTGTGGCAGCTGTTCACTATATGACAGTGGTGTTGTTTCCACAACTGAAACTTAATTCATCATAGTTCAGACAATTTGTATGAAATATTTATAAATTATATTCAACAACCTTCCTTGTGCGTTAGTGTATCTATTACTGAAAAATCTGTACAGCATTTCTTGAGATTACCCTGCATATACAGAAGGGTGCAAGCAAGCAAGTGACTAACTATGTGTGTGTGTGTGTGTGTGTGTGTGTGTGTGTGTGTGTGAGAGAGAGAGAGAGAGAGAGAGAGAGAGAGAGAGAGAGTTAGACTTCTTAAATAAATTGCATGAGATACGTATTTGTCAAAATTTTGGATGAATCCTATTAAGATTGTGTGTTTCTCAAAATCACCAAAAAGGCAATTGAAACACTTCCGTTTGTGCATGTTTGCATAAAAACAATGGGGATTGTGGATCCACCTTGCTGCAAAACACTTTTGTGTTATTTATTTTCTTCACAAACTGGTTTCAGTAACAATATCCCCATCATCAGTCAGTTTTTTCTTTATTCGGAAACACGCAAAATTAGCATGGTGATAAACATTTCAAAACATTATTACGTGTGAACTGTTTGGTTCCAACTATTGTATTGTGTGAACAGTTTTATAATAACTTATTTACTTGAAATGACAGCATGGAGTCTATATGTGCTGTCATTACTTACGGAACTTTTATGGATGTGTTTGCCATTTTTTTTGCTTGCAGCATATCACGTGCACTGTATGTGTGACTGTTGCTAACAAAAATGAGAAAGTGAATTCACTTACATCAACATTATACTACTGGGAATTGTGGTAGCATTGTGCATATAATTTTGGTGTGCACTAGGTTGTTACCTAATTTGTCATTTACTCATGACTGTCGGTTGTCTTGCAGCTGCTTTTTAACGCAGAAAATCATAACTTTTACAGCTTGGTACATGCAAACAGCAAGATGGCATAATGTTTTGAATTATGACCACGGTGTAAAAGTTGTCTTTCTGTGTTTAATAGCAATTGAACATGAGTATATGACAAATTACATAATAAGAAAAATTACATAATAACCTATTCACACCAAAACTATGTCAACAACACTACAACGATCCCAGTACTATAATGCTGACATACTTAAGTTCACTTTTTCATATTTGTTAGTAACAGCCGCTAATACAGTTGCAGATAATTTTCTTTGTGCCAAAGAAATGGTGACAAAACAGGGAAGATATGCCAGAAATAATGGCAACTGACATAGACTTAAAGGAAATAAGGTATTGTAAAACTATTCACACAATACAATATTTGTAATGAAACAGTACACATGTAATGATGTTTTGTAATGTTTATGACAATGGTGATTCTGATGTTGGCGATATTGTCACTGAAACTAGTTCAGGAAGAGGCAGACTTACAATCCACATTATTATTCTTATCATTGTCATAATCATTATAGGCATCTGACCTCCGCGTGCAGCATAAGATACAGTGTGCTAGGTAGTGAGACAGGGAGGTATGCCAGACTCAGTTCCAATCCATCCAGCAGAATAGCAGCTGCGGGCTGCTGCACCAGCTAGCTCAGTTGCAGTTTCTAGACACTTCCCCACTCTCGTTCAAGCAAATGGTGAGCTGGTCCCCAAATCATACCTCAGAGAATAAAGTCTGCAACATTTAAAACACAGTAACACACAGAAGAAAGTTTACACGATTCAGCCAGATGGCACACGAGAGTTCGTTCCATTAGGTTACCTCGACGACTGTAGTGTTGTGAAGTGCATCAGGACACAAAGTTAAAAAAATAAGATAGATTTTCCAAATTGGGGAAAAAGACCTCTAGTGGACAGGATAAACCCTGAGTGTGGGGGCTGTAACAAAGTGTGACCCCTGACAATGAATCTGCACCTGCCTGTACACTAAGTAACATGTGCTTTTTTCTAAGTGTATAGTTGTTATCATGCTATTAAACACTAAAAAAATATTTCAGTGTTTTTCATATGTGTATTATTGTGTGCATTAAGCTTCAGTGTAATTCTGAATGTGCAGAGCAACTTTTATTTAACATTGTGTAGACCAGTTATGGTCTTTTACAGTTGGTTCTGTTGACCTCTCCATCTTTTCTGCTCTTTCACGATGTTCCCATCTCCGCTTTGCTCCAGTTTTCTCTTCTCTTTTTCACACACTCCTTCAGGCCCAGTGATCCTTCTGTCCCTCGTTGTTCCTCTAGGCCGACTGCCTCCTGCTATCATTTCGTGGGCCTGCCTCAGTACGCTGCCAATTCCCATTCTCAAAGTGCCCGTACCGTCTTAATCGTGTCTGCTCTGTGGTCTCCTCTGCTTCATTCCTTCCTCTTTTCATTTTTGTAAGCCCTGACCTTCTTCTGTGAACTTTTGTCTCCCAGCCCCATTCCTTGTTCTGTATTGGGCTTCATCCAGTCTAGAGGAATTTCTTTGCTTCGCTTACTCTCTCTTTTCTTTTATTACGCTCACCAGGTAAACTTTCATTTTCTTTAGCACTTGTCATGTGACATGTGTATCTGTTGCTACTCCCCGGTTATTCTTCCTTGTCATTATCATGTCACTCTTCTTTGCATTAAATTTCAATTCCTAAAGTAGATAGTAGAGAGTGTAGCACAAAAGAGACTACTTGCCGAATAACAGAAGTATTTAGTCATCGACAGGCTCACACAGAAAAGAAAGGTGTGTGTGTGTGTGTGTGTGTGTGTGTGTGTGTGTGTGTGTGTGTGTGTGTGGAGTGATTTCTTCTAAAAGTTTTCACTGTCTTTTGTGTGTACCTGTCGCCTACTCAATGTCTCTGCCATTTAGTGACTGGCCTCTTTTACTCCTGAACTATTTACATCCTGCCCGGACTTTCCTGTATTAATGTAGATTAGTGTTGGATTTACTTTCTCACTGTGTTCCAGGTCCATGTGGAATGTCCTAAAAAAAGGCAGTGATGTGTGTGGTGAGGCTGTCGCTCATCCAGCTCAGAAGTGTGCTACACCAGAGGATAGACATTTTGTGAATGGTAGTGGCCCATTACAAGTGCCGGATGTTAACCAGAGTGGCGGTGGTGAAGACTCTGCTTGTGGCAGCTACACTTGCGGTTCGTGCAGCGCGACTTTCTCGTCAAAGTATAGACTCGTAAGACACGTCTTTGTCCACATCAGTGGCGTGCGACCTCCACCGTACGTCTGTAGACTCTGCGGAGACGTGTTTCGCACGGGAGGCAGCCTACGCTTGCACCTGAAGCGAGATCGGAGGCTATCCGGCATACGTCGAATTGCACCGGGCAACTCACTCGCCCCTACTGTGGATGGCAGCGAGGAAAAGGTTTGTAACAGAGCACGACAACCCTCCACCTGTACTGAACGTAATACACAGACAGAAAAATCGAAACAAAAGCACCGTAACGGCGACTGTGGAAAATCACCCCAATCTGCTTTCGAACCGGGTCAAAATTCGTCAGCGCGGAAACGGAAACGGCAACGGCCGTCTGTATGTTCCTACTGCCACAAAATTCTTTCCGACCCTTCGTGCCTCAAACGGCACGAATTACTTCATACGCAGAAGAAACAGTTTCACTGCGTCGATTGTGGTAAGCATTTCACACAAGCTCGCTATCTTCAGAAACACAGAGGAACACATTCTAAATCCACACAGTTCACGTGCAACGAATGTGGCAGATCTTTCAAGCGAAGTGACACTCTTCTGAAACACAGACTAGTACATAGTGAAGTGAGACCGTATAGGTGTGGGGACTGTGGTAAAACTTTCAAATTACGTGGTTACCTCTTACATCATACTAGAATTCACATCGGAGAGAAGCCATACGAGTGCGACGATTGCGGTGTTTCTTTCATGCGACCTTACAGTCTTGTGGAACACAGAAGGCAGCATTCTGGGGACAGGCCGTATGAGTGCAACGTGTGCAGCGCAACTTTTATTAGGGCTGTTACGCTAAGGGAACACAAGAGAATCCACACGGGGGAGAGGCCGCACGTGTGTGGCAATTGTGGCGAGACTTTCTCTCGCGCTGCTGGTCTTCGGAAACATCGGCAACTCAGTGCTGCGGAAATGCTACCGAGGTGTGACGACTGCAACAAATCTTTCGAATTTGATGATCTCCTAAAGCAACTCGTAGTAATGCGAACAGAAGGGAGGTCTCACCAGTGTATTAATTGTGGCAAATCTTTCGTACGACCCTTCGAGCTTACGACTCCGTACGAATGTAGCTATTGTGGGGAAATTTTCTGCCGCATTACTGCCTTCAGAAAACACGGAGTCATTCATGTGAAAAAAAAGTTGTACGCATGTGTCGGTTGTGGAAACACGTACAAGCGACGCGATAATCTTCAAAGGCATCAAAAGACGGCGTCGTGTGGCAACTCTTTCGTAAGAGTCGATGTTGCGAAGAAGAAGGCGTACGAGTGCGTCGATTGTGGGAAATCCTTCGATAAAGCTAGATCCCTCAGGAGGCATCAGAGAAAATGGTCGTGCAAGTCTAAGGATAGCAGCAAATCCTTGTCGAGTTGATGTCGTGAAGAGCAGTAGAAAAATCCCTAGTGCAGTGATACGACAATAACCACAATTGGTATGAAGTCTTTTTACCTCTGGTGGGGGCAAGCCATTCTGGAAAATAAAATACACAAAGACAGTATTAAAACAGTAGTGTTTATTACCAAATCCTGCATCTTGGACAATTAACACTGTGAACTGAAAAGTGCAGAATAGCAGCATTTGTGGTACATTAGGATATTGGATCGTTTACAGTTTTGATGTTGATTGGAAATACTTAAATTGAGTAATAACTTCATCCGAACTGTTGATTCACTCAACATGCACACAGTGATGATGCCAGGCACTACAAGGTTTGTCTGGAGAACAATGTCGCCGGTTCTTTTCTGCTCACATATGGGGCACACTGCGGTGTATACGACTAGGCTAGTCGGTGCGAGTCGTTAGCTCCCCAGTGTGACTGACCACAATTTCCTCAGCTCGCGGAGTGTTTAGGTGTGTCCCCACATCAGGGTTGGCCGCGGCACGTAAAACTGCACGGTACACAATGTGCTGCTCGCGGTGCGGTCCAGGCTACGTCTCGGCGTTGCTCTTTCTTTCTCGGAACTACTGTGTACAGTGCGACGTTTCACTTGGTGGTGCTAAGCAGTACTGTTCCTTCTGGATTTTGGTTTGGCATTTCTCGGGTTGGCACAACTTTCTTTGTTTTGTCACAATTGCAGGTCATTGCTGTTCTGCTATTTGCATACAATTTAAAGGAAGCTTGAAGGTCCATCGGCTGTTTGCATACAAAGAGGCATTCGAGGAATCTGTCATCACGAGCCTTTAACAATGAATGATTATCATAGTTTTTTTTTTTTTTTTTTTTGGAGAGAATACGAGAATTCTCAGTACCTACTCTGCAGATGCACAATTGATAGGTACTATTGTACTACAATATTTACTATGCTGTGCATAAAGAATTTAAAGAGTTATGTGATGGAGAAAGAGCACACGGCTGCAACTGTCGACAAACCGTTTGTGAGGGAGTCAGTGATCTGTACGGTGATAAATACTTTGTCCTACGTTTGCAGGCAACGAGTGGATGATGGAACTGGTGGTACAAATAGTAAATTTTCTCAAGTAGCATGCATTATTACACCATAAATTTCAACAATGTTTGATGGAATTGAATGAAGAGTTTTGAGACTTTGCAGTAATACGTGAAGTATGTTGGTTAATTCGAGTGACACTTCTGGAAGTATTTTTTTTATTTAAAACACACTATTCTTAAATTTATCAAGGAAAAAGGAAACCAGGAATGAAATCGACAACACCCGGAATGCATTGCGTATCTCGCATTGTAAATGGATATGACTGCACACTACCCTCTGTAGTACTTTGCTAGGGGTGAAGCCTGGCGAGGAACACCGTCCACTTCCTTGAGCTCGTCGGCGGTAAGAAAAATGAAAATTTTGAGGAATTCATTGTCGCATTGTAAGAATTACAGGAATGGTTTCCTAAACATTTTCAGGACACTGCCACTCTCACGTTTTTGAGCTGTTTTTGACAGACTGCTGTTTCAGTCGAAAGCAACTCTTAGCATGTGCAGATGAAAGTGATTGTCTTTTAAATGGAAATTAAACTTCAGATCAAATTCTTTCATGTCAAAACTATCCAGGAGTTCTATGAAGCTGTCCTCAGGAAGTGTTTCAACATCTCCATGATGAGGTTGCTCATGTTATACCAGTATTTCAATCAAAATGTGTGTGAAAGGCTTTTTCGGCTATGAAATTCGGTGATTGATGGTATTCACGGTTACATGGCAAATGGAATGATGCAAGTCTGCAGAACTATCTGCATTTGTACAGAGTTGTTGGCCATTCCTGCCCTTCACGAATCTCATTTGGCAGCTGATTCCACCTGTGTTGCAATATTCACTTGAACAGTGATACACAAAAAAATCTGGATGTAACCTGGGCAGTCCACCGCAAAAGCTTTCCCAGTGATTGAGTAGACATTTGGCAGCTAATGTCCTACAACTCCGAATTGAAAAAAATGTTTGCCCCTGGAACACCTACTCTTTTGACATTGATGAAATTTGCTCACACCCTTCAATGCCGAAATGGGAAGAATTTTTGAGCCCAGACTATAGAATGTGTGTTTGCATAGTCTGAGCTAAAGACGTACAGCCAATCCATGTCTGAGGGATTGTAACTGAGCATTTGAAAAAGAAGGTATGGAAACTTCATCAACAGTGGATCCAGCCACACTGCCTTCTTGTTGAGTGATTGTCTGGTAAAAGAGGCGTGGCAACGCTGCCTCTACCTCCCTACAGTCCAGACATGGCTCCGGCTGAGTTTCTTCGTACCCAGCTGAAGGCTCTCTCAAAAGGACACAGTTTCGAGACCTACGAGTGTGACAGTGGCTGTTATGCTTACCCTAGAGGATGTCCTTCCACTGTGCGTGTCAAAATCTCACTGGCTAAAATGTATAAACGAAGTCATCGGAAGATGAAACCAAGTACTAGCTAATTTTGACAAGATACCAGCACGATACAAAAAGTGGCTGCTTACCGGCTAAGATTGACAGAAGATTCGCAAAAGGTCAAAGAAGGGCAGCTCGTTTTGTGTTATCTTGAAATAGAGGTGAAAGAGGGCCACCCCAGCTCATTTGTCATAGCAATGACAATCATGAAAACAAAGATGTTTTTCATTGTGGCGAGATCTTTTTACAAAATTTCGGTCACCACCTGTCTCTCCAAAATACGAAAAAATTTTATTGACACCTACCTACGTAGGGAGACGTGATTAATTTTTCTGTATGAGCTCCATTATCTCTTAATTTAAGCATTCCCCCCAGGGGGTCCACAACTCTTTTGTGGATACGTGCATGGCGAGCACGGGGCCCCGAGCCATTGCAGCCTTCTTTCTCTCCCGGGCTGCATTTCCTTTCCCTTCCCCTCCTTTCCCCTCCATGCTCCTTTCCCCTCGCCCTCTCCTCTCCCTCTATTGGTGTCCTTGCTTATGTTGGCCCTGCTATCCTCTTGGTTCTGTTGGTTTTACACTCCGGCTTTGTTGCGTAATCATCTCCTCCTTTTGGCATTCCTTGGTCCCCCTCTGGGGTTTGACCTCCATTACAAAATTTCTCCTCCGTAGTGTGAGCCATTTGGGGAAGAGCACCTTACCTAGTGTCTCCGACGTGCGCCCTCCTAGTACATTCCACCTTTTCTTTCACGTCGTTGTTTGATGCTAGGGTGCATAGCCAGCACGGTAGCCAGCCCGTGTGGTGGGGTCGCTATGTACCCTTTTGGTTGAGCCCCCTGAACACACAGGGATCACACTTCTGATACCTGAGCTGTGACCTCCTCATGCATGCCTTGGAGTGGTTGCTCGTCATCCTGGAGTATCGGAACTCCCGGCAATGGCCGCCGTGCCAGACGGCCCTTGCTGTGGCTGGGTGGCGCCCGTGAGGAGAGCCCCTGATCGGAGTGGGTGGTATCAGGGCGGACGCTATGCAGATGAAACGCATACGGGTCCAAAACTCTGGCCGTTCTTCTGCGGCCGTCTCTCTGCGTGGAACTGATTCCTCAAGTGCTGCTTCTCTTGCCCCTTCGGCCTTCCCTTCCGTGGCTACCCCCTGGGAAGAGGGTCAGGCCCGTCGTCTAGGGGCAAAACCTTTCCCCCGTTATCTAGTTTGCACCAGGACTGATGGAGATACTTTCACCAGTGTCAAACCTTTATTCTTTGTGGAACACATTGAAGACAAGTTCGGCGAAGTGGACTCCCTGAGCAAGATGCGGTCGGGTTCGTTGCTGATAAAAACCGCTTCAGCTGCCCAATCTGCGGCCCTTCGTGCCTGTACCCATCTTGGCACAATTCCTGTGTCCATTACCCCTCACCAGTCTCTAAATATGGTACAAGGTGTGATTTTTCACAGGGACCTCATCCTTCAAACTGATGAGGAACTTCGGGACAATCTCGGACGGCGGGGTGTTCACTTTGTTCGGCGTGTTCAGAAGGGTCCTAAAGATAATCGTATTGATACTGGTGCCTTTATCCTGGCCTTTGAAGGGGATACCCTTCCTGAGGAAGTTAAGATTATGGTCTATCGTTGTGATGTGAAGCCATACATCCCACCTCCTATGAGGTGTTTTAAGTGCTTGCGTTTTGGCCACATGTCTTCTCGCTGTTCTCAGGACCCTCTCTGTGGTGACTGTGGACGTCCACTCCATGAGGGGAGTCCCTGTCTTCCCCCTCCTGTATGTGTAAATTGTCATGGTAGTCATTCTCCACGTTCACCAGATTGCCCAGTATATAAGAAAGAAAAAAAGATACAGGAGTATAAGTCCCTTGATCGTTTAAGCTACACAGAGGCCCGTAAGAAATATGCACGACTACACCCTGTGTCCATGACATCTAGTTACGCCTTGGTTACATCTTTACCCCTTCCTCCCCCTTCCTTACCCCCATCCCGGACCCCTCTCCTCCCCCCCTCCCCTGCGGCTCCCACACCTTCTCCTCTGGGCGCTGCTCCCCCTCCCCAGCCGGAGAAGTGTCCCACTCCTTCGGCGTCTGCCGGTCAAGGGCGCCTCTCCCGAGATGCCCCTTCCCGGCACCTTCCAGGTCAAAGGTCTGCTGCCGTGCGGCGACCGCGAGAGCCGCGGGCTGTGGGCCCGCACGTCACCCGGTCTCTTTCTGTTCCTGATCTTGCTGCAGCTGGCTCCTTTATGCCACACAGCCCTCCTCGATCTCAGCCTGAAAAGAAGAAGAAACATAAGTCCCGGGACAAAGAGCCTCTGGTGTCACCGGAGGTCCCTTCCCCGACTTCACAACCGGATTCTGACCTGTCGTTCATGGATGTCGCACCCTCCTTGTCGGTGACGGGCGGGGACCCGGCGGTATGACTGGATTTAGCGTGTTCCGCCCTCATTTAACCCCATCATTCTGTGGTTCTCCAATGGAATTGTAATGGCTACTATCGTCACCTTCCGGAATTGAAATCCCTTCTTTCGTCGTACTCTGCAGCTTGTGTGGTTCTCCAGGAATCTCATTTTACTGATGCTCACTCACCGACCCTCCGTGGGTTCCGTGTTTTCTGTCGAAATCGGGTCGGACCCTTGCGGGCTTCTGGTGGCGTTTGTACGTTGGTCCGTACAGACATTGCTAGCACGTGGATTCCTCTCCAAACTACATTGGAAGCGGTTGCTGTTAAGGTCCACTTAGACTCTGCAGTCACAGTTTGCAATCTTTATCTCCCTCCTGACAGGACACTTACACCTGCTGCCTTAACCGCCCTTCTTCAGCAACTTCCTCCTCCCTTTCTCCTCCTTGGGGATTTTAATGCTCATCATCCTTTGTGGGGCAGTGCTCTTCCATCTCGACGAGGTCTTCTTATAGACCAATTTATTGCAGACCACGACCTGTGCCTTATTAATGATGGCTCCCCTACTCATTTCAGTGCTGGTCATGGTACCTTTTCTGCCATTGATCTTTCTCTTTCTTCTCCCTCTCTCCTCCCTTCATTAAACTGGTCGCCACACGACGACCTTTGTGATAGTGACCATTTCCCGTTGATCATCACGCTCCCTTCCCGCTCCCCGATGGACAGGTTACCTCGTTGGTCTTTCCACCGCGCCGATTGGCCTCTATACACTGCACAGGTCGAGTTTTCTCCCTCTTTGTCGGGTTGTATTGATGACGTCCTACGTGACGTGTCTGACGTGATTGTTCGCGCTGCTAACCTTGCTGTCCCGCGCTCATCTGGACAATTTCGTCGTCGGCAAGTCCCGTGGTGGAGTACGGCCATTGCCATTGCCATCCGTGATCGCCGTCGAGCTTTGCAACACTTCAAGAGGCACCCATCCGTAGCCAGCCTTACTACCTTTAAACGCCTTCGCGCTAAAGCCCGTTATTTAATCAAACAGAGCAAGCGGATATGTTGGGAACAATTCGTTTCTTCCCTTGGTTCCACTGTCCCTCTGTCACGGGTATGGGCTACACTTCGCTCTCTCCAAGGTTGCCATCGGCAGTCCACCCTCCCAGGCCTTCACCTCCCAGATGGCATTTGTACGGACCCATTAGTTCTCGCAGAACATCTTGCGACCCATTTTGCAGTGGCATCAGCGTCAGCCTCCTATCCAGCTGCTTTCCTTCATCAAAAACAGCAGGCTGAAGCTATCACCTTATGTTTCACTACTTGTGAGCCAGAATCTTACAACGAACCTTTTACTGAATGGGAATTTCTTTCTGCTCTATCTTCTTCTCATGATACGGCCCCTGGCCCAGATTCCATTCATAACCAACTGCTTCAACATCTCAGTGCTCCACAACGGCAACATCTTCTTCGGGTGTTTAACCGTATCTGGCTCCAGGGTGACTTCCCTTCTCAGTGGAGGGATAGCATTGTGGTTCCTGTCCTTAAGCCTGGTAAGAACCCCCTATCTGTTGACAGCTATCGGCCAATTAGTCTGACCGATGTTGTTTGTAAGTTACTCGAACGGATGGTAGCCCGTCGGCTCACTTGGGTCCTCGAATCTCGGGATCTATTGTCCCCTTACCAGTGTGGCTTTCGAGAGGGACGATCTCCAATCGATCATTTACTTCGCTTGGGATCCGCAGTTCGGCAGGCTTTTTCCCAGCGCCTCCATTTGGTTGCAGTGTTTTTTGACCTTCGCAAGGCCTATGACACGGCCTGGCGCCATCACATCTTACTAACCCTTCATCAGTGGGGTCTTCGGGGCCCACTCCCGATTTTTATCCGCCAGTTCCTGATCCATCGGTCATTCAGAGTTCGAGTTGGTACTGCTTTTAGTTCTCCACGGACCCAGGAGACGGGCATTCCACAGGGTTCTGTCTTGAGTGTCCTTCTTCTCCTCATTGCTATCGATGGACTTGTGGCCTCTGTCGGTCCCTTGGTCGCTCCTGCCCTTTATGTGGATGATTTCTGCATTTGGGTTAGTTCCTCCTCGATGGTATCTGCAGAACGGCAGCTCCAGGTGGCTATACGGCGTGCCTTTGCATGGACCCACTCACACGGGTTTCAATTCTCTCCTTTAAAATCGCGGGTGGTCCACTTCTGTCGCCATACTACGGTCCACCCTGATCCAGAGCTCTATCTCGACGCACAACGATTGCCTGTGGTCCCACAGTTTCGTTTCCTGGGTCTTCTTTTCGACAACAAGCTCACTTGGCTGCCCCATATCAGACTCCTGAAGGTAGGATGTTTCCGTAAACTCAACGTCCTTCGCTTCCTTGCCCACTCCTCTTGGTGTGTAGGTCATTCCACTCTGCTCCACCTTTATCGTGCTTTAGTGCTGTCTCGCTTGGACTATGGTTGTCAAGTTTATGGTTCGGCTGCTCCTTCCACACTGCGCCTCCTGGATCTGGTCCACCATCGTGGTGTCCGTTTGGCCACCGGTGCCTTCCCTACTAGCCCTGTTGATAGTCTCCTGGTTGAAGCTGGGATCCCCCCCCCTTTCTGTTCGGCGGTCCCAGCTTCTGGTGTCTTATGCCCTCACTATCCGTTCTTCTCCCACTCATCCTTCCTATTCTATCCTGTTCCCAGACCATGGACGTCGCCCACCCGACTCCCGCCCTCGGGCGGGTTTACCGGTTGGACTGCGCCTTGCGTCTCTTTACCGTCATTTTCAGCTTCCTTCTTTGTCCTGTCTTCCTCGCTCCCTCCCCTCCACCCCTCCTTGGTTAGTTCCTCGGCCTCGACTTCGGATGGATCTCCGCCGCGGACCGAAAGATTCCATCCCCCCGGTGGTGTTCCGTACCTTTTTCCGCCAAATTTTATGGGAGTTTCGGGATGCTGTTGTTTTTTACACTGATGGCTCTAAATCTGCTGATAATGTTGGGTATGCCTTCACGTCCTCTGTTGGAACAGAAAATCATCTGTTGCCACCTACATGTGGGGTGTTTACTGCGGAATTGATGGCAATTTCCCGGGCCCTTACCTTTATTAAACAATCCCAACACAATCGCGTTCTGTTATGTACGGACTCGATGAGTGGCCTTCTTGCTATTGACCGGTGTTTTTCGCGCCATCCATTGGTCTCTGCCATCCATGACCATCTCGCTGATATTCACCGTGCTGCTTGTTCTATTGACTTCCTTTGGGTCCCTGGCCATGTGGGTATCCCGGGTAATGAGCTCGCTGATCGTTTGGCTGGGGGAGCAGCTACTTACCCCCCGTTTTCCGTAACCCCTCCTGCAGCGGATTTACGGCGTCACATCAAATCCCACTTCGCACAGTCATGGGCCAATTCTTGGGAGGCTACTCCACTGTCTAATAAACTTCGTGCAATTAAGGTGACACCAGGACCATGGCGTTCTTCCTTTCGCCTCTCCCGAAAGGACTCGACCACACTGTGTCGTCTCCGCATTGGCCATACCAGGCTGACCCATGGTTTCCTTTTGCGTGATGAGCCACCCCCGCTATGTGGTTGTGGAGCCTTCCAGTCAGTGGCCCACATTTTGGTTGAATGCCCCCTTCTTTTGGCTCTGCGTGTTAAGTACAGACTCCCCCACACTTTACCTTTGATGTTGGCTGACGATTCCCGGATGGTCTCTCTGGTTCTCAGTTTCCTCCAGGAGAGTGGTTTTTATTCTCAGTTTTAAAGTTTTTAATCTCTCTCTGGTGTTGGGGCAGGGCGGTGAGTGTTTGGGTGTCTCCCACTGTAGGCAGTGTTCAGAGATTCCTGATTCACCTCCCTGACCGGAATCCTCTTTTCTTCCCCTTTTACTCTGTTTTTACCCCTTCTTTTTAAGGCTTTGTTAGTCTTTCTATTCCCATACGTACTTTCTGCATTATAGCAGTTGTACCTTTTAAGTCACAGGTGGTCTTGCCTATGCTGCTTCAGCATAGTGTTGGGTTCGTTTCTCTTGCCAACCTCCCTCATTTGTTTTTACCAATGACAACGTGACTGCCCTTTTACGTTTTTCCCTTTTTCCGTTTTATTGTCCAGACTTTTCTGAGATGTCTAGTTAGCAGAATGGAGTATATTTGAAACAAGGGACTGATGACCTCGCTGTTTGGTCCCTTACACCTCAAACAACCAATTTAAGCATTCGTTTTTCCGTAGTTCTGTTAGAGAATGGAACGGTAGAGAAATAGCGTGAAAGTGATTCGATGAACCCTGTGGCGGGCACTTAAGTGTGAATTGCAGGGCAGGCATGTAGATGCAGCGTGATGTAGAAGGATTCTATTTCTTTGCATTATTGCATCCTGGTCAATAAATTAGTTTTTGTTGACTTGGTGGCATTGCTTTGTGGATAGTGATTTGAAATAGGTGCACAAGCTTGCCTGCCCTTATCTTCATGCCACATTATTCATATGCGCCACACAACGTTACACCGTTCAATACTCAAACAGTGGAAAATCCGGGATGGAATGTAACAATATTATGAGGGAAAAAGTTGATACTCACCATATAGCAGTGATGCAGATTCTCAGATAGGCACAACACAGAGACTCTCACAATTATAGCTTTCAGCCTTTTAATTATCAGAAAAAGAAATTAAAATTTGTTATATCTCCTAAAATGCAGTGTATGGGAAACCCAAAAATACTGAAAATTTTGGGATTTGGTGTTATTGTAATTGCCCAGTCTTTTATAGTGCCATATTTGTGAAGGCTGTGTCCCAAAATTGGATTGTCTTTAACTGATATCCTTCAAAATACAGAATATTTATAGAAACAGATTGCTTGAGTGTAAATCATGCTAAAAACATCACTTAGGTGGGTGGTTCTGAAGGTTCAGTTTTGAATTTTAGTTTTGCATGGTGATGAACTTAAGGAATCGGGAAATCATATTACATGAAATTATTAATGGTATGCATCACAATCTCCAGCACCAAGAACTGTGTAATTTTCATACTATGAATCTAAAATACTGCTAAAAATGATGTACTTGACAGACCTGTATACAGAAATTGTGCAATTATTAAAAATAGAAGGTTGAGGGGTGTTAGGTTGACAGAAACATGATGTTTTTCAGTATGAACATTTTATTAACAGCTTCATTATTCTACATACTTTTGTGAAGAATCCTGCAAAAATTGTGTGTACCAGAGGACCAGGTCCCCCCCCCCCCCTCCCCCCCTTTCGATCAGACCTTGTAAGAATCACTCAGAAGGGCATCATAAATAGTTTCAAAGGTTGCAATAATTATAGTAATCTGATCAGCTATTGAACTATTTTTGAAATATCGTGCAATTGTGCTTGTGGCTCAGCAAGCAAACAAGTAGGCTGCATGCTGCAGTAATTTGCTTTTTCCTTCTGCCTTGTGCTGTCATATGCTTCTGCACTTGGAGAAAAACTACACATATGTGAAACACTTTTTAGTCAGTACAATTTCTAGAGTGACGAACCCCTCCAGTCACACGGCTGTAGTAGTGGCCTCGGTTGCTCGTAAGAATGTGTGCAAATATATGCAACTACTCTTAGCATTGTCATTGTGCCGTGAAGAATAATGCTGTTATAGTGAATTATTCAGTTATTTATCTTGGGCTTTGGATACAAGAAAGACACTGTAAGGAAGGTGATGTACAACTTGCCCCTTAACACAAACTACGATTTCGCACTAAAATCGTACTGTGAGTAAAATATGAAAGTCATTCCGAAATTAATGCTTCCAAACTTTCTTTTTGTCGAGATTCCGAGACGTATTATGCCAGTATGGTACTAATTGTTGGGTGTTCCCACCAGTGTCGCAACAGTTTCACCGTCGTGCAAGAAATAGACGCCATTTTGGAACAGTATCCTGTTGCTGGCACCAAGGTGCTTGTAAAACAAGGGTGTATCATATCTGAGCCGTAACCGTACTGAGTTTGTTATTGCTTTTATAAAATCTTGACAGTGCACATTACAAAGTGCAGCTGAAACATCTGGTCCATTGTCCCATATGTTAAAAACTGTGCTGGTTGAAGCTAGGTACCCACACTTCCACCTGAGAGATACAGGGTACGTTTTGCCCCATCACACAAATCACTGAATTGAAGTAGTGGTGCGACGGAGCTAACATAGTCAGTGTGAGAAATCGCGTCATTGGAAAATGGAGCAATGAGTCAACATAAAGTTTTGCCGCTAAGTAGGGAAAATAGGTGCAGAGAGACATTGAATGTTATTGCAAGTGTACAGTATTAAAGCAAAGAGAAATAAAGTGAGTGAGTGTGTGTGTGTGTGTGTGTGTGTGTGTGTGTGTGTGTGTGTGTGTGTGTGTGTGTGTGTGTGTGTGAGAGAGAGAGAGAGAGAGAGAGCGGGGTGGGGTGGGGGGGGGTGGGGGGGGGGAGGGTGAGAATGGATGGTTTAAATACTTTAGAGACAGAAAGGAAGGGTTGAGGATGAGTTGTGCTTGTGTTAGCTGTCAACATGTGCAGTTCCAGGTACTGAATGAGAGCAACTGATGCTGGCAGATGATTGGTGGCTGTCCTTAAGAAAGATAGCAGAAGAGTTGGATATAAGCAATATTGTTTACAAATATTTGAAAAATGGGAAATTTGTGCCCAGTGCATACTGAACACACTGCAGACGAGCAGACGCTAACTCAGATGGAAATATCTGGCAGTTTCCTCAACGTGCCAGCTTTTGGAAAATGTCATCAGAGGAAGTGAAACTTGGTGCTGCCAATGTGATCTGGAGATTGAGTGACAGTCTGTTGCGCGGTATTCAGCTTCTTCCTTGCCTCCCAAAAAGTCAGCTGGTACAATCTGAGAAAAAGACATTGATTGCCTTTTTTGGCAGCAAAGACTCAACTCACTTTGACATTTCGACCCTCGGGTGGGATTTTGTGACGGAAGTTTGTGAGGTAGTTTTGAAACAGCTGCTGCAATGCAACTGGGAGACTCGACCAGAACTAACTTGAGGGAACAGTGGAATTTGCTCCACAGCAACATACGTCCACACACTGCGATCCGCAAACTCAACTTTCTCGCTCTGCACAAGACAATTCTTCTTTGACACACTCCTTATTCTACAGATTTGGTTCCGGCAGATTTTCTGTTTCCCTGCCTTAATTTATCCCTGAAATGCTTACAGTTCACAGACATTGCAGATATCCAACAACAAGTGCCTACAGTGCATTGTCAGCGACTACTTCTGACATTGATTTTTAGGCTCTTGGAAACTGTGAGCAAATGCTCCTTGTGTAATTTATCTTTCCCACAGCTTTATAAGTGATGTCAGAAGTGTGTTACGGCCAATGGTGATTGCTTTAACGGCCAGTGGTTGATGTTTTCTTTATGTTCTTAGGCAGTTCATTTTTCAGATGTGCCTTGTACTTGCAGTATTGTTACAAGGAATATATTACGTAATTCAAATGAAGAAAAGTGTAGAAAATTATGTCTATGTCTTCTGCTGTGCATACTGTCAGCAGTAAATATCTTACATAAATAGTTTTGTAAAATACAGAGTTTTTCTGTATTATATTTTATGGGTGAAGATTTTTTGATAGTTGATGTTGAATATATGTAAGTTTGCATTGAAAGTAAATTAATATTACACCTGTCTGCAATAATATAAACTCTAATCTTAAATCTTAGCTATTTTATACAATGGATGATTATTCATAATGTAAACAAGTTTGTAATTACAAACAATTACATCATTTATTAAGTTTGTATTGAAATACTGTCCATTGATTATTGCTCTTTGTATTGGTACACAAACTTGAATGTTTGAAAATGAGAACATGGTCATAAATTGATCTATCCAATTTGTACTAAAGTGAAATTACCTGTGTATCAAGATGTACACAGAAAGTATGTGTTCTGTACGACAATTGGTAAATCTTGGGCTCACGCATTACAGCCTTCCGCCAAAATATTGGGTATATTCCAGTGTATCAAAATATGTTGTACTTCCTGTTATTTGTATCTTGGATCATTGAAAATTTTATAGTGCAATTTTGTCAAAATGAATTTTGTACAGGTTTCATTTAAATTTTGGTTTGCTACAAGTGGTACTAGTGAATCTGATCATTTTATGCACGAAATTCATCTTCCATTTTCATTAAAAAAATGTAAAATAAAGTGTAACAAAAAGTGAAGAAATTACTCTCAGTGACACAATGTCCAACACTCGCAAACCTCAGTATGTAACTTTCATAACTCCATATCGATTGCAGAAATTCTAGACAAAGTGCTCTTCAAAACTACAACTAATGTACACAGAGATATAAGTGAACTGTATTGACAAAAACATTGATTTTCATTGTAAGATATTTGTATACTTGTTACAATAATTTTAATTTTTTACTATATTACATTTAAAAAAATATTTCATTTCTGCAGCATGTCAAAATTTATTAAGTCATTGATTTGGATGTGACTATAACACAGACACAATCACTATTTATACAAATATTAGTTCAGACTAGGAACTATGATGATTTAACTGAACTGTGTGTACGACATGACAAAATCAACTAATCGATACTGTGTTGTGGCACCAAATGAAGAGGCAGTACCGAACAAAATGGACTCCTGTACCGAGCTTGTCTCACGAAGCACACTTTCGAGGCTCTCGGGACGGTGAACAGTCTCATCTCTTTGTGCAGTCACAAATTCCTTCCCTTAGCCACCCCTTCCACAATATATCTGAATAACAGGACTCAGAGATAGTAGGCTTAGGATCAGTTTAATAAAAAACTGTTAATTCTGAATGATTTTGTCAGTATACAGCAGCTAATAGTGGTCGGTGTAAAGTTAGAAATGCTTTGTTTGAAGTATCAGACAAAAACAGAAGCCAGTGCTCCTCCTCATATCCGACTCAGTGTAGAACATAGCTGCTTTTCTTTTAATATATGTATATATATTGATTACTCTATAAGTAATTACCATAATTGTCAGTTTGAGTACATTAACAAGCAGGTGGAACATTAGCTGGCTTCTAAGAACTAGTGCTAATGTGAAAATTAATTTGTTCCACATTGCTGAAGACTTGCATTCTTGATGCAGCTGATTTAAGATGACATCTGCTGTAGACCAACTTAAGCAAGTAAGGCAACGTGAACTATCTGCTTGACTGACTCATTCAGATATATGCCATGTATAAACATATAGGAGTAATAAAAGAACTTAGCATAAAATAATGCGGAAACAATAGATAATAGTCCATCAGAATTTCGAAAATTGTTGGGGAAGTTGTGAAAAAAAATTACTGCTCATGTTCTTATATCGCAGTGTCAAATCTTCTATGCACTATCAGAAGTAATAGTTCCACTTCGATACAATAAATAGGGATAGAGCTGAGGGCAGTCTCAGTTTAAAGTAGATGAGCTGTTAGTGTGTTTAGATGATCTCAAAAATAAGAGAGACATTGATATACTTTGTTTATCTGAATACCATGTAACTCTGTGGATGAAAAGTGTCAGTATAAATGGGCTTGATTTCGCATATTACACTTGTAGCATGGATAATGGAGGAGTTGCCTTCTACACAAAACAAGGGTATAAATACAAAACCGTAAAAGTAAGCAAATTTTGAGTCAATCAGCGCTTCGCAGTTTGTTCGTGTGAGCTATGGCCAGATAATGTAGTTTTGATATTAGCAACAGTGTACAGGTCTCCATTAGGAGATTGGGAGCTATTCATAAAAAAGTTTTACTCCATATTATGCTGTCTGTCAGACAAAAAGGAGAAGCTATTAATCTATGATGATCTCGGTGTAAAGTTCCTAAGCAATTCTGATAGAAAAAATGAACTAGAAGTATTACTATTTATTTATTTATTTAGCGTATGCCGCTACACACATGGTTTACACTTATTACATTATGAAATTATATGATAAAATACACTATAAAATACATAGGTGAAGGATACATATTCAGATAAAATATAATACATAAACACAATAAAAAGTAACATCACAACAGATATTTTGCGTTACACAAGTCTTCAAATTCTGACGTCCAAATTGGCGATCCATTTGAGGCAGGGCGGTGTGGCGTTGAAGGAGTCAGCCCGACTACTCTGGTAGGCTGTTAATTCACAGTCCTGGGCGATGTGGTGTATTGTTTGATTAGGTGCCCCACAGTCACAGCCAGGGCTGGGAAGCTTTCCCCACTTGTGTAGATTGTGTGCACATAGTCCGTGTCCTGTTCGGATTCTGTGTAGGCTTTTCCATAGCTGTCGTGGAAGTTCAAAGCCTTTAGGTTTCTCTGATGGACAGATAAGTTCACAGTCGTCAGGGGAGGTACTATCACTCCAGCTCTCGTGCCATATAGTATCCGTGCTGAAGTTGGCAGCTGCCGGTTGTTGGGCCAGTCTTAAAGGGGGATTTCTGGAGTGGAGTCGTGTTCTTTCCAAAGTTGGGACATCTTCGTGGATAGGAAGTATGGGGTTATTCATTATCTTTGTGTATTCTTTCATCAGAGCTTCCTGTCTTCTCAGGGAGGGTGGAGCTATATGACTAAGTGTTGGAAGCCAATATAGTGGGGTAGTCTTTATGCATCCAGTAACGGTTCTCAGAGCAGCGTTGAGCTGGGTGTCCACCTTGTTTACATGCTTGCCGGTTAACCACGCCAGTGTACAGTACTCGGCTGCAGAGTACACTAAGCCGAGTGCAGAGGTTCGTATTGTGTCTGCTGCTGCTCCCCAGTTAGTGCTGCAGAGCCTCTGAATGAGGCTGTTCTGTGAGCTTATTTTATTGGATACATTTTCCAGGCATCTTTTGAAGGATAATGTTCTATCTAGAGTGACTCCCAGGTACTTTCGATATGGCTGATATCACAGTTGACTGTTATTCACAAGCCGGCCGCAGTGGCCGTGCGGTTAAAGGCGCTGCAGTCTCGAACCGCAAGACCGCTACGGTCGCAGGTTCGAATCCTGCCTCGGGCATGGATGTTTGTGATGTCCTTAGGTTAGTTAGGTTCAACTATTTCTAAGTTCTAGGGGACTAATGGCCTCAGCAGTTGAGTCCCATAGTGCTCAGAGCCATTTTTTTTTTTTTTTTTATTCACATGAACCTTCTGCTCGTATCCCGCCATTCTGTTGTTCAAATGAAAACACCTGACTTCAGTCTTGGTGGGATTTGGTATTAGCCTCCATTTGGTGAAATACTCATGCATTTTGTTTAGGTCTGTTGTGAGGATGTTTTCAGTGTCTTCAAACTGCTTGCCTTGGTAGCTAGGTCCATATCATCAGCATAGCTGAACTTCCTTGAGATGGTTTCAGGCAGGTCAGAGATGTAAAGATTAAAGAGCATTGGTGCTAAAACTTATCCTTGAGGCAGTCCATTGTTCAGCTTCCTCTGTTTGCTTATGTCATTACCCTGTATCACCTGGAAGTATCTATCCGAAAGCATGTTGTTGATAAGTCTCAGTGTCATATGGCAGGGGATTACTTTTATCAGTTTGTGTAGAAGCCCTTCCTTCCATACAGTGTCATAGACAACTGTTAGGTCTATGAAAGCTACCGCTGTCTTTTTTTTTTTTGTAAAAAAAATTGCTTCAATATACGTCGTTAGACTTGGAACCTGGTCTGTGCTCTCCTATTGGGTCTGAAACCTGCCTGCTTTGGTGGAATGACTTTAGTATTCGTGGGCCGAGCCTGTTGAGGAGTAGCCGTTCCAGAAGTTCGTAGCAGCAGCTGAGAAGAGCGATAGGGCTGTAACTTTTCGCTTTATCTGATGGTTTGTTTGGTTTCAGCACAACAATTATTTTAGTAATTTTAAAAGCTTTTGGCAGGCAGCCCGAAGTTAGTATGCATGAGTAAAACTTGGTCAGCCATTTCTTTGTTTCCTTCCCACATCGAGCGAGCGAGTGTGTGTGTGTGTGTGTGTGTGTGTGTGTGTGTGAAAGTGCTGGTAGGTCGATAGACACACAAACATACACACGAAATTCAACCTTCACAACAAATGGTTGCTTCATCAGGAAAGAGGGAAAGACGAAAGGATGTGAGTTTTAAGGGAAAGGGTAAGGAGTCATTCCAATCCCGGGAGCGGAAAGACTTACCTTAGGGGGAAAAAAGGACAGGTATACACTCGCCCACACACCCATATCCAACCACACATACACAGACACAAGCAGACATTTGTAAAGGCAAAGAGATTCGGCAGAGATGTCAGTCGAGGCAGAAGTACAGAGGCTAAGATGTTGTTGAAAGACAGGTGGGGTATGAGCGGCGGCAACTTGAAATTAGCAGAGGTTGAGGCCTGGCGGATAACTAGAAGAGAGGATATACTGAAGGGCAAGTTCCCATCTCTGGAGTTCTGACAGGTTGGTGTTAGTGGGAAGTATCCAGATAACCCGGACGGTGTAACACTGTGCCAAGATGTGCTGGCCGTACACCAAGGCATGTTTAGCCACAGGGTGATCCTCATTACCAACAAACACTGTCTGCCTGTGTCCACTCATGCGAATGGACAGTTTGTTGCTGGTCGTTCCCACATAGAAAGCTTCACAGTGTAGGCAGGTTAGTTGGTAAATCACGTGGGTGCTTTCACATGTGGCTCTGCTTTTGATCGTGTACACCTTCCGGGTTATAGGACTGGAGTAGGTGGTGGTGGGAGGATGCACGGGACAGGTTTTACACCGGGAGCAGTTACAAGGGTAGGAGCCAGAGGGTAGGGAAGGTGGTTTGGGGATTTCATAGGGATGAACTAAGAGGTTACGAAGGTTAGTGGACGGCGGAAAGCCACTCTTGGTGGAGTGGGGAGGATTTCATGAAGGATGGATCTCATTTCGGGGCAGGATTTGAGGAAGTCGTATCCCTGCTGGAGAGCCACATTCAGAGTCTGATCCAGTCCCGGAAAGTATCCTGTCACCAGTGGGGCACTTTTGGGGTTCTTCTGTGGGAGGTTCTGGGTTTGAGGGGATGAGGAAGTGGCTCTGGTTATTTGCTTCTGTTCCAGGTCGGGAGGGTAGTTGCGGGATGCGAAAACTGTTTTCAGGTTGTTGGTGTAATGGTTCAGGGATTCCGGACTGGAGCAGATTCGTTTGCCACGAAGACCTAGGCTGTAGGGAAGGGACCGTTTGATGTGGAATGGGTGGCAGCTGTCATAATGGAGGTACTGTTGCTTGTTGGTGGGTTTGGTGTGGACTGACGTGTGAAGCTGGCCATTGGACAGATGGAGGTCAACGTCAAGGAAAGTGGCATGGGATTTGGAGTAGGACCAGGTGAATGTGATGGAACCAAAGGAGTTGAGGTTGGAGAGGAAATTCTGGAGTTGTTCTTCACTGTGAGTCCAGATCATGAAGATGTCATCAATAAATCTGTACCAAACTTTGGGTTGGCAGGCCTGGGTAACCAAGAAGGCTTCCTCTAAGCGACCCATAAATAGGTTGGCGTACGAGGGGGCCATCCTGGTACCCATGGCTGTTCCCTTTAATTGTTGGTAGGTCTGGCCTTCAAAAGTGAAGATGTTGTGGGTCAGGATGAAGCTGGCTAAGGTAATGAGGAAAGAGGTTTTAGGTAGGGTGGCAGGTGATAGGCGTGAAAGGAAGTGCTCCATCGCAGCGAGGCCCTGGACGTGCGGAATATTTGTGTATAAGGAAGTGGCATCAATGGTAACAAGGATGGTTTCCGGGGGTAACAGATTGGGTAAGGATTCCAGAGAAAGTGGTTGGTGTCTTTGATGAAGGATGGGAGACTGCATGTAATGGGTTGAAGGTGTTGATCTACATAGGCAGAGATACGTTCTGTGGGGGCTTGGTAACCAGCTACAATTGGGCGGCCGGGATGATTGGGTTTGTGAATTTTAGGAAGAAGGTAGAAGGTAGGGGTGCGGGGTGTCGGTGGGGTCAGGAGGTTGATGGAGTCAGGTGAAAGGTTTTGTAGGGGGCCTAAGGTTCTGAGGATTCCTTGAAGCTCCGCCTGGACATCAGGAATGGGATTACCTTGGCAAACTTTGTATGTGGTGTTGTCTGAAAGCTGATGCAGTCCCTCAGCCACATACTCCCGACGATCAAGTACCACTGTCGTGGAACCCTTGTCCGCCGGAAGAATGACGATGGATCGGTCAGCCTTCACATCACTCATAGCTTGGGCTTCAGCAGTGGTGATGTTGGGAGTAGGATTAAGGTTTTTTAAGAAGGATTGAGAAGCAAGGCTGGAAGTCAGAAATTCCTGGAAGGTTTGGAGAGGGTGATTTTGAGGAAGAGGAGGTGGGTCCCGCTGTCACGGAGGATGGAACTGTTCCAGGCAGGGTTCAATTTGGATAGTGTCTTGGGGAGTTGGATCAGTAGGAGTAGGATTAGGATCATTTTTCTTCGTGGGAAAGTGATATTTCCAGCAGAGAGTACGAGTGTAGGACAGTAAATCTTTGACGAGGACTGTTTGGTTGAATCTGGGAGTGGGGCTGAAGGTGAGGCCTTTGGATAGGACAGAGGTTTCAGATTGGGAGAGAGGTTTGGAGGAAAGGTTAACCACTGAATTAGGGTGTTGTGGTTCCAGATTGTGTTGGTTGGAATTTTGAGGTTTTGGAGGGAGTGGAGCTGGAAGTGGGAGATTGAGTAAATGGGAGAGACTGGGTTTGTGTGCAATGAGAGGAGGTTGAGGTTTGTTGGCAAGGTTGTGAAGGGTGAGTGAGTTGCCTTTCTGGAGGTGGGAAACCAGGAGATTTGATAGTTTTTTGAGGTGGAGGGGTGGCATGCTGTTCTAATTTGCGGTTGTCCTGTAGGAGGATGCTCTGAACAGCCAGTGTGGATGTGGGAGAGGAAAGATTGAGGACTTTTATTAAGGATAGGAGTTGACGGGTGTGTTCATTGGCTGAGTTGATGTGCAGGTGAAGGATTAGGTGGGTGAGGGCAATGGATTGTTCAGTTTGGAACTGGTATAGGGACTGATGGAAAGAAGGGTTACAGCCAGAGATGGGAACTTTGAGTGTGAGGCCTTTGGGGGTAATGCCAAATGTCAGACAATCCTGAGAAAATAAAATATGGGAGCGTAATCTGGCTAGGGCGAAGGCATGTTTGTGAAGGGAATGTAAATAAAACTTAATGTGGTCGTTGTGGGGGGTGTTGTGAGGGTGACATGGTATTAGAAGGTGGAAAGTGTAAACAAAGAAGATGTGACTTACCAAACGAAAGCGCTGGCAGGTTGATAGACACACAAACAAACACAAACATGCACACACCAACAGGAATTTTCTGTGA
Organism: Schistocerca serialis cubense; assembly: GCF_023864345.2. Classification (NCBI taxonomy): domain Eukaryota; kingdom Metazoa; phylum Arthropoda; class Insecta; order Orthoptera; family Acrididae; genus Schistocerca; species Schistocerca serialis. Next base: position 39,943,663 of record NC_064648.1, on the reverse strand, counting down.
CTTATCCAAAGTATTTGACTGTGTGAACTATGACATTATATTACAGAAATTACAATTCTATGGTATAAATGGAATGGCATATGAGTGGTATAAGTCATATCTGCAGAACAGGAAGCAAAAAGTTTTTTATATGGTTTAAGGAAGTTTCCACTTCATCTGACTGGGATGAAATTACAGTAGGTGTTTCACTGAGTTTGAAGATGGTTGCCCTTCTGTTCTTGATATATGTGAATGGTCTCCCTTGAATGAAACAAGGAGCTAAACTGACACTGTTTGCTGATGATACAAGCATCATTATTAATGCAGTAAAAGAAATTCCAACAGAAAATGACACAAATAATGTCTTTGGTTTTCTGTGAATTGGCTTGCCCTGAACTTTGAAAAAACACAATACATCCAATTTTCTACTAAGGAGTAGTGTTTCTTCAATAAATATTTCACATAAACAGAAGGCAGTAGCCAGGATAGAGCATACTAACATTTTTGGTGTATATATAGAGGAGGATCTTCATTGGAGAATTCAAATCTTGGATCTCCTGAAGTTACTAGGTTCAGCAACTTTTGCAATCAGAATAATTGACAATTTCGAGATTGTAGAAATTAGTAAGCTAACGTACTTTGCATCCTTTCACATCCTGATGTCATACGGAATAATATTTTGACGCAACTCAACACCTAGGCAAAAAATATTCACAGGTCAAAAGAAAATGTTTAGAATAATGTGTGGGGTCTCATAGTCGCACATCATGTAGTCATTTGTTAAAGTTTAGGTATCTTACAACAGCCTTGCAGTACATCTACTCAGTAATGAAATTTCTTCTCAACAGCATGGACCACTTTTAAAACAACAGTGACATTCATAATTATAGTAGCAGAAGGAAGATAGACTTACACTATCTTCTACATAACCTGTCTTTCGCACTGAAAGGGGTAAAATATGCTGCTGTAAAACTTTTCGATAAATTACCAGATGAAATAAAATGTCTGACAGACAGCAGCAATAGTTTAAAAAATAAATTGAAATCATATCTCCTTGACGTCTCCTCCTGTACCGTAGATGAATTCTTGAATAGGAATAAATAAATCTATAGGTATAATATATGCATTTTGTGTTGTTTAAGGGTATGGAGTAGGTGATAAAAATTTTAGCTTAAAAAAAAGAAAGAAAAGAAAAGAAAAAGTACTTAAATGAAGTGTGCGTTTCTTACGCATTTGACACATTCCACATCGTGATGGTTACTGTGAGACTGATCAATGCAAGTTTCCTTGGTGATGAAGTAAATTCATATTGCAATTTCTAACTGAACTGTTTAATATCATTAATTTTTTCCTGAAATGATAGCTTAAGAATTGTCTTATCTAATTCGTACTATCAGATCATTTACATTCCAACTTGCTATCTTCAGAATTGTGTGGATGATAATTTTCCGAAAGTCTGATAGTAAGTAGAATATATGAGACTGGCAACATACCAACTTGAATAGTCATTTTTTTCGCAACTTCCCTCAATGAATGTAGAAATTCCATTGAAATGTTACCTATTCCTTTTGCCTCGTTTAATCTTTAATTTTCCAGTGGTCTTTAAAATTCTCTAGGATCGTCTACATCGTTCATCTCGACTCCAATTTCTTCTTCTATCATGTCGTCATGCAATGCCTCCCCCTCGTAGAGGCCTTAAATGAACTGTTTCCACATGTCGGACCTTTCCTCTGCATTTAACAGTGGAATTCCCATTGCACTGTTACCGTTAACACACAAGCTTTTAATTTCACCAAGTGTTTTGTCTTTGTTGGAAGAGCTGACTCAACATATAGAAAGCATTGCTTTTTCCATTTCTCCATATGTTTTCCTGCAGCCATTTTACCTTTGCTGCCATGCTCCTCTTGTTTACTATATTTCAGAATTTCCCTGAACATTTTTGAACTTCCTCATTGTTTTGATCCGTTACCCACGGTTTCTTTGCAGTTTTGCCTCAGCTTCGCTGACGATAGACTTTTGGGTTTTCCTCCCCTCGGTTATGCCTGGTAGTCTATCTCTGATAGACAGTCATAGAGGCCTGTCTGTTCGAGGACAACGAGACTGACAATGTAGTAGTTTGGTTACTTTGAGCATCCAACCAACCAACCAATCTTTGCAGTTACCTGTCTTGTACCTATTTCTTTCCAACTACTGTGATTGCCCCTTTTAGATATATCAGCTGCTCTTCAATGAAGCTACGTACTGAGCTGTTCACTATCAGAATATCTATAGCCTCAGAGAAATTCAAGCATCTCTCTTCCTTCCATAGTACTTCTGTATCCCACTTTCTTGTGCACTAATTCCTCCTGATTACTCTCTTAAACTTCAGCCTGCTCTTCGTAATTACTAAATTGGGATCTTAGTCTATCTGCTCCTGGGTATGCGTTAGAATCAAATATCATATTTCGGAATCACTTTCCGACCATGACAGAGAAGGTCTGAAGATATGGGAAGATTCCGATTAGATTACAGGTATATCTACTCCTCTTGTGATTCCTGAACAAAGTTTTCGCTAGTACCATCTGAAATTTATTGCAAAACTCAATTAGTCTCTCCTGTGTCTCGTTCCTACGGCCAAGCCCATTTCTCCCACAGCCCTTTCTTCTCTTCCTCCCCCTAGAACCGTGTTCCAGTTATCCATAATCGTTAGATTTCATCACCCCCCCCCCCCCTCTCTCTCTCTCTCTCTCTCTCTCTCTCTCTCTCTCTCTCTCTCTCTCTCTCTCTCCCTCTCCCCCCCCCCCCCCCCCCCCCCAAGGTTGCTAAATATGGGGAAATGGTCTTTTACCAGGAAATAAGATTAGTGAACATGTAATAGAATTGCCGAGTGACAAAAGCAATGACAGACAAGAATTGTAGATAACACACAGACAAAATGAAAGAAGATGCCAGAGAGGCAGTTAAGTGTGTCAACAAAAAATTTGTTAGGGAAAACTCTTACAAATTATAAAACAGAATTGCTAGATTACACGCACATAAGCTACAAAATGTATCACTTTTATTTTTGCATGAGCTGTCAGTAGTAGTAGTACATATTTTGCCTCTTGGGCAGCAATTCTGTGTCATTTCTCAGTCAAATTATACTTGGATACAATTAACCAAGCCTCTTGGCAATTTATTTTGTGGCAACTGTGCGCTAGCTGAAATTCTCACTTGTTGTCTTTATCGCCACTCTGCAATCTTTTTACCTCCTCAGTAATCTTCGTGTGTGTTTTGGGTTTGCTAAATATGGAAAAATGATCTGACCACACACACACACACACACACACACACACACACACACACACACTCACAGAGGGAGAGAGAGAGAGAGAGAGAGAGAGAGAGAGAGACACACACTATTGATTCATATCTATTGTATTAATGATTGTGTGCCCAATATCATTTGATATCAGATGAGTGAAAGAGATGATGATTGAATTTTACCATGAGTGCTATCTCATTTGCATTCTGCTCCCCAGGCGTATAAGGATCTGTGCTCAATGACTATACTAAAATACTCAATTTTAACGCAATTTATTTATCCTGGAAACAAGTATAGATTATCGTGAAGTAGTAAAGATTACAGAATGAGTCGCAAAGAAATTTTATTGCAAATCCAGGTTTGGTTCACTGTGTGGACATCTTCAGTGCTAAAAAACGTATAACTAATCAGTCACAACAAGGTAACATGCATACATTATTATAGGTACAGTTGTATAAACTTTAAATTCAAGTTAGTGATGAAATACAGTAAATGTCAGTTGAAACATTCAAACTGTTTTAATCTGATTTTGTCATAAACATTATTTGCAACTGATCACTGTGCCCTTTACTATTTAAAATAAATATAGTTGTTGGGTACACCTGCTTCCACATGGACTCCGATGAGTGCATTGTCCCTAGTCAGTCTCACATTCTTGCATCACTCATTCTGTCTAGCCACAACCGAACAACTAAGTAATTAAGTTGTGACTTCCTCCATTATCCAGCTATTTGACGGTCACCTTTACCACATTCGGAGTGGCGTGTGTCACCAGTGGCTGCCTCTCACATATTACTCCATAGTTGTCTTTCACTAGCTATTACATTACGTGCTTCACTCACAGGCTCACAAAACTTCTTTCACGTGTAGACAAACACACCCTCTATTCACAATTCTTGTCATAATTTCAACTTAACTAATATTTCCTCAAGGATATTAACATTTTCTGCGCCTCTGCTTCAGCTGACTGTCTCCTTCGACCACTCGTAATCTGCCGACGCCTCTCCGGTGTCTCCCGAGTAAGCCCAGTGTAATAGAGGACTCCCCGACGGTCGGCACCAAAGTACCCCAGCTGGAACCTTACAGATAACTGACAGGATAGTAATTACTGCAAGCAGGTGGCCATTATTGATCACTAGTAAGAGTACAATTAATAGTTCCCTTACACAATGAATGGCACATGTTAATTAATCCAGTAAATTGTTTGGTTCTGAATTTCTCACCCAAAATTGCTGCCCGTGCATTGATAATAAAGCAAACCTGGTACTTTGCTTCTGAGATCGGTCGAGAATCTGCGTCTGCACACACGCTGTTATTATAATAATTTATTGCCCCTCTCTGTGTGAATCTCACCAGTGTGTTTGCTGAAAGCTACGATTCTTCAGCACCCGGTCTTATTCGTTGGCAGAACTGTAAACCGAGTGAGCTGGTGCAACAGTTAGCACACTGAACTCACACTAAGGGTGACGGTTCGAGTCTGCGTCTGGTCGTCTCTATTCACTGTAACTTAATAGTGAATTTGCCATTTTCTGTGTCAGAGAATAGAACTTCATTAAACTTTCCTTTGTTTACGCTCCAAGTTTTAGTGGCAGCGCAGCTGCAGAACAGTACGTACAGAATGGCTGATGTAGAGGACAGTGGTAACTGTTCAACAGCTGTGTCTCAAAACAGTGTCACTGCCACGGGACCGACTGTAAATGCAGAAACGGCCAACACGACTGGTAGGAAAGGGCGACAGAGGGCCAGCAGATTAACGACAGTGGCCAGTGTGCCCGCCAGCCCGAATGCAGTTTTTAGGCTATTTTCCACATCCCGCTAGGTGAATACTGGGCCGGTCCCCACGTCCTTCCTCAGTTACACAGCTCGCAGACATGTGAACACGTTCACACTTTTCCATGGGGAACACTAGTCACAGACAGTTGGGGTACACTAATTCCATTCTGGGGGGTACAGGGTGGTGGCAGGAAGGGCATCGGCCACCCCTCAAACTAACCTCGCCAAATCCGATTGACCTCGCCGACCCCGCATTACCGCGGGAAAAAGGCAGAAGCGATAGCGAATTACACTGTGTAGTCACAGACGGCCGTCGGTGCGTATGGCACGAAACGTCCGAAAGCGACACCCTGCGACAATCTTCAGAAGGGTCCGTGGCCGAGGAGGCTGCAGTACGATCTGGGTAATGTTTTCGTGGCACTCCTCTAATTCCGGAAGGCACAGTGTGCTCATCCTCGACGACCACGTCCACTCCTACGTGCAGTTCGCTTTTCCTCGGTGCGACGTCGCCTACCGGCAGTACGGTGCGACGTGTCGCACGACTCGCAGTGTACGTGCGTGCTTTGAAAAGCACCGGGATGAGTTTATCGTACTCCTTCGGCCACAAAACTACCCCGATTTAAACCCGATTGAAAATCTGTGTAACTGTCTCAATTGGGCAGTTCACACAGTGGATCCTAAACTGAAATGTAGTGCTGCTGGCCACGGCTCTGGAGTAGTGACTCCCCTTCCTACAAATGATGGTTATTTGGGCTTCAGACAAGGGTCACATTAATGTGAGTGGATAATGTCTAATCACCAATGGCCAAGTGTACAGCATAGAAGATTTGTGATTGGAATTTTGACAGTTTGAACGTCACTAGCAGCATTTTTCTGTTTACCTTTACTGTCGTTGTGTTGTGGTCATCAGTCCACAGACAAGTTTGAGGCTGCTCTCCATGCTACTCTATCCTGTGCAACCTGCTTCTTCTCCAAGTACCTACTGCAACCTATATTTTTCTGAATCTCCTTAGTCTATTCATCTCTTGGTCTCCCTCTACAAATTTTACCCTCCGCACTGCCCTCCGATACTAAATTGGAGATCCGTCGATTCCTCAGAATGTGTCCTACCAACCGATCCCTCCTCTTGTCAAGTTGTGCCACAAACTCCTCTTCTCTGCAATTTTATTCAGTACCTCCTCATTAGTTACATGATCTACCCACCTAATCTTCAGCATTCTTCTGTAGCACCACATTTCAAAAACTTCTATTCTCTTCTTGTGCAAACTATTTATCGTCCATGTTTCACTTCCATACATGGCTACAGTCTGTACAAACACTTTCAGAAACGATTTCCTGACACTTAACTGTATACTCGGTGATAACAAACTTCTCTTCTTCAGAAATGCTATCCCTGCCATTGCCAGTCTACATTTTTGTACCCCCTCTACTTCGACCACCATCAGTTATTTTGCTCCCCAAATAGCAAAACTCCTTCACTAGTTTAAGTGTCTCACTTCCTAATCTAATTGCCTCAGCATCAGCTGATTCAATTCGACTGCATTTCATTATACTAATTCTGCTTTTGATGATGTTAATCTTATATCCTCCTGTCAAGATATTGTCCATTCCGTTCAACTGCCCTTCCAGGTCCTCTGCTGTCTCTGACGGAATTACAATGTCATCAGCAAACCTCAAAGTTTTTATTTCTTCTCCATGAATTTTAATTCCTACTCCAAATTTTTCTTTTGTTTCCTTTACTGTTTGCTCAATGTAGAGATTGAATAGCATCGGGGAGAGGCTACAACCCTGTCTCACTCCCTTCCCAACCACTGCTTTCTTTTCACACTCCTCGACTCTTATAACTGCCGTGTGGTTTCTGTACAAGTTGTAAATAGCCTTTTGCTCCCTGTATTTGGCCCCTGCCACTTTCAGAATTTGAAAGAGAGTATTCCAGTCAACATTGTGAAAAGCCTTCTCTGAGTCTACAAATGCTAGAAACATAGGTTTGCCTTTCCTTAACCTATTTTCTAAGATAAGTCGTAGGGTCAGTATTGTCTGGCATGTTCCAACATTTATACAGAATGGAAACTGATCGTCCCCGAGGTCGGCTTCTACCAGTTTTTCCATTCGTCTGTAAAGAATTCGTGTTAATATTTTGTAGCTGTGACCTATTAAACTGATAGTTCGGTAATTTTCATACCCGTGAACACCTGCTTTCTTAGGGATTGGAATTATTATATTCTTGTTGTAGTGTAAAGCTCCTCTTTACTACAATTCCATATTTGTTAGCCAATGGAAATACGAATTAACGTATATTGAAATGATAACTCTCTTAATTAAAGTAATACCTTTCCATTCTCAGTTACTAATCACATGTAAACGCAAGCAATCACAATAAATGAAAATGTGAAAAATCAAATAGAATATGAAACATATTTTTATGTGTGTATGGTGTCAGAAAGTCACTTCACACAAGCAATTATTTCATTGTAACTTTAATTTGCCCAAAATGTCTGTATGCACACCACCTTTACCCTTGCAGAACTTGGGGAGGCTCCACGGCCTCCTGTTCATCTGCTTTGTGTGGCATTCCATTGTCCTCCATTTAAATCAATGTGTTGCAGCACAGAGTCTGATTGACACGCGGGGTGAATACGCCACGGACACGCAAACTCGAGCACGTGTTTCCCTTCAGATTGCTGCACGGGGCATCCAAAACGCTTTTGAGGAAAAACGTTTCCTTCTCCTACGTCACCAAAGTCCGATAACTCGCTCCTTACCGAACCGTTCACGAAACCTATTCTTCGCCACTGCCATATTTTCACTGTCGTGCTTCCAGTCGCGGATCCACGTACTCGGTAGCAAAGCGAAGTTGTCGGTCTCTGCCACTGTTCTTCACCGACTACGGTAAAGTGAACAATAAACTGGTTAACACACAGATTCTATTCTCCTGCCTGGATAATCGCGTGACATTTACGCAGCAACCGTGCTGCAATTCACACGAGGACCAGTGTTGTTGCATCAGTGACTGAGACGAGAGATTCGAATCTTAAATGTGTTACCATCTTACACCGTTAAACGTGTTTACTTGAGGCGTAAAGGGCCTTTTTGCCCACGTGTGTGCGCTAAGTCGTTTCATGTTTCTGGATCAAATTTGAATTTATTTTCATGCTAATGAACCGTACAGTGCTTCACAACTGCTAAATATGTCTGGGAATTTGAGTACACCCTGAACTCCTCAGCCCCCGGTCCACTTCCCCCCCCCCTCCCCCTCCCCCCTCCCTCAATGTTTACTGTTACTGAAAAGGGAAATTTGTGTGGGAATTAAAGTCGCTTGAAAGGAATGGGTAAATCTGTCGGAATCTTAGGTATGCAGGGTATGAGGGAGACCTCCTCAGCTGCTGGATGTGGCCTCAGTGTGTGAATGGGCCGGATTACATTTTGAACCTGTCGCTTACATTAGCGTACTGATTATTTGCTTATCGTCTGATTCGCACGTGTTTATCTACATGTTGTCGTCTGCTCGTGGCGAGCATCAGTTTATGTGTAATTGGTGAGCAGTCTGTAGTTGAGATCAAGTTTTCTTGCACCACCCTGCGTACAGTACGCACAAATTGTCTTATAGTATCTGTGCCCTACTGTTGTAACTGATTCTGAGAAGGAAATGAAGCTGCACACTTTCACAGCAAAGCACAATATTTTCTTCCTCACAGTGAGTTTTAACAGAAAACCTGCATGTTGTTGTGTAAAAAAATATGTGGCCTAAATCCAATTGAACATTTATTTGAGTTTTGTGTAAAAGTTTGAAGTAAATTGGTCAGAAACTTTTGGGGACTTTCGGAAATAATGTTCCCCTTTCTATATTAAATATATATTTATATATCACGTACCTTAAAAAGATATGTAACCCATGTCTATCTGAATGTTTGTCAGAGTATCACATAAAAATATGAAGTAAATTGGTGAAGAACTTTCAGAGACATTTGCTAAATGACAACTTGCCTTTATGTAGTAGTACAGAGGACCAGAAAATAAAAATACGATGTCATTATTATTAAAAAAAAATGAAAGGTTCAGTATTTGTTAGCGAACATTTCCGTTTGATAATAAGTGTAGAATTTTAGTAGAAGTGGAGAAAAAGTACATAACATGCTTGGCTGCCAGCCATTGGTGAGTATGATAAATAATTGGAAATGTTTTATATTTAACAGCACTTGAAAATCTTGTAGTCTTCAAAGATGATTTCTAGACTGTTTTTGAGAGGTCTGGCGTAATGCTTCAGAAAACTTATGTGTGGATGCTGTGCTTCAAATCCCGGTAACTGGGGGGGAAGCCTGTGAGGATGGAGCAGTCTCTGTATTTACAGAAATACATTGTCTGGAATTTGTTTGTACTGTTTTCATTTGTTTTAATATTGGGGGTGCATGAAGTGGAAGAGGTAGATGCTAGAGGATATTGTGGTGGCAGAAAGAAGCTGTGTGAAATGTGTGCATTCTCTTTCCAGCATTTAATTAAGTAGCATTAGTCAAAGTTTTGGAGAAACTAAGCATGAAACGATGTAACTGTTACCACGGTTTGTATTTCACCTCCCATTTTCGTGCTTCCAGTAACTGATATATCTTCTCTTGTTTTTAGGTGGAGGAAGCGACAAGGCAGCTTTCTGACAAAAATAGGTATGTCAGGAGTGGTAGAAAACGTCTATTAACATGCTGCAGGCTCACATTATTTTTAGTATTAATCTTTAGAGCTGTCAAAGGAAGGAAACTGGTTGTAATTATATAGAGGCACCCGCAGATGTCAACTGCATTAAGCTAGTGAGCTGTTCAGTTTGTTGTTCTGTGTGAATCAGGGTCCAAATACTGCACGGTTTGAAACAGTATATTTTTGGGGTTCAAATATAACTCCTTTTATCTGCAGTGACACATGACTGCAACAAGGTGCAGATTAAACTCTTGTAAGTTATAATAAGATGATATTCAGTTATTAATAAAAAAGTTGCTTAGCTGGTGCAATTGGCTTGATGTCTGTTTTTTAGTGAGGGACACAGGTAGTATTTTTCAAAACTACGGAATGAAACACTGGCTTATAACTTCTGAAATCTTGTCTTGTTTCAATCTTCAGTTTGGTATGTTTGTACTGTTTCAACATTTTACAACAACTTGCAGCAGAGTCTGCATACTGACTTCTCCATATTATATTCTACTGTGTCTAACTCCTCTTTCAACTACTAACTTGTGCTGCCTTGGACCCCTCCATATACGAAAAATGGAACAATACATTATGAAAGTATTTATAGCTTTTGTCTTGTTTATTGCTGTCAGTTCTGTTTTCAGTATTTTTGTTAGTCTTTGTCTATATTTTTCTTTTAGTTCTTCTTTAATATTTGTATTATCTATTCCTATTTTTTGTCTGTATACTAGATATTTATAGGCATCTGTTTTTTCCATCGCTTCTATGCAGTCGCTGTGGTTATCCAATATGTAATCTTCTTGTTTAGTGTGTTTTCCCTTGACTATGCTATTTTTCTTACATATGTCTGTTCCAAAAGCCATATTTATATCATTGCTGAATACTTCTGTTATCTTTTGTAATTGGTTGAGTTGTTGATTTGTTGCTGCCAGTAGTTTTAGATCATCCATGTATAGCAAATGTGTGATTTTGTGTGGTTATGTTCCAGTAATATTGTATCCATAATTTGTATTATTTAGCATGTTGGAAAATGGGTTCAGAGCAAGGCAGAACCAGAAAGGACTTAATGAATCTCCTTGGTATATTCCACGCTTAATCTGTATTGGCTGTGATGTGATATTATTTGAATTTGTTTGGATATTAAGTGTGTTGAGGTGAACTTCTTTAACCAGAAATTTGCTATTTTATCATTTCCAGGGGCTTTCCAATTGTGAGTAGAATTAATTGCTTGGGTGACTTCATGTTGCAAAATTATCACTTCAGGCATTTGTGGTATCATCTTGTATGTGTCTGTTTCTGCTTGTATCCACCGTGCATGCCTGTTATGTTGTACCGGGTTTGACCATATGTTGTTCCAGAAGTGTTCCATGTCTGTTATGTTTGGTGGATTGTCTATTTTAATGTGTGTGTTATCTATTGTCTGGTAAAATTTCTTTTGGTTTGTGTTGAATGTTTGGTTTTGTTTCCTTCTATTTTCACTTTTTTTGTATCTTCTGAGTCATTTGGCTAATGCTTGTAATTTCTGCTTCTTTTCGTCTAATTGCTCTGTCGCTTCTTGTTGTGAGATTTTACCTAACTTTTTTCGTTTTTTTTTTCCGAGATTTCATTTCTTATAAATTGTGTTAGCTGTCCGATGTCTTTTCTCAGTTTTTCTATTTTGATCTGTAGCCTGTGTTGCCATGCTGGTTTTGTGGGTTTCTTCTGTGTGTTGGTTGGTTCTGATCTCTGCCTAGTGTGTATATTTAGTGTAGTGAGTGCTCCTATATAAACCAGTAGTTGTAACTCTTCCATAGTTGTGTTTTCATTTATTTTGTTGTGTATGATTGTGTTGATAGTTTTTATTGTTGTTTCGACTTGTGGGTTATTTGGTGGTCTACGCAAGAATGGTCTAATGTCTGTATTTGTGTCTTTGTATTCTATATATGTTAGCTGAAATTTTTCTTGTATATCTAACATCTGTGTCACTTCGTGTTCTATTTGTGCTTGTTCTGGTGGCTGTCTTAAGATTTCGTTTTCCTCTGATTGTTTAATTGGTGCATGTTGTTCTTTGTTTGTTTGCTCTGGGATGTTTGAGTCCATTACTGTATTTTCTTCTTCTTCTGATTGCACATTATTTTGTTCCAGTATTTGTTGTACTTGTTGTTTGATGTTTTCTAATTCTGACTGGGGTATCCTGTTATTTTTTATTATTAAACGGATCTGATCAGCTAATCTTTGTTCTGTTAAAAATTTTAATTCTGGGTATCTGGTAATAAATGTTGTGTATACTTGTGATCTGTATCCAGTTGTGTTGGTTCCTAGGTTTGTTGCTTGGTAATAACAGAACATGAGGTGTCGATTAACTTCATCTGACCATCTCATCCTCTGTCTTTGTTTTCCTTCTAGGGTGGTTGCAGGGAGCATATCCTGCAAAACACCTCTATTTGGATTTAAATCATTTTCCAGTTGGCTAGCGGTGTCGTTACCATTGTGGGCGGGCATAGGGTTCAAGCGTCGTCCCCGACCATGACGGCGCTTGTCCGAGGCTTCTTTAGTTCTGTCCTGAACCAATTATTATTATTATTATTATTATTATTATTGGTGTGCTAATTAGCGAGACGGGGAGGTACGCCAGACCCAGTTCCAATCCATCCAGCAGATTAGCAACTGTGGGTTGCTGCACCAGTAAGCTCAATTGCAATTTCTAGACACTTCCCCACTCTCGTTCAGGCAAATGGTGAGCTGGTCCCCAAATCCTACCTCAGAGAATAAAGTCTGCAACATTTAAAACCCAGTAACACACAGAAGAAAGTTTACACGATTCAGCCAGATGGCACACGAGAGTTCGTTCCATTAGGTTACCTCGACGACTGTAGTGTTGTGAAGTGCATCGGGACACAAAGTTAAAAAAATAAGATAGATTTTCCAAATTGGGGAAAAAGACCTCTAGTGGACAGGATAAACCCTGAGTGTGGGGGCTGTAACAAAGTGTGACCTCTGACAATGAATCTGCACCTGCCTGTACACTAAGTAACATGTGCCTTTTTCTAAGTGTATAGTTGTTATCATGCTATTAAACACTAAAAAAATATTTCAGTGTTTTTCATATGTGTATTATTGTGTGCATTAAGCTTCAGTGTAATTCTGAATGTGCAAAGCAACCTTTTTTTTAACATTGTGTAGGCCAGTTATGGTCTTTTGCAGCTGGTTCTGTTGACCTTTACATCTTTTCTGCTCTTACACAATGTTCCCTTCTCCACTTTGCCCCAGTTTTCTCCTCTCTTCTTCACACACTCCTTCACGCCCAGCGATCCTTCTGTCCCTCGGTGTTCCTCTAGGCCGACTGCCTCCTGTTGTCGTTTCGTGGGCCTGCCTCAGTACGCTGCCAAGTTGCATTCTTCAAGTGCCCATACCGTCTTAATCTTGTCTTCTCTGTGGTCTCCTCTTTCACTGCTTCATTCCTTCCTCTTTCCATTCTTGTAAGCCCTAACCTTCTTCTGTGAACTTTCGTCTCCCAGCCCCATATTGAGCTCACCCGCCTTTTCTCCATTATCCACATTTCTGATGTGTGCACGAGTATTGCAGTAAAATTTGCTCTGTTTACTGTTCATGTGCATTTTGGTGATATCGCCTTGTTCCATATTGGGCTTTGTACAATCTAGAGGAATTTCTTCGCTTGGCTTACTCTCCCTTTTCTTTTATTACGCTCACCAGGTAAACTTTCATTTTCTTTAGCACTTGTCGTGTGACATGTATATCTGTTGCTACTCCCCAGTTATTCTTCATTGTCACTATCATGTCGTGCTCCTTTGCATTAAATTTCTGTCCCTAATGTAGATAGTAGATAGTGTAGCATAAAAGAGACTATTTTCCGAATAACAGAAGCATTCAGTCGTCGACAGGCGCAAAAAAAAAAAAAAAAGTGTGTGTGTGTGTGTGTGTGTGTGTGTGTGTGTGTGTGTGTGTGTGTGTGTGTGTGTGTGGAGTGATTTCTTCTAAAAGTTTTCACTATCTTTTGTGTGTACCTGTCAACTACTCAATGTTTCTGCCATTTAGTGACTGACGTCTTTTACTCCTGAACTATTTACATCCTGCCCGGACTGTCCTGTATTAATGTAGATTAGTGTTGGATTTACTTTCTCACTGTGTTCCAGGTCCATGTGGAATGTCCTAAAAAAACGCAGTGGTGTGTGTGGTGAGGCTGTCGCCCATCCAGCTCAGAAGTGTGCTACACCAGAGGATAGACATTTTGTGAATGGTAGTGGCCCATTACAAGTGCCGGATGTTAACCGGACTGGTGGTGGTGGTGGTGGTGGTGGTGAAGGCTCTGCTTGTGGCAGCTACACTTGCGGTTCGTGCAGCGCGACTTTCTCGTCAAAGTATAGACTCGTAAGACACGTCTTTGTCCACATCGGTGGCGTGCGACCTCCACCGCACGTCTGTAGATTCTGCGGAGACGTGTTTCACACGGGAGGCAGCCTACGCATGCACCTGAAGCGAGGCGAGTGCGCGGCAGTGGCGGGGTGCAGCGTCGCCGACAGCGCTGGAGATCGGAGGCTATCCGGCACACGTCGAATTGCACCGGGCAACTCACTCACCCCTACTGTGGATGGCAGCGAGGAAAAGGTTTGTAACAGAGCACGACAACACTCCACCTGTACTGGACGTAATACACAGACAGAAAAATCGAAACGAAAGCACCATACGGGCGACTGTGGAAAATCACCCCAATCTGCTTTCGAACCGTGTCAAAATTCGTCAGCTCGGAGACGGAAACGGCAACGGCCGTCTGTATGTTCCTACTGCCACAAAATTCTTTCTGACCCTTATTGCCTGAAGCGGCACGAGTCAATCCATACACAGGACAAACCGTTTAAATGCGTCGATTGTGGTAAGCATTTCACACAAGCTCGCTATCTTAGGAAACACAGAGCAACGCATTCTGAAGCCACACTGTTCCCGTGCAATGAATGTGGTAAATCATTCAAGCTATATGACACCCTTAGCCGTCACAGACGAGTACATAATGAAATGAGACCATATAGGTGTGGGGACTGTGGTAAAACTTTCAAATTACGTGGTTACCTCTTACATCATACTAGAATTCACATCGGAGAGAAGCCATACGAGTGCGACGATTGCGGTGTTTCTTTCATGCGACCTTACAGTCTTGTGGAACACAGAAGGCAGCATTCTGGGGACAAGCCATTCAAGTGCAACGTGTGCAGTGCAACTTTTACTAGGGCTTTTGCATTAAAGGATCACGCGAGAATACACACGGGGGAGAAGCCGTATGTGTGTGGCAATTGTGGTATGACTTTTCGTCAAGCTTGTGGTCTTCTGAACCATAGGAAACTTAGTGCCTCAGAGATGATGCCAAAGTGTGACGACTGCAACAAATCTTTCGAATTTGATGATCTCTTAAAGGAACTCGTAGTAATGCGAACAGAAGAGAGGTCATACCAGTGTAGTAATTGTGGCAAATCTTTCGTACGGCCCTTCGAGCTTCCGACGCCGTACGAATGTAGCTATTGTGGGAAATTTTTCTGCTTCATTAGTGCCATCAGAAAACACGGAGTCATTCATGTGAAAAAGAAGTTGTACGCATGTGTCGGTTGTGGAAACACGTACAACCGCCGCGATAATCTTCAGAGGCATCAAAAGAGAGCGTCGTGCGGCAACTCTTTTGTTAGAGTCGATGTTGCGAAGAAGAAGGCGTACGAGTGCGTCGATTGTGGGAAATCCTTCGATAAAGCTAGATCCCTCAGGAGGCATCAGAGAAAAGGGTCGTGCAAGTCTAATGATAGCGACAAATCTTTGTCGAGTTGACGTCGTGAAGAGCAGTAGAAAAATCCCTAGTGCAGTGAGTTGACAATAACCACAATTGGTATGAAGTCTTCTTACCTCTGGTGAGGGCAAGCCATTCTGGAAAATAAAATACACAAAGACAGTACTAAAACAGTAGTGTTTATTACCAAATCCTGCATCTTGGACAATTAACACTGTGAACTGAAAAGTGCAAAATAGCAGCATTTGTGTTACATTAGGATACTGGATCGTTTACAGTTTTGATGTTGATTGGAAATACTTAAATTGAGTAATAACTTCATCCGAACTGTTGATTCACTCAACATGCACACAGTGATGATGCCAGGCACTACAAGGTCTGTCTGGAGAACAATGTCGCCGGTTCTTTTCTGCTCACATATGGGGCACACTGCGGTGTACACGACTAGGCTAGTCGGTGCGAGTCGTTAGCTCCCCAGTGTGACTGACCACAATTTCCTCAGCTCGCGGAGTGTTTAGGTGTGTCCCCACATCAGGGTTGGCCGCGGCACGTAAAACTGCACGGTACACAATGTGCTGCTCGCGGTGCGGTCCAGGCTACGTCTCGGCGTTGCTCTTTCTTTCTCGGAACTACTGTGTACAGTGCGACGTTTCACTTGGTAGTGCTAAGCAGTACTGTTCCTTCTGGATTTTGGTTTGGCATTTCTCGGGTTGGCACAACTTTCTTTGTTTTGTCACAATTGCAGGTCATTGCTGTTCTGCTATTTGCATACAATTTAAAGGAAGCTTGAAGGTCCATCGGCTGTTTGCATACAAAGAGGCATTCGAGGAATCTGTCATCACGAGCCTTTAACAATGAATGATTATCATAGTTTTTTTTTTTTTTTTTTTTGGAGAGAATACGAGAATTCTCAGTACCTACTCTGCAGATGCACAATTGATAGGTACTATTGTACTACAATATTTACTATGCTGTGCATAAAGAATTTAAAGAGTTATGTGATGGAGAAAGAGCACACGGCTGCAACTGTCGACAAACCGTTTGTGAGGGAGTCAGTGATCTGTACGGTGATAAATACTTTGTCCTACGTTTGCAGGCAACGAGTGGATGATGGAACTGGTGGTACAAATAGTAAATTTTCTCAAGTAGCATGCATTATTACACCATAAATTTCAACAATGTTTGATGGAATTGAATGAAGAGTTTTGAGACTTTGCAGTAATACGTGAAGTATGTTGGTTAATTCGAGTGACACTTCTGGAAGTATTTTTTTTATTTAAAACACACTATTCTTAAATTTATCAAGGAAAAAGGAAACCAGGAATGAAATCGACAACACCCGGAATGCATTGCGTATCTCGCATTGTAAATGGATATGACTGCACACCACCCTCTGTAGTACTTTGCTAGGGGAGAAGCCTGGCGAGGAACACCGTCCACTTCCTTGAGCTCGTCGGCGGTAAGAAAAATGAAAATTTTGAGGAATTCATTGTCGCATTGTAAGAATTACAGGAATGGTTTCCTAAACATTTTCAGGACACTGCCACTCTCACGTTTTTGAGCTGTATCAGGTGACAGCACCTCTTTGCTTGTGCAGATGAAATTGATTGTCTTTTAAGTGGAAATTAAACTGCAGATCAAATTCTTTCGTGTCAAAACTATCCAGGAGTTCTATGAAGCTATCCTCAGGAAGTGTTTCAACATCTTCATAATGAGGTTGCTAATTTGATACCATTATTTCGATCAAAATATGTGCAAAAGGCTTTTTCAGCTACGAAACTCAGTGTTTCTCGGTATTCCCAGTTACATGACAAACTGAATGATGCAGATCTGCAGAACTATCTGCATTTGTGCAAAGTTCTTGGCCATTCCTGCCCTTCACAAATCGAGTTTGGCAGGCAATTCCAGCTATGATGCAATACTCACTTAAACAGGGGTAAGCAAAAAAATCTGGATGATTCTTGGGCAGTCCACTGCCACTGTTCACGCCCTTCAATGTCGAAAGGTGAAGAAAGTGCGACCCGTGTGAGAATTTTTTAGCACAAACCACAGAACGAGTGTTTGCAGAGTCTGAGCTGATGACGTACAGCCAATCCGTGTCTGAGGTATTGTAACTGAGCATTTGAAAAAGAAAGTATGGAAACTTCATCAACAATGCATCCAGCCACACTGCCTTCTTGTTGAGTGAAGAGGCGTGGCAACGCTGCCTCTACCTCCTTACAGTCCGGACTTGGCTCCGGCAGAGTTTCTTCGTACCCAGCAGAAGGCTCTCTCAAAAGGACACAGTTTCGAGACATATGACTGTGAGAGTGGCTGTTATGTTTACCCTAGAGGATGTCCTTCCACTGTGCGTGTCAAAATCTCACTGGCTAAAATGTATAAGTGAAGTCATCCGAAGATTAAAACCAAGTACAAAGTAATTTTGACAAGATACCAGCACGATACAAAAAGTGGCTGCTTACCGGGTAAGATTGACAGAAGATTCGCAAAACTTCAAAGAAGGGCAGCTCGTTTTGTGTTATCTCGAAATAGGGGTGAAAGAGGGCCACCCCTGCTCATTTGTCATAACAATGACAGTCATGAAAACAAAGATGTTTTTCATTGTGGCGAGATCTTTTTACAAAATTTTGGTCACCACCTGTCTCTCCCAAATACGAAAAAATTTTATTGACACCTACCTACGTAGGGAGACATGATTAATTTTTCTGTATGAGCTCCATTATCTCTTAATTTAAGCATTCGTTTTTCCGTAGTTCTGTTAGAGAATGGAACGGTAGAGAAATAGCGTGAAAGTGATTCGATGAACCCTGTGCCGGGCACTTAAGTGTGAATTGCAGGGCAGGCATGTAGATGCAGCGTGATGTAGAAGGATTCT
Source organism: Schistocerca serialis cubense (assembly GCF_023864345.2). NCBI lineage: Eukaryota > Metazoa > Arthropoda > Insecta > Orthoptera > Acrididae > Schistocerca > Schistocerca serialis. Next base: position 39,925,315 of record NC_064648.1, on the reverse strand, counting down.
ATTTCTTTGCATTATTGCATCCTGGTCAATAAATTAGTTTTTGTTGACTTGGTGGCATTGCTTTGTGGATAGTGATTTGAAATAGGTGCACAAGCTTGCCTGCCCTTATCTTCATGCCACATTATTCATATGCGCCACACAACGTTACACCGTTCAATACTCAAACAGTGGAAAATCCGGGATGGAATGTAACAATATTATGAGGGAAAAAGTTGATACTCACCATATAGCAGTGATGCAGATTCTCAGATAGGCACAACACAGAGACTCTCACAATTATAGCTTTCAGCCTTTTAATTATCAGAAAAAGAAATTAAAATTTGTTATATCTCCTAAAATGCAGTGTATGGGAAACCCAAAAACACTGAAAATTTTGGGATTTGGTGTTATTGTAATTGCCCAGTCTTTTATAGTGCCATATTTGTGAAGGCTGTGTCCCAAAATTGGATTGTCTTTAACTGATATCCTTCAAAATACAGAATATTTATAGAAACAGATTGCTTGAGTGTAAATCATGCTAAAAACATCACTTAGGTGGGTGGTTCTGAAGGTTCAGTTTTGAATTTTAGTTTTGCATGGTGATGAACTTAAGGAATCGGGAAATCATATTACATGAAATTATTAATGGTATGCATCACAATCTCCAGCACCAAGAACTGTGTAATTTTCATACTATGAATCTAAAATACTGCTAAAAATGATGTACTTGACAG